>NC_083276.1:121579448-122179448 GCF_963506605.1 Zootoca vivipara | reverse complement strand
TCCCATCAGCCCCAGCAAACAGGGAAGATGGTCAGGGGAGGATGGGAGTTATAGTCCAACAACACTTGGAGGACCACACACTGGTTCCTCAGGCCTGATCTAAAGATCTAGCAACCTTACTTTCGACCATGCTTTAACTTTCCTTCCAAAATCTCTACCTCCCCACCTAGTCTTGTAGAATAAGACAAATGAAGATTCTGTGAATGGTCTTCCCCCAAGTTATGGGTAGGATTTCCCACTCCCCACTTTCTGCTTCCTGTTCTTTCTGCTTCCTGAGAATGTAATGACATCATGACTGCATCATTTCTTTTCACTCACAGCTTCCTTTTCGGTACGTTCATGAAAATAAACAATGCCCATTATCCTTGCCCATGGGTTTAGAACCTTGGTTTTAAAATCCCTGACTTAAAACCTTGAAATGCAAGTACAGTCGTATCTTGGAAGTCGAATGGAATCCGTTCCGGAAGTCTGGTTCAGAAACCAAAGCATGGCTTCTGATTGACTGCAGAAAGTTTCTGCAGCCAATCAGAAGCTGCAGAAGACCCGTTGGACGTTCAGGTTCCAAAAGAACGTTTGCAAACTGGAACAATCACTTCTGGGTTTGCGGCGTTTGGGAGCCAAAACGTCTAAGTACCAAGGCGTTCGGGATCCAAGGTACGACTGTAATTGGGAATGTGCTGCTTGGGCACCTGTCTCTTGCTGCTTCTCTACAGTCCTGCTCCGCCCTCCTATCTCTGGAAGTTGCACTCCTCCATGTGTCTTTGATTTCTTTGCAGCAAACCTGCAACTTACACACATTCAATTTGTGCATTCAGCTTTCTGTGCTTGGCAAACAAATACATAAAAAAATAAAAGGGGGCAGAAAGGGAGCAGGTATCCAGGAAAAAAAAAGACTTTGGCATTCCCACTTGCCATAGCACTGGGTGTGTTTTGACTTTACCTGATTTTGGCTTTAGGCACAATTCCCAGAAAGTAAGCCCTGTATAAGTTGTGGGGTTACTGTACAATGAGGTTTCTTGATACTCTCCTAATTTCTGTGTCTCTAGGTTGTTGTTTTTTGAAAACAACAATAATCTCCACAGAAGGCATCTTTGACAAGTATTAGACTTTATTTAAGACACATAAGCATGTAATTTTATTCAAATCCTTGCCTGATTATCCAGCCACTGTAATTTCAAAGCAGTTCCTACTGCTGGGCAATGCATCATAAAAATCACATCCCCATTTAAATAGATGCTTAAAGCTGAATACCTTTCAGTGATGTAAAGGGTTGCGAGGTTCACACCATGAAAGGTAATCATACAATGTGGGATGGTACGGTATGTGGTGGGGAGAATTGTCCACCCAACAGAACAAAGTGGTCTTATACTGAGTCAGGTCCATCTAGTTGATTATTGCCTGCACTGATTGTCAATGGCTCTCCAGGTTTCCAGTCCAGGGTCCCTCCCAGATACTGAGCATCAAACTTGGGATCTTTTGTGTGTGAAACAGATGCTACCTACTGACTATGGTACCCTCTGAAAATACACTTTAATGGTCCTCCCTCAAAGAGAGCACGTGTTGCGGTGAGACCTGGAGACAGACCACCTGTGTTGTGAGTAGGTAAGATTAGTCAGCCACAACACCCAATTGGTAGGTCCCTCGATGTTGGGTTCAGTCTGGCCAATGGGGTCCAAATGGATCGAGGGACCTATACCCATGCACGTGACCCAGAGCTTCCTCTTTCGGTGCGTGCATTTGGAACACCAGCCCACCTCTCCCGACTTTTAGGGCTTGTTG
This sequence comes from Zootoca vivipara, assembly GCF_963506605.1. Classification (NCBI taxonomy): domain Eukaryota; kingdom Metazoa; phylum Chordata; class Lepidosauria; order Squamata; family Lacertidae; genus Zootoca; species Zootoca vivipara. Next base: position 122,177,669 of record NC_083276.1, on the reverse strand, counting down.
CGCTTGACCTTGCTATGTCTTCATGTGTCATCTGTCGTTGGGACAGGGGCATGGCCGTAATTTTCCCCACTTGGCTGATTGGCTGGGGCCATTTGGCTTTCGCCTGCTGCGTAGCAAATCGTCACAACTTGTAAGGTTGCGGATAGGCACTGGTTCAGGTGATAGGGATGGGGGAACGCTCTTGCCATCCCTATGTGAAGGGTATTCCATTAAAGGAATCCAGGGACTCAAATGGTTTGGTCAACCCTGTGAGGGGGTTGTGCCCGTGCCTGAGTCCAGAGGGACATCTGGGTGGTGGGCATCACATATCCCCGGCTTTCTGCCTAGCCAGGTGTTCACCCTTGGCTGACCTATCCTGGTGCCCTGGGTCAGTGCTACCTGCAAGGGTGCAGGGAGCTAGTCGAACCAGAGCCTAGGCAACCACTCACCTGATGTAATCAATAAAGTTGTGGCCTAAATTCTGCCAAAATCCAAACCAAAATTTGAGTCAAGTGTGAATTTATTTAGGGGGGTAGTCTCTGGGTCTGAACATGAACTCAACAACCCAAAAGAAGGAAGAGAGAGAAGAACACTGGTTGGAGGTAAGTTGCTTATGTAAAGGGGAGTCTCCTTCTTTGGAGGTCTTTAAGCAGAGGCTTGACAGGCATATGTCAAGAATGCTTTGATGGTGTTTCCTGCTCGGCAGGGGGTTGGACTGGATGGCCCTTGTGGTCTCTTCCAACTCTACGATTCTATGATTCTATGAGGAGTCTCTAGATCTAAGAAAAATGCAGCATGGACATGGATATTGACGCTTTAGGTGCAACTTCCATCTTTTACCTGCATATTTTACCTGGAAGATGCACAATTCCGCTTATGTGAACGAGACAAACAAAATAAATACCAAATAAACAGAGAGAAAAAATGTGCGAATGAGCATGTATAAGGGGTGTGCACAAGAGAAAATCTTCTACAATTTTCCTATGGCATTTCTTTCCTATTGACATGCAGTTTAAATCATGGGAGGTAATTCCTTCTTGGATCTCCCATAAAATGATGATTTATATCTCTTGCTCACCAGGCAATTCTTGTGATATATAGAAGTATATGTATCAGTGTTTGTGCAAATATATCCACTACACTTGATACATGGCTTATTTATTGGGAACAGATCTGCCATGTAACCATTTTTAAGAACTGTCATTTCTCTTCCTTTGGCATCTCTTTGCTTCGGCCAATTTTTCCCATTTAGCAAACTATACCGTTAAATGATGCCACATTCTTGCGAGCATCCCACATACTTATCTTGAGTGGTTAACATACAGTAATGGAGGGTTGTTCTTTCCCTCAGGAATACGACTCCAATATGCTATTTATATGGAAAGAGATTGGGGGCGGGGCGGGGACGGACAGACAACCATTCTGAAAAGGAAGTGTTTTAATGTGGAAAAGTGTGTGAGTGTGGCGGGGTGGCCAGATGAACTCCCTTATGCCTTAAGTATATTCATATACTGTATATACTTAAGGTCGGAGTCAGGAGCAGGTCAGGAATAACTCACAAGGTGTCCGTAGTTAACTTTTTGTTCAAAGAAACATAACAGCTCAGGCCTAGTGATCACAGCAACTTTTCCCAGTAGGTCTTGCCCCAATGAAGCAGTTGCAAGGACCAAAGGTCTCCACCTTCTACTGCTCTCTACTGCTCCTCCGACCCCAGGTCCTTCCCCAGCAACCTGAGGCTCCTTCGTCTTGTCTCTCTTTGCTTCGTTCTCTTCATCCCTCTTCGTGTTCTGGGAGACCAGAGGGGAGGGGAATTGGTCACAGCAGGGAGGGGAGGCTTCTTCAACAGCCTGCCTCCATGCTGCCTCATGGCCTCCACTCCTCACCAGCCTCCACTTCAGCCTCTGATTCTGCACTGCTCTCTGCCACAGCCTCTTCCTGCTCACTAAACCCTGTTACCTCTTCAGCTTCTGACACCTCCTCCTCCCAGTCTGCTCCCTCTTCTGCCTCTGACCACTCATCGCTGTCCCACCACCAGTGGCCTGGCTCTGAGCCTGCTTCCCCTGGGGGTTCCTTTGGGGGTTCCCCATGTTGTGACGTGGGGTTCGTGATTTCAGCTCTCTTGACATAATATGCTAGAGACAGTTCTCTAGTAACACTTCTTTATTAAAGCAAGCAAGGCTGAGCTCTGAGGAGAGGGAAAGCTACATTTATAGGGACAGGGGACTAGCTAGAAAGGGACACATTTTGGAGGGAACAATATCAGGCAATCACAGTGCTGCCTTCTGGAGGAAACCAATAAGACAGAGGATCCAAGTACAGCAGCTTAAATGAACCAATAGTAGCTGTACCTTCTGGAACCCAAAGGCAGTTACTTTACCCTAATGCCAATACAGACAATAGTAATGCAGATATAAAATCCTTTGACTCAATACACAACACCCCAGCTGGTGCCTTACACCACTCCTCAGTATCCAGCCAGCCCCTGACACTGCTTGCTAATCTGGAAAGGGCCACACATCAGTGATAAGAGCATATCTGTTTTGCATGCAGAAGATCCAGGTACAATCTCTGGTATCTGCAGGTAGCAGGGGTGGTGTGTCTCAAAATTTCAGTGAGATCTCATGAGAGATCGCTGGCTGTAGAGGAACCACCTTTTGGCATCCCAACACCTGAGACAGCTGCCTCAGCCTGCATCACAGGTGTACTGGCCCTGCCAGGTAGAACTGGAAATGTCCCCTGGCTGCAGTCGCACAACCACTGACTCCACAGAATTACCATCTTCCATGATGTCTTGCATGCTTCTGGGTGGTTGTATGTGTGAGGAATTGTGGAGAATATTTGGAGTAAATTCTGTGAAGTAGCCTTTTTTCTAGGAGGGTGAATAATAATGATAATGATAATAATGATAATAATGATAACGATAATAATGATAATGATAATAATAATAATAATAATAATAATAATAATAATAATAATAATAATAATTTATTTATACCCTGCCCATCTGGCTGGGTCTCCCCAGCCACTCTGGGCGGCTTCCAACAGAATAATAAAATAACATTAAAAGCCTCCCTAAACAGGGCTGCCTTCGCCATCTTCTCAGAAAACGTGTCTTCTGAAAAATGGCAGCTCAGACCTTTATATAATTTACAGGGACACAAGACAAACCTCTCAGCCGTGGAACATTTATGCAGGAGAACTTTTTCAAGCAAATTGGCCTGTGACTTAGAGAAGACAGGGTGATAACAGATCAGACCTGTGATTATGATCCTGAGCTCTTTTGCAATCAAATGAAATATCTCTTTGTTGACCTGGGCTCTCAACCAAGTTTATATTTAAAATAAACAAAATCTCTTTTGAGAGCAAAAAGCAAATGGAAAGATAGAAGCCTTATGTCTGATTTAATGAATTTTTAAGAACAGGTCTCCCCTGTGATGGACATGACATTAAACAGAAATATGAGACAGAATCTTTCTGGCGAGATTGGGTTATGATGACCTTGATGAAGCTCTGTTTGAAATACTTATTTGAATCTGAGTAATGCAATTTGTTCATGGTAATGCTGACAAATTAGAAGGAATTTAGCAACCAAAAGGAAGGAAAAGCTGAAAGGATTGACTTAGTACCTCTTTATGGCAGGGGACGGTTATTCTGGTTAGGTAAGAGGCTGTAAATTAGACTTACTGATTAACTGCCTGACCTTCATTTCCATTTTACTATATCTTATTCAGAGCCAGAAAAACCTGTAATAGAAATCCAAGGAGCTACTGGGGTTTAACAGTGTTACAATTATTGAGGGGGGCGGGGAGAAGGTCAGAGGTCACTTAACAAAATCCACTAGGCTGACACCTTAACTCACCCCTATTTTAGTAACTTCATTCTAAAAACAGGACTGGGGAACATGCAAGATGAAAGGATCCCCCCCCAATCATTCCCTCCAAGTGTCCCTATTTTCCAGGGGCAGTCCCAGATTTGCAGAAGCCATCACGGTTTCTGATTTGATCCTGGAATGTCCTGCTTTTCCTTTGTTGTTGTTGTTGTTGTTGTTGTTGTTGTTGTTGTTGTTTAGTCATGTCTGACTTTTCGTGACCCCATGGACCAGAGCACGCCAGGCACTCTTGTCTTCCACTGCCTCCCGCAGTTTGGTCAGGCTCATGCTGGTAGCTTCGAGAACACTGTCCAAACATCTTGTCCTCTGTCGTCCCCTTCTCCTTGTGCCCTCCATCTTTCCCAACATCAGGGTCTTTTCCAGGGAGTCTTCTCTTCTCATGAGGTGGCCAAAGTATTGGAGCCTCAGCTTCAGGATCTGTCCTTCCAGTGAGCACTCAGGGCTGATTTCCTTCAGAATGGATAGGTTTGATCTTCTTGCAGTCCATGGGACTCTCAAGAGTCTCCTCCAGCACCATAATTCAAAAGCATCAATTCTTCGGCGATCAGCCTTCTTTATGGTCCAGCTCTCACTTCCATACATCACTACTGGGAAAACCATAGCTTTAACTATATGAACCTTTGTCGGCAAGGTGATGTATCTGCTTTTTAAGATGCTGTCTAGGTTTGTCATTGCTTTTCTTCAGGACATCCTATTTTCATTGGAGAAATGTTGGAAGGTATGGTAGGGTGTCTCTATTTCCATCGGAGAAGTGTTGGAGGGTGTACTATATCCCCTTCTGTCTCTTGTGTTTTTAGTACTAAGATTGAATGTTTATGTGAATTCATGGTGGGATCCTGCAGCCACTCTATAACATCACACCTATGTATCTCTGGAGAGGAACTGTTGGTCAGTGGCGGATAATGTGCTTTGCATGTAGACACCCCCAGGTTTAATCAGGAGTAGCTCCAGTTAACACGGAGCAGGTGATGAGAACAATCTCTGTCTGACACATACTGGAATAATAGGGCATATTATTGATACTGCCTTATACTACCGTGTTTCCCCTTTTTTAAGACACCGTCTTATAACTTTTTTCCCTCAAAAAAACACACAGTGGCTTATTTTCAGGGGGTGTCTTTTTTTTTAAAAAAGTGCTGGTACAACTGGGACCCACTGGCTCAGGACGCTCAGTGCTCTCTTCTACGCGCTGCTGGGCGCGTTGTTGGCGCTGCCAGTTCCGAGCGCCTGCAGGGTGGGGTGGGGGTGGCAGTGCTTTAAACCCCCAACCCTGTAGAAAGCAATGGAAGTTATGGACCATAACAATCCTTAAGAGGCGCAGGTCTTAAAAAAACCCTGGTATCACCCTTGAAGCACAGCCTTCCAAAGTCAGGGGGGAAGAGGTCTGTTTAGACAAAGGAAAGGATCGGGGGTGATTCTGCGCCCTGGGACCCACAGAACTACTTTAAAAATCCCAACCTGGGGGGGGGGTCAAATAGTGAAGCCCCATAGCCCTGTAGCAACAGAAGGCATATTCTGAAGCACCCAAGCTGTTCGGTTCCATAAAAAATCCAGGAATTGTAAAATTAACAACAATAATGGGGGGGCACTCTATCCAAAGAGTTAAGAAGGAATGGGAAAGTGTTGAGTTATATATGGAAAAATATGGAAAGGAAAGTTAGTTAAAGATAAAAAATAAATAATTATCGCAAGGGGAAAAATAACATCATAAAGTGTAATAATATAAAATATAAAAAAGACAACACAACAGAAAAAGCAAGTATATGACTAAATGAGATCGCACAGGAGTGAGGGAAGTGGGGAGAGAGGGGGGGGGGGTAAGGAAAGGAAGGAGGCAATGGTTGGAGGAGGGTATAGGGGGATGAATTAAAGGAAAATTAAGACTGAGAAGCGCATGGTTTTTGTTTTTTAAAGATGCAAAGGCTTGCAATCAGCCAAAGTATAGAGCCCAACTTCCAGGAGACTGCGATCTACTTGCGGATTTATAAACTGGAGGTGATCTACCCCCGTTTTATTGGTGTTCAGGTCAGAGTTGTTTTTAGAGAGAGGAAATATCCCATTTTTGAGGTTAAAGTAAAAGTTCCTGACCTTTTTTTTATAATGAGGAAATGCTGCTAAAACTCCGTTCTTCATTCCACGAAGGGGAGAGGGGGCGGGGCCGGGTGCTCAAAGACAAAAGAAATAGAAAAGGAGATAGCGATCAAATGCAGCCTCCTGGGGATCGATGCAGCCGCCGGGAGAGGCAGGGGCTGCAGCCGAGTGCTGCTTCGCAAACAAACGGGGGAAAGTGCTTAGAACCCAGAGAATCCAGCTGAAAAACACGAAGCAGCAACAGCAATTGCACACACACCATCCCAAGCCAGCACAGTAACCAAGTCCCAAAAGCAAGAAAGGACTCAGCAAACACTGCTGCGGCCGGCGTTGCTGCTGCTGACTCGGGGAGCTCAGTGCTCTCTTCCGCACAGCGCCTATCACTATGGCTTATTTTCCGGGTACGGTTTATATTTCTCAAATGCTTAGAAATGCTGCTATGGCTTATTTTATGACTACGCCTTAAAAAGGGGGAAACATGGTATGTCAGACCATTACTCCAATGATGACACTTGTCCTTCTTCTGATAGGAAGTGCTTTGTGGGGGGATGACAAACAAAGGGAGGGTCAAGGAGGGTTAGTTGGCGGAGGTGTGTGAAATCTTCCTCTCTTCATCTGGGGTATAAAAATAGGTATGTTGTCTGGGGCTCACTGCAGATTCATTTCTGGTGGGACACACTGAAGCGCAGTGGAGCCAGTTTCTCTAAGACAGGCCTGTCCAACAGGTCAATCACGACCTACTGGTCAATCATGGGGTGTCTGGCTCCCTAAAAAAAGCTCAACAACTTTGGTCAATCCAATGGGTAGATCACTGCTAGTTGTTTTTTTTATATATAGTGGGAATAGATCACAGTCTCTTGGAAGCTGGACAGCCCTGCTCTAAGAGATCAAGTACACTAAATCATATGTGGTGGACCTGTCCAGAAATCAAGAAATCTTGGGATATGATCCATGAAGAGATTAAAAAATTGATAAAAACATCATATACCAAAAGGGCAGAAGCATATTTATTAGGAATTTTAATGATATTCCCAGAGATAAAATTAATATCTTTATGTACGCAACAACGGCAGTGAGAATGTTAGTAGCAAGCAATTGGAAAGGAAATTATATTCCAACAAAGGGGGAATGGTTAAGTAAATTATGCGAGTACCTGGAGTTAGCAAAACTGATGGACTTAATAAGGCATAAACCAAAGACTATAATTCAGAAACAATGGGAATGCTTGAATGAATATTTATGCAAACAGGGCTCAAGTACAAAAATTTGGTTGTGTCTAGATTAACCTTGTGAAGAATATAGAAAACTCAAAAAATCGACAGATCAGAAAAGAGTTTAAGGAAAAGAAATTAATGAATGACAGGTGCTTTTTCGAATAAGATAGCCAAGAACTGTGCGGGAAAATGGTGGAAGTTCTTTACTAAGAGTTTAAATAAGATCTATATATTGAAGTGGCTGAAGTACGAATACAAAAAGGTTTTTGGTGAAGAGAAGTAACTTGCCATTTTCTCTTTTCTTTCTTTTCTTCTTACCCTTCTATTTTTTTCTGTCCTTTCTTTTTTTCTCCCTTTATATATCACACGTCTATTTATCCACTTTCTAGTCTTCTTTTTTCACTTCTTAGTCTTTAGCTATCATCTTTTTCGAATTTATTGTGGAAAATATGTTTATAAGTCTTCATATAGTATTGTGTACAGTGTTATGTATTGTTTTGTATTTTCTTTTTCTTTTTTCCTCTATTTTTTCGTTTTTGCTTTGTAAGAGAGAGAGGGAGAGAGTTCAAGTTTTGATGACTTCAGGAGATCTGGTTACTAGCCAAAGGGGCAAGTATCACAATCCAAGGCCAACTCTAGTCCTCTTGCTACTGCTTTTGTCTGAGCAAATCTGCTTCCACTCACATGCAGTTAAATTGTGGTGATTCTTTTTTCAATGGAGACATCACCATCACCATCATCATTATTTACTGGATTCATTTTATGTATTTTTTATACCGGTATATTGCCACATGGCTTGCAAGGTACGGTAGTACAGAAATAGAACCACAAGGGGGGAAAGTAGTTTAGGAGTGACAACATTTTGTAATAAAAGTAATACTTCATTTGCATGTGCTAATTAATTTTTACTTTATAACGCCAACATTTGGGACTGATTGTCCTTATTACCTAAAATGAATTTGCTTATAATCAGAAACTCAATTCTGAGCAGTCTGAATGAAGGTCACCAATTTTTCTTTAAATTATTAAGGTTAATTATAAAATTAATTAGACCCATTTGTAATGTTGATTAGAAGAATACAACCTATTTTACAGCCGGCAGAGAACTTGGATCTTTAAAAAAAAGTCTCCCTTCTTACCACCTGCAGTTGGCTTTTGTAAAAAGCCTCATTAAAAACTATTTTTGGGTTGGATCTCATGGTCCATAGTATCCCTCTTAGTGTAATATGATTCATATTGTGCTATGATTTATGATATATAATTGAAGCTTGATTTCATCTTGATGTTCCTTATTGGCTTGCACTGTTCTGATATAGAAAGAAAATTCTTTAGGTTATTTTTTAGGGGCTTGCTTCTCATACGAAATCAGAAACATAATCCTATCCTCCGGTTACATTGGCTAGGCAGGATAGCATCCTTCTTTTGACAACTTTCACTGGTGAGAGCCCCAGGGCAGTGGCAGCCAAATTGCACTGATAATAGGGTTGCCTTGCATGTAAAGCAGAAATGCTTTATACCTGTCAATGGATTTACAACATCTGCTTCAACGACAGGGAAAGTTTCACAGCCAAATTTACTTATGTTGTTGCCGTTCAACAGGGAAGGTGTTCCTTGTCCAGAGTGAGCAAATTAATCCACGTTCCATAAACAAATAGAAGAGTAGTCCTCCTTAACACTGCCCTATTTCATCACATCCAATTTGCATGTGAATCATAGAAGTATAGAGTTGAAAGGGACCCCGAGGGTCATCTAATCCAACTCCCTGCAATGCAGGAATTTCAGCTAAAGCATCCATTACACATGGCCACCCAACCTCTGCTTTAAAATCTCTAAGGAAGGAGAGCCCACCACCTTCTGAAGGAGACTGCTCCACTGTTGAATAGCTCTTACTGTCAGAAAGTTCTTCCTGGTGTTTAGTCAGAATCTCCTTACAGTGGTACCTCTAGTTAAGAACCTAATTCGTTCCGGAGGTCCGTTCTTAACCCGAAACTGATCTTAACCTGAAGCACCACTTTAGCTAATGGGGCCTCCTGCTGCCGCCGCGCCGCCAGAGCACAATTTCTGTTCTCATTCTGAAGCAAAGTTCTTAACCTGAGGTACTATTTCTGGGTTAGTGGAGTTTGTAACCTGAAGCGTTTGTAACTTGAGGTACCACTGTACTTGTAATTTGAAGCCATTGGTTCAAGTCCTTCTCCCTAGAGCAGGAGAAAACAAGCTTGTTCTCTCTTCCATGTGACAGCCCTTGAGATGTTTGAAAATGGCTACCATATCTCCTCCCAGACTCCTCTTTTCCAGGCTAAACATACCCAGCTCCACACAACTTGGGATTTAGTGGTAACTGGGGGTGATGACGGCTTATGATTCAATTTAGAAGTGTTCCCCTAAATCTGCTCACCACAAGCTGAGGTTGCATCCTCAGCTACACATTTCTTCTTTGTCTCCCTCACTTCCATGAAGTGCATTGATATAAAACATGGAAGGCCTAATCCAACTAATCTGGAGTAAGTCCAACAAAACTAGTGGAGTGAGGAGAAGTTGCCACTAACTTGTACTGAATGGGGGCCAGGCGACAGAAGCATGTATTAAGCATTTTAAAACCTGTATCTCATACCCTGACTTTTAGAAGACATCTGAGGGCAACCCTGTCTAGGGAAATTTTTGATGTTTTATCGTGTTTTTAATATTCTGTTGGGAGGCCCCCAGAGTGGCTTGGGAAACCCATTCAGATGGGCAGGGTATAAATATTATTATTATTATTATTATTATTATTATTATTATCCTTTTAAAAACCCTTGTTTCCAGAGCTCCCACCCCACACATAAGAGGAAGGACATGGCATTTACACATGGTTGCTCTTCTCCTTGCTAGATTGCATCACCTTGTTCTATGGAACCATTATCTGCAGAACATTTGCAGAAGTCCAACAAACACTTTTTGGGGTGTATGTGTGTGGAAATCCTAAGAGGTGGCGAAACCCCAAAACAGTCCAATGAAGACTGCATACAATCGACAACTATAGAATGTTGGCTGTCCGTTGGAAGGAGAAAAATGGAGCACCAAGGGGGAGGGAGGCTAGAATAGAATGTTCTGGAAGACAGCATGGTGGGTGGGCTAGCACCATGAAAAGGAACACTGCACAACACAACATTTTATTGCAAAATAATAGAATATACTTGTATTAACTTACAAGGCTCATAACAACTTGCACCCAGGGTACCTCAGAGACCACTTGAGTCCTTATACTCCTGCCTGGTAACTGAAGCCTGAAGTGATCCTGGTTACTGAAGTACTGTAAGTGATCTCACATGGCTAAAATGTGACATGTGTTCAGTACTGTGGGTCCAATTTTATGGCTGTCCCTTCCATTTGAGATCAGACATTCACTCTCCCTCTTGAACTTTGGTACATACTGAAGTCCTCCTCCTCCTTCATCAGAAAGATTCAAACCAAAGTTATTCATTCTCATGTACGAGCCAGAATAAAGCTTGCCCAGGGACTTCTAAGCAGATGTTCCATGACTCTTTGTCCCCAAACATTTCTCTCCATTTCCTAATCCTTTCTATTCATATTGGAAATCCTCTTTCTTCACATTTGTGTCACAACCAAGAGTGCTAGTTGAACTAATATCAACAATTCCTTTAGGATATGTTAAAGAATTAAAAATAGACTCAAGTTAAGCCACTAGTTACATCCCCTTGCTTTAGAGAAATGTAAATGTGGCACATGGTTTGTCAGCGATTCTATAATGTTCTTGTGTAGCCTTCTTCTTCTTCTTCATCTGCCCAACCTCCTGCAAAGCTTCATTTCTCTTCCTGTTAAATCTTTGGAGTCGCTCTGATGCCGTTATTTCCCATTCCCTTGCCAAAAGATTTAGCATTCTCTTTGTTGTTGGTTTTGCATTTGTGTTGTGGATTAGGATTGCCAGATTTCTAAAGGTCAATTTCTGTAGACAAGGAGCTTTGAGAAGGAAAGGTTCATGGGCAACAACCCATCAGGCTTTGATTGTGGCTCAGAACCAGAGAGCACAGCTGAAGGCAACCCAAACACATTATCTGCCCAGTGTGTATATTTGAGTGAAGACGTAACAGTGGTGTGGTCATTGCCAACACGTCCAGGAAGAAGACTCCAGAGAGAGAAATGCATGGTGAAAATGTCCTATTTATTAAACATAACAGTAGGAGATCTGCAAATCCTGTGTCACAATAGGTCAGTGCGTCTGGCTGTTAACCAGAGGGTTAGTGGTTGGAGCCCACTCAGGGATGGTTGTGGGCAGGATTCCTGCATTGCAGGGGGTTGGGCTAGATGACCCTCAGGATCCTTCCAACTATGATTCTATGATAACTGTGAGGGACAGGGGATATCGCGAAGTCCCTCCCCTCCTGAGTTCAAGCCCAGCACTGACCACAGGGGAAAGCAGAGGGAGCTCTGATTCCAGTGGGGAAGCAGGAAGTCGGGTCCGAGGCTCAGGCAAGGTAGCGGAGCCAGGGTCCCAGGTGGGACAGGAAGGGGCAAGTAAGGGGGGAAGACCCATCCCTCCAACGCCAGAATTACGCAGAAAGAGGAGGGGCAAGAGAATGGGGCTTCCGAGGCTTTTGTGCTGGGGAAAGACGTGCCAAAAGTCATTCGGAGGTTCTGATACCGACTGAACACATCACTCCGTGTAAATAGCAATGACTTTAGCACTGTAAATACGCAGCACCAATAAAAGAATAAAATGCAGAGCTGCGTAGCGTCGTTACTCTGAAGTAGCCTACTCCGGCCACTGTGACAGCAACCTCCGAATCTTTTTTGGGCTACTTTGGAGTTGCCGGGATGAGCGTGTCAGAGGCGGAGAAATGGCGGCAGATCGCGGAACAAGCACAGGAGGAGCTGCAGCAGCTGACTCTGCATGCACAGGGAGAATTAAAGGCAGCTAAAGAAGAGACTAAGAAGGTCCAGGAAGACCGGCTACAACTTGCGGAACAGGTGAGAGCGCTTCAGGAAAGAGAGCAGCAATTAAGGGCGGTGGCGGTAGACCTCCAAAGCAAGCTGGATGCAGAGAAAGACAAGGCGGGAGGGGCCCCCCAAGTCCAAGTGCTGCCAGGAAGGAGAGCAGGGACCCTAGTAAGCAAGTTCAATGGAGACCCGAGGGAATATCATGGCTTTGAGACTGAGATCGTGTATGCTCTTGAGCTGCACCATAATGAGTTCCCCGATGATGAGCACAGAGTAGCGTTTATTGTGGAACATCTTACCGGAGCAGCCAGGGAGTGGCTAAGACCGTTAATCGCAACCAAGAATCCTTGCATGAAAAATGTCCAACAATTTCTAGAAGGTTTGAGGACGATGTATTCGTCCGATAGTCATATGGACCAGACTAAGGAGGAACTGCATAATTTACGCCAAGGAAATATGACAGTTCGCGCATATTGGGCGAAATTCACCATGCTGGTGCACAGACTGGGGTGGGTTTTGGAGTCGCCTCCTATGCAAGCGGCGTTCTACTTGGGTTTGCACGAGGAGGTGAAGGATGAGCTCTCGAGAGGTCCAAAGCCCAGTACTATGGATCAGCTGAGCAAAGCGGCTCTGGCGGTGGGGGTGAGACAGGAATCCCGGTGGAACGACAAGCAAGCGACGCGTGCAAAGCGGGCTTGGTTCCCACGGTCGCAGGAGAAGCCACTCCCTCAACAACCCTTTCAAGCCACGCCTGGGGCCAGCCAGGACCAGGAGCCCATGCAGATTGATAGCGCGCGCGCGCGGGCTTTTCAAACCCCAGCGGCGCCAAGACGCAAGGAGGGAAGGGGCGGGAATTGCTTTCTCTGCAACTCACCCCAGCATCTCGTCAGAGACTGCCCACATCGCAGGGAGTGGCAAGGAAAGGCGGGAACGGTGGTGCCCTCCCCCACTGACGCAGCACCACAGCAGGGAAACGGGAAAGCCTGGCTGCAGGAGACAAGGGGCAGCAGCCAGGCACAGTCAGCAGACAACAGCCCCAACCCACCCACCCGCACAGAGAGGAGCAGAGCCAGCCCACCCCTCCCAGAGCAGGAGTGGTTCTAGAAGTCACGCTAACGCTCCCAAATGGCTATCCACTGACAGTCCTAGCCTTAATTGACAGTGGTGCATCAGCCAACTTCTTCTCGAGGAACTTTGCAGAAGAGCACCAGATCCAGCTTCTGCAGCTGGATTTTCCTCTGCACGTGGCAACCATTGACGGCAGGGAGCTGCTGGGAGGGGCCATCACACATCAAACCCCCCCCCATGAGAATGACGGTGGGAAGGCACTCAGAGACACTGGCGTTCAACGTCACCACCATCTCAGACCCCCCCATCGTCTTGGGCATGAGCTGGCTGGCGCGCCACGACCCCTCCATCAGTTGGCACCAGAGGTGCATCACGTTTGGGTCGGACTTTTGTCTGGAACATTGCATGCAGCACCAACCAGGGGAGGGGCCTCCGATAGCCACGGTGGCCACCATGCATATCAAAGGGGGTGAGGCGATACCCAAGCCGTACTGGGACCTGCAGGAGGTCTTCAGCGAAGCGGAGTCCGACCACCTACCCCCGCACAGGCCTTTTGACTGCCAGATCAACCTGGTGCCAGGGGCGACGATACCCCCAGCCAAGCTGTACGCCATGTCAGACCAGGAACTGGAGGATCTGCGCGCTTTCATCGACAAGAACCTCAAGCGGGGGTTCATAAGGGAAAGCAAGGCAGCAGGGGGCAGCCCGGTCTTCTGGGTGGACAAGAAAGACACGCAACAGCGCCGTCTTGTGGTGGACTTTAGACGGCTGAATTCGGTGACAGAGCCAGTGGCTTTCCCCATGCCCAGAGTGGACGATCTCCTGACAGCGGCACGCAGGGGCAAGATTTTCACCAAGCTGGACCTACGGGGGGCGTACAACTTGATCAGGATCCGGGAAGGCGATGAATGGAAAACCACGATGTTCACGCCTCTGGGCTCTTTTGAATATCTGGTGATGCCCTTCGGTTTGCAAGGGGGCTCAGCATGCTTCCAGGCCTTCATGCACCACGTCCTGGGGTCCCTCCTCTTCAGGAAATGCTTGGTCTTCCTAGATGACATCCTTATCTACTCAAATGACCCAGTGCAGCATGTGAAAGATGTCAGAGAGGTGTTGCAGCGCCTGAAGGAGAACCACCTGTATGTGAAGCTGGAGAAGTGCAAGTTTCACACCAAAGAGGTGGACTTCCTGGGCTACAAGCTGTCAGACAAGGGGCTGGCGATGGACAAGGACAAGGTGCAGGCCATCCTGGACTGGAACAGCCCCAGGACGCGCAAAGATGCCCAACGCCTACTAGGCTTCGCCAACTTCTACAGGAAGTTCATCAAGAATTTCTCTCGCGTTACGGCTCCCATCACTGACTGCCTGAGAGGCAAGCAGAAGTTCAGGTGGACACCAGAGGCGCAAGCAGCGTTCGAAAGCCTCAAGAGGGTGTTCGCCTCAGACCAGAACCTGTTCCACGTGGTGCAGGACGCGCCCCTACGCATTGAGACAGATGCTTCTGAAAAAGCTGTGGGTGCCATTTTGTTGCAACTGGACGCCAACAGGGAGTGGAGACCCTGTGCCTTCTTCTCCAGGAAGCTGACACAGCCTGAACGCAACTACACAGTGTTTGATAGGGAACTTCTCGCGATCTACGCTGCGTTCCAGCACTGGCGACACTTCCTGGTGGGTGCAAAGCACCCCATCCAGGTGTGCACAGACCACAAGAACCTGGAGTTCTGGAGAACTGCCAGGGTGCTCAACCAGCGGCAGATACGGTGGGCAGAGTTCTTCTCGAACTTCAACTTCTCCATCCACTACATCCCGGGAGAGAAGAATGTCAGGGCGGATGCCCTCTCCCGCAAGCCAGAGTACATGGAGGAGGAGGCGCCACCAGCACCCAGGCACATTTTCCCCCCGTCAGCATGGTCCTGCGGAGCAGCAGTGGTGAGCGAGGCAGAACTCACAGCACTGACGGCAGCGGATGAATTTGCCAACCGCATCTTCAGAGAACTGAGAGGGGGGAGGGAGCAGGCAAAAGACTTTGCAGAACGCAGGGGGCTGCTTTTCTACAAGGGTGCACTGTACCTGCCCACCACCCAGCTGAGACGTACGGTCCTCAAGCAGATGCACGACAACCCAACGGCGGGTCATTTTGGAAGGGACAAAACCGCCCACCTAGTCATGAGACACTTCTGGTGGCCAGGGGTGCGGGAAGATGTTCGAGACTATGTACGGGGCTGTGACACCTGCCAGCGGGCAAAGGTGGTCAGAGCAGCGCCACCAGGATTGCTGGAGCCCTTAGCCACCCCACACAGGCCGTGGGAAGTGGTGTCCATGGACTTCATCACAGATCTGCCTTCTTCCAGGGGCAAGACCGCAGTGTTGGTGGTGGTGGACCTCATGTCCAAAATGTGCCACTTTATACCGTGTGCCAGGGCGGTCTCGGCAGAAGAGACAGCCAGACTGTTTGTGGACCACGTATTCAGACTGCATGGATTACCTTTAAGGGTTATTTCGGATAGAGGCCGCCAATTTGTTTCCAGGTTCTGGAGGCGGCTCATGAACCTCCTGCAGGTGGAGGTCAGCTTGTCGACAGCTAGACACCCGCAGACCAACGGACAGGCGGAGAGAGTCAACGCCATTCTGCAGCAGTACCTGAGATGCTACGTCAGCCAGCGGCAAACAGACTGGGTGGATCGACTGCCACTGGCAGAATTTGCCTACAACAATGCGGTGCACGTCTCCACAGGGGTGTCGCCCTTTAAGGCCAATTACGGGCGCGACCTCAGATCTTTCCCAGAGAGGGAGGGGGAGGAGGAGGAGGAGGGCCCACAGGCTGAGGATTGGGCAGAGGAACTGGAGACGGTGCACCAGCAGCTCAGAGAACACTTGGAGAGGGCCAAGGAAGCGTACAAAAGGGGGGCAGATCGCCACAGGCGACAAGGGGAGGTCATCAGGGTGGGGGACAAGGTTTGGTTGTCCTCGGAGGGCCTTCCCACCAGAGGGAGGTGCAAAAAGCTGGCGCCCAGAAGGCTGGGTCCCTTCACAGTCACGCAACAGGTCAACCCGGTGGCATACAGGCTGGCACTGCCAGAGGACATGAGGGTGCATCCAGTGTTTCATAGATCGCTGCTGTCGCCGTACAGGGAAAGCAGCAGGCTCCGAGACAGCGAACACACCCCCGAGGGAGGGGGGGAGAGGGGAGGCAGGGAGCAACTCAATGAAGCCACGGCCATCCTTGATTCAAGGAGGGGGGTGGGGGGCCTGGAGTACCTCATGGCATGGGAGGACGCTCCGCCCTCCCAGAATGAATGGGTCCCCGCCACTCAGATACAGGAGGAATTCTTGGTGGAAGAATTTCACGCCCTCTTTCCCCACAGACCCAAGCCCTGGCACATGGAAAGGGAGGGGGAGGAGGAGGAGGCACGGGAGAGCAGCTCACCATGGCGCTGGGAGGCGGAGTTTGAGGAATCGGGAGACGAGGTATGGGTGTCACCAAGATCCACCCAGTCAGAGGCAGAAGCAGATTGGCAGCACATTTTTACCCCCACCAGCTCAGACGCCACGGACTTTTTGGGATTCCAGTCCTCCCAGGCGGAAGGGGGGGCCTCGCAGGACTGGGCGGAGGTGTTCACACCAACGGGCTCGGAAAGCACTGAGTTCCTAGGCTTCCAGTCGTCACCGACACCTGGGGGGGACCTGGGGAGGGGAGAAGGGGAGCTTGGAAGGGGGGTGGATGTGAGGGACAGGGGATATCGCGAAGTCCCTCCCCTCCTGAGTTCAAGCCCAGCACTGACCACAGGGGAAAGCAGAGGGAGCTCTGATTCCAGTGGGGAAGCAGGAAGTCGGGTCCGAGGCTCAGGCAAGGTAGCGGAGCCAGGGTCCCAGGTGGGACAGGAAGGGGCAAGTAAGGGGGGAAGACCCATCCCTCCAACGCCAGAATTACGCAGAAAGAGGAGGGGCAAGAGAATGGGGCTTCCGAGGCTTTTGTGCTGGGGAAAGACGCGCCAAAAGTCATTCGGAGGTTCTGATACCGACTGAACACATCACTCCGTGTAAATAGCAATGACTTTAGCACTGTAAATACGCAGCACCAATAAAAGAATAAAATGCAGAGCTGCGTAGCGTCGTTACTCTGAAGTAGCCTACTCCGGCCACTGTGACAATAACTAACCAAAATGTGAAAGTTTGGGCGGGTGACTTTGAATTAGCCTCTAGAAAGGAACCATCCCCCTAGTCCTCTAGGCATGCTAATGGCTGTATTACCTGGTTATCCAGTCAATAACTGGGTGAAAAATCTTCCTTCTTGCTAAGTGAGCTTTGGTGTGTGAACACAACATGCACACTCATGTTTTCACCTTCCTGCACTAAATGACAAGCAGACCAAATAACACACATCAAAAGCCAACCAGTGGCTCTCCAAGTAATTTCCCCCCCCCCAATGCACTAGTGAATACACACTTGGCTCTTCTCTTACTTTGGAACTCCCTCCCTAGAAAAGTTAGACTGGCTCCACCCATGCCACAGTTAGAGATCCAAACACAGGTTGAAACTGGTTTGCAAACCACCATTTGTACCAACCATGGCTTGCCGCTGTGTCTGAATTAAGAAACACCAGTCTATGGTCCTTGCTCTGCTTCAAAAAATTGCTGAACCATGGCGGCAGGAGTGAATTTATGAGTGTTGAGCAGACACGGAAACTGAAACAGACAAACTCAAAACCATGGTATGAATGTCTGGACATCCAAACCATGGTGTGGGTTCTTAACCATGGCTAGCAGAAACCATGGTTTGGCACAAAGCTTTGAATTAAGCAAATCGGTCTGTTTAAACAGGAATTTTGCCCATGGTTAGAGCTGGGGAGACAAAACGGGGTCTAAGCTTTAGGGAGCCTCGTTGGGGTAAAGTTATAAGGCATAACAGAAGGAGTTCAATATTGAGTTCTCTGTAACATGTGGTGAAATGCACTCTGTGACCTGATATCTTCAAAATTGTGTTTCTCCCTACCTTCATCAGACAGAGGCCACTGATGTGGAACAGGAGTGGAGAAACACACAACCTGGTAGCATCCAAACATGGGATAAGCTTGACTGCATATTACAGAGGGCCAGGACCTGCTCTTCTATCCTGCGATCTCTTTCATTAGCTGCATGATTTCAGTGGTCATGTGCCCCAGTCATCCCACACTGGAATTAATCATTGAACCTTTTTCATGGCTACCAGGCAGCCCTGTGCATGAGCTTCTGTCCCCTGTGGATTTGACACAGAAAAGGTGCTACACCTTAACAAAACGGTCTGCGGGCATTTCTCTTTGCCGCACAAATGAAGCACAGTTGTGATTTTCATTTTTGGATTCTACAAGAGTTTCAGAGTAAGGCTCACTTGTTCCAAAAAGTCAGCTAGAAGGTCGTTAGCTGGAATGCAGCTGGGAAAGACGTAAGGGAGGGACAAAGGTGCTCAATTTTGCATGGCAGAATGGAAGTCATATGGCTATATTGCCAGATAGCTCCTTAGCACAATGGCTCCTAAGGCGAACAAATGATGATAATAGTTATCGGCTCATCATGTGCAGTCAATTAGTGCAGGTTTGGATGTTAAGTAAGGCTGTCCACTTCTGCCAGAATGGCCAACTCATGGGGTGATTGGGATATTTGTAACTGAAATGGATTAGCAAAGTTGACAGGTGTGTTTTCTTTCTTTTTTTCAAAAAAAATGGTTCTTGGCATCTATTTTTTTTTGTGTGTGTGTGAATATACTGTTTTCGCTGTCTTTCATATTCTTCCTCATGTACAAGGGGGAAGCTTTTGCTGCATAGTTTTTTTAAAAAAATATCAGAAGATTATTAGGTTATAAAGAAGTGATGTAATAGGGACTGTTCATTTGCTGAATTTTAATCGGTTTTCAGGCAAAAGTTAATTATTTAGAATCTCAGTTTGGGTCTCCTCCCCACCTTCTTTGTACATTCTTCTCCTTGAGACTGCAAGTCTGAAAATGTGTGGACAATGTCTTCTCAAGTCACTGGAATCTTGACTACGACTTCTAAGCAGAGTATTTATGACTGAAGATGCAAACTAATAAGCCAGAGGGCTTACTGAATCTCACTAATTAACATAAATTGTCAGCTGTGTGCAGAAAATCCAACCCACAGAAGGTGCTCTGCTTTGCTATATGGTACTACAGGTGAGAGGGATGTGGGTGGCACTGTGGTCTAAACCGCAGAGCCTAGGGCTCGCCCATCAGAAGGTCGGCGGTTCGAATCCCTGCGACGGGGTGAGCTCCTGTTGCTTGGTCCCTGCTCCTGCCAACCTAGCAGTTCGAAAGCACGTCAAAGTGTAAGTAGATAAATAGGTACTGCTCCAGTGGGAAAGTAAACGGTGTTTCCGTGCACTGCTCTGGTTCGCCAGAAGCGGCTTAGTCATGCTGGCCAAATGACCTGGAAGCTGTACGCCGGCTCCCTTGGCCAGTAAAGCGAGATGAGCACCGCAACCCCAGAGTCCTCCGTGACTGAACCTAACGGTCAGGGGTCCCTTTACTACAGGTGAGGGTCCTGCAGATTTCGCAATATGTGATGACAAATTAAAAGTGTGGTTGGAGAACCTTGTTAAGATCACTATAATCAACGAAATCATTGTTCTAGCAGAAGTCAGTGCAACAGGACTTTCCCCTCTCTCTCCCATGCCCTGCCCAAATTTGCTGCAGAGGGTTGAGATGTGAGAAGTCACTTGCATGGACTTGCAATCAGACAAGGAGACACCAAAGTAAGTCTTACCACTTCCTCTTTATTGTAACGCGTTTGCAAAGGCGGGCTCCACGACCTGAGTGGTGCGAAGAGCCCCGATCCACACACAAGCTGAAGCTTATAACCCTATTGCTGCCGCCCCTCCTTAGAGGCTTGGCTTACAATCTATCTATCAGAGAAAGACACATTTCTAATACATTAACCAATCTACACTCTCTATTCTAAAGTTAACCTTATTAGGAAGCATGGGCTATACTTCCTTATCTCTACTCTAACTTAGCTGACACGGCACCCTGGAACTTTCCACTGAGTTCGAGGCACATCCTGTTTCATCACTCACTCTCACAATCCCCCCTCTTTTTGTATCTTGACTCGAACTCACATAATAGGTCCTGGTAATCTCCTTCCTCCTCTTTTTCTAGACTTCCTTCTGGCGCACCTGTTGGGAGGGGCTTATAAGCCTGCATTAGCATCATTATGCGGGGGGGGGGGAACTGCCCTATCCATCATTCTTTCCATCATTGACTGTAAGCATTGTAGCAAGCAGGGCATACAAAAGCAGTGGCCAAAGCTCGGAATCTGGGAGCCTGGAAAAGTTGTGGATGGATGACTGATTAAATGGTAGTGGGAGGAATGGCATTCCTCCTTGCGCGTCTGTTGGGCCAAGGGTACATACCAGGCACATAGTTTTGTCAACCGCATGTGCCGTCATTTCAGCCATTTGTAGCCATTTGTTATGGGGGTTCTTGGCCCCCCACTCGTGCATTCGTTCCGTGATGTTATAGAGGGAAATCTTGCCCCCTGACCCTATGTTCCCAGCGCATTCTGCTGTGAGGCAAAGGGCAAGCACCACCAATGGTATTGTGGTACCACGTCGCCTCCCACATATCCGGTCTCTTTCATGCCAACAAAAATATATAATCATCCACACACACACACCTGCACACGTGACCCCTGCCCACCAATACCAATGATTCCACGGCTCCTCCCACCCTTCCATTGTGAGCGTGGGGAATGCGATAGTACTAAACCTGGGCTCAAACAGGTTGTTGTGGGGGAGTTACAACTCCGGGGGGTGATAGGTATTTTAATGCTTCTATGACGGTAGGACTTTCAACTAATTCGCATTGGACCGCCCCTCCCAACGCTATTCTACAGTGTTGAAGGATTATGTCTTCTATGAAAATAATATTACATTCCTCTGAACAATGCACACATTGCACGCACCCCTCACAATGAGCACAGCAACAACATTCGAAAAAGCATTCACAGGTACAAAATAAGCACATTTAGGTTACAGTCCTGGGGTATCCTTCTGGGTCCTGGTTCCTGATTTAGTGAGTGTCACCTTCAGCGGGTTGTCAGGGCTGGCCGTCGCCGTCCAATTCTCGGACGGAACCGTCCAATTCTCGGACGGAACCTTTTTTTACCCGGTGGTAATGGGTCCATCCATGTTCTCTGGTCCGGACTGCTGATTCGGTTGTGAGCAGGACCTGGTACGGACCTTCCCAGCTAGGGCTGAGCTTCTCCGTTCGCCAAGCCTTTATCAGGACCAGATCACCAGGTTGGAAACTGTGCTGTTGCTCCAAGAGTGGGGGCCGCTGTGCTAGTATGCCTTGTCTGTGGAAAAATAACAGAGACTGGGACAGTGACTGCAAATATTTCCTGGTAAACTGATCCCTGAATTCAATTTGAGGGTTCCCCAAGGCAGCCAAATAGGGGTGACCCATCATCATTTCAAATGGGGACAAGCCAGTATCCTTCCGAGGTGCCACCCTCATTCTTAGCAATGCCAGTGGAAGGTTCTTTGTCCAGGGCAACCCATTCTCCAGATACAATTTGGTTAGGTGTTTCTTTATTTCTCCATTTGCTCGCTCCACTTTCCCACTGCTCTCTGGGTGCCAGGGGGTATGGAAGTTCCAGGTGATTCCTACTGACTTCATTACCTCCTGCATTGCCATTTGGGTGAAATGAGTTCCCCTATCTGAATCCATTGCTTCCACTACTCCATAGCGGGGAAGGATATGCTCTAAGATAGCTTTGCTGACCACCTGAGCCGTGGCTCTGCGGCTAGGGAAGGCTTCCACCCATCCAGTTAGGTGGTCTTTGAACACCAATAAATATTTCTGCCCTCCCCTTTCGGGCAGCTCGGTAAAGTCTACCTGGACTCTCTGGAAAGGCCACACCGCCAGGGGCCGCCCACCCCTCTCGGTCTTCTTCGCCCTTGCCTTGTTAACCTTTTGGCATATCAGACATTTCCATGCAATGGCATGTGCCATTGGCCACATATCCTGGCTCCAATACAGGGGCTTAACTAGATTAATCATACCCTCCGTTCCAAAATGACCACTCTCATGTATCCTTTCCAGAATTCCCAACATGGAGGCTTTCGGGAGAACCAACTGTCCATCTGGTGTCCTCCATGTCTCCCCTTCTTTTTCCCAACCCTCTTTACCGAAATGCTCTTGCTCCTTTGGTGTAAAGATTAAATTCTCTACCTCCTCAGGGGTGACCACTGGCACTCTGACCAAGCACTGCTGGATCACTCTACTGTCTGGAGTTCCCCCAGCTGCCTCCTTGGCCCTTAAGTCCGCCCAGGTATTGCCTTGTTCCTCCGGACTTTTCCCCCCGGTGTGTGCAATGATATGTATGATGGCTATATTCCTTGGCCCACACAATGCATCAAGTAACCTCTCAAGCAATGCCACATGTTCTATTTGCTTCCCATCTGCCTTAATATATCCCCTTTCTTTCCAGGTTCGGCCAAAGGTGTGTACAACTCCCCAAGCATATCTGGAATCTGTCCATATAGTCACATCTAACCCTACTCCAAGTTCCAATGCTCGAGTCAGGGCCATTACCTCACACTTTTGTGCGGACCAGGTATTTGGTAAGGCCCCAGACTCAATTATTTCCCCATCCTCCTTTACCACCGCATATCCTGATTTCCTTTTTCCTTCCCTCACATAACTTGACCCATCCACAAACCACCTCTCTCCTCCTTGCTCTATGGGTCCTCCGTGGTCCCAAACCAGGCTCCTGAGGTGCCGGTCTACCTCCTTTCCAGCCCCTGCTGAAGCTAGCTCCTCCCCTGCCTCCCTGCTACCAGCCTGGAGCTGAGCCACCAGGACTCTGCAGAGCCCTGGACCCGTCTTAACCCTTCCTGTTCCTGATTTAAACTCCCAGACTTGCTACTGCTCTCCCATCTGATGGAAGTAAGCAGAGTGGGCTGCTCTCTGCAAGCCCTCTCTCTTACATCCACTCCCCCTCCAGGCTCCCCCCTTTCTGAGGCCTGGGATGCCTGGTCTGATGTCTGTAAAGAGGGCTGGAAGCCTGACAGGTCTTCCTCCTCTGCTGTAGTGTGTGTAAAATCCTGTTCCCAGTTGGTGCTGGGTGGCTGGTCCGTGTAGTTCCCTCCGTTGTCATCCTCCTCCTCTCTCTGGACAATTGCTTCCGATTCCCGGAGGGCTCCTTGGGTCTGTGTCTCCCAAGCTCCCCACCTGGGACCGCCCTCCCCCTCTGTGTCCCCTGTGCTACTGACATGTGGTGGTTCGGATCTGTGGGAGAAAGGAGCGTGCAGTTCCAATGTGCGGCCCTCCCCTTGCATGGTGTGCATAGGTGCCTCCGCGTTTTGGGAAGCAGGAGTGTCCTGCCTGGCCATCAGACATTTTAACCCCCCCCCTTCGGGAGCCCGGGCTCGCTGTGGCACTGTAGACCTCCTCCTCTTCCTTTCTTTCTGGAACCTCTTGGCTGCCTTCTCCCTCCACCCTTCTGTCTAGTGTCTTTTGTGTAATTTCCTCCCCCTCCCTCCTGTCAGCGTCTTGTGTTGGATGTGTGTCACGTCCTCTGAACCTTGGGCTTTCCCTAAAGTGCGAGAGCAAAGACCTTTGACCCATGGGATGGACCTTCCTCGCTGTAGGTACTTCCCCCTTGAAGGTGACAGGGTTGATCTGTGTCAGAACCTTGAAGGGCCCCAGCCTTCTGGGTGCCAGCTTCTTCCCCCTTTCCCCCATGGGAAGGCCTTCTGACCACAGCCAGACCCTGTCCCCTCCGTGGAAGACCTTCTCCAGTCCCCTGTGATGGTCTGCCCCCTCCTTGTAAGCCTCATTGCCCCTTGCCACGTCTCCATCCAGTTGTTGGTGTACTGTCTCCCTCCTCTCACCCCATGCCTCAATAGGTGGTCCCCCAATCTCCCCCTCCCCCTGCTCTGGGAAGGCTCTGGGGTTTCGCCCAAGACTGGCCTTACTGGGTGTGAGCCTCGTGAAGACATGTACTGCATGCCCCTCCGTGGGGTTGTCATGATATTGCCTGAGAATCTTCCCTCTGAGGGAGTCCTGGGGCATATACCGGGCATCATTGCTAAAGAGTAACCCCTCTTTCTCTTTCTCCCCTATTAGTATGGTTTCTCCTTATCTTTCTTAAACTTAATCAAATAGTATTTCAGCTGTTTTATCCAATATGGATCGGTCTCCCCATCAGGATTCCACCTATATTCTCCTCCTGGCCCTATTGGATATTCTGGCCATATTACCCGACAAAGGTTTATCAATACCACTTTGGACAGTCCCCGACTGTATGGCTTGATTTCCTTTTCATCCCACTGTAACAGTACTTGTCCCAACGGGCTATTGGGGTCAATGGGATCCTTGTCCCTTGTCCCTGACGTTCTTCTACACGTACTCTGTGCCTTCCCCATAGCAAAATGTCTCTCAGTCACTCACACAAACGCACGGAATCGCCTGGCCGTTTCCCTCGCGGGAGGACGGAACCGCAAGCTAATCCTCTCGCCGGGTCCCGGGCCCCGGTCCACACTCACGCGTCCGTATGGAACCTCTCTTTCGCCCTCAGAGACAAGACACGCTCACGCCTTTCCCAGGCTCCCTCAATACTCACCCCTTTCAGCTCAGTGCCACTTCCTTCGGCTAGTGAACTGGCAGGCGTCCCTGCAGGGCACAGCAGTCCCAGACTGCGAGGTTTCCCTGGCTTACTTAAATCGGTTCTCCGTCGTTCAGCCCTCGGAGTTTGTCACCACGGGGTCCGGATAACAGGTCCCTCCGAAAAAGAGCCGGAGTGGCGCCGGACCTTCTTCCAGCACCCCGCCGCGCAGACCGTCGAGGGCCCCACGTTGGGCGCCAAAATTGTGAGAAGTCACTTGTGTGGACTTGCAATCAGACAAGGAGACACCAAAGTAAGTCTTACCACTTCCTCTTTATTGTAACGCGTTTGCAAAGGCGGGCTCCACGACCTGAGTGGTGCGAAGAGCCCCGATCCACACACAAGCTGAAGCTTATAACCCTATTGCTGCCGCCCCTCCTTAGAGGCTTGGCTTACAATCTATCTATCAGAGAAAGACACATTTCTAATACATTAACCAATCTACACTCTCTATTCTAAAGTTAACCTTATTAGGAAGCATGGGCTATACTTCCTTATCTCCACTCTAACTTAGCTGACACGGCACCCTGGAACTTTCCACTGAGTTCGAGGCACATCCTGTTTCATCACTCACTCTCACAGAGAGAACTCCTAGAACAGACCCAGGTGTAAAAAAAAACCAAAACCAAAATAACCCCCAAACTTTTGATGTATGCTACCACTGTGTCCCGTGTTTTGTTACCCCCCAAATGGAACACGAGCGAGGTCCCAACCAAAGAAGAATGGCAACTTAAATTGAAGGAATACGCACCGCATGCAGATTTAACATATAGAATAAGAGAACAGGAAGAATGCACATTTAAAGAAGACTGGAAAATGTTTACTGAATATATGGGTGAAAATTGTGTTTATTTAAAAACGCTGGTAGCATTAAGTTAAATTCAACAGTGTAAATAAGTTTTGATGGGTGTAACAATGGATTACTGAATGGTTTGGTTCATGTGAAATATGCAGGGATGTGTGGTATGCAAAATGAACCACAGAAAGAGAAGAAGGGAAGTCATTGATTTAAGGTTGTTTTAATGAATATTTTTGAAATGTAATTTAGAAACACACACACACACACACACACACGAAGCGAGAACTCCTAGAACAGTGAGCAGGAAGAGGAGAGAGGAACTCATTCTACTGGGCAATCTGATGGAACAATCTCCATAGCGCATTGCTGAATACAAACCTATGTATCTGTATTCTTGTACACCAGGCAGAAAAACTGCTGTTTGTTTTGTGGATGAGGATCCTTTATTAAACTATTGACCAGCTGGAGAAAAAGTTAACAGCTTCCAGTCTTGGATCGGAATGGGTTTTGCTCTGAGCCAGCTCCAGCCCTGATGTCTCAGTACTGCCAGATTTGTCGGTCAGAAATTCTTACAAGAGGAATTTCAACATGATTGGGTTTTGATCAGAAATCCTGTGACACATGCTGTGCTTTTCAACAATTGACTGAATTGATTGCTTAAAAAACAGAGAGAGTGTTTTTTTTAATCAAGCTAAAAGCTATTTTTAGAACTGATGTGGAAACAATCTATTCCTGCGTGATTGTTTCTGGAACATGCACATCATCAATGGGACTTAGGCTAGACTATCTGTATGGATAGCCTAGATGTTCCGGGACAAAGAGCCTCTGTTTGGAATTTTTGTATGTCCAGCAATAACCCCAAATCCTTTGGTTCCAAGTCTTCCTCCTGAATTGGCATTAGGGTATGGGAAGCATCAGCTCAATAACATACACATAGCAAGGATGGGGAATCTGTATCCCTCCAGTTGTTGTTTGACTACACTTCCCATCATCCCTGACCATTGGCCATGCTAGCTAAGGCTGATGGGAGCTAGAGTCCAACAATCTCTGGAAGGACTCAGGTTTCCCAACCCTTTTATGCACCTATGCTTGTACATCTACTGAGACCTTGAGCACGGAAGAATAATATGAGAACCCTACCATGTCAAAACCCTGGCTCACAATAGGGTATGTAATGAAGGGCAAGGGCCACTTAACTTAGTCAGTGGAGCTTTTGAACATGGCAAATCAAGTGTTGCCCTTGCAGCAATTACTGGGAGGGGTTGGCTAGAGGCAGATGAGGCAGCAAAGGTGGCTAGATCAGTTCTCCTCCACCCTCACCCCCCGAATGTACAAAGCTCACCAATTCCTTTACATCATCATTGCAGAATGATGATGTATGTGTATAGTGTACAGTATACTATATACTGTAGTGTATATACTACACTATGCCTACAAATTTCATTCAATTCTGCTCAAAAAGTTTTTTTAAAGCTATTGATGTCCTCTTTTTGTAAACAAACACAGAACCATTTAGTGCTTCTTGCACAAATCCCTTTCAACTATTTGTCTGAAATAAGACAGACTTAACCCGCACCCCCAGAAGGAGCTACTACACCTGCAAACTGAAAACCAACTCTGAGAATAAAGGTAAAAGTTACATGCAGTTGATTTGTTTTCCACTGTAGTCCCAATCTCTGCTGATTGGTGCACGGGGCTTCAGTGTTCCAAGGTCAGAGCTTCCTTTTGTGAAAAAGTGGAGTTTGTGGTGTCTTTATGATATATGGTTTATTTACACATATATGCAACCTGAAGTATACAAAGGAGGAAGTTCAAAGCATCACATCCCAAGGGATTTCTGGCCCTCTTTTACAGATGGCAGCATCCTTGCCTTGCAGCTTAGCCTTTTTCCGAGAATGGTCACATCCCACCTGTCCTAACCTTGCTAACCTAAGCCCTGGTCTTTTACAGAGAGTAACACTCACCTGCATTCTCACACTTTGTTCTTTGATGCTTTGTTGTGCTAATGGCTCATTACCACCAGAGTATTACCTCCAAGGAAATTAGCTTTTACACGTGTTGATTGCCTAGGATTAAAGGGAGTGGCTGATACACAATTTAGGAAGTTTGCCTAGGTTAATTACCTCTTCACATATGCTAATTCCAGGGGATTAACAGCAGCTAACACACATTTTAAATACACATGAGTCTGGCTATTACCTCCAAGGAAATTAGCTTTGACACCTCCAATCCTTAATTAAATTCTGGGACTAATATGATCAAGCATTTAGGACGTATTGCACCCCCAGATTTGTAACAAAATCATATAACCATTAGGGAAGATATCCAAAGCTTTGGAAAAGTGAGGTTCTGTCTCAGATTTGAACCAATTCCTGATGTCAGTCCAAAGCTCTGAGGCAGCTCACAATCTGAAGCATCAAATTGGGTTCCTAGCTGTGCACACAGCATATACTTACACAGTGCTACTTTTCTAGAAAAAGAGAACTCACCATGTATTGTTATCAGAATTGTTCTCTGATAATGGCAATGGCACCCACCCGAGAGGTGCCGGAACTGAGCTCCAGTGAGTTCCAGCTGAAAAAAGGTGTGTGTGTGTGTGTGTGTGTGTGTGTGTGTGTGTGTGTAACCAAAGTGCTGCACCAACAAGTACAAAACAACCCCTCTGCAGCGCCACAAATCCAACTCAGTGGTGTAACATTTGGAAATGTTGATCACTTCTCCTACCTAGGCAGTTACCTTTCCACAAGGGCCAACACTGATGCCGAAATCCAGCATCGCCTGAGCTCTGTGAGCTCATGATTGAAGTGCAGAGTGTCTGAGGACCGGGACATTCGCAGGGAAACCAAAATGCTTGTTTACAAAGCTATTGTACTACCAACCTTACTATATGCTTGTGAAGCTTGGACCACTTAGAAACGCCATCTCCAACTCCTCGAAAGATTCTATCCACGGTGTCTCCAAAATTTTTTACACATCACTTGGGAAGAGAGGCGAACTAATATCAGTGTACTGGAAGAAGCAAAGATCACCAGTGTTGAAGCAATGATTCTTCAACATCAACTTCGTTGGACTGGTCATGTTGTGTGGATGCCTGTTTATCGTCTTCCAAAGCAACTACTCTATTCCGAACTTAAAAGTGGAAAGAGTAATGCTGGTGGTCAACAAAAGAGGTTTAAAGACTCTCTGAAGGCAAATCTTTAAAAATGTAGTATAAACACTGACAAGTGGGAAACCCTGGCCTGCGAGCGCTCCAGTTGGAGAACAGCCTTTACCAAAGGTGTCATGGGCTTTGAAGACACTCGAACTCAGGAACGCAAGAGAGAAATGTGCTAAGAGGAAGGTGCGCTTGGCAAATCCACACCATGATCAACTCAGTAGGAGATAAAATGCACCCCTCTGCAGCTGGGTTGTCAAAAGTATAAGACTAATTTAGTCTGTTACATCACAGGTGTCATAGGAGGGTCCAATACTTTCCGGAACATTCAGCTACCATCACCAGCCTCATAAGAGCACCTTATATATATTTTGCCTCAAAAAACGGTAATTTCCAATCTAAGAAAAATCCATTCTGAGTTTATTGCACTGGATCACAAACTTTTTAACCCACCTGTCAACACTGTTAGAAATTTTCTTCAGAGAATGAAGGACGCTTTATGAGAGTACCAGATATTTTGTACAAAATCTGCATTCCACATTTGGATATGGAAATGTGTGTGGTAGTTTCTCCTAACAGTTAAGAAGGGGGGGGGGGAACCACCCAAACAAAACGAAGCCATAAAGTGACAAATTGAAATTGTGTGCACTTGCTTTATGCAGAGCCAAGAATTATCTTAAAGTACTGCGACAGCTTGCTAATGTAGCACTGCCTTTCACTAAACACCAACAGTAAACAGATTTATGCAATCCCTTATGAACTGCCAGGTGGATGAGGAGTTGTTCTGAAAGTGCTGTACCTCATTTACTGCTCCCCCCTCCACAGGCTGTTCGAAACACACCACACAATCTAGCCAAAGTCACATCCTTCCGAGTCCCATTGCCTTCAATGGCAGAGTTAAGCATGTTGCTTGGATTTCTCCCCATTGAAATCGATGGGACTTACAAGAGTATAGCTTGGGCTGGAATGCACTCAATGTTTGTGCGGCCCATAGATTTTTCCAGTGCCAAACATAAGGCAGCTTGGTCTATTTTCCAGTGCTATAGTTGCCGTGGTTGGACAAGGATCTCCAGGTCTTTTCCAGTCCTGCAACCTTAACTTGACCCTTTTAACTGAAGATGGATGGGATTGAATTTGGGAAGTTCCGCAAGCACAGTGTGTGTTCCATCATAGAAGGACCGGCCTTCTTCTATTGAATAATGTTGGATCAAAAGATATGCAGGCACTGTTGTAGACATGGATATCAATTTAAGACAAACTCCCAGAGGATGTGCTGAGCATCCCCAGGCCTTGTTGGACTGGCTTTCTCCTTCCATAGTTTTTTTATTTATGTATGTATTTTTATTAAAGATTTCTTGGTTTACAAAAGTATGTGCAATGTCTCTTTTTTCAAGTTACATTTTCTACAGGTCAGCTTCATTTGTTGAGACATTAGTATTACATTAGGAAGAAAAGGGGGAAAGGGGTGGGGGGGGAATGCTGAGTGGGGGGTGGGGTCGGGTGGCAATGCTTCTATTCTGCTTAATGTATGTGTGGGGTTTTGTGTCAGCATCGCTTCTGCAGGTTCTCTTTGCTATTCACTTGTGTTCCTTCACTTGTGGTGAGAGAGGTTGGGGTTGGTCTAGGGTGTGGTTGTTTTTTTGTGACTGGCTGCGGTGAACTTTGTTTTCATGTGTGAGTGGGGTGGGTGGATGTTTTGGATCAGGTTAGCCATATTGATTCGTATGCTGTTGGTGTATTCTTGTTGTTTCAGCACGCTCTACGTGGGGCTACCTTTGAAGGTCACCCGGAAACTGAAATTAATCCAGAATGAGGCAGTAGACTAGTGACTGGGAGTGGCCGCAGGGACCACATAACACCGGTCCTGAGAGATCTACACTGGCTCCCAGTACGTTTCTGAGCACAATTCAAAGTGTTGGTGCTGACCTTTAAAGCCCTAAATGGCCTCGGTCCTGTATGCCTGAAGGAGCGTCTCCACCCCCATCATTCTGCCCGGACACTGAGGTCCAGCACCAAGGGCCTTCTGGCGGTTCCCTCACTGCGAGAAGCCAAGTTACAGGGAATCAGGCAGAGGGCCTTCTCGGTAGTGACACCCGCCCTGTGGAACGCCCTCCCATCAGATGTCAAAGAGAAAAACAACTACCAGACTTTTAGAGGACGCCTGAAGGCAGCCCTGTTTAGGGAAGCTTTTAATGTTTAATAAATTATTGTATTTTAATATTTCTGTTGGAAGCCGCCCAGAGTGGCTGGGGAAACCCAGCCAGATGGGTGGGGTATAAATAATAAATTATTATTATTATTACCGGTATTATTATTGGTTAATTTTTCTAGTAAGGCTGTTTACCATACTATTTGGTACCATTGGCTCATGCTTATTGCGTGTTCAGACCCAGAAACCACCCCCCCCCCAATAAATTCACACATGACTCAAATTTTGGTTTGGTTTTTGGCAGAATTTAGGCCACAACTTGATTGATTACAGAAAGTGAGTGGTTGCATAGCTTCTGGTTCGACTAGCTCCCTGCACCCTTGCAGGTAGTGCTGACCCAGGGCACCAGCATAGGTCAGCCTAGGGTGAACACCTGGATAGGCAGAAAGCTGGGAAGTATCTAGATGAATGATTCACGCAGTGTCCCTCCTTCCCTTTTCAAGTTCAGATGGCTACCTGGAGAGTACCCAGACCTACATGACCAAGGCTGCATTCACACAGCCGTTTATTCAATTTCTTCAATGTTTCCCTGACTGTTAATTCTTGTCTTATATTTGAATTTTCACATGACAAAAAAAGCCACTGTTGGAAATTTAGTGGAATATAGTGCAACTGCTCATTTCCAGTTTTTTTGATCCCAGAAACGATCCACTTGCAGCCACATTGAGTCAGAAAAATCAAAGGTACCGTATAAAGTGACAAAATTTAGGGTGTTATATTGGCATACAGTTCTCCCCTGTCAATTTCATGGGGGAACAGAAGCAAGCATGTGCAGAAAGGGTGGAGGAGCAGCAGCACAGCCCAATGAGGTTTGTTTCCCCCCCTATAATTTTTATTAAATTTTCTGTTTTACATTTAGAATATTCATTTGAACAACCTTAAAATATCAATGACTTCCCTTCTTCTCTTTCCAAGGCTCGTTTTGCATAACATAAATCCCTGCTTAGTTTATATAAACTAAACCATTCAGTATTCCATCATTGCATCCATCAAAACTTATTTACACTGTTGAATTTATCTTAATGCTGCCCACATTTTCAAATGTACATGCAATTCAATAAATCTTTCCCAATCTTCTTGAAACATATGCTCTTCTTGTTCTCTTATTCTCTATGTTAGGTCCGCAAGCTGCACATATTTCATCAGTTTAAGTTGCCATTCTTCTTTGGTTGGGACTTCACTTGTTTTCCGTTTTGGGGCTAACAAAACACGGGCTGCAGTATTGGCATACATACATAACCTTTTTTTGACACCTGGGAGTTTCTGTCTGCATTATTCCCAACAAAAAGCACTCTGCTTTTTTTTTGGGGGGGGGGGGAATTTCCAAAAATATCGTCCAATGACGTTTGCTGTTGCGTCACACCATTCCAACTGGTGTGAGTGAAATTTAGCGTGGCATGTCTGTATATTTTTGTAAATCAAGAAAATCTTTAATAATAAAAATTTTATACCGGGGGGAAAAGCTACAGTTCTGTAGCACTAGAATACTGCCATGTGAAAATAATATTAAAAATGAGACAGAAGTGCTAGCACAGGGGTCAGCAAACTTTTTCAGCAGGGGGCCATTCCACTGTCCCTCAGACCTTGTGGGGGGCCGGACTATATTTTGAAAAAAAATATGAATGAATTCCTATGCCCCACAAATAACCCAGAGATGCATTTTAAATAAAAGGACACATTCTACTCATGTAAAAACATGCTGATTCCTGGACTGTCCGCGGGCTGGATTGAGAAGGCGATTGGGCCGCATCCGGCCCCCGGGCCTTAGTTTGGGGATCCCTGTGCTAGCATTATCTCCTGCAAGAGTAACACAATACCCCACATGTCTGAATGCACCCCAAGGCTGTGTACATGTTATCATTTACTCCGGCGCTGGTGTGCTCACATATCCACCGACGTTTCTCCAATGTCAATAGGGACGTCCTTTTCCACACCCTCCAATATTTCTCCAACAGTCCCCTGTTGTAAATAGGGACGTCACTTCTGCGGCCCCTGCAGGCTTAGGGGCCCTGAAGCTGAAGCTTTATTAGTTTTGTAGTAGATTCACCCTTGCTAGGTAGGAGGACTTGGGGAGGGTGTGAGGCAGGCTTGGTGAGGTGTGTAGCTAGTGGAAGGGACATTGCTCTGGGACAGTCCTGAAGCTCAGACGAAGAGGTCTGGTTCTCCAGTCCTGCACTAAACATTTACATTAAACTGTTGGAATCTAGGTCAACATTTACCATGTTGACCTAGATTCCAACAGTTCCTGCCTCCCCATGAACTGTGTTGCAAAATCAAGGACTGCTTTCTTTTTCTGAGATCATTTTTTTAAGGTTGCTAATTGTGGCCATTCTCCAGTGTGCAAATTGATGTGAGGGAGAAAGGTGAACACAGCACTGACAAATGACTGCGTAGAAGTTCATCACATAAAGACGGCGAGCCAAGGAAAGTGTGATGATTATGCTAGTGCAGTAGCTCTTGAATATTAAGTTGCGAAAACTGTCCCTTTCCAAGAGCGTTTTTCAGGCGTTCTTTACCAAATTGCTCTGTTTTGGAGTTTGGCTGTTGCTGTTGTGTTTGCAGTTTTGTATGTGTCGGTTTTCAACACACACACGTTTGTGGGTGTTTGTGTATTTGTCCTTTTGCTTTTTGAAGTTTTGCGATGATTTCCCCGTGCATGTGATGTGATCCCTCCATATGTTGTTGGACTCCAATGCCCACCAACCCCAGACATCCCGATCAATATGCTGCCAAACAACCAGTGGCATAGCATGGGTTGCCAGGATCCGGGGCTACGTGGAAGGTGGGAAATGGCTGGAGTTCAAGTGTCCTCAAAGCTCATGACACTTTTGGTAAAGGCTGTTCTCACAGGCCAGTGTTTCCCAATTGTTGGTGTTTATACTACATTTCTAAAAATTTGCCTTGAGAGAGTCTTTAAGCCTCTTTTGTTGACCACCAGCATTACGCTTTCCATTTTTAAGTCCAGAATAGAGCAGTCCCATGCCATGTGGTGTATTACAATCCCATCAGAAATGGACCCCTTGATTGTTCTGATCATTTTGACTTTTGGCTCAGGGCAGCAGGCTGACAGGGACTTTGCAGAATGAGATCAAAATCCTATTGCTGCATCTTCTTTAGGGAAAAAAAAAAGCCTTGGATCCATCGTGTGCCAAACTTCAGGCGCAAGGCGGAAACTTGCTGAAAGCAGAGATGTGCCCTTCAAATGTGATCTTTTACTTAATTCCTTCCCAGGTGCCTGTTCTACAGTATTTTATTTCATTATAATCAGAATGGAGTGGGGGAAAGTTTAACTTGCAAAAATTACGCTATGTAAATGACAACCATTTCCCCTCTCAAGGTGAAGAAAGGCTTGCGGTAGAGTGGCCCGGTTTCTATGGTAACCCTGCAAAACCTCTGCGTGGTGGGGGAGATGTCATGTTCCAAAGAGACAAAACTCCACGGACAAGTGCAGCAGTATCTCTGGTTGGGAAATTACTCTTTAAGAAGGGAAAGTTAATTTGCATTTATGTTTCTGGGTTTCATTTCCGACTTTACGGGGCCCTGGCTGCACATTCTTCAGCAGGAACAAAATGATATTCAGCACTGCTGATGAATAATCTAGTTCATGATGATGTTTAGGCACCTGTGGCCCATTCTGAGGCTTGCAAGTGAAACATAATGAGCTGTTGCTCATAGATAAAAAAATGGTGCAAAATCAACAATAGCTCAATTGGCATGAGTGGAGTTGGCTCACATTTGCACCTGCCTTTCAGAGACCCTGATCCAGTCAATAAACCGTTGAGAATTCATGACATGGCTTGCCATTTTAGCAAGTAAAATTTTACCTTCCCATTCTGTGGTACTTGGATGCCATCAATCACCATTCATAGTAGCCGGCATCACATAGAAGAGCATTTTATGAAGAGCATTATCGGCGTGGTATAGCAAAGAGCATTGTTAATGAAGCATGGAAAAAAGAATAAATTCGTCTAATGGGTATATGTGTCAAATTTCAATTAAGGATATGTTGGAAAGTGAAAAAGAGAGATGAGCATACAAATTAAACCTTTGACCTTCAGAAGGAAGTTAAGGAAGGAAAAATAGGGAGGAAATTGAACTGTTTTAGGCTTCTGTAAAAATGCTCCAGTTTTCATAGATAAGGTAAAGGTAAAGGGGCCCCTGACCATCAGGTCCAGTCGTGTCCGACTCTGGGGTTGCGGCGCTCATCTCGTTCTATAGGCCGAGGGAGCCGGCATTTGTCAGCAGACAGCTTCCAGGTCATGTGGCCAGCATGACAAAGCTGCTTCTGGCGAACCAGAGCAGCGCA
Source organism: Zootoca vivipara (assembly GCF_963506605.1). Taxonomy (NCBI): domain Eukaryota; kingdom Metazoa; phylum Chordata; class Lepidosauria; order Squamata; family Lacertidae; genus Zootoca; species Zootoca vivipara. The sequence continues at coordinate 122,142,366 of NC_083276.1, read as the reverse complement.
TGGAAACGCCGTTTACCTTCCCGCCGGAGCGGTCCCTATTTATCTACTTGCACTTTGATGTGCTTTCGACACTGGCTTACAAAGCCTCAAAGGGCCCCGCGCTCCCCCTGGAACCTCTTTGGCACTGGGACACGGAGAGCCTATTGGGCTGGGGCCACAGCAGGGGCCGCTCAAAGTGCTTGCACCTCCCCCTGGAGCGAAGCTACTTGCATGTGGAGGTGCTGCAGCACTGCGGTGAGGTGTCACGGACCAGAGGCAAGATGGTGCTGTAGAAGCAGGAATAGGTGCAGGGCTGAGGGTCCAGCAGCAGGCAGTCACAGGGTCAAGGAGCAAGGCAGAGGCGAAGGTCTGGGAGTCAAGGATCAAGGCGTCGGCAAGGCAAGGGCCCAAGGGCCGAGGATCAAGGCATCAGCAAGGCGAAGGTCCAAGGGTCGAGGATCAAGGCGTCGGCAAGGCAAGGATCCAAGGGTCGAGGATCAAGAGGCCAGATGCAACCAGGCAGGGATAGCGTTGCTGTGGCCAAGAGCTGGAGGGAAATGCTGGGCTTTTATCCCTCCTGCCACCAGGTGCAGTGAGATATCAAGTGGTCTCACCTGAGTAGTCACTCCTTGCCTCTCCAGCACAAGCTGAGGCAGGCCCCAGTCCTGCAAAGCACTACAGGCCTGACTTCTGCCCATACTCCTGACATGAGGTCCATAGGCCAGGCTCTGTCCATCTCGTACCCTGGCCAGGACGTGGGTTGGCCACAGCAAACTGTCATAGTCTGGTCGGCGGGTGGTAGCAGTCTCCACTAAGGACATCAGGACCGGGGGCCAGATGGTGGTGAGGAAGCAGGAATGAAAGTCCAGGTGGTGCAGGGCTGAGGGTCAAGCAGCAGGAAGGCACGAAGACAAGGAACCGAAGGCTGGGAAACAGGGCATCACAAAGGCAAAGGTCCGAGGGTCAAGGAGCAAGAGGCCAGATGCAACAAGGCAGGGATCACGTTGCTGTGACAAAGAGCCGAAGGGAAATGCTGGGCTTATATCTCTCCCTGCTCTTGCCACCAGGTGCAATGAGTTATCAAGTGGCTTCACCTGAGCAGCCACTCCTTGCTTCTCCAGAACAAGCTCAGGAGCGCCCCAGTCCTGCAAAGCCCATATTCCTGACACACTTAAAGCATATGTGAGTGTGTGAATCCAAGATCTTCTTAAGCTCTTTATCAATTTCTTGCTGAAGTTCTGCAAAACCTGGACGGTCTCTGGATATTCATTATGACTGGTTACTTAATTTATCAAAGTCAACTTCTGAAAGCTCGGTGGATAACACAGAGTTCTGTTCTTCAAGGTTTAAAGCAAGATGAAAACAATTCTCACCTTTTTTGCAATATGGAGTGTAGATCCTAGTAGGTATTGTTAGGAGGATGTCATGAAATATAGATTAATGGCTGCATTTTCATACGTTTGATGTGCCATTTAACGAAGTGTGAACTCTTTCATATTTGACATCAAAAGGGACGTGCTCGAATTCTTATCTTACACATCAAATGGTTTCTTTGCATTCATGGGTATCATCTGAACTTCCAAATACCTGCTTTTTACAACCTCTGATGTGCATTAAATCACAGATTCAATCATTTGCCAGGATGCAGTTTAAGATAAACTGATGCAATTTAACTCCTGGTCAGGCGTCACTCCATAAAACTTCATTGTCTGTAAGCAGAAAGTAGGGAGAGGGGAGAATGAATTGGTGTAAAAATTTACTGCTAAGTTTGCTAATAATCAAAGAAAAACTAAGGGCTATGGTCAAATGAAAAGGTGTTCAGCTTTCTTGTTTTCAAAAAGGATTAAGCAGCAAAGGCTACATTCAACATTGTGTGCTGCGGAAATCCATTCCACGAGTTTGGAAGAAACCAGAGGCAGCTGCATCATGAGCCCATATCTCTGAAATTTGGGTCTAGCCCTCCCTAACATTGCCACGATCTCCCTTTCCCATCAAAAATTACCAAGCAATTTGTACCTTCAGCAAGGAGGCCTCACTGTAAACCAGGCATCCCCAAACTTTGGCCCTCCAGATGTTTTGGACTACAATTCCCATCATCCCTGACCACTGGTCCTGTTAGCTAGGGATCATGGGAGTTGTAGGCCAAAACATCTGGAGAGCCGCAATTTGGGGATGCCTGCTAAACTTTCATTGCTGACGTGGGTGGATACAAGGGCCCATGGGTGATCTCCTTAGTTCCCATGGACTATGATGAATGCAGACACAAAATAACCTGGCATAATTAGGAGATTTTAACTCTCAGATACTAACTACATTTCACTGAAATGACATGCCCTTCCATATCACAGATATTTGATTTCCCATGTTCATCAGTTTAAGTCTAATTAAATCTATTCATTTAGCAAGGTGAAGGTAAAGACGCTGGTGGCGCTGTGGTCTAAACCACTGAGCCTCTTGGGCTCGTCGATCAGAAGGTTGGCAGTTCGAATACCCACAATGGAGTGAACTCCCATTGCTCTGTCCCAGCTCCTGCCAGCCTAGCAGTTCAAAGGCACACCAGTGCAAGTAGATAGATGGGTACTACTGCAACGAGAAGGTAGATGGCATTTCTGGGCGCTCTGGTTTCTGTCATGGTGTCCCATTGTGTCAGAAGCAGTTTAGTCATGCTGGCCACATGACCCGGAAAGCTGTCTGTGGACAAACGCCGGTTCCCTCGGCCTGAAAGCGAGATGAGTGCTGCAACCCCATAGTCACCTTTGACTGGACTTAACTGTCCAGGGGCCCTTTACCTTTACCTTTATTTAGCTATACTTAGGGCTGCCATACACCCGGATTTCCCCAGACACTACTGGGATTTCAAAGGCAGAAATGATTGGGGGGGGGATTTCTGAAACGTGGTGCTTTGTCCTGTATCTTAGGCAAGCCAATTGAAAAAATCGTGTTTTTTCGGCCTTTTGGTTTTCCCTTTTTGAAAGATGGCAACCCTACTATACTTATTTACTATTATTTACTGAACTAGCTGTACTTATTTACCATTACCTGAATTCCAAAACTGATACTAAAGCTTACCATAACATCATCTGTGCATATAAAGTCTACTCAGAAGTAATCCCCATGAAGTTCAGTAGTACTTCCAGGTAAATGCAATTAGAATTGCAGCCTTAGCTTGTTTTTCTTTAGGCATTGTTCCCGACCTTATATTTTAAGTCCAAGAACTCGAGGTTAAATAGGGCAGCTTACAGCACATATAAAAACGTAGCAAAATGTCAAACATAAAAAACTTCCTGATTCAGGGCTGCCTTCAGATGTCTTCTAAAAGTTGTGTCATTCTTTATCTGTGGGAGGGCATTGCACAGGGAGGGTGAGACTGCCGAGAAGGCCTTCTGCTATATTGTTTTATTGGGCAGTTTTAAATATATTTACACTGTTGGCTTGTTATTGAGTTCATCTTGTTTTATCGTAAAATGCCCTGGGCTTATTGTTGGAGCAGTGATTGTCATTGAATAGATAAATAGCCAGTTTGACATTTTGGCTTCCAAAATGGAAATGTTCCATGCAGGTGAGTCAGCAATATTAGTATTTTGTCTGTGTGTGTGTGTGTGTGTGTGTGTGTGATTGTTTTGTCTTTTGCTTGGAATGAAAAATCTCCTACACCCCATTCCATTCACTCTCCAAATCCCTGTTTTCTATATATAGAAAATTGTCCCAGAATTTCCAGTTCAAATGTTAATTCATTTGTAGCAATGGCGGAATGGGGTCTCCCAGGCAAAGGGGTCTCCCGCCCAGCTTCAAATGGCTTTTCATAAACCATACCTCTTGTGGTCTTGGAAGTTATTGATTGGTTTGTGTCCTAAGGGGTGGATGCCGATTGACCAATCCTTGTGAGTTCTTCCCATTGACAAATAGGACTCTAGTGCCTGGAGGATCCAGACTTTAGATTAACCCAGATTCTTTTTTTAGTGTCTGATGCTATGAGGAGGAAATCCTGTTTAGGGCTAGCCACCATATGAAGTCCAGTTTTAGAAAATAACTTTTTAGAATTTTGTAACTCAAGGAAATACACTTCCTACCTCATTGAGTAGAGAGCATTTTAGAAACATTTTTACTTTCAGTGCTTTGACTTCCAAGTGATACAATTTATTTATTTAATTTTTTAAAAATACTTTTCAAGTTTATACATTTCACTAATTTTACAGTCATTTTGACATTTCAAAACTTGGCTTCCTCACCCCTCTTTCTACAGTTCCTTGAATTAGTTTTTTCCATATCTTCTGCATATCCAAATTAACTTAATTTGCTCATTTATTCATCTTCTTTAAATATATACTCTTATGAAACTGCGGGTTATTACAATAACCCTGCCAATGTTTTTATCTGTTTGCAATTAATCTGAAAATATTCAATAAACCATTTCAATTCTTTCATGAAAAAATTGTTGTTGTGATTTCTTATTCTTCCGGTAAGTTTTGCCATTTCTGCATATTCCATAAGTTTTTGTATCCATTCTTCCTTTGTTGGGACTTCTGTAGGGAAGGAACCAAGTGATACAATTTCTTAACAATAAACCTACATCTAGAGTCAAATTGAATGGTAATATGTCTGCCACCTTTCCTTTGGCTCAAGGAACCAGACAAGGACGACCACTTTCAGCTTCGTTTCTTAATATTTGTTTAAAGCCCCTGGGTTGCACTATTAGACAACATTGTGAGATTCGTGAAGCAGTTCGTAATTCAGTTGAACACAAATTAGTGTTAGCTGGAGATGATATTCTTTTGCTTATTTCGGAACCTCAGACTAGTATTCCCACCTTGATGCAAATGATAGATGCTTTCGGTAAAATATCTGGTTATTCTGTTAATCGGTCCAAATCTGGACCAATCAGTCTGGCAGGTCATTACTAACTGAAATAGCAAACCACCATGCCCTTGTGTTCTCAGTCTCTCCAAAGGTTTTGCAGGAGTTTTCCCACTATATTTTAAAAGGATTTTAAAATATTCCAATAGGCAAATTTACTGCGCTTTCCCTCCATGAAGCTTATCTTTCAATTGCTCCTAAGCGTGGCATGGCTCAGGGATTTTTGATATACTTTGGTCTGTTGATGTGTTATAACCAAATAGATTGCTGTAATATGCTATTAAGATGATTCTCCCCTTCTGGAAAGTCGTTGCATTATAATGAATTATAACCCCATATTTCGGCATATAGTGTCTCAGTCTGCAGTCTATCCTATCAACACAAACTTTACAGAAAGGTGACCTGGGACAGGATTTCAAACTCTACAGTGTGAAAGTTTCTTGTAAGGAGAGGGTTTTTATTCTTTTAATTGCATGATGACTTCAAAGAGCAGTACTGGAATTTTGACATGAATATATCTGTAGGAGCCCCAATAGTAGAACTTACTGGGGAATGTGAAAGACACAATCCTTTATCTTTCTCCAAAGTGAGGACTGGATGATAATTTGACCAATTCTTTTTTCCAATGTTCAGCTCACTTTGCCACATTTGGGCATCAGTCTATGATTTAAAAAAAATCCTCATGAACATTTTCCAGCATTTCAGTATGTATTTCACCTTCTAATACATCCATATTTGTATGCAATTTCGCCTAATATGCACACAGTTAAAATCAACCTCCCCTATTCTTCATTGATTTATGCCTTTCCATACACGCCTCGTGCTAATATTCCCACATTTTTAGGCACAAGAAACTCCTCCTCCTCCTCCTCCTCCTCCTCCTCCTCCTCCTCCTCCTCCTCCCTGATGAATAACAAGCATGAAACATTTTCATGTGAGGCAGCACCCATCCCTTATGCCCCTGCCGAGAAGCTGTCTATTTCAGGAAATTGTGTGCAAGTATGGGGGCGGCGGATGACACACACTGTTCAGTATGCTGTGGTTCATCTGGGCACCACCTATAAATATAATTAATTTTATACAGGTTAAAAATGGTTGTAAACTGTCAGCAAGGTATATGATGCATAAAATGGCCTTCCAGAAAACAGTTCTACAGTAAATTGTTTTTTGTTCATAATGAAGCCATATATAATCTACACAATGAGGCAAGCTGAGCCCACAGGGAACTGTTTCCTAGCATCTAAACCTGCTATTATTACCTCATTATTTTTTATTTTCTTCTCCCTGCACAATCCCCTTTGAATGTTGTTTTAAATGAAATGCATGTGGGGTTTTTCTCTCTTTTTCTTCTGAAGGAAATACTCAGAAGAAGAAGCTGGTTCTGGGAATGCGTGCATTGCATTGATGCTAACCATTCTGCAACATGTGATTTTATGACTTGCAGATGCAACAGAGGTAGCAGGAGGAAAGAGCTACAAAGTGTGTAGGGAGGCAGGGAGCGGTGATGCAAGAGATATGGTGTCTTGAGGGGAAAATAATAATAAAGCAGAGTGTATGGATTAGTCCAAAGGCTTTCAATAAGGCCAAATTAGAGCTCGTCTGGATACTGACCAGGTGGGCAAGTAGTGTTTGTGGTGAGATTCGAGAGTCCTTAAATAACCCCTAAAACAGGGGTCAGCAAACTTTTTCAGCAGGGGGCCGGTCCACTGTCCCTCAGACCTTGTGGGGGGGCTGGACTATATTTTGAAGAAAAAAAATGAACGAATTCCTATGCCCCACAAATAACCCAGAGATGCATTTTAAATAAAAGGACACATTCTACTCATGTAAAAACATGCTGATTCCCGGACCATCCGCGGGCCGGATTTAGAAGGCAATTGGGCCACATCCGGCCCCCAGGCCTTAGTTTGGGGACCCCTGCCCTAGAACCCGTGGATTGCCCTATGGGTGAAATAATCCAGTCCCATGTTTCAAAAACATTCCTGCACAAAGCCTTCTGGGGAGCATTCAGCTACTTTTTTTAAAAAAAAACAACCTGACATTTTGGTGATGAAATGCCCAATCTTCATTTATAAGAGCAGATGACCAATGGATCATTTTACTGGTGAATACTGGCCAATATGTTGTCCTAAGCTAGGCCTCACGCAGAGCAATAAAAAAAATTTAATTTATTATATTCACATCTCCCCTCCCTCTAAATGGCTCAGGAATTTTAGTTGTGGGTCCATATTTTTCATTCTCGCAACTACAGGAGGCAGGGAAAGTTTGAGAGAAAACAGTTGGCCTAAGATCCCCCAGCAAGCTTTATGACTGAACTGTGATTTCAACTCAGATCTTCCCAGTGCAATGCTCTATCTGCTACACACAGCACACAACACAACACAACACAACACAACATGAGTTCACGAGGGCAATCACTATCCTGTGTGGTTGTGATATCTGACTACCTGGGTGGCTTTAAGGAGAATTAGACAGGACCGCTCACCTTTTTGGTGGGTGGCGTTTTGGCCAGGCATCCGCTACCCAATAGTGATCCAGCGTAGGGGCGGAGATCGACGTCGCTTGCCTAGACAAATTCACAGAAGATAGGGCAAACAATGGCTATTACTTATGAGGATATATTACCCACCACCAGACCATCCCTCAGAATACCAGTTGTGGGAGAACGTGAGCCAGAGAATGATATCATGCTCATGTTCTGCTTGTGGGAACCTCATAGTATCTGGTTGGCTATGGTGAGAAGAAATATGCTGGGCTAGATCAAGGAGCAGGACTCAATAGTGGATATTGTTATGGTTCTCGACAAAAAAAAGAAGCCCCTCTTCTTTGTTTTAAACTAACCCACTTTTTGTAGAATAAGGGGAGTGTGGGTGGCACTGTGGTCTAAACCACCGAGCCTCTTGGACTTCCTGATTGAAAGGTTGGTGGTTCGAATCCGCATAATGGGGTGAGCTCCCATTGCTGTCCCAGCTTCTGCCAACCTAGCAGTTCGAAAGCATGCCAATGCAAGTAGCTAAATAGGTATCGCTGTGGCAGGAAGGTAAATGGCATTTACATGTGCTCTGGTTCCCATCACGGTGTTCTGTTGCGCCAGAAGCATGCCGGCTCCCTTGGCCTGAAAAGCGAGATGAGCGCTGCGCCCCATAGTCACCTTTGACTGGACTTAGCCATCCAGGGGTCCTTTACCTTCCCCCCTTATGAAAAGTAGAGATAAGTGGATGCTTCATGAAACCAGCAGGAAATCTTCAGCTTTCTTTTGGAATACATCCAAAAGCCGAGAGGGGCACCTTGTTGTCAGGGCAGCCCACGACCTTCATACACGCTGCCCAGGCTTTTGCCCAAGGGAAATAACTTTTGTGCTGCTAATGCAGCAGTTTGACTTCACCCCTGAAGGCACATTCCATTGTATATCAAGACCAGGGGTCCCCAAACTAAGGCCCAGGGGCCGGATGCGGCCCAATCACCTTCTAAATCCGGCCCACGGACGGTCCGGGAATCAGCATGTTTTTACATGAGTAGAATGTGTCCTTTTGTTTAAAATGCATCTCTGAGTTATTTGTGGGGCATAGGAATTCGTTCATATTTTTTTAAAAAATATAGTCCGGCCCCCCACAAGGTCTGAGGGACAGTGGACCGGCCCCCTGCTGAAAAAGTTTGCCGATCCCTGCTCAAGACAGACAGTTGCCAGCAGCCACAACAAAATGCTGCATTGTGTGAGGAGAGGAAACATGATCTAGTTTCCCACTGAATCCTTCACTCCAACACCTTGACCTTCATCTCAGTGGGTATAAGATTCTCATTTAGGCTGCAATCCTAAGAACGCTTTCTTGCGAGTATGCTCCATTGACTGACTTCTGATTAAGAATGCTTTGTATCCCACTGCCCATCTCTATCACACACTGTACTCAAGCAACACAATTGGGCTTAGCTTCCTTTTCATTCAAGGCTGCTTTTATGTATCAGAGCTGCCTATTTCATATAATAGCGCCATCCTTCCCAGGTGATATTTTCACGGGATGGCAGTTTTTCGGTAGCAATTGCAAACAATTCTCTCATCAAGCAGGTTCTTGGCATCTTTGTCTTCTAGTCAAAGCTGTTCAGCTCTCGCTGAGCTTGCCCCAGCCATAGCTGCCAAGTTTTCCCTTTTCTCGTGAGGAAGCCTATTCAGCATAAGGGAAAATCCCTTTAAAAAAGGGATAACTTGGCAGCTATGGCCCCAGCGCAAGAGCTTCTCGGCTGACATTGCTGAATCCACACTAAACCAAACTGATGCTAATTTAGAAGATAATCAGGCCCAGCAACTGAACAGGATCCTGCTACAAAGCTATTCAACCCATGACTGAGAACGGGGTGGTAGAATTTTGGATTGTGCCAGTTCTTTCCGGCTGCCGAGAAAGCATGGCACTTGTTATTAGAATGTAAACTACACCCCCCCCCTGCTGTTTCTAGCTAAGGAGCAGCCTTGCCAGGCCTCTCTTTAGCTAGAAATGACTTAGAGTGTTACAAGCCCCATGATCTCCCAGCAGGAAATGACATTCTGCATATCATTTTCAGCTAAGGGGAGGCCTTGTGTGGAAGTGAGTTTTCTTCCACCTGTGCTCTAAAAGTTTTGCTATATATATATAGCAAACATTTGACAAGAAGAGAACCAAGAAGCAGACAAGGATAGGGGATCAGTTCACAGATATACCTAATAGGAAGCTGACTTCAGTGGAGGGTTCTTAAATTTGCTCTGAAAACCAGGAACAACCCTACCGTTCAAGGTGTGACAATGGTCTCAGGGGGCAGATGGTGGGAGGGGAGGAGCAATAGTCCTCTTGGTTGTTCTTTGTCCATAAGCTTTAATTAGCTTGTGTTTAAGTAAACAAAGTTACTGGTCCAGTCGTGCTTCCGGACGTAAATCTTCCTTTTCAGCAGAGCGTTTTAGCACAATGGCAAAGGGTAAGGATTAGTCAGCAAGAGTTGTAAATGCAGGAACTCTGGAGCAGGTTGCAAACTCAAAAGGTTTTATTTACAAAAACGTAGCCAGGAGATAAGGCAGACATCCTTCATCTCTGGCCAAGTAAAAACTTAAACAAAACTGTGCCTCAGTGCACAAACTTGAGGCATGACTCCTACACACAGCAACCAAGATTAAGAGAAAAACCCTTTAATACCAACATTCTTCCAAAGCCTTCTGGTCATTCCCCAAGAACAGGCCTGTTAATACTTCACAGCCTGTCTTGATCCCCGCCCCAACTAATCCGTTGTCTTGAGTGTGGTAGAGTACATTATTCTGTCACCAGTGTTGAAGTAAAGTAAAGATTAAACAGTGAGCCCAGCTCATGTGTGTACATGGAATAGGGAGGGGGCACAATCCTGACCTTAGCCTCAGTCCTGGCAAAACCCACCTCCACATATCACACACAGCTTCCAAGTTCAAAGTCTTGTTGACCTCATTCTAACAGTTATTTGAAATCCTGTCCTTCCCAACATCAGGGACTGGGCAGAGGAGGAATGGTGGAGACGCCTCCCCAACCTGACCCTTCTAGGGAGGAGAAAGAGGAAGACAGTATAGAATTACAACAGGGGGTTGAGGGGGGTCATAGCTCAGAGGCAGATGAGGGGAAAGCTGGGGAAATCATGGGACAGACAGAACATCACCCAGCCGACTCGTCATTAGAAAGCATTCCAGACCCTCCATCTCCCAGAACCCGGCAAGCCTTAAAAGTAGGAAAGCAAAGAGCTCAAAGACAGAGGGCACATAGCAGCACCCATAGGAGAGACGATGAGAATGATGGATGAGGAAGTGGGAGAGACAGGGGGTGGAGATTCACTCGGCACAATGCCATTATCCAAGAGGCTGGGTTCTATGGCCTCTCTCTGTAAATATTGAAATGAAAAAGGATGGTAAGAAATCAGCCTGGAGCCCCTGATGGCATCCTGACACCAAATGGGAAAAGCTAAGCCCATGTGTAACTCTCTCATTTTGATAGCTGCCAAGTACCCCGTATTCCCCGGGAAACCCCCCATTTTTCCTTACCATTTCCCGGCAGTCTCCCGTTTGAGCTCCTCTCCCGTAAATCTCCCTTAAATCCGCTCCTGCCGTCAGCCATTTTTCTGGTGCCGGTTTGCCCATCTATAGGCACCAGAAAATGGCCGCCGTTGGTGCCGGAAATAGCTTCTAAGCATGACCGACAGCCATCTTAGGGGTGGCCATCTTGGAGGTGGCCGCATGGCCACCGCTAAGATGGCCGTCGCCATGCGGCCACCCCAAGATGGCCGCCGGACAACTTCCGGTGCAACTTCCGGTGCTGTGCTGCTGCTGCTCCCGTATTTTTCTGAGGGAGACTTGGCAGGTATGCTTAACTGTGTAACTCTGTCTTGAGTGTGCGCACAATTAGCTCACACTAGTCACATTAGATATACCTAGATATGGAGTTATTTGATGGGGGAAAGGCATTTTCTCTTGAAAAATGTAGAGCAATTCTCTTGTTCTTCTTCCATTTGTGTAGGGGTCCCTTTTACCAAAAAATGAGAAGAAAAATAAAATATCCTAGACACCAAATCATCGTCAGCAAGGCACTGCAACTCATTCTGATGTTAAAAGTGTTTTCTTTTGTATGGCAAATTAGAAATGCAGCTTTCTTCGTGGAAAGGTTGGCATTGGGGAGAGTTTGAATTACTATCAGGGGACAGAAAAGTTAAACACAAGGTAGTGGGGCAATGCACACACATCTAGTGGTCCTTATATTTATTGGAAATGAATATGCAACAATCCACTATAGAGAAATCGAGTTGCTGCTTATGCATAATTCAGTTTTGTTGTGATATAACCAGGCATAGGTTTTGAGCATAAATCACAGGTGCCAAAGGCTAGAACTTACTATTTCACCAGCACTACTTTCAATAAAAATATTAATTCCTTTTACACTCTTACAATGAATGCAATTTATAGAGCTGGGAATTGGGGAGAACATTCCTACAGTATACTCTTGTTAATGCCAGGACAGGAGATGCACACTGTGGCTTGGCCAGCTGAATGACTACCCTGTCCAGAGTACCAGGAAATTTTAAAAATGGTGTAAAAATGAAAGACACATCCCTGAATTCTTGAGAAGCACCTCCACAGCGAAGCAGATGTTGGGTTTCCTTAATAAAATAACTAAGGAAATATCGCTCTTCCCTCCCAGTCCAAGAGGAACCATCTCAGTTCAGGACACATTTCAGCTGGGCAAAAGCACTCCTGAAGGGTGCAGAGTCTGGTCAGTTAGGGGTTGTGACATGGGGAGAGTCTGAAGGGGCAGGTAGAGATGTTCAGAGGGCAGGATTCAGGGAGGATCTCCACCCCTGGACAAGGAGAAACATATTTTAGAGTTTTAGTAGGTGTGACAGATCCCTCCGGCGCCCCCGCCCCACCCCGTTTCCCAGCGCGGCGGGCGGGCGCAGCGTGGTTGCTGCAGGCGCAGCTGTGTGGCGCCCCCTGGCGGCCCGGTGCTCTGGCGCCCTTCAACACCCAGCCTGGCCCTTTGACTAGCAGAAAGTCTGCTGTAACCCTGTATTTCAGAACCTTAGCAGTATATAGCATATAATGTTTTAAATAAACATGCTATCTCTCCTACCAGCACCTGTTAGGTAAAGCATGAATCAGAAGTCAAGATTCAACTGAGAATACACAAATGCTCTTCTGTAGAATGCTGTGCCCGCTGATGGAATAATAATATAAAGAAGCAACAACTACCTAACTGTGAGAAATAAATGGGTAGGACTGTCCAAAATGGCAAGTAAATAAAATTATGAGAACTTTTTAGCAAGAAAATCACTATGTGGGTGGGTTTGACTCATGGTTTTGTAAGTCTGCAGCTGACAACGCTGTTATGCCTCCTCTACAGAAAGCCATGCGTAGGTGTTGGGTGAAGTGAAAGAGATAGGAGATCAGACCAGTGCTTCCATAATTACAAGTGACTTTTCTGCTCTTAGTGAAAACTTTTAAAAACCGGTTTCTTTCTTGCAACACAATGACGTTTAACCAAGTTCTCAGAGTAAAACAACCGTGCTTCCATTTCTCTGAGGCAGCTTCCAGAAACTCTGTTTACGGTAATTACTCAGAATAGAAATGCATTTGCCAGTAACCAACGTATTTCTCAGCACAAATAAGCTGCCAACTTTGGATATCAAGGAGAAAGAGATTAGCAAGCTGCATTCATTTTGACTACTTGAGATAGTATCTGGATATTAAATGGTTTCGATCGTTGGACATATTAGACTCACATTTGTCATCACTGGGCCTTTCCTTTCTAAATTGGCCACTGGAGTAAGTTCCTTTTGTGTGGATCCAAATTCTTCCTGATCATTTCTGCCCAGAGCCGAGGATTTGTCATCTTAGGAATTGTTTTGGTTGCAGGAGGGAGTAAGTTTTCCTCTTTTTTCTTTGCACATTATTATTTAACAACAAATTTATCTCTGCAATAACCCGTTGCTGTGCAGGGCCATTTCCCCATTTTTTATCTCCTCTATCACTTGTGACTTAAATTCCTTTAATTTCAATTTTAAGCCCATTGCTTCTTCTGTGTTGCACAATTTAAGCCCTGTTAATTTCTGTTTTGCACAATTTAAGCTTCTCAATAAGACTAGCCTTTCCAAGATTTCTATTAGGGCCTTGGTTGGCAAAGTCCAATATTGACGCATTAAGGCTTTCTCTTCTGAAGTAAAATTTTCTATTCAGTTGATAGCGGAGCATTGTGGGTCATTTTTAGGTGGTATCTTCCATTCCAGTTTTGATGTCTCTTGTTTATAATAAAGGGGCAAGGGTTGCGCAGAGTTATAGGATTTCAGCCTTGGAATTTAAAGCATTGCATTCATTTGGATGAAATCCATACAGTGTGCTAATTAATTGTAGCAAATTATATATATGATGCTCCACATTGCAATGCTTTAAGACAAAATTTAAGGGCAGAAATAGATGTTGCTGGTTAGGGACACATTATTGAGCCAAAAGCAACAGCCCCCTGCTCTCTCTTCGGACGCGCGCTCCGGCTGCTCCGGCGTGTAGCGGAGGAGCGCGGCTGCCAGCCCAAGAACTGGAAGGGGGCGAGGCTCCAGGTTCCCTCTATACCTTGGGGAGGATGCCCCGGAGGTTTTGGTGAGTGGCAGCGGCGTGGGGAGTTTCGGCGCGGGCTGAGCACTAAGGGCTCCGGGAGCGCAAGCGGGCAGAGCATACGCTCCGGGAAAACAGCAGCGAGCGGAGTTGGGGTGCCGAGTGAGGCACTGGAATCTTTGTCCTCTGGCTGGCAAAGACAGATCTTATGCTCCTTTGTGCTTCTTCAATAGGATCCCAGTGCATATTTTGTTGTCTAATGCAGGTTCTCCCAGAAACAAGACTGAATGGACTTGAAGGTGAAGACGTGGACCAGAAATGAACTGATTCGCAGATCTACAATCAGTGCAGTTTGAGTTGTTGGTCATTGTCATTGTGGCGTTTGCCCGTTCTTTTGGAAATGTCTGTACAGGGGGAGACAGTTGGAAATAGAGAGGCAGTTTGGTTGGTTTCTTGTGGGTGGGGGATTCTTTGTTAATATGTTACAACCTGACTGAGTCGGAATATATTATTGGGGAACCCTGGTTGGTGGCAGTGGAAGAGAATAGGCGTGGTGGTACAGGGTCAATAGTCCGTGGAACGACCGGGGGCTCTGTGTGAACGCCACAGTCATATTCATGTTTTTAGTTTCAAAAACTGCACAGAGAAATAACTGGGATGCCAGAGTAGGTTTATTTTTTATGCAATGTTTTATGAATGCCAGGTTTCGTGACTCCCCTCTCTAATATAACTGCTGATACATTTCTTTCAAAGCTATTTTGTGCTGGCATGGGGAGGGTTTGGGCCACAGTTTAGGAGGTTTATTGAGAGTTTAAAAACCAGAAAACGACGAGCTTAACGTATCTGCAGAAGGTCCCTACAAAATCATGTCACCTTTCATTATTTTGAAATGGCTACTTTAATAAATCACAAGCAATTTTGCGTGACAAGCAGCCTACCTCCACCACCCCAGCCCCCCAATCAGAATGATAATTGACACATTTACTTTATGGTACTTCTGGTTTCAGAACTATTATATATCTATAGATGGCGATGATCAAAATGATCAACATTCAGAGCCAAAGTTCGTAACTGGCAGATGGTCGCTGAATGGCTACATAAAGGCAGAAGGCCATAGCTTTTGTGAGGGAAAAAGGCATCGGTGATGATAACTTTTCATGTAGCACTGGTTCCAACACTTCACTGATGAATTTGGAAAATTAACTTTAACTACAGTCCTGAAGAATTTCTCCACATCTGAAATAAAGGACTTCAGACAAAGCAAGAAATGAAATTTTGCCTTTAAAGAAATGTCCAGGGGCGATTTTTGGCACACTCTGCAAGTTAGTCTCTACTGTGCAAAATGATCCATTTCTATGCTCTGTTTTACCATTATTTCATACTGAAGCAGAAACAAGCATTGTAAGGGCCAGGTGCATCTCTGAACCTCTTATCTTTTTATTAGCAGAAATACCTTGTTTGCCAATTGTGTTGTGAGAAATAAGGGGAGCGTGTGGTGTGTAGTCTATACCACTGAGCCTCTTGGGCTTGCCAGTCAGAAGGTTGGCAGTTCAAGTCCGCGCAATGGGGTGAGCTCCTATTGCTCTTTCTCAGCTCCTGCCAACCTAGCGGTTTGAAAACATACCAGCATGAGTAGATAAATAGGTACCACTGCAGCGGGAAGGTAAATGGTGTTTCTGTGCACACTGGCACTCGTTACAGTGTCCCGTTGTGCCAGAAGCGGTTTAGTCATGCTGGCCACATGGCCCGGAAAGCTGTCTGCAGACAAACGCCGGCTCCCTCGGTCTGAAGCGAGATGAGCACCACACCCCATAGACAAGTTTGATTGGACCTAACTGTCCAGGGGTCCTTCATCTTTTTACCTTATGGGAAATATTGAAAAGCTAGGGAAATGCCCACCAAGTTATGGGAATGTAAATAAGAGTAGTTGTCCTGATGGGTGAGTTTTCTCTGAGCTTGCACAGCCTCCCAAAATAATGGGTGATCAGCCCTATATGACCACATCTTGATATGCCTTTTTCTCTAAACAATTGCCATTCATTCAGGTTGGATCATGTGTGTGAGCATAAAGTGAGCCTACATTCTCCTATTCTCCTAAACATTTTATGAAGGTAATAACTCATTGGTAGTTTGGAGGTCTGTCCCCTCCTTCTCCTCCTCCTCCTCCACTTTCATGAACTGAAGATACCTTTGTTTGACAGGAAGTATTTAAACGTATCATTTGAGTTGGCTCTCCCCTTAGATTTTGCCCTAACAGTCTTTGACAACGAAAAGCTTTGAGATTGGTTCATTAAGAAACAAAGAAGCATGGTCTTACGTTTTTATCTTATGACTGGTTTTGACCTAGTAATGGTTTTCCCATTAGATAATTTGTACAGTAATTTTATTGCACAATGTGTATTAGAATTACACAAATAATCTTTACATAAATAAATGTCTTTCAAGCCTAATATCTGTCAGTTTGCATTTCTTAGTGCAGAAAGTATTGATCGGATGTGTAGAGAGCTCTCCTATTCTACTTAATTCAAGAGGGTTCTGGAAGCTTCTCTGTGTGAAAGAAACAAGCAGGAGGTTCATGATGTTTGGGTTATTCCTTCAGAGAAGCTGAGTACAGCTGGTTTAAACTGGTTCTGTTTTCTTTTCTGTGAAGGTCATGCTGACTATAATAATGGGCCAGAAGGAGCCTGAGTTTCACACTTTCTTTCTCTTTTCCTTCTGGTGTGGTGTTCTGTACACAGTATGCTTAGTGTTAAGGTTTAGACTTCTTATAAGTTCTTGTTAAGTTTAAGTCTGCTGCAACTGGATTTCTTATGGACAGTGCCAATCCTGAATGTATTGGATTTGTGACCATTGTGCTCATTTGCTTTCAGTAGCAGTAAAGCTCTGCTGGATGAAATATTAATTGCCTCTGGTCTATTTTTGGGGAATCCTGCAACGTGTTTAAGTTTTTACTCTGCTAACTATACATAGCAACCTCCTGTGGATCAATATTGAGTAGAATTTCTATGACAATATCTCCCAGACAATAATTTAAAAAGTAAGACCTCCTCTCAACCAAGTTTGTGCTGAAAGAGGTCCCATTTCTCTTATGGAGCAAATCAGGCTGCTTGTTCATTTTGTCTGGTTCCAGGCACTTCAAAAGCCATTCCTACATGGATGGATCACGAGTCTCTCTATTTTCTGGCCCATATTATGCTGTTAACAAGATTTTTCACTAAAGGCATCTATACTGCATCCTCAATCCAGCTAAATATTACCAATATTGGATAAAGTCTCAACTTTTCTGCTATTATCAGTTGCATGACAAATACAACTTATGTTCTTAATAATTTTTGTTTGTGGTTAGATGATTGTATAACGAATCTCACATTATTATCATTTTAGAGAAGTTCTTGACTTAAACACATTGGGCAAATTGCAAAAATCAAGAAAGCATCTTCCCCCGCCATCATTTTTAGAAATTCATCTATGAGATATGTTTCTCCTGTTTTGTACACATCACATACCAAATTAACGCCGCTTCCTCTCATTATCACATTTCAGATTCAGTTCCATAGTTCTACTGTATTGCCAAATGAATTCTAGTCATATATGATGGAACTTGCTAACTTTTTTTTTATAAAAAAAATCCCCTCCTGCCTTTAAGCTATACCTGAAAAGGGAAGAGAATCTTCTATATCAGACACTGCCAGATGTAAAAACATGACTTGAAAGCAGCTCAGGAACCTGTGTTTGCCCCAGAGACACTTTGTGACAAGTAATAAATGGAAAATAAAAGCATGCACTCAGTCAAAATTTCAAGGCAAAGCAAGTAACCAACCATGATTATTTTCAAATGAAATCTTTCAGACTGTTATCAGCTTGCTCTGCTCCAGTTGGTTCTTCTCTCCCTCTCCTAAAAATTATATAGCTTTGCCTCCTAAAAAGACGACAGAAAAAAGATATACATGAGGCAAGGAGCATGTGGTTTAAGCTGCACAACTCACAAAGCAGTGTGCACTACTAAATTCAGTAATAAGCTGTGCTTCTAGGAAATGTATACATTATATTGAATGAACAAAAGAATGTCAGATATAGAGCAGGGGCTGGGAACCTGTTGTCCTCCAAATATTGTTGGAGTCCATTTCTCATCAGTCTCAGGGGGCATGGCCAGGATACACATTCATTTGAACATATCTGGTATCATTACAAACCCACCAAGCTTAGTCTGCTCTCAGCTAGTCCCTCACCACCGGCCTAAAGGTAAAGGACCCCTGACAGTTAAGTCCAGTCGCAGACTACTCTGGAGTTGCAGCACTCATCTCGCTTTACTGGCCGAGGGAGCCGACGTTTGTCCGCAGATAGTATTTCCAGCATGACTAAGCCGCTTCTGGCGCAACGAAACACCAAAACCAGAGCAGCACACGGAAACGCCTTTTACCTTCTTGCTGGAGCGCGATACCTATTTATCTACTTGCACTTTGGGTGTGCTTTCGAACTGCTAGGTTGGCAGGAGCTGGGACCGAGCAATGGGAGCTCACACCATTGCAGGGATACGAACCGCTGACCTTCTGATCGACAAACCCAAGAGGCTCAGTGGTTTAGACCACAGCGCCACCCGTGTCCCTCACCGGCCTACCTGCTTACAACTATTCCATGAGGCGGCACTGGCTACCAGCTTAGTCTCAGAGTTGCCCTTGTAGCACTCAGCAGGGGAGAGGATAAGAGCTTGCCATTGGCTCTGGTGCCACCTATTGCTGCCCCCCCTGTCTTCCACCCAATGGGCACCAACCTCCACTGTCAGGGCTAGACAAGGTTCATCACATGCAAGTCAGACTGAGGCTGCATCCATAGGAGTATAGCATCTAGATCAAGGGAAGTAATAGTACCACTGTATTCTGCTCTAGTCAGACCTCACCTGGAATACTGTGTCCTGTTCTGGGCACCACAGTTCAAGAAGGATACTGACAAGCTGGAACGTGTCCAGAGGAGGGCAACCAAAATGGTCAAAGGCCTGGAAACGATGCCTTATGAGAAACGGCTTAGGGAGCTGGGTATGTTTAGCCTGGAGAAGAGAAGGTTAAGGGGTGATATGATAGCCATGTTCAAATATATAAAAGGATGTCATATAGAGGAGAGAGAAAGGTTGTTTTCTGCTGCTCCAGAGAAGCGGACACAGAGCAATGGAGTCAAACTACAAGAAAGAAGATTCCACCTAAACATTAGGAAGAACTTCCTGACAGTAAGAGCTGTTGGGCAGTGGAATTTGCTACCAAGGAGTGTGGTGGAGTCTCCTTCTTTGGAGGTCTTTAAGCAGAGGCTTGACAGTCATATGTCAAGAATGCTTTGATGGTGTTTCCTGCTTGGCAGGGGGTTGGACTGGATGGCCCTTGTGGTCTCTTCCAACTCTGTGGTCTCTTCTATGATTCTATAATGGTAGATATGTCCTCAACTTTCTGCATTGGGAACTGCCAGGACAACAGAAAATGGTAATTCTCTTGGTCAAGGTGGAAGAGGGCTTTGATTGCATCACTTGTCCCTCCTTCAATAAGTATCCTTTGTCATTTTGCATCATCTGAGGCTCCAGTTAACTTCTGAGCAGATGTAGGTTGTGATTTAGCTCAGGCTGAGAATCCTAGAAGTAAACAGCCACTGAATCTTGATTTCTGTGTTGGAAATTCCTGGGTTGGAAAGTATTGTTTGGCAAGTATAAATAGTTGTGCAAAGTCTAGAATTTTTCCACAGAAAGTTTATTTAATTAGTCATTTTCCCAAAGCCCAGCTAATAGGGATTTAGAAGAGAGCCAGTATGTGGCTGCTTAATAAAAGGTTATGATTTCTCTGAGAGCTGAAAAGAAAGGCTGGGGGGGGGGGAGGTAACAGAAAGAAAGCTTCTCCCTCTTGCACAATGGGAGGCAGAATTATAGAATAAACACCTGGGAGATAAGAGAAGAGGAGGAAGATCTGTTTAAATGACCTTTATTCAGGCTCCATTGATTCAGGTGAATAAAGAGGATTTATTTTGCAGGAAACAGAATAGAACGCTGGGCTGTCTAAATAGCATATAATTCCATGTACAGAAGCACATGTAAGTCTAATTATAGTGAGGGGAAAGATTTATTTATTTTCAAACCTACAAAAGAACTCACAAGCCAATATTGCTAGGGATGGAAATAGAGTTAACATGAAAAAAGCCATGTGAGCACAATGATGAAAGAGAGCTCATATTTAAATCAGAGGGGGAAAGGGATTTCTTGGTTTGCACCATTAATCACATAGAAATTCATATCAACCCTCTTTTTTCCTAATTGGCTGTCTAATCCTCTGAAGCCCTGGTATATATTCAGAGTGTAGCATACAGGGAGGGGAGGTGGTCTAACGGCTTATTACTAGAAGTAGGAAAAAACAACAACGTGCAAAAATAACGATTTGTGAATTAGTCAAGATACTTGAACGGTCATTGTTATTCAGTTGGCGGAAATGTGAGCGGTTGTTGTGCTTCCTTACTTCTCCAAGTGGCAAGGTGTTCCAAGGGCATAGCATTTATCCAGGTTTGCTTCCCTCTGGGAGGAGATTGTTGGAGGCTTACGGGCATTTTGCAGTATTACAAGCGGGGCACAGATCAGAATGAAATTTCAACAGACAGCCGAACTTCCCAGGAAGGCTCTTTCTCTGAGCTTCCTGACAAGATCAGCTCTCTTGTCATCCTCTTCAGGTGAGGCAGGCTGTATGGGCGGGCCTGTTAACCCCGACCATCCCAATTGCTGGTCTGACCACTGGGAGTGTGTCATTCTTTAATGATCTGTATCAAGATCCATCAAGAAGGCTGATCGCTGAAGAATTGATGCTTTTGAATTATGGTGCTGGAGGAGAGTCTTGAGAGTCCCATGGACTGCAAGAAAACCAAACCTATCCATTCTGAAGGAAATCAGCCCTCAGTGCTCACTGGAAGGACAGATCCTGAAGCTGAGGCTCCAATACTTTGGCCACATCATGAGAAGAGAAGACTCCCTGGAAACGACCCTGATGTTGGGAAAGATGGAGGGCACTAGGAGAAGGGGACGACAGAGGACGAGATGGTTGGACAGTGTTCGCGAAGCTACCAACATGAGTTTTACCAAACTGCGGGAGGCAGTGCAAAACAGGAGTGCCTGGCGTGCTCTGGTCCATGGGGTCACGAAGAGTCAGACACGACTAAAGGACTAAACAACAACAACAAAGGTGCTTGGAAACGTCTCCAGCTGTAGAGCAAGTTATAAATACTTTGAACAAGTAATCAGCATCTAGGAGTTGGCCACATAACAGGGAGGAAGGAAGGAAGGTGTGAGAGCACCCAATGGACACAACAGATGCATGGTGGAGTTGAAGTAAGAAAGTAGGTGGGGTGATCTTGCCACATGCCACACTAGCGAAGGGTTGGGTGATGGAAATCAGGAGAAGGGTTACCTGGACAAGAAGATGCACCAGCAGTCAGAGAAAGCAGGAAAAGAAGACAGGTGATAGAGTGGATAGAGAAATGACAATGATAACAGTGTCCAGGGGAGAATCCACAAGTGTGAGGGGATCCTTATGTTTTGCTGTTAAATTTAAATGAAATCCACATACTTAAATCAAGTTCTTTTTCAGCACTTTGCAGTCCTGCACAGATCTAAGCGTTGATGCAATGATATCTGCGAGGATATGGTGCTGGAGGAGACTCTTGAGAGTCCCATGGACTGCAAGAAGATCAAACCTATCCATTCTGAAGGAAATCAGCCCTCAGTGCTCACTGGAAGGACAGATCCTGAAGCTGAGGCTCCAATACTTTGGCCACCTCATGAGAACGTGCAAAAATAACGATTTGTGAATTAGTCAAGATACTTGAACGGTCATTGTTATTCAGTTGGCGGAAATGTGAGCGGTTGTTGTGCTTCCTTACTTCTCCAAGTGGCAAGGTGTTCCAAGGGCATAGCATTTATCCAGGTTTGCTTCCCTCTGGGAGGAGATTGTTGGAGGCTTACGGGCATTTTGCAGTATTACAAGCGGGGCACAGATCAGAATGAAATTTCAACAGACAGCCGAACTTCCCAGGAAGGCTCTTTCTCTGAGCTTCCTGACAAGATCAGCTCTCTTGTCATCCTCTTCAGGTGAGGCAGGCTGTATGGGCGGGCCTGTTAACCCCGACCATCCCAATTGCTGGTCTGACCACTGGGAGTGTGTCATTCTTTAATGATCTGTATCAAGATCCATCAAGAAGGCTGATCGCTGAAGAATTGATGCTTTTGAATTATGGTGCTGGAGGAGAGTCTTGAGAGTCCCATGGACTGCAAGAAAACCAAACCTATCCATTCTGAAGGAAATCAGCCCTCAGTGCTCACTGGAAGGACAGATCCTGAAGCTGAGGCTCCAATACTTTGGCCACATCATGAGAAGAGAAGACTCCCTGGAAACGACCCTGATGTTGGGAAAGATGGAGGGCACTAGGAGAAGGGGACGACAGAGGACGAGATGGTTGGACAGTGTTCGCGAAGCTACCAACATGAGTTTTACCAAACTGCGGGAGGCAGTGCAAAACAGGAGTGCCTGGCGTGCTCTGGTCCATGGGGTCACGAAGAGTCAGACACGACTAAAGGACTAAACAACAACAACAAAGGTGCTTGGAAACGTCTCCAGCTGTAGAGCAAGTTATAAATACTTTGAACAAGTAATCAGCATCTAGGAGTTGGCCACATAACAGGGAGGAAGGAAGGAAGGTGTGAGAGCACCCAATGGACACAACAGATGCATGGTGGAGTTGAAGTAAGAAAGTAGGTGGGGTGATCTTGCCACATGCCACACTAGCGAAGGGTTGGGTGATGGAAATCAGGAGAAGGGTTACCTGGACAAGAAGATGCACCAGCAGTCAGAGAAAGCAGGAAAAGAAGACAGGTGATAGAGTGGATAGAGAAATGACAATGATAACAGTGTCCAGGGGAGAATCCACAAGTGTGAGGGGATCCTTATGTTTTGCTGTTAAATTTAAATGAAATCCACATACTTAAATCAAGTTCTTTTTCAGCACTTTGCAGTCCTGCACAGATCTAAGCGTTGATGCAATGATATCTGCGAGGATATGGTGCTGGAGGAGACTCTTGAGAGTCCCATGGACTGCAAGAAGATCAAACCTATCCATTCTGAAGGAAATCAGCCCTCAGTGCTCACTGGAAGGACAGATCCTGAAGCTGAGGCTCCAATACTTTGGCCACCTCATGAGAAGAGAAGACTCCCTGGAAAAGACCCTGATGTTGGGAAAGATGGAGGGCACAAGGAGAAGGGGATGACAGAGGGCGAGATGGTTGGACAGTGTTCTTGAAGCTACCAACATGAGTCTGACCAAACTGCGGGAGGCAGTGGAAGACAGGAATGCCTGGCATGCTCTGTTCCATGGGATCATGAAGAGTTGGGCACGACTAAACAACAACAACAAATCTGCGAGGAAGCAAGCTTTAAGAAACCGGTTTTCATGCAAACATGAGTCTACCCACTCTAAGCAATGACCTTCAGTTTACAGAATGCCCCTCTCCCTTTCAGCAATCAAATGTGGCCTCGTAAAAAACCATTGTGAGTAACTTCCCCGAGAAAGCAGTATTATATTTCATTTGCCTTATGCAAAAAGCAGACAGCGACAAGTGACAAAAGGAGAGGCGCTTTGGTGTTTGTACCCTTGAAAAAGCTTCAGGTGAATGCTATACTCCTTTTTAAAGAGAGAAAGAAAAACCCTTTTGCTTAGTTCTCATCGACTGAGCCGACAAGTGTTAAAACATCAGTTAAAGAGGAAGCTGTGAAACTCCCTGCTCTCCTTAGCAACACAGCCATGGTGAACAAACAACACACACACACACACACACACACACACACACACACACACACACACTTGAGTGGATGGAGGATTGGTGTGTTTATTCCTGTTCCCTAAAAAGAAAAGAAAAAAGGAAGGAAGATAGGGCAGTTGCAAATGTTTTATCTTCATCCAGTGGTGAATGTGGTGTTGGAAAGCTATCAGATTCATACTGCAAACATGAAATAAAAGGGTTCTTTTTTTAAACTATAACAGCCAATAATATGAGTGAGCTGTTGATAAGGATATTCAGCACACACCCACAAACTCACAGGTGTTTTCATCTGGAACATATGACAGATGAAATACGGTCTGCGATTTTGGAAGCCAAAGACACAGGGGACAATAGCAACCCACAAAAAAGGGAGAGCTGCTCAAATAATAGGTGTGCTGAATGAATGAGGAAAGGTTGTGGTCATCTAGTTATCTGACAGAAAAGCCTGGGTTCAAGCAAAGAGAGCCTTCTGTGCACAAAAGATAGCCCTGAACTGAAGCACTGCTGAAGAGAAGAAGGAAATGGAAATCTCTCTCTTTTTTTTCTTCAAACATCTCAGCCAAAAAGCAGCATTAACAAGAAGGCAGCTCGGAAGCTAAGACCTCCATCACACAATGGGAAAAGCCTGTTCCGGAATCTTAGCTCCTGCTATTAGAGAGAGAGAAGCCGGGGCAATCTAATGAACGTCGGGCTTTGTGTCAGTGTAATTTGCAAACCGTCTCAGAAATAAAGTCCAGGCTTTATATGCTGCTTCCTCTTGGTGGGGATGAAGAATCATAATGTCCCAAAGCAAATAAATGTCCCAAAGAGTTCGCCGGATTTGAAGCCACTTGCGTAGGTTATTATTATTAGTTTTTTTTATCAAGCAATTATATTTTACTACCTAATTAAAAGACAACTTGCACTGATCACATAAATTATGCTTACCAGTTTAGTACGATGCCTCCGGAGCACGGCATTTGATTAACTGTCACAAGGGGATTACTGTCATCTAAAAGCCGTTTGCAACCTGCTTGATAGGTAAGGGTTATGAAATCCACAGGAACATAAACTCAATCCTCAGGGTTGGTTTCATTTCCCCCCCCCTCCCCCCGAAATGAAATCTTTTATTTTTGATATTACATGGATGGGCAATATGGTGACATACAGGAAATGTCATTTTACGGTCTCCAATCTGCATCTGTTAAGGGAAGAATTGACACGGAAAGGAATAAATTTGGAGGCTTGTAAAGTCTGGAATGGAAAACCCCGAACTAGCAACATGATGCCAATTTTTAAATGAGAGAGGGAGAAAGATAATTATAAAGTGCGGAGGTAGTGTGGTGTAGTGGTTAGGGCGCCAGACTAGGACCTTGCAGACCATGGTACATATCCCCACTTAGCCATGAAGTTCCCTGGGCAACCTTGGGCCAATCATTGTCTCACAGCCTAACCTTCCACACACACAAACACATTTTCAGGCGGCAGAGGAAACAACCCCCACGGCAGGTTGCCAGGAATGGATAAGACAAGGAGAGTTCTTACCAACAGCTTTTTATTCAATATTCACAGAGAAGGGCTTGGAAATCCAGCCTCTTGGAATAATGGTGTTGCCCGAGTGAGTCTCCACCCCCTCCCGCCTCGGCTCGGACGGCTGCCGGGGAAGGCGGGCCCTGCTCTTGCCGCCGCGACACACAAAAGGCTGGAGAGTGAGCAAGCAAGCGGGGAGAGCTCCGTCTGCACGGCCCGAGCATGGCAGGAGCCGAGAGCAGTCCGGCAGAGAAGACACCGACAGCTGGCTGTCCCGTCCCGGTGCCTCTGCTTCTGTCCGCTGGGTGCCACCGCCCTTGAGCGAGAGCAGCAGCAGCCAATGCATGGAGCCGCGTCTCGTTCGCTAGCCAGCCCAGCAGAAAAGGAGCGGGGCGGAGGCGCAGACGGCTCTGTATGCCCCCTTGATGCACCCCCTGCTGGGCGGGTGGCCTGGCGCACCACGGCAGTCAGCCCAATAGGAAGGACAGCACTGCCTCCCATCCTTTCCGGCCGAGCAGGGTAGCCGCCACCGCCAGCCCCAGAAGCACAAGGTGGCCGCTGCAGCCGCCGCCGCGGTGTTGGCGGGCCCGCTGGCCCTGTAGCCACACCCATGTTCCCAATTCATGGCCCCTCCCCTCCTGTGCCTTGGCCATGCCCCTGAACGAGCATGGCTTGCCCCCCCTCCAGTTTTGATCCTGGGTACGCCCCTGGTTCACGCCCAGCCTCAGTAATCAAGTTTCTTGCTAGGAGGTGGGGCCAGCCCCATTTATAAATAGCGGGTGGAGCTGACAATAGCCAGGCAGTCAGCTCTGGAGATTCACCCTCCCTACCCCCCCTTTTGTTTAATGTTTCTTGTTTGCAGGTTAACTTTTTCTTTCTGCTTAGCGGGAGCTGCTTCGATATTTGACTGGTTGCTGTTGAAGGACCGGGAAGAAATTTTCCTGCATTGGCAGGTTTTGTCTTCCCCGTAGCAATTCATCACAACTTTGGGTGGAATCCTTTAGTCTTTTCTTCCCTATATGGGGGGTGGGGGGTGGCATGAAGTCATTACTCACCCCCCCCCCCCGTGACGGCAATTCTAGGGTCCCCTCTTAAAGGGGTTATATATATGGGTGTCACTGGCCATACACTGAAAGGTCGTCAGTGAACTACCCTGCGTGGGGGGATATGGGCTTGGCTGTCTGCTATACTTACATCTCGCAGAGCACCCCCATATCCCATTTACCCTGATGAGCCCTAGTTCCCCCCGGCTGGGGGGCTGGGAGGGATACACGCCCAAGGCCTAAGCCAAGGTCTTCCTACATTTGGAAGTTCAGTAAAGTTGTGGCCTAATTTTAATTCCATATAATGTTGTCAGAGTCTTCATTCCCTTCTGATGATCCCTGGGGGCTGGGGCTGTCTCTGCCGGGTCCCGTAATCACAGAGAGGAAAAGGGGGATTTTTTTTTTTTTAAAAAGTGAGAGTACTGCAAAGCCTGCAAAGGAAGGTGGTATTGTGTCCGACTTGTGGTACAATGACCTTGCTAACTGGCCTAACTATTCCAGTGATCATCTTCAACAGTTTATAATTATTTCCTCAAAGTCTCACGGCAAGAGGAGACCATAAAATGGTGAAGAAGTTTGCCATCAGTGGTTGATATATTCAACCTCAAAGGACATGTTGCTGTTGTTTTGCTGTAAGTTGATCAGCAAAAAGGGAAAAGATAAAAAGTGCATCAGCCAACAGTAAATAGGTTCAAAAACAGGAACAAGTGGTGAACACAGTTGCTCAAAGCTCAAACTTATAAAAAAATGTACATATGCTCAACCATGTTGCAAAAGAGACTAGTTGGCTTGACAACTGTATCAACTGAACATTTGCCCTTAAGGAATTGGTGACAAAATGGGCCAAGGAAAAGGCAAGCAAAGTGATATTTTGATGTGCCTGAAATCGAAACTTTTAAGAGGCTTAAATGCTAACATCAAAATTCACAAGGTTAATCAAAATTATCTGTGTGCTAAAACATTTTATTTTGTACTCGAGAAGGATAATCAAAGACTTCTGTATTACTTGCTCTTGCAATTTAAAATAAATGTAGCATGTTTGAGTTTTATGATTTTCATTTTTTTTTGTACAAGACATCTGTTTTTGAAAATTGAGGATAGCAACTTTTTTGGGGGGGGGGTACGCGTTGCAAGTAGTTAGCCTTGCCTAGGGCACAAAATAGCCTGGCACCAGCACTGCATGGGCCACCCATGTGCTGAACATTTCAATGTTCAGTGCACTCATTTTATACTCAACATTCTCTGACCCCTCTAGGTAGCAGCTGATGATCTTTGAAAGTTATGCCCCTTTAGAAATGAGAGTATTCACCCATTACCTTCAACACATGTACAATGTGTGTACCTGTGCACACAAATAAACTGATCTGTGCACTCATACAGTTTTCACATATAATGTTATATGTACAAAACAACAAGTGCAATCTCTTCCGCACAAAGGTTTGAACATGTATAGAGTGGCAGCTTGAACTTGTTTCAGTAGCACCTTAAAGACCAACTAAGTTTTAATTTTGGTATGAGCTTTCGTGTGCATGCACACTTCATCAGATACACTGAAACAGAAGAAACCAGACCCTTATGTATATTCAGAGGGTGGGGGTGATGGGAATGGGTGATGGGCTGATAGGAGTGGTAAACCTGTAGATGACTGTTAACGACTGTTAATGACTGCAATTGGTCTTGCGGGGAGAGACCAATTCCCATCACCCCCACCCTCTGAATATACATAAGGGTCTGGTTTCTTCCGTTTCAGTGTATCTGATGAAGTGTGCATGCACATGAAAGCTCATACCAAAATATAAACTTAGTTGGTCTTTAAGGTGCTACTGAAGGAATTTTTTTATTTTGTTTCGACTCAGACCAACACGGCTACCTACCTGTAACTAGAGCTTGAACTTGTGTTTAGAGAGAACAAGCCTCGGGATATCTACATCCAAAGATGTCCATAAGTAGAGACGATGCTAGACTTGCCCCACATATCCCTACCATTGTGCTTAGGGGAGTTTTCCTGCTGATAGCCTAGTGGGGACTTAAACATGGAAGATGATGGAGCTCTCAAACCGTATAATTTCATGAAACTGTACATTGGAGATCCCTGGAAATGCAGACTACAGATCACATTAGTCAGGGAGACCCTAAGAGGACTCTGACGAGTCGGAAAAGCTACAAAATGCAATATCGTAAGTGTTCTGTGTTTATAGCAAAGCTTCCTGGTTATTTTCAAGTGCTATCTGGAATGACTGCTTGATGGAAAATTACGCTGTGTGCTTATCACGAGTGATAAATCATCTCAGTCGATGAGCGTGTGGATAGCAGAACAAAGGGGTTTACCATATGCCATGAAGCATTAAGGCAGGGACTCTGCCGCATCCAGCATGGAACTGTAGACATTGAGACATCATTTGGGGAAGGAAAATAACTCCTTCAGGGGATTTGAGAAACATCACAAAATGAAAGCAAAGTGTGCCACAATTTATAAATGTCAAGACGGGGGACGGGGGACGGGTTGAATTAGTCATGGGGCGATCGCTCTTAAATAATTCTGGCAGGCTGTCAGGTTTTGATCTCATTGCACACTTTTATTTGAGAACAATTCGGCTATTCTTCGTTGTCGTTCAAACAAAGCCAAACGAAACCCAGGGCTGCAGGAACTCGAAAGAGGTCAGCAAAAAGAATATGAGCAACACATAGGGCAGAACTGCATGTTGCGAAAGACAAGGAGTCGCCCTTGTCCTTCCGTCCTTCCTGTCTTCCTGTTGTGCATTTTGCTGCCTACCAACAGCTAGTGATGACTCGGAAATGCATAGGTTGGGGGTGCTAGCATGGTGCCCACCAACTAGTACAGCATCCTGTCCAATCAGAAGCACATGGGAAGTCCACAAGCACAGTCTTTTGTTTTTTAAAAACTTATTTTTTATTAAAGATTTCTTGGTTTACAAAAGTATGCGCATTGTCTCTTCTTTCCAAGTTACATTACCTGTCAGGAGTAAACATGGACCAATGGTACCAAATGGTATAGGAAACAGCCTTATTAGAAAAACTAACCCATAAACTGAAACTGACACAGGGACAAATAGAAGAACACGCCTTCATCCCGGTATGACCCCCTTTTATCACATACACAGCCCAACAAGACAACGACAAGAACCCACCAGCAACATACAAATCAGTCTGGCTAACCTGATCCTAAAACCCACTCACACATGAAAACAAAGTTCACCACAGCCTATCACAAACAAACAACCACACCCTAGGCCGACCCCAACCTCTCTTACCACTAAAGGAACACAAGCAAATAGTAAAGAGAATCCGCACAAGCGACATTGACACAAAACCCCACACATACATTAAGTAAAATACCGGTAGAAACAGCACCACCCGACTCTACCTCCACTCACCATGTCCCCCCCCCCACCTCTTTCCCCCCTTTTCTTCCTAATGTAACACTAATGTCTCAACAAATGAAACTGATCTGTAGCACAGGTTCTTGTTGAACTCCTCTCAGCATTGAAGACAACTGGCCATGGTGGCTGGGAATGATGAGATTAGCTAATGGAATAGCTAATGACGTTACATCCCAAGTTGTGTAAAATGTAACATTACCGGGAAGACAGGGAAAGGGGCATGAAACAGTGGTCATTACATGTTGCTTGTAGAGTTCCTTCCTAAGTAAGAGCAACCAGTTGGTGGGATCTCAATGGCTTGCTGGACCGCACTAACAGTTCCGCATACTGGGGTGCAGAGTGTTTAAGGATCGGGACATCCGCAAGGAAACCAAAATGCTTGTTTACAAAGCTATTGAACTACCAACCTTAATGCCATCACCTCCTAGCAAATAGAAGGGGAAGAAATGGAGGCAGTGAGAGATTTTACTTTCTTGGGTTCCATGATCACTGCAGCTGGCGACAGCAGTCACGAAATTAAAAGACGCATGCTTCTTGGGAGAAAAGCAATGACAAATCTAGACAGCATCTTAAAAAGCAGAGACATCAACCTTGCCGGCAAAGGTCCGTATAGTTAAAGCTATGGTTTTCCCAGTAGTGATGTATGGAAGTGAGAGCTGGACCATAAAGAAGGCTGATCGCCAAAGAATTGATGCTTTTGAATTATGGTGCTGGAGGAGACTCTTGAGAGTCCCATGGACTGCAAGAAGATCAAACCTATCCATTCTGAAGGAAATCAGCCCTGAGTGCTCACTGGAAGGACAGATCCTGAAGCTGAGGCTCCAATACTTTAGCTACCTCATGAGGAGAGAAGACTCCCTGGAAAAGACCCTGATGTTGGGAAAGATTGAGGGCACTAGGAGAAGGGGACGACAGAGGACAAGATGGTTGGACAGTGTTCTTGAAGCTATGAACATGAGTTTGACCAAACTGCGGGAGGCTGTGGAAGACAGGAGTGCCTGGCATGGGGTCACAAAGAGTCAGACACGACTAAACAACAACAAATAGAGAAATGGCTGAAAAGAGGGTTCATCCTCTCTTGTATGATATGTATTAGGTCAAATGTCTAATACAGAGGTAGCCAATGTGGTTCCCCTCCAGATGTTGTTGGACTACAACTCCCATCAGCAGCAACCAGCATGGCCAATGACTAGGTGTGCTGGGAGTTGTAGTCCAGCATCATCTGCATTGACTACCCCTGGTCTAATAGATAATGAAGACTGAACATCCTTGGGCTTATGTAAGGCACTATTGAGGGCACATCTGGAATACAGGGTATAGTTTTGCTCAACCATATTTCCTAGAGACTGGATTTGAGCTGAAACAGATGCAAGGAGGAGCAATTATGATAATCATAGGAATGGAGAATTTAATGAGGACAGATTAAAAGAGCATGAAAAAAGGAGCCTCAGAGGGGTTTTTATAGTACTCTACAAATCTCTCTGTGGGGGTAATATAGAAGAGAGGCATAGACTACATAGATTAGAGGCAGCTGTGTTTATAAGAAGCAAGGGCTGCATGTTGGTCATTCACAAATTTAAGTTAGGGTGTTGTGCTTTACAAAATTGCTTTTTACTAGCAGCAGGTGCTAGGACAGTCAAGAAAGAGATTTTATGTAGGATGTTGTATTTATTCTTGATGCCTTGAGGTGGATTCAGATACACCAGGCATGGAAGCAGCTGAAAAACTTTGCGATGTGGTAGAAGGAACAACCACAGAGAAGTAACAGCATGCAGGTGGATTGGCAGGGAGAGCAACAGAGAAGAAAAATCTCCTCCTTTGTTTAAGCCTTGAACTCTATCAGGTGGAACTCACAGAATCGAACACTCTTCCATAGAACAACAAAAACTAAATCCACACATACAGCAAACTGGATGTAAGGGGGGAAGGCTAGGCCTTAGGACTCTTCTCCCTGACAACCACTTTTCATGTGGAAAGACAGAGCAACATTCGGTTACATGATCCCTCGCCTGTAGTTTGAAAAAGGGCACAGCACGAGTCCTTACCTGCTGAGCTACGACGTCAAGTTTATACAGCAAACTGTACCATCGGAGTGCATGGATTTGATCCGAATCTCAGTGAGATCCTAACAAACACTTCAAATAAATCTTTAATAAACTAGGACGTAATAACTACTTATCCAGTGAGGCGAAATGGTGGGGATTCATAGGAACAATTTCCCAGTCTGAGGACCTAAGCAACCATCCAGAGGCCACAAACTAGTGGAGAACAAAGCCAGAGGCAAAAAAAAAAAAAAAAAGGATGGAGCAAGGGATGTAAGTGGCTGTCTCACCTAGCCCAGCATCCTTTTCTCACAGTGGCCAACCAGATGCCCACGGGAAGCTCAAAAGCAGTAATAGCATTCTCATGATTCCATGTAACTGGTACTCAGAGGCATACTGTGACAGCAGAGGCAGAATACAACCATCCTGGGGACTAGCCATTGCTAGCCCTATCCTCCATGAATTTGTCCAAACCTCTTTGAAAGGCATCCAGGTTTGTGGCCATCACTACTTCTTGTGGAGCAAATGGAAGAGTTCAACTGTGCTTGGACTACTGCAATGCTCTCTACATGGGGCTACCTTTGAAGGTGACCCGGAAACTACAACTAATCCAGAATGCGGCAGCTAGACTGGTGACTGGGAGCTGCCGCCGAGACCATATAACAGCCGTCCTGGAAGACCTATATTGGCTCCCAGTTCATTTCCGAGCACAATTCCACAGAACTGGAGTTTTCTTTTACTACTGCTGGCACCTCTGGTACCTCTGCTGCTTATTATAAAGTTAGCGATATTAAATACATAAAACGATGAATTCAGGTGGCCTTTTTTTTTTTATAAAAAAGTGCAGAACTATGGTTAGAGGTGGAACTGACTAAGTGAGAAGCTATTTGCAAGCTGGTTGTGTCAACCTCAAAAACAGTTCTGTGTTGTGACAGAGTGCATTACTTAGCATGGGCCTCATCAAACAGGTAGCAAGGTATTTTATCACTCTAGGTGCTCATTAATGAATTTGGGGGGGGGGGGGAAAGGGAAACAGGTGAAAGAAACAAGCTGGGAAAAGAACATTGGACACCCACTAAACATATGCCATATTATCTGTACAGTACATGCAATGATATCAAGCCTCAGTTTTCTAGTGAATTTCTTTCCAAGTTCCCATAGATTTATTTCCTGGTTTCCTTTGCAGACGTTGCTTTTCAAGAAATAAAAAGAAATGAATCTACTATAATTTCTCAGTGCTTTCGCTTAGAAGTCTAAAGTTACTACTACCTGTATTCGCAGCACAGTTTTTTTTACTTGTGGCTGGTCATATGGAGCCAAACGTCAGAAACCGGCAAGGTTTTTGAGAGTGATGGGCGGGGAGGGATGTTATTATTTTATACTAGGCAGGCTCTGTGTTGGAAATACAAATATAGGAGCCTCATAACCGTGAAATGTTATGATAAGGAAAGCTCCTCTCTGTTGATCTAGCTTTCTCTTCGCTGAGCTTTATGCATATGGCGCCATCCCATATATCAGATAGTGTTTCATTATCTTGCTAGACATGATCGTACTTGAGTAATATATTTTCTAATAAATCTTAGATCTGCAGACCTAGCAGAATATCAATAACTTTGCCTCCCAAGCTACTTGCTTGTTCCGCTGTAGCTACAATGTTTCATTCCTGGTGCCGACTTCTTTTCTTTTTTTACCGTTTACAATGATCAGACATGACAACTTCTGTAAATCGGAGCCTGCATTTAGCAAGTTGTGATATTTTTCTTTTTCATATGCATTTATTCCAAAGGATCCTGAAATTTACACACACACACACACACACAGACACACACACACTTTAGCAATCACCTATAATGGTAAACCTCTAGAGGACTACCTTAATCAGATCAGAAATTGAAACCTAGAGGATAGTATATTTGGGTGGAGGGGGGACATAGCCCAAAATGGCTCAGTTGTTGCCATTTGGATAACAAATTTCCAGATAATGGTCATTTGCATTTGCTTGTGAACCACTATTCTTCTGATACTGTGGAACACTGTGGAGAACATTCATTATTCATTCAAAGGCCAAAAATGTCTGATTTAATATGTTAGGTCTGCTCTATCCAGCAGTCTTGGAGTGAAGAAATTCTCTACCTTTTTCCTCCTCTTCCCTGACATTTGCAATTCCAATTTATTTATACATAGGCTCACTTTTACAGACTTGCGTCAAATGTATCTCAATCAGTGCTTCATTTTGCAAGGCCCATTGAATTTTTCAGTGCATCTTCTGTAGAGCAGACTGCTGGGGGAATAACCACAGGATATGGCTATACCGCTGCCTAGCAAATAGTGATGAGTGAATCCCTTCCCCCTGGGTTCTGATCAGATTGGCTCGGAATAAGCAGAGTTATTCCATCCCAAATTGGTAAATAGCTCAGTTTATTCTGAGAGTCTGAATTCAATTGGACCTCATGTCACCACCAATTAGGGGTGTTAAGGAGTACAGCTGGTGCTCCCCATTAATCTTCCACTTATCAATGGGCCTGATAACACAGCGAAACACTGCAGATTGGATGAATTCATAATATAAACTGGATAATTATGAATTTTGGAACCATTGCTAATTCCATCACTTGTTCATTGTGAAGGCACTGTGAAAATTGACACACACAGAAGGATATAGTATAGAATAGGCATCCCCAAACCTCGGCCCTCCAGATGTTTTGGACTACAACTCCCATCATCCCTGACCACTGGTCCTCTTAGCTAGGGATCATGGGAGTTGTAGGCCAAAACATCTGGAGGGCCGCAGTTTGGGGATGCCTGGTCTAGAAAGTGTGAAAAGACACCTAGCCACATCAGGTTTGGGGGTTATACTTTGCATAACCGTTATAGCATCATTAAAAACCTTTCAAGTTTGATGAACAAAGAAGAAAGAGATGGACAGTTCTAGCTGTTTACCCAAGACTGCTCCCCCATTCCTCTTTTCCTCTGTTCCACAAGCCATACCTTTTCGTCTGGTTTAGTATGAAATGGGAACCATGAATGCCGCTGTAAAGATGCCTGCCCCTCCTCCAATGTACCAAACTGAATACAGTGGTACCTCGGGTTACAGACACTTCAGGTTACAGACTCTGCTAACCCAGAAATAGTACCTCGGGTTAAGAACTTTGCTTTAGGATGAGAACAGAAATCGTGCTCCGGCGGTGAGGTGGCAGCAGGAGGCCCCATTAGCTAAAGTGGTGCATCAGGTTAAGAACAGTTTCAGGTTAAGAATGGACCTCCAGAGCGAATTAAGTTCTTAACCCAAGGTACCAGAGACTGTGTTTGGGGTGGAGATGGTTAAAGAAGCAATGCAGAAAATTCCCACCCTCTTCCCTCCCAAACGCAACAGTTGCTTTGGGGAGGAAGCATCAGAAATATATTTACTCCCATCTTCAATGCTGGAGCTACCCTTATAAAAATAGGCTGTTTTCTTTTGCCTGCGGTAATAGTGGTGCTGGGCTCTCACTTGTGGGGTGCCTCAGGGTTCAACCCTCTCACCCATGGTTATTAACATCTACATGCAGCCGCTGAGAGAGATCATCAGGGGGTTTGGACTGGGTGTTCATCAGTATGTGGATGATATCCAGCTCTACCTCTCTTTCAAATCAGAACCAGTGAAGATCCTGCGTGAGTATCTGGAGGCGGTTGGAGTATGGATGGCGGCTAACAGATTGAGGTTGAATCCTCACAAGACAGAAGTACTGTTTTGGGGGGACAGAGGACAGGCGGGTGTGGAGGATTCCTTGGTCCTGAATGGGGTAACTGTGCCCCTGAAGGACCAGGTGTGCAGTCTAGGAGTCATTTTGGACTCACAGCTGTCCATGGAGGCACAGGTCAATTCTGTGTCCAGGGCAGCTCCTACCAGCTCCATCTGTTATGCAAGCTGAGACCCTACCTGCCCGTAGACTGTCTCACCAGAGTGGTGCATGCCTTAGTTATCCCCTGCAATGCACTCTACGTGGGGCTACCTTTGAGGGTGACCTGCAACCTACAATTAATTCAGAATGTGGCAGCTAGACTGGTGACTGAGAGTGGCCGCCAAGACCACATAACACCTGTCCTGAAAGACCTTCATAGATTTTTCTGAGCACAATTCAAAGTGTTGGTGCTGATGTTTAAAACCCTAAATGGCCTGGGCCCAGTGTACCTGAAGGAGTGTCTCCACCCCCATCGTTCAGCCCGAACACTGAGGTCCAGCGCCAAGGGCCTTCTGGCGGTTCTCTCACTGTGAGAAGTGAGGTTACAGGGAACCAGGCAGAGGGCCTTCTCAGTAGTAGTGCCCACCCTGTGGAACACCCTCCCATCAGAAGTCAAGGAAGTAAACAACTATTTGGCTTTTAGAAGACATCTGAAGGCAGCCCTGCTTAGGGAAATTTTTAATGTTTGATGTTTTATAATGTTTTTAATATTCTGTTGGGAGCCGCCCAGAGTGGCTGGGGAGACCCAGCCAGATGGGCGGGGTATAAATAAGTAGTAGTAGTAGTAGTAGTAGTAGTAGTTGTCTCACTATGACCAAAGAAAGTAGAGCTTTAGAAGAAACTATTGTAGAACTGGGGAAAGGCCTGCAACACCCATTTTCTTAATTTCTAATTGTACAGTAGGTGCAACCCTTAATTCCATAGTACTGACACAGCTGACTTAACCAGTTTCTGAATACCTTCTAGATCTCTCAATTTCACTTCCAATGGTACACACACACACACACAATCTGAATGCATCCTTTCACATATCAAACTACTACTTCATATAAACTTGACAATATTAGACATGTGAAAGCATGTACTCAAAAGGCCTTTTTAAAGGGGGTGGGTGGGCAAACTGCTCTGGGCAGAGTCTTGAAGGCCAGACAGAGAGGATTGGTGGGCCACATTCTCAAAATTGAGGTCTTGAGGTTCCCCACTCCTGCAACAGAAAGTAATTTGGCAATAAGCTCCTTTCCCTACTTGATGGTAGATTTGTGAGTCTTGTGCCTGGTGGTATCACCACTAACAGTCCCATTAAAATCAGTCCCTTGATGGGGTAGTTTATAAGAACGTTTTGAATGGTGTCTGTACTCTATAAAAGCCACATGTAGCTTGTTCCGGTGCCCTGCCTGCCTGTTAAAGACACAGCACCTCTCTCATTATACCCCTCGAGTGTGGCTTGTCATGTTACTGTCAAAATTATCCATGGGTAATTTCATTTCATGAATAATTAGTCCACTTTGTGTCTCTGCTTAAAAGAGTATAACTAATGGAAAAATCCCCCACCCCAACATTCAAAAATATCCAGCGTGGTAGAATAAAGAGAAATGTCTTTTCTCTGTATGTTTAAGTTCGATTTTGAGTATAGTGACAGGGACTTTTTTTTTACCCTTAATAATAATCTCTTCCCTCTCCCATGAGTACTGTATACAAAATGTGAAAGTAATAAAAGACTGTAACTTCCAACATTTCTTTCATGAAAATAGGGATATCCTATTCAATGATGATGATGATGATAATAATAATAATAATAATAATAATAATAATAATAATAATAATATTTAACGATAATATTACTAAATATGCCCTGTCCATCTGACTGAGTTGCCCCAGTCACTCTGGGCGGCTTCTAGAACATATAAAAACATAATAAAAATGCCAAAGATTAAAACCTTCCCTATACAGGCTGCCTTCAGATGTCTTCTAAAGGTTGTATAGTTTTCTCCTTGGCTCAGGGATTGCATAACTTCAAACCCTCTGATGAAAATATTTTAAAATTGCAGCTATCTTTCTCTTTATTTGTGGAGCAGTGGGGATCAGAGAGATAAATAAGCTTCTCTCCCCCCCCCCCCGCCCCAATTGCTATGTGAATAGAGAGAAGGAAGACTGCACTTTAAAATGGAGGATTATCTCTTTCCTTCTCATGGTAATAGTAATAGTAATACTGTAATAATCCTTTATTATTTATACCCCATCCTTCTGGCTGGGTTGCCCCAGCCACTCTGGGCGGCTTCCAACAAAAGATTAAAAATACATTAAAACATCAGTCATTAAAAACTTCCCTTCAGGGCTGTCTTCAGATGTCTTCTAAACGTCAGATAGTTGTTTATTTGTTTGACATCTGATGGGAGGGCATTCCACAGGGTGGGCGCCACCACCGAGAAGGCCCTCTGCCTGGTTCCCTGTAACTTAGCTTCTTGCATTGAGGGAACTGCCTGAAGGCCCTTGGAGCTGGACCTCAGTGTCCGGGCTGGAGACGCTCCTTCTGGTATATTGGGCAGAGGCCATTTAGGGCTTTAAAGGTCAGCACCAACACTTTGAATTGTGCTCGGAAACGTACTGGGAGCCAATGTAGGTCTTTGTCTTTGACGTTTGTAGTCATGGTGTTTGTAGTGGCAGTTTTGGTGTGTATGTGTGAAAATGAGACTTTCTCTCCTTTGCTCCTTTCTTTCCATATGGGAAAACTGACTTGCAGAGTGCAGGAAGCCTTGCAATGCCCACCCAATGCTGCTTCTTCCTACCCCATCTGCCTCTATCTGCCTCCAGTTCCATCCAGTTCCCTCCTGTGGTGGCCACACGAACTGCAGCATGGCGACGTCCTTACAATCTTATTATAAACCAACATGCACACTTTTGTATGTAGCTTCGTCTAATCTACACATTTTGCAAAGCAGTTTCCCTTGATATAATTCACCATTGTGTGCTGTGTTCATTAATACATGCATTTCTATGTATACTTTGCCCCATTTTTGCACACATTTTTGGCTGGAGAACTGCATTGCAGGATCCAGAGACATGCACGTTTTGAAGGGCAGCTGTGTTTCAATTTGCATCCTGTTTTGCAATGTGCAAATTAAGTAAGTTCACTCTTAAATGTGAGCTGAATTGAGTATCCCCTCCCTACTAACAGGAAAGGGGGATGATGGCTTTTTTCTTGTTGTCAGAGGTATGCTGATTAAATGTGGCATCTTGGGATGAAATAAAAGAATTTACATTCTAGGAAAGATGCCTAGATATTTGGAAATACTCTCCCTGACATTCTAGACCCCCCAAGTTGCTTATAATTCATCAAAGTCGAGATGCTCAGTAGCTTGCCATTTGTGTTACGAAATAAATACATACTTGCACTCTCTAATAACCTTTGTGTCACAGAGAAATGATTAAATATTCATGTAATTTAGCTTAGTTCCAGTTTGTTTTCAATTAACAGAAGAAAATCCTCTCTCATACATAATGTGCCATTTTATGTATGGCTTTGGTTTATTTAACTAACAAAATTAAGCTCCAAGGCTTGGGAATCGCAACGATTAAGGCTGTTGAAAGCAACGTTTATTAAATAAATGGATAATAATGAGAAATAGGCAATAATCTGTTTGCAAATATAATAAAATGTAATTACTTTTCTTCTTTCCTCTTAAAAACCAAATATTTTGCTAGTATATCTTGATTTCAATAAGGGTTTTGACAAAGTCCCCCATGATGTATTTGCGAAGAAGTTGGTAAAATGTGGACTGGACAAGATAAAGGTTAGGCTGATTTGTAGCTGGTTAACTGACCCAACCCCAAGAGTGCCCATTAACAGTTCCTTGTCATCCTGGAAAAAAGTGACAACTGGGGTTTTGTATCTGGGTCTGTTGTTCAACATCTTTATAAAAGACTTGGATGAAGGTATCGAGGGGATGCTCATCAAATTTGCAGATGACACCCAACTGGGAGGAGTAGCCCATGCCACTGAAGACAGACTCAGGGGTCAAGAGGAATTTAACAGACTGGAGAACTGGGCCCAAACTAAGAAAATGAATTTCAGTAGGGACAAATGTAAGGTTCTACACTTAGGCAGGAAGAACCAGCTGCACAAATATAAGATGGAGGCCACCCAGCTTGAGAAAAAGATCTAGGAGTCTTAGTAGACCATAACATCCTCTCTCTGGGGCCTGTTTCAGGAACCTGGATTCAGCATGGGGAGAGTTTATGGGGCTCAAGCTCCCCCAAATATATATTTGAGGGGGCACAGCCCCCCCCAAGATGATGGGTGCACCACCAGCTCACCAAACAGAGCGCAGGGTGTTTCTACAGGGCTGGCAGAACAAAGTCCCAGCCACCCAAAAGTACTCCTGAGCTCTGCCTCGCCAAGCATGGTGCAATTGATACTGCTCTGTTGGCTTGGGGGCGGGGGTCTGCAATTGAGGAAGGGCTGAGGCTGAGCAGGCCAGTTGAGCAGGCCGGCCGGCCGGCCGGCTCTGTAAGTTAAATTGTAAACAAACATTACATGGCTCACATGGTCAACACACAGTCTCACGTGGGTGGGGAGTGAGCCAATGAAGGAGGCTGCTATGGGAGTAGCTGGCTGTTGTAAGCATGCCCACATGGTCCAGCAGATTGGTAATGAAAACAGTGCGTGCAATGTTGGCATTATATGTTTCTACATCCAAGCCAAGAAGTGAGCCCATTGGTTCTTCACTGTTCCTGAAACAGACTTCAAGGGCAGCCCTTAAAAAAAAAAAACCAGCTCACAGCTGCAAGTGTCTTCATAATATGGAAATGCTAAGATGCCCAGCTGAGGCAGGTGTTTGGCAAAGCTTCCAATTCCTTCTGCCCTGTTTATACACTTCTGAGATTCACATCTGGCCACGGCTGCGTTACAAAGGTATCCTCCTGCAGGCATTATCTGACTTCTCCCCTCTAAGTGACTTCAAAGGGCAAGCAGTAGAATTTAAGGTTGGGAGCTACTCTAATTTGGTTGGGAGGTTGGGAGCTACTCTGATTTGTACAGTAGCTGCTGCATGCTGAAGAATTTACAGATTCCCCTCTGCACCCAATGCCACAGAACAAATGTCTCCAACAAATCAATTCCATATATATATATATATATATATATATATATATATATATATATATATATATAACATTACAATGCGTATTGTATCAACTTTGCTCACAGTACAAAGACAATTTTCCAGTCCCTTCCTCAGCCATAGTCTGCTTTCTCTGCTCTGTGCCTGACTTTCAAAGGGGATTCTGTGTTTGCTCTGACAATCTCTGGTGCCCAGAATCCTGCTTCTTTAATTAAAGAGTGATTGCCACAGTATGCACCGTGCAACCCCATTGATTGGAACGAGGGGAGAGCGTGAGAAATAACAGGAGTACTTTCTACAGAAGGTTGCACCAACATGTCGTTCAACTGGGAACACAGATAGCCGGCACTGTGAAGGCGATAGCAGAATGGCGCTTCTATAGCAAATCCTCATTACATGGGAATGACAGAAAAACCCTGTTAAGATGAGAGCTGAAGTGCAACGTTTCCCCAAATTGGCTATAGGCAACAAAGGAAGGAAGGAAGGAAGGAAGGAAGGAAGGAAGGAAGGAAGGAAGGAAGGAAGGAAGGAAAGAAAAACGGGGAAGAAAAGGAGGCAGGATAGAATCAAGAATGCTGCCTATACCAAGGTATGCCAAGGGTCCATCTAGCTCAGAGGGTTGCAAACTTTTTCAGCAGGGGGCTGGTCCACTGCCCCATGTTGTGGGTAACAAGGAGTTAACACTCTGTGCTGGGTGGAAATGCTGACTCAGCAGCATGTGATGCGTCTCCACCCCCATAGTTCAGCCCGGACACTGAGATCCAGCACCGAGGGACTTCTGGCAGTTCCCTCCCTGCGAGAAGCCAAGTTACAGGGAACCAAGCAGAAGGCCTTCTCGGTAGTGGCACCCGCCCTGTGGAACGCCCTCCCATCAGATGCCAAAGGAAAATACAACTTGTGCTTCTGCGCATGCACCGACCGCGCGGCCGCTTCTGCACAGGCGCAGAACGCGCGTGCAGTGAAAAGATTTTAGCAGATGTCGAAACCTTCGGAAGTCGAGTCATTCGGATGTCGAGGTACCACTGTACCAGACTTAGAAGACATCTGAAGGCAGCCCTTTTAATGTTTGATGTTTTAATGTATTTTTAATCTCTGTTGGAAGTTGCCTAGAGTGGCTGGGGAAACCCAGCCAGATGGGTGGGGTACAAATAATAAATTATTATTATTATTATTATTATTATTATTATTATTATTATTATCTGCATCACAAGACGTGGAGTGTTGCCTAATTGGCCAGCTATTATAAAGAGGTATGGTTGACTTTTCCATGCTGGCTTCTCCCCTGTATGCAATCCCTCCTGGATGTAAGAGAGACTGCTTTATGATGATGCAAGACTGCAACTGGAGTCAAGTCCTGCTTAAAATACAGCCTGACTCCTGACTTCTGTACATTGCAGGACTTCCGTACATTGCAACAGAGATGATGGGGATGAAACCTGTGCATGCGAATCAGATATTCTACGACTGTGCTCTGGCCCTTCCTCAACCATGCTGTCAATCCATCCACAAGCTCCAAGAAGAGGCTTTTGGAAGAGGACTGTGCGTGAATTTGTTTTATGTGGGGAGATCAGTGATGCTGATCAAAGCACAGTCTTCGCAGTAAGGCTCTATTCTGATGGCATGAGTATCACAACAACCGGTAATTTCTTATCTGCTGCAGCCTTCATCCGCCTTCACAGCCATTGGAGAAATGTTGGATGGCATGTGTTTTTTTTAAATTTTATTTATGCATTTTTACACCTTATATACAGGTATACACATAATACATTATCCACCGTTTATCCCTTTCCCCAGGATTTCCCAGTCCATCTCTCCATGGCATTCTAAGCAAACCTTGGTCAGCTGCATATTCTAATATTCCACCCATTTTCATCTCAAATCTTCCTTTCTTCGATGTTATCTGCTGCTCA
Organism: Zootoca vivipara; assembly: GCF_963506605.1. Taxonomy (NCBI): domain Eukaryota; kingdom Metazoa; phylum Chordata; class Lepidosauria; order Squamata; family Lacertidae; genus Zootoca; species Zootoca vivipara. The sequence continues at coordinate 122,099,881 of NC_083276.1, read as the reverse complement.
TAAGTTAACTCCTACTTGTATATTGTACCCTCTAAGATATTCTCCAAAACACTTCCACTCTTCTCTTACCTGTGAGTCATTTCTTAATTTCGCGGTCATAGTTACTACCGTAATTCTGTATATTCTATCAATTCCTTCTGCCAAGCTTCTTCGTGGGTACCTCTTTTTCTTTCCATTTTTTCCGCAAATATCAATCAAGCTGCAGCAGTCACATATAAAATGAGACTGAGTGCCTTTTTTTGGGATATTGTCACTTAATATTCCTAATAGGAAGGCCTCAGATCTTTTGGGAAATGTGAGTTTAACCATCTTTTAAAATTCTGTCTGGATCATTTCCCAGTATCCTCTAGCATATTTGCATGGCCACCACATGTGTATCAGAATGCCTTTTACCTCGTGGCACTTCCTGCATAGGTTTGAACCTTTTCTGTACATTTTCACCAACTTGCTGGGTGTCAAGTACCACTGCTTTACAACGAGCACTCACACTTTACATTGTGGCTGCCCTTTGTGGAATCGCGCACGGTGCTATAGTTCCCAGGGAACTTACTGGCAAACAGGGACTGGCCTGCCTCTCAGTGTTATTATTTGGAGGTTCATGCCCAGCCTCAGTAGTCAAGTTTCATTGCTGGGAGGTGGGGCCAGTCCCATTTATACAGAGGGTGGAGCCGACAGGAGCCAGGCAGTCGGCTCTGGAGATTCACCCAGCCTACCCTCCCTTAGTTTAATGTTTTCTTGTTTGCAGGTTAACTTTTTCTTCCTGTTTAGCGGGCGCTGTTATGGTCTTTGATTGGTTGCTGTTGAAGGACCGGGAATAAATTTTCCTGCATTGGCAGGTTTTGTCTTCCCCGTAGCAATTCGTCACAACTTTGGCAGTTATGGCCTTGGGTGGAATCCTTTAGTCTTTTCTTCCCTATATGGGGGGGGGGGCATGAAGTGGTGACTCACCCCCCTGTGGCGGCGATTCCAGGGTCCACCTCTTAAAGGGGTTTTATATATATATATGGGTGTCACTGGCCATACACTGAAAGGTTGTCAGTGAACTTCCCTGCGTGCGGGGATATGGGCTCGGCTGATTGCCTACACTTATATCTCGCAGAGCACCTCCATATCCCATTTACCCGGATGAGCCCCAGTTCCCCCCGGCTGGGGGGCTGGGAGGGATACACGCCCAAGGCCTAAGACAAGGTCTTCCTACATTTGGAAGTTTAATAAAGTTGTGGCCTAATTTTAATTCTATAACATGTTGTCAGAGTCTTTATTCCTTCCTTATGGTCCCTGGGGGCTGGGGCTGTCGCCGCCTGGCCACACAATCTTTTATTCAGTTTTCCTTAATAAGGTAGCAGGCAGGGAAAATATTGAATGGTACGCAATCCCTGACCACTGCCCATGCTGTCTGGGGCTGATGTGAGTGCCCTTCGCCTACCCTATGACTGTGGACCCAATTTGTATAACTGGCTAGGGATTCATCTCCCCATTCTTATTGTTGGTCTCTCCATCTCCTCAACCTGGTCACTGCTAGAATGCTCCAAGAGATCAGGTAGGCAGTCGGTGCTAGCAAAGACGAAGAGATCTCTTGGGATCAGCATCATACCCCCTGCTGGCTTGTCAATCAGAAAGTTGGCGGCTCGAATCCCCACGACGGGGTGAGCTCCCATTACTCTGTCCCAGCTCCTGCCAACCTAGCAGTTCGAAAGCACACCAGTGCAAGTAGATAATTTGGTACCGCTGTGGTGGGAAGGTAAACAGCATTTCCATGCGCTCTGTTTTCCATCACGGTGTCCCGTTGCACCAGAAGCGGTTTAGTCATTTTAGCCACATGACCCGGAAAGCTGTCCGTGGACAAACGCCGGCTCCCTCGGCCTGAAAGCAAGATGAGCGTTGCAACACCATAGTTGCCTTCGACTGGACTTAACCGTCCAGGGATCCTTTACCTTTACCTACTTTTGGCACCAGTGTGCCTCTGTGATGACTCCTATTTTTCAAATGCCTAACAACTTCTTCAAAGGCTATCTGGGAGAAAGAAAATCCTTGCCTTCTGTTCTGCAGAACTTGCTCTCATAAGGTATTTTATGGACCAGATCAGTTTAAGGAAATGAATAAACTTGCCATGCATTTGTGAGGGAACTGTGTTCATTTCATATTCCGGCATGCAGTTAAATCATTCCCTGGGGGGGTATAAGACGGAGTTTGTGTATATCTCTGTGGGTGTTGTATAGTGATTGAAGGATGCCTTGGAGAATTCCATATTTTGTGTCATCTCTGGAGATGGGGATATTACCCAATCTATCAAGAAATCATTCAGAGAAGGAGAATACTTTAAATAATATTGTCATTGTTACATACCAAACCCTGGATTTCCTTATAGTCAGAGACAAGAAAGATAAGTAATATTTTTGATAAATAGCAGGAAGAAAGAAAAACCAAGATTTAACACTTATGAGAGTTAAATCTGAGTTATAGGAGTTAAATCTGAGTTATAAAAGGGGGAGAACTTGCAGAAATTTTTATCCATTACCTGGTGTTCCTTCATTGTTTATATTAATTTTTAAAAGATGGGTTAATTTCTCAAAGACCCTTGTGGTCATATGTTATATGGCCACCGAGACCATATAACACTGGTCCTGAAAGACCTATATTGGCTCCCAGTACATTTCAGAGCCCAATTCAAAGTGCTGGTGCTGACCTTTAAAGTCCTAAATGGCCTTGGCCCAGCATACCTGAAGGAGCGTCTCCAACCCCATCGTTCAGACACTGAGATCCTCTTCTTAGGGTCATCTGCTCGTTCCCTCACTGCGAGAAGTGAAGCTACAGTGAACCAGGCAGAGGGCCTTCTCAGTAGTGGCACCCTCTCCATGGAACGCCCTCCCATCAGATGTCAAGGAAATAAACAACTATCTGACTTTTACAAAACATCTGAAGACAGCCCTGTATAAGGAAGTTTTTAATGTTTGCTGTTTTATTGCTTTATTATTAATAATATTTATTATTATAATATTCTGTTGGGAGCTGCCCAGAGTGGCTGGGGAAACCCAGCCAGATGGGTGCGGTATAAATAATAAAGTATTATTATTATTATTATTATTATTATTATTATTATTATTAAATTCCTAAGCATTTCTGGTCACTGGTTTGATAACAACATAACCTGTGCCTGCTCTACTTTACCCTACATTGCAAATTCTGCGAGTTTATGATATTGCATGTCATATCCGTACCGAATATTGAAAAATGTAAATAAGAAAAGATTGGTCCCTTGGAAAGTTGTTCGTTGCCATCCACCCACAACATTTCTCTTATGAAATTAGGGATGTCCTAAGGAAAAGTGGAACATTTTGGGATCAAATCAGAAACTGGGGTGGCTTATTATATAAATTACGGACTGTCACTGGGAAATAGGGACATTTGCAGGGTCTGATTTCTCCCATATACAGTAAATGACTGGCTATAGCTAGTCAATAGTGGTGTGTTTTACATTTTGTTTTGCCCAGTACCTGGACATGTTAACAGTAACCTTCTTGATGTACAAAAGTTGTTTCCTGACTGCATTGTGGTGATTTAATTAAAACAAACAAACAAACACCACCATGCATAACACTATGACCTCATTCGGTCATAAGGTCAGCCTAAAATAGATATGGCATGATAGCTAATGGATTCCTAATGATGTTCCAAGGTTGTTCATCAGGAATTGCTTCCTTTCTCCCTTTCGCTTGACCTTTCCCCCTTCCCTTGGTGCTGTTCTACAGAAGAAAATGATACCATGGAAATGTTAATTAAAACACAGAGTGTTCTATTCCATGCTGAATCATGATTTATGATAGTTTCCTCAAGTGTTGGGTGTTTTATTGGAGGTCTGCGTTGTTTATTTGCGAGTATACCTGAGCTCTGCCACTCTCTTTGTCTAATGAATTGAACATTTGAATCCTCTAAGTAAAAACAAGGAATTAAGATAAAGCCCCACTTTATAATCAGCTAACAGTGTCGTCCATCTATTGATGGACCAAACCTGAAACTAAAACACTTGTCTGCAAAACTGGTTTCTCTGGAGATGACCTCTGTGGGTCAAATCCTCCATCAGCCGTTGTCTGTTATAACAACACAAAGCTGTAAATTTGGAAATCAGAAAGTTCTATTTATTCTGAGAAATGTAAAAGTGAGATGTGGAGAGTCCGCACAGGAGAGGCAGCTATCCCAAGGGGAAGCTCTCACTCTCAGTCATCCTGCCAAGTGCAAAGGAGGTATTGTCTCACATCAGATGCAAATGTGTGGTAGAATGTCTGAGAGACGTTTTGCTATTCAAATAGCTGCAGCTATAACGTTTTAAGTGCATTATACAAATGGGATGATGAGCCAATGGCAAATTCTATCATCTATCTATCTATCTATCTATCTATATCTATCTATCTATCTATCTATCTATCTATCTATCTATCTATCTATATCTATCTATCATCATCTATCTATCACAGTAGTGATGTATGGAAATGAGAGCTGGACCATAAAGAAGGCTGATCGCCAAAGAATTGATGCTTTTGAATTATGGTGCTGGAGGAGACTCTTGAGAGTCCCATGGACTGCAAGGAGATCAAACCTATCCATTCTGAAGGAAATCAGCCCCGAGTGCTCACTGGAAGGACAGATCCTGAAGCTGAGGCTCCAATACTTTGGCCACCTCATGAGAAGAGAAGACTCCCTGGAAAAGACCCTGATGTTGGGAAAGATTGAGGGCACAAGGAGAATGGGGTGACAGAGGATGAGATGGTTGGACAGTGTTCTCAAAGCTATGAACATGAGTTTGACCAAACTGCGGGAGGCAGTGGAAGACAGGAGTGCCTGGCGTGCTCTGGTCCATGGGGTCACAAAGAGTCAGACACGACTAAATGACTAAACAACAACAACATCTATCACAACTTTTTTAAAAAAAAGCATTTTCACGGCATTTTTTATATCTGTTTAGATGGTCACATCCATGCCATTCATTTAAAGCACTATTATAGTGCTTTAACAGCCATGTAGAACCGTGGGAACTGTAGTGTGCTAACTGATTTCTCAGAGCTTCAATTCTATTATTATTCTTTTGTGTAATTCGCAGTGCCCTTGACAAACAACAGCTCCCAGGATTCTCCGCGACTGTTAAAGTGCTATAAAGGGACCCCTGACCATTAGGTCCAGTCGTGACCGACTCTGGGGTTGTGGCGCTCATCTCACGTTATTGGCCGAGGGAGCCAGCGTACAGCTTCCAGGTCATGTGGCCAGCATGACAAAGCCGCTTCTGGCGATCCAGAGCAGCACAGGGAAACACCATTTACCTTCCCACTGTAGCGGTACCTATTTATCCACTTGCACTTTTGACGTGCTTTCGAACTGCTAGGTTGGCAGGAGCAGGGACTGAGAAACAGGAACTCACCCCATCGCAGGGATTCAAACCACCAACCTTCTGATCGGCAAGCTCTAGGCTCTGTGGTTTAACCCACAGCGCCACCCGCGCCCCCTATAATAGTGCTTAAAATGTATGGTGTGGAACACTCTGAGTGGCCACAAGACTGTATTTAGCATTTGCATAATTGCTGCCAGTGTGTGTCTGCCTTTATTTGAGATTGAATGTATTTATATTTGGCTGGGAGAAGCATAATTAGATACTTGCAATCTAAACAAAAAGTGAGGGGGAACTCCGAGAAGATAGTAGTTGACAGGGAACCTGCACAGCTTCTTAAAATGTTATGCTCATAAATCCATATATGTGGAAATAAATTTGGAATACCTGCTTTTAGCACTAAATGATCGTGCACCTAGGAAACACAGCCACAATTACACCCCAAACCCTGGCATTAGAGCTTGTTTTCCACATCCTGCCATTTAAGAAATAAGCAAATTGCTTAAAGGGAGATAAATCTGTTTTAGTGTTATCTATCCTACCATTATTTGAGATTGTAGCAGTGTTGTTGTTGTTGTTGTTGTTGTTGTTGTTGTTGTTGTTGTTGTTGTTGTTTTAACCACATCTTTTATTAAAAAAATGATTCCAATGGGGCATTTTTAAGTCTATATGTTTGGCACTTTGGGTGATTTGGTTACTGCTGCTCAATGAACCCAAAATTGCTTACCTACATCCAGTGCATTTTTCCCCCTAAAAAATGTTTAGGGGTACTCTCATTTTGACTCAAGGAAATCACCATTTTATAGTTCAAATCGGGGAAAATAAATACAGTAAATGGACAAAAGTACAAAAAAATATGCATTGCCTCCTTTCCTACTCATATTGAAATACAGTGGAACCTCAGTTTACGAACACCTCGGTTTACGAACTTTCGGTTTACGAACCATCATAAACCGGAAGTGTAAACCGAGGTTTCCGAGGCCTGGGCCGCAGCTGCGGAGGCACTCCAATGCCTTCACGAGCACGGTGCAATGCGAGCGCACACAGAGGGTGCCGGTTGCTTTCCCCTCCTGCTCCCGACGCCGCTCCCCGCTCCCCGACTCACCTCCGCCACCACCGAGCCAGGCCGCCCACCCTGCTTGGGCTTGATCCTGCACGCCTGGCTGCCGCCTCCTTCCCCGACCCTGGCGCTCGCCTCCTACATGTCTGCCTTGCTCAGTCCCCCGGCGGCAAGGGAAGGGGAAAAAAAGAGAGCGTAGGGCCTTATCTTTTAACTGTCGGGCTTATTTATTGGGGGGGGCGTTCATACCTCGGGGCCCCGCAGAAGTTTAAAGCGGCGTGCACGGAGCTTTCGCTAACCCCTGGCCTGAAGCAGCACCCGCCGGCAGAGGCTGTGGCCTTCGAAGGAAGCACTTTCTTCCTCAGGGCGCTGCAGTTCGTTTAAAAGGGCTGCTGGGAACTGCACCTCCGCGAGGGGATAAAGCTCAGAGCCTGGGATTCTTTCGAGGGAGGAACAAAACGGCAGAGGCTGTAGGAATCAGGCTCATTTCGATCCCCTCAGAAAACCTCCATGTGCTTTATCCCCTCGCGGAGGTGCAGTTCCCGGCAGCCCTTTTAAACGAACCGCAGCGCCCTGAGGAAGAAAGCTGAGGTTGAGCTGCCATTGCCGGGCTGCTGCATGCCCAGCAGGGCCAGGATCTCGTGCCGCTGTCGCCCACTGAGGCGTCGCTGCTGGGGTGGTGCTGCTGCTGCTGCGGGCCAGAAGCAGGCTGCTGCCGGGCTGCTGCTGGTCAGGGCGGGACACGTCCGGGGCTGAGGTCTGCCCAGCAGGGCCAGGATCTTGTGCCGCTCTTGCCCGCTGAGGCGTCGCTGCTGGTGCTGCTGTGAACAGGAGGTGGCAGCGCGGCTTGACGCCCGGCGGGCCCAGGGCTCTCCCGCCAGCAGCAGCCAAGGTGTGGGTGAAGGCGCTGAGTCTCTCGGACACAGCAGCGGGCCCTTTCCCAGAGCAGTCCACCACCACCACGTCCCTATCGCAGCTGCAGGAAAGCAGGCGGGGAGGAGGGGAAGCTCCTCGGCTGGGCCCAGGCAAGCTTGCGAAGCCCCAGGTGAAAAATCTGAGCAGCGGCAGGCATCACAAGAGCTGCCCTCAGCGCCAAGACCTGCCCGCGGGGTCGCTCGGGCAATCCGGAGAGCCGCCGAGATGGGGTCTCCCTTCGAGGGGGAAAGGGCCAAGTCCAGTCAGCCGCTCGTTCGCTCGCTTCCTTCTCCGCAGGCCCTTCTTCGCCTGAGCGGAGTCCTTGCTATCGTGGCCAGCTGGCTGCCTGGCTCCCCACCTCAGCGCTCCGCGTCAGCAGCAGCCGAGTCATCTTTGCTTTCCCCTTCCTCCTCCCCTCAGCAAAATCCCCCCGACACTTCAGCGGCTCCCCTTCCTTCCCCTCCGTGGAGAGGCAGCAGCTCGTCGTCAATCGTCTCTCTTCCCAGAGCCATGGGAGTGCTTCCGTGGCTGTGCCCCAGTCGTGGAAGCGCTCCCATGATGGCTCCGCGAGTTCAAGTAATTTTTTTTACAATACTGTACCATTTTATTTATTTTATATTACAGTACATTAATTATTGCCATCATTTTATGGCTCAATGGTCTTGTTAGACAGTAAAATTCGTGTAAAATTGGTGCTTTAGGGGGTGTTTTTCATCATCTGGAACGGATTAATCCACTTTCCATTACTTTCAATGGGAAAGTTCGCTTCGGTTTATGAACACTTCGGTTTATGAACAGACTTCCGGAACCAATTGTGTTCATAAACCGAGGTACCACTGTACTGCCCCTTAACAAGACCAAACTTTCATTAGTAAAGCATCACACATCCACATTCCACACTGCTTCACACATTAAATGCTCGCTTCTGCCTGAGACTCAGGAAACAGTGGGAAAGGAAATGAAGCCGCCATCGGAGGTGGTAACAATGAAACTGACCAATCGCTGTGCTAGATTCCAGCTCCTACTTCACACATTAAATGCTAGCTTCCGTCTGAGACTCAGGAAACACCGTGACAGGAAATAACCAGGGAATAACAGGAAATAGCCACCATCAGGGGTAGCAATGGAACTGACAATTCACCACGCTATTCAACAGAACTGGCGATTCACCGTGCTAGAGAAGAAACTACATTTTAAAAATAATAATTGTTGCTTCCTTTCCTGTTAGATTCACAAAATGTTTAGGGGTACGTGAACCCCTGCGTCCCCCAGAAAAAAAGCACTGCCTACATCTGACTATGAGCTGAATAAAGAGCATGAAATTCACTCTCAACTCCGAGTATATTTCAAAAGCGATGGGATGCTGGGAGTGAAGAGGGGATGTGTTTCTCCTTGACACAATTTGAAGGAAAAAATATATTGACATATGACAAAGTGCTGCTTGAAATTAAAATGTGTCCCTTTACCAAGGAATCAGTGGCTGGTAGCACAGTATGTCACAGAACTCTGTCAGGTTCACAAAAAATAAAAATTTACTCATGAATTTATTCTAGCAAACTCAACAGTTTTGAGATTATATAGTGAGAAATGTTTGTTTGCTACTGGATGTACTTATAGCAGGTAGCTTCCGCTAAAGTTGGCTTCCTAGCAGATATTCCTTTATGACACAAGGAACATGTTTGCCATGTAGCACTGTTTTCTCACATACCTGCAAATATATGTATTTATTTTATTACCCAAGATGGCAGTTCTCAGGAAGTCACCCAACCAGGCTCTCACCAGATCCAGACTTGCTTAGCCTCATCAAGGTCATGGCCTCATGTGCCTTACCAGAACATATACCTTGGTACACAGGAGACATGTGTATATGTTGGTGTAAAAAAAAAAAGTTACTGATTCACACTTGCATGCATGAAAGAGTTAACCGGGGCTCAAAGCTCAGGTTGCAAGTAGGTGTGGCTTACCAGGCTCTTGGCAGCCCCTGCTCTCAGTCTTTTTCTATTTATGCTTCCTGGAACAATCAAAGAAGGACCCATGGCATGGCTCCCTGCAAGTGAACTGAATTTCTCTAAAATGAAATTTTACAACCTGCATCTTTGCTAACGGAAAGATTGCATGACCCCTTTTTTTGGTAAGGAAACCAAATTATTTTCTTTTAAAGTCATTTGGAACCTTTTCTACTTCAGGGGATGGAGACTTGTTTGCTGTAACTTCTGGAAACTCTGTGTAAAACATTCACTGGCTTCCAAAGCTAAGTGTCTGTGATTTATTCTAGCCTAAGCATTTTAGTGGGGAATGTTTGTTTAAAGGTAGATGAGGTCAGATGAAAAATCTAACCAAGTTTTAATGTGTTTGATAGTAATCACCATCAAGCGTAACTCTGCTACAAGTGAGTAATAATCTTTTTTCCAAACCTTTCCAGGATATGTGGCAGGTAGACACGATCAATTCTGGATCCTTGGTGAGATAGGTAGCTAGAAATGTGTGTTTGCCATGCCTGTGCTATGGCTGGACTTAGGTCGTGCCCCAAACTTTAAAAATCTGTTGTGCAAGAGCAGTTGTCCTGAAAACTGAACTGCAGTGTGTGCTCTGCCCTGTAATTTCACATTCAACACATTTCATTTCCCATTTCTCCCTGTTGGAACTTTGAGAAAATGCAATTACAGAACTGGCACATCTTTAAGCTCTTCCACATTTCCAGGGAAATTTAATATACATTTCGGTCCTTCTACTTTCTGATTGGAGGAGAGAGACTAAGGAAATATAGAAAGCTTTAATCCACTAAGTTTACATACATTCAGGGGGGGAAGGGGGAAGAATGGGAAAAAATCAAACAAAATGGTTACTTTTGCCCTTTCAAGAGAACAAAAAGCCTTAGGAAACATTATTAGCATTTATGAGCCGGAGGAATTGTCACTTTACTTAGCTTTGTCACAATGTTGCCGTGACCAATAATTCAGCTTCTATCTTCATTAATGTGCTTTTGTTTTATGGAACCAATTCAGCTTGCAGATCCTTGCCATATCACAAACACGAGGAAAGAATTGTTATTGCTCCCCCCACCCCACTTATTATATTAGATAATTATGCCTCAATACATGAGATGAATAAGACACATTCCTTCTTCCGTTTTCTTTAGTCACAAAAGCTCAAACACTTTGCATATTTCTTCCGGCTCAATTCTGTGATAACTGAAACCAGAGATTGCTGGAAGAAGGTGCATTTTTCTGCTTAGCTCAACGGCATAAGTTCATTAATGTGCAAGACAACCTTATAAGACCAGGACTTCTTCAAAGAACAGCAGAAAGTGGGGAGCAATGGCATAAGGGTCCATCCATAGTCCTACAAGATTGTCTTGCGGGTGGGGATTTAGACTCTGGCAGCAAAGGACATGTATGACGAAATGTAAACACATTTGTTTTTCTAGTGTCTTAGCTCTCTAGCTCAGACTGCAGTCTGAAATTGTGCAACTGAATGTACTTATCACATGACGTGACTGGCTGGTGCAGAAAGCTTATTTCAAAAATCCCCACAACTGCGCCATTCTTCAGCCACGTAGAAGCAATTCTAAATTCCAACCACACCCCTATGGGGAATATTTGCATGTTCCCATTATTTTCACATGCAACCTACGACTTCTTGGCTTGGTGAATGCATTTTCTTCTGAGGTTAATATATGCAAGACATGCTCACCTTCAATTGGATAATTCACTGCCTATTTGCAACACATTTTTTTAAAAAGAAAATCAAGCGTCCCTTGAGTCTTTAGTCTTTGGGAGTGAGGAATCCATTTGCATGTGCATCTTTGAAGATATAATTGCTTGCCAATTATCACAGCTCTGCAAATACATATATCTTAATTTATTACCACTCAGACACACATTTATTTGTGTATGAACTATATATATATATATAGAGAGAGAGAGAGAGAAGGCTCCCTAATATTTCTACAGTCATACCTCAGTTTAAGTACGCCTCGGTTTGAGTATTTTCAGTTTAAGTACTCCGCAGACCTGTCTGGAATGGATTGATCCACTTTCCATTACTTTCAATGGGAAAGCTCGCTTCAGGTTAAGTACGCTTCAGGTTAAGTATGGACTTCCGGAACCAATTACACTCATACCTCGGGTTTAAGTACGCTTCAGGTTGAGTACTCCGCGGACCCGTCTGGAACAGATTAATCCACTTTCCATTCATTTCAATGGGAAAGCTCGCTTCAGGTTAAGTACTCCACGGACCGTCTGGAACGGATTAATCCACTTTCCATTACTTTCAATGGGAAAGTTCGCTTCAGGTTAAGTACGCTTCAGGTTAAGTACTCCTCGGACCGTCTGGAACGGATTAATCCACTTTCCATTACTTTCAATGGGAAAGTTCGCTTCAGGTTAAGTACGCTTCAGGTTAAGTATGGACTTCCGGAACCAATTACACTCATACCTCGGGTTAAGTACGCTTCAGGTTGAGTACTCCGCGGACCCGTCTGGAACAGATTAATCCACTTTCCATTAATTTCAATGGGAAAGCTCGCTTCAGGTTAAGTACTCCACGGACCGTCTGGAACGGATTAATCCATTTTCCATTACTTTCAATGGGAAAGTTCGCTTCAGGTTAAGTACGCTTCAGGTTAAGTACAGACTTCCGGAACCAATTGTGTTTGTAAACCGAGGTACCACTGTACAGTGTTCTTGGCTACTGTTTCTCGCTACTGTTTCAATAATTGCACAGTGGTTCGTAGCAGATGTGACTCCACTGTTATGGAAACATCAAACTCCATCTTTCTCATAAATGCACAACCCATCATATTGGTGTTCAGGAAACCCTGCATTTGCAACTGTCCAAGCACCTGCTTGCTTTGGGAAGACAGAGTATTGCATGGGAAAGCACATGGGTGGAGAAATGCTTTAATCATATTTTTCTTTAAACCAATTCTTTGCCACTTCACATCACCAAAGGAATCACTTACTGGCATACAGCCTCTCTTAAATAATCAAGGGCAACTCAGCAAAATATCAAAACAAACCATTACAAATGAGAATAATATACAAATACAATAATGAGCCACGTTTAAAGCAGCAGAATCAACAAAAGAACAAAATATTATGCTAAGCATTATAACATGTATATAGACATAACATTATAAGCAAAATATTATGTTAAGGAAACATTACTAATAAAAGCCAGGTAGATAAATACGATAAAATTCCACATGTAAACATATTATTAACTGCTAAATAAAATAAATGAAGTAGAAGTTGAACTCACAGTTGTGTTTCTCCAAAAAGTGACTGGTAGTGTTAAGCTCATTCATCTGTCTCCATCTATGGCTGTGGTTCCCAACGTGGGGCACACTCCCCACAGGGGGGCAATTTGATTTTTTTGGGGGGGGGAATTCAATAATGAGATATTAATAGTTAATGGCCTTTTAGGCTTCCTCCACATGAATAGGAGTTCACTTTTTCAATACAGTGGTACCTTGGTTCTCAAACTTAATCCGTTTTGGAAGTCCGTTCCAAAACCAAAGCGTTCCAAAACCAAGGCATGCTTTCTCATAGAAAGTAATGCAAAATGGGTTAATCCGTTCCAGACTTTTAAAAACAACCCCTAAATCAGCAATTTAACATGAATTTTACTGTTTAACGAGACCATCGAGCCATAAAATGAAAGCAATAATCAATGTACTGTGTTTTAAAATAAAGAAGACAGTATTATAGATGATAAAAATAAAAAAATAAAAATTTTCTCACCTGCACTGATGATAGTCGTTGTTTGGATGGGGGGCTTTTATCCATTTCTGCAGTCACACAATCAATCAATCAATCAATCAATCAGTAGCTGAACTGGGTTCCACAGAGTCACAACAACAAATTAACCAAAAAAGCCTCAAAAACAAAAACACAAAATAAATAGCAAAAACGAAAGTGCCAAACTTAATCCATTCCATTCTGTTTGACTTCTGAAATGTTTAAAAACCAACGTGCAGCTTCTGATTGGTGCAGGCAGGGCAGTCTCAAGCAGGTCGGGCGCCCTGGCGCTAAGGGGCCGAGATCGCTCCGGCGCCCCCGCCCTCGCAGGGCACAGCATGGCGCCCACGCGACTTCGCCGCGCAGTGCCCCGCCTACCGGCCCGGCGCCCTGACATTCCGCGCCACCGGGACTCTACCTAGAGCCGGCCCTGGGTGCAGGTGCCCTGGAAACAATAGCCGACAGCTGCATCGGACGTTCTGCTTCCGAAAAACATTTGAAAACAGGAACACGTACTTCCGTGTTTTCAGCGTTTGGGAACCAAGGCGTTTGAGTACAAAGGCATTTGAGAACCAAGGTACCACATATAATAAGAATTATATGTCACGGGGCAGGGGTTTATCAGGATTTTAGAGATGGCCAAAAAAAAAAGGTTGGGAATTACTGATCTAGGGCAATACAACATCATACAGAAGCAGAACCATCCTCTCCCCGCATCCCATCTAGAAAGGGTCTTATTCTATACCAGTTCAGTCTCTCAAACTATAAAACAACCCAGAGACTCTCTTGCTGGTTTACAAAGAGCAAAGCACACAGAAATTTAGTTTACTATCCAATAATGTGCCACGCCTCCTCCATCCCTAGGTGGACTCAAGCCAATCCACCTATCTGCTTTGGTTCCGAATTCAACAAAGGCACCTCAATAAATACTGATGTACAACTGAAAAGCAAGATAATGCAACCACAATGCTTAAGCCGGCAAACAAACAACAGAACGTGAAAGAGGTGAGCGGATAATCCAAAGTTCCATGGAGAAATCACAAATACAGGAGTGCAATTTAGTTCTTCATTAAGGCCAACAGGTGCCAAAGGGAGATAACCCCCCAGAACAGCATGCAGGAGGAGGCTGAGGGAGGATTGTTCTGCCTGGCAAGCAGCAATGCTTGAACAGACGGAACGTTTATCCTAGAATGACACTGAATTCCGTCCATATTCTTTTCCGTCATTCTTTTCTATTTGAAAGTTTTTGTCTTTTGGTCTGGGAGGGCATTGAATGAGCCCCCACCTACAGTCTGAAGTGCGGCCGCGGCCCAAATTCAAGAATGCCACCACAGTGAGAACTAGGCCTGAGTTTGCTGGGATAAATATACATTTCCATAAGTGTGAGAACAAACGTTTTTAAAGGAAACAGAACATGCCAATAGTGCGAAAGGGAGATGCTTGTTGCTGCGAATGTTCTTGTGCAACTGTGATGGTTCTTAATGGCCTTGTTTGATAGCAAAGGTGTCACAGTGTGACACTCTAAATAAACAAACTTCTGCACATTTTCAGGCTTAATTTCTAATGAGTCCATTAAAACTCTGCTCTGTCTAGAGCAGGCATCCCCAAACTGTGGCCTTCCAGATGTTTTGGCCTACAACTCCCATGATTTCTAGCTAACAGGACCAGTGGTCGGGGAAGATGGGAATTGTAGTCCAAAACATCTGGAGGGCCGAAGTTTGGGGATGCCAGGTCTAGAGCAGGCATCCCCAAACTGTGGCCTTCCAGATGTTTTGGCCTACAACTCCCATGATTCCTAGCTAACAGGACCAGTGGTCAGGGATGATGGGAATTGTAGTCCAAAACATCTGGAGGGCCAAAGTTTGGGGATGCCTTCTCTAGAGGTTTAGGTTAATGAAATAAAGCTTTATCTACTAAAACAGGTCAAAGTTTATATAGATATAGATATTGTCAGGGAACTCCTAGAGGGTCCCTGGGAGGAGAAGGAGGTCAGATCGGGTTACAGGGATCCCCAGCCCCTCCTCTCCAGCACTACCTCTTCCAGCCGGGATAGTAGCGAGTCAACCAATGGGGAGGAAGGAGGGATGGTCAGAAGGGTGGAGAGAGGGCTCAGAGATGGTGCCAGAGAGCCCTCGCACTGCCTGCAACAGGAAGTTTCAGAAGGGGAGACATTGATTCCGGTGCCCAGTTTGCGCAGAGGGGTCAAGCGCAAAGAGGGTAGGAGGCGCTTGGGGGGTCTCCAAGTTCTTATGCTGGGGGAGGAGCAGGAAGGGGGCACTGCCAGATTCTGGAAGTGACTGAAATGGACGTGTTTTAGTTAGCTCTGCACTGTACATAGTATGCACAATAAACCTGTAAAAAGCCAGTTTGGAGTCCAGCGTCGTTACTCATGAGTACCCACCTCACGCCCATTACAGATATAAATCTAGATATCTCAGGGGTGATGAATCTGTGACCCTTCAGATGTTGCTGGATGCAATCTCCCATAATCCTTATGAACTATGTTTGCTGGGGTTGATGAAATTCAGCACCATGAATGGGTTCATCAGAGGCACAGAGGGCCATATTATGCTATGGCAGGGGTGGGGAACCCCGGCCTTCCAAATGTAATTGGACTCCAGCACCCATTATCCCATTTTGCCATGCTGAATGAGGTTGATGGGGATTGGAGCCTACCAACATCTGGAAAGCCAAATTTCCCTCACTCCTGTGCTATGACTCTTGTGTGGTCCCTGCCAAAACCACCAACCCCACCCAGTGCCGGATTTATGTATAGGCTAAGTAGGCTGAAGCTAAGGGCCTCTAAATCTAGGGGGCCTTGCCAGCCCTCCTGCTCCCCAGCGGGCAGTCTCCCCTCTCCCAAAAGTGCAAACCCAAGCGCCAGCGGGCTTTTTACCTGGAGGCTGGATGCTCCGTTTAGGCTCTGTTCTGAAGTTGTGGGGGATGCGATCCCCTCTACGTTGTACACATGCACAGCATCCCACTGCACATGCGTGCTACATAGAGGGGGATCAACCCCCTTGCAACTTCAAAACGGAGCCTAAATGCAGCCTCCAGCCTCCTAGTAGAAAGTCTCGCTTGGTGCGGTGCGGCCGCTGCGCCAGTGGGCTTTCTACCTGGAGGTTCTGTTTAGGTTCTGTTTTGAAGTCATGGGGCGAGCGATCTCCTCTACATTGTACGAATGTGCTGCATGCGTGTGCCACCCTGGAGCTGAAGGGGGGTGACAGTCGGCACCCCCGATTCCCAAGCCTCCAGCCTCCTGGTAAAAAGCCCACTCGGCGCAGCACAGCGTGCCGTGCCATACCACACAGTGCCACGCCGAGCAGGCTTTTTACCGGGAGGCTGGAGGGGCTTGCCTCGGGAATCGCTGGGTGAGGCGCCAACTGTCACCCCCCCAGAGTGGAACCCGGGGCGGACCGCCCCTATCGCCCCCCCCTGCTACGCCACTGGACCTAAAGTTTCTAAAGGTATGTATTGAGCTACTAGAGTTACAACTACCAGACCTTTAGAAGGCATCTCAAGGCAGCCCTATTTAGGGAAGCTTTTAATGTTTGATGGATCTCTGTATTTTAATGTTTGATGGATTTCTGTATTTTAGAATTTCTGTTTTGTTGGAAGCCACCCAGAGTGGCTGGGGGAACCCGGCCAGATGGGCGGGGTATAAATAATAAATTATTATTATTATTATTATTATAGTTAGAAGGAAGCTTTTCCATGAAGTTATCTCAGATGTAAAAAAACACCAGCAACTCCACAACAAACAATTTCTGTACATGTTCCCCAGCTAATTTTGCTGGGCGGTTTCAATTTTGAATATTACTTTCATATTAATTTCCCATTCGGGGAGAGGAGGAAGAAGGGGAGTGTTATGGAAATTTAGCGAAATACCAATAATATCTAACTTCATAAAAAGATCCTTCAGCAATGACAAAGGGAAGTCTTCTTTTTAAAAAGAAAGTTTAAAAAGCACTATTAATACCCAAGAAACAGCATTTTGAAGCTAAGATAGCCCTAATTTATTTTAAGCCTTCAATCATGCTGAAAGGTTTTTGCATATAAAAGGCTTTTGCAATATTTTCTGTCTTTGCTCGTAGGCTCAGTTGCTTTGATTCAGTAAACTGTGCTAAGACGGGGGTGGGGGTGGGGGAATAAGATATTTTACACAGATGTGCAGAAGAGGAAATAACCCCTTTCCTCTAAAGGTACTGTGCCTCTAAAGGGGATTATGGCTACAGATGGTGGTTTCTTGGGAGTGCAACAAACCATAGTCCTGGTTTGGATTTAACCCTAAGCCGGGGATCGTGGTTTGTTTTCCCTCCAGCAATAGCAAGGAAGAACAATGTGGCCCAAATGGGCATATTCACCGTAACTTACTGTGATGTGAGGGAAAAAAGGTTCTCATAGGTGCTGCGCTGGCTATGTGGGGGCCCAAGGGTTGAGATGGGTGGATATGTGAAACTGGGTTTCTTTCCATTTCACATTTTTCCAGCGTTAAGTTCAGTTCTCCTCATTTCCAAATTGATTTGTGTGTTGTTGTTGCTGTTGCTGCTTTTAAAAAGTCATCATGAAAATTCACCAACATTTTAGTTTTAATTTATTCTCATATAGACATTTTTGTATGCAGATTTCCGTTATACGTATAAGGCTTTTTGTTTGTTGAATTAAAAAATTTCAGTGCCCCCATATACCATATTGGCCTGAATATAAGCCTCACTTCCCCCCCCCCCCAAAAATATGACCGTGAAAAGTTAAAGTGTGGCTTAAAATCGCGACCTTACAAAAATGGGCTTTTGCAACATCGCTGCTGGAACAGGCATACGATAAAACAGACTGGGTAAGAGTGCCTGCAGAATTTTAAGGAAGCCAGGGGTGTAGGAAGATAGGGGCGGTGGGGGCAGGCTGCCCCAAGCGGTGGGCTCCAAGGGACACCATCGCGGGTGCCCACCCTGCCCCCAACACATGCGCCCCGCGTGTCTCGCCCCTCCGGGAGGCGCACCACACCCCCGGAACGTGCGCCACGGCCCTGGAAGTTGTGTTCCGCCCCTCCGGGAGGTGCGCCCCACCCCTGAAATGCATGCCCCGCCCTTCCGGGAGGTGTGCCCCACCCCTGGAATGTGCATCCCGCCCATCCGGGAGGCGTGCCCTGCCCCCAGAATGGGTGACAGCCCCGCCCCTGGTGCCAGAGCATGAAGCTCCGTCACTGAAGGAAGTGACTTATATTTGGGTATTGTCTTTCTCTGTCCCCCCCCCCTTTGAATTTTAAAGGTATGACTTATGTTCAGATGCGGCTTATATTCGGGCCAATATGGTATTATATCTACATGCTTGATGCCTCTAAAGGTCTTAATCTGGTCCTGAGTTGATGTGCCTGTTAAGCTAAACCAGGCAGGCATCCCCAATCTGCGGCCCGCCAGATGTTTTGGCCTACAATTCCCATGATCCCTAGCTAAGAGGACCAGTGGTCAGGGATGATGGGAATTGTAGTCCAAAACATCTGGAGGGCCGAGGTTTGGGGGTGCCTGAGCTAAACCGAAGAGCAGTCAAAACAGGAAATATTTTTCAAAAAGTGAAATGGAGAGAGATATATTAGGGGTGTGCATCGGATTTGGATGAATCCCAAATTCTGAGGTGAAGTGAATGAAGTGCGTTAGAGGGGTTTGGGAGGGGAGGGGTCGTCAGAAGTGAAGCAGGATCTTGTATGACGCAACTCAGACATCAAATGAGTGTTTGCTGAGAGCAAAAATAAAATCTCCAAGCACACTATTATGTCACGATTAGGTGATGGAGAAAGAGAGAGCAAACATTGTAATGTGGGTAGGACAGAGAGAGATCTCCTTTGTGACTGACATGCTAGTCTTGTAATCAGAGGGAATGGTTTTACCCAGAAAAAGAATCCCTTTTAGTTTTTCTCACCCCAAAAATCCATTTCAAAGCTGGCTAGCAAAAAAAAACCCCAAGACCTATTTATCTGTTATTTGGCAGGTTACAAGAGCATCTCTCTCATGCCTGCCATTTTCAAACCAGCTGCCTAGAGAAGGGGTGACGATCCCTGCAAATTTCATTCAGTTGCACTCTAAAATAAGAAACTTGTAGGTCTTCCCTTAAAACAACAACCACCAAACTTTAAAGGTGCCCAGAACAAAAGCTTCTGGACTGATCTGCATCTAATTTGACTGGACTGATCAGCATCTAAATTGGTATTTATCCAGCTATTTCTATCAAAAGGTGGGGAAGTTATAGCTGTTTTGTTTTTTGGGTTTTAATCCCAATAATGAAGGGGTGGGGAAATGAATCAGACCCTGTGAAATGCCTTGGACGAAGACAGGCTTTTTATCTCAACCACCAAACAGGGTGCAGACCAAATCAGGTGGTTAATGCACACCCCTAAAAAAAATATTTTCTCCCCACCAATTTAATAGTGTTTCCTTCCCACATTACTTCATCCAGATGCCTCACATAAACAAGTTGTGCAATATGGTCCAGAGAAAGCTTATACTGTATATCCCCTTTCTGCTGTCATGAAATCAGGACAGACTTAAATAAAGGTCTGCATTGAGTCTCCAAATGTTGCACAGAAGCCGTTGTTGGAATTACTTTAATTGTTTTGCAGATTCTGTACTGTAACCTTCCTCAGGCACCCTAGTACTGAAGTCATAAAGAAAAGATGGAGGGAGAAATGTGGTTTTATTTATGCATCTGGTTGCATTGCACCATCTCCCCTTGTGATTTCCTGGTTTTGAGTGCCTGAAAAGGATGTTTGAAGATACAGATGAAACCGGTTCAGTGTTTCTTTACAGAAAATCCATTCCTGCCTGCGAAGAAAAGTGGCAGTTCAAATCCCTGACAGAAATGTACCTCCAGTCACAACATCTTAAGAATCCAGCTTCTTTTCTGAAGTTGCTGCATTCCTAATCTTCCATGCTCATTAAATTGTATGATGTTGTTATCCACACACTTGGGATTTTTTCTTTACACATTTCCCAATTAAGAAGCAAATGTCATCGGTGTGGGGCTAGATCAACAGATATATGCTTACATAAATATCCCTACCATAAACTAGGTATACAGCAGATGAGATGTGTGAAGATTTAAAAGGTAAAAAGGTAAAGGACTCCAGCATGGTTAAGTCCCTTCAAAGGTGACTATGGGGTTGCGGCGCTCATCTCGCTTTCAGGCCGAGGGAGCCAGCGTTTGTCCACAGACAGCTTTCCTAGTCATGTGGCCAGCATGACTAAACCGCTTCTGGCACAACAGAACACTGTGACGGAAGCCAGAGCACACAGAAATGCCATTTACTGTCCCTCCACAGTGGTACCTATTTATCTACTTGCACTAGCGTGCAAGGTTGGCAGGAGCTGGGACAGAGCAACCAGAGCTCACCCCATCGTGGGGATTTGAACCACCGACCTTCCGATCAGAGGCTCAGTGGTTTAGACCAGTGGTCCTCAACCTTGGGCCTCCAGATGTTTTTGGCCTACAACACTCATGATCCCTAGCTAGCAGGACCAGTGGTCAGGGATGATGGGAATGGTAGTCTCAAAACATCTGGAGGCCCAAGGTTGAGGACCACTGGTTTAGACCACTGCACTGCAAGCTGATGTTCTGTAGTGACTAAGGGAAACATGCATTTCAAAGACCAGGAACTCACCCAGGAACTCATTGCAGCCCATGAGTAGGGAAGTCATTCTCTCTCAGCCTCTCATAATATAGAGATAATATGAATGATCTCCTGATGATAGCCAAATAGCTCAAGAACTGATGCTTGGAAGAGGGAACAAGCTTGTTTTCTGCTGCTCTGGAGTGTAGGACTTGAACCAATGGCTTCAAGTTACAAGAAAGAAGATTCCAACTAAATATTCAGAAAAAACTTTCTGACAGGAAGAGCTGTTCGACAGTGGAATAGTCACCCTCAGGAGGTTTTGGACTCTGCTTCTTTGAAGGTTTTAAAGCAGAGGCTGGATGGCCATCTGCCATGGATGCATTGCAGGGGGTTGGACTAGATCAGGCTTCCTCAAACTTGGCCCTCCAAATGTTTTTGGCTTACAACTCCCATGATCCCTAGCTAGCAGGACCAGTGGTCAGGGATGATGGGGATTGTAGTCTCTAAACATCTGGAGGGCTGAGTTTGAGGAAGCCTGGACTAGATGATCCTTGTAGTCCCTCCTAATTCTACAACTCTATGATTCTATGGGAGGCTTGAGCAACCTTGAACTTGTTCCACAGAGCCTTTGAGAACCAGGCAACACACTCCCTTTTGGGTTTGCTAAGGAATACTTTGAACTTCGAACACACTAGTGGATTTTTAGCAGATCCGTAGAATGCCACTCCCACCCTCAAAAGCAGAAAGCCACGAAGTTGCCTGAGGGAAAGGCTATCCAGAGCAGTAGGGATCCATGAGAGGGAAATCCCACTGGTGGTAAGATGGTGAGGGGCTTTAGATAAAGTGCCCGAGGTAACCTAAAGCCAAGCCCTATCTTTTGTGAAACTGGAGGTTTTCATCTCGCTTTTGCTGAAAGAACAGTGGGAACTACTGTCTGGGTGTTAGATACCCGTGGTCCCTTCACAAGCTACTGGCCTGATCTAGCAGGCACTTCTTGTGTTCTCCCTGCTTCCCAAAACCAAGTCATTTGGTACCTTTCTTCTCTTTCATCTGCTTGTGTGTTCACACATCACTTCCTGTCCCACATAGTAAGAAAGGATGTGTGCCATGCTTCTGCATATGGCCAACGGAGGGGAGACAAAAGTGTGTGCTTGTGTGTGCATGTGAGACAGACCCTGGCCAGCAGTGGTTTCCAGCTATTTGGTGCTGACCTTTAAAGCCCTAAATGGCCTCGGCCCAGTATACCTGAAGGAGCGTCTCCACCCCCATCGTTCAGCCCGGACACTGAGGTCCAGCTCCGAGGGTCTTCTGGCGGTTCCCTCCCTGCGAGAAGTGAGGTTACAGGGAACCAGGCAGAGGGCCTTCTCAGTAGTGGGGCCCTCCCTGTGGAACGCCCTTCCATCCGATGTCAAGGAAATAAACAACTATCTGACTTTTAGAAGGCATCTGAAGGCTGTCCTGTTTAGGGAAGTTTGTAATGCTTGATGTTTTATTGTGTTTTTAATATTCTGTTGGGAGCTACCCAGGGTTCCTGGGGAAATCCAGGCAGAGGGGCGGGGTATAAATAATAAATTATTATTATTATTATTATTATTATTATTATTATTATTATTATTTCCCAGATTCCTTCAGGCAACTTGAGCAAGAAGGTGCAGCAGAAGAAAGGAGGAGAACACAAGGGCTTGTGTTTAAAAAAGTGTGCTTTTCTTACTGTCTTCAAGCAAACAAACAAACAATCAAAACAGTTGCCCGCTACTATAACATAATGTAACCTGCAGCTGACACAACAGCAACTATTTTATAATGAAAGGAACAGGGGCAAGCTGTACACTTTGGTGCTTGGGTGTGTTCTGAAAATATGCCGCAAACCCAAAGGAAACTTGCAATGTTTCATTCCTGTTTTCTTTCAGTGTGAGCCTACTAAACTAGTGTCCTGGGCATTTCTGCGGCTTCGCTGTTTTGCAGCCATCCTGTGGCAATGCCTTTTAATGTCGCTGTTTGAACTCATCAACCAGCTGACTGATAAAATGAGATGGGATTACCCTTTGGCAACCACTTTCCCCATTTCTGAATGAAATGACCTTCAGTGGGTGAAATTCGCAGCAATCTATTCTTTGCGGTGACCCCTGCGGTAGCAGAAATGGTGGCTCACATTATAAGTGGAATGTCTAAGTGCTCTGAGTCATCGTCTGACCAGAGAAGAAATGTCAATGTGTTCAAAGATAGAAGGCTTTGCACAAAGAACACAATACAAAAAAAAAGGCTCAACAGTGTTCCAGAGATGAGCTAATAGGTGAGCCAGTTCATTCAGATTCATGGCAATGATGTGAACCTCATTCACCTCCTTGGTGCCACTGCCTTGCTAAGCACTTGCAATACATATGCATACGTACACCTTTTCTCATCTAGTTTAACAATGAAATGAAGGCATTTTCTGCTTTGATCATGGCAGTGGTAATATTTCATGCTTTGCACCTGTGGACTGCCAAGTATTTTGTCTCAAGTCTTTGAAGAAAATAATAATAATCAGCCACTCCCTGGTCCTGGTCCTGAATGGGGTAACTGTGCCCCTGAAGGACCAGGTGCGCAGCCTGGGAGTCATTTTGGACTCACAGTTGTCCATGGAGGCGCAGGTTAATTCTGTGTCCAGGGCAGCTGTATATCAGCTCCATCTGGTATGCAGGCTGAGACCCTACCTGCTTGCGGACTGTCTCGCCAGAGTAAGGCATACTCTAGTTAACTCCCGCTTGGACTACTGCAATGTGCTCTACATGGGGCTACCTTTGAAGGTGACCTGGAAACTGCAATTTATCCAGAATGCGGCAGGTGGACTGTTGATTGGGAGTGGCCGCCGGGACCACATAACACCGATCCTGAGAGATCTGCATTGGCTCCCAGTACGTTTCTGAGCACAATTTAAAGTGTTGGTGCTGACCTTTAAAGCCCTAAACGGCCTCAGCCCAGTACACCTGAAGGAGCATCTCCACCCCCATCATTCAGCCCGGACACTGAGATCCAGCGCTGAGGGCCTTCTGGCTGTTCCCGTATTGTGAGAAGTGAGGTTATAGGGAACCAGACAGAGGGCCTTCTTGGTAGTGGCACCTGCCCTGTGGAACACCCTCCAATCAGATGTCAATTAAATAAGCAGCTATCCTATTTTTAAAAGACACCTGAAGACATTTTAAATATTTAATGCTGTATTGTTTTTAACACTCTATTTGGGAGCCTCCCAGAGTGGCTGGGGAAACTCAGCCAGATGGGCGGGGTATAAATAATAAATAATTCTTATTCTTATTCTTATCCTATTGCAAATTCTGGAAGATGGGTGAAATTTATTTTTCAAAAGATGGCTATTTGAAGGGGAAACAAACCATACTTCACTCGTACTAAGAGCAAATGCAGTTTAGACATTTCATTGGCTGGTTACCCTTGGCCTCGGGGTTGTGATTCTAAGCACATTTATTTGAATGGAGGCTTTTTAAACCTTTGCTTCCTTCTATGCATAGGGCTGAGGTGCCAGTCACATGAGGAAAACCTAATGAAATCAAGCTTTTCATGACACCAACACTGGCAATCCTCCAGCCCCCCCCCCCCAATGGCTGCAGTCATCAGATCATGTCTTCATGAACAGACAGCGTTAATTGCTATCATGAAGACAGATGATTCACTTCAGTTTTATGGCAGCACAACTGAGCACAAGACTCAGCCTATTTGTCTGCACACCATGAAGCAACATTGAAAGCCTGACACTTCATAGACCTCCAGCACGGATTCTGTTTACCATGCTGATCGCATACTTGAGTTGAACTTGTCCTCCAAATCATATTTAAGGTTTCTTTAGCAGAGGGCACCATGCTAACAGCCAATGCATATCTTGTTTATGTATTAAATGGCATCTGGAATGCTGTTTGTCCCCACAATGTCAACCCAGCCGCATCCTTGGAAGCTCATTTGAAAAACGTCCATCTCTCTGACCCAAGTCCTTAGACCCCATTGATATTCATGATTGAGTATTCTTGGATGTTCGGAGGAGAGCTCAGCCAAACTTGGTGGTGGATTAAAGAAGATGGCTGTAATTGTTCCATCTAATTTGTTTGATCTTATGCTTCAGATCTCCAGCTATGCAGTGACTCAGAAATCCAATAAATGGGTAAATAAAGATAAACTAGATTTTGGGAGTCCGACATGGCAGTGATTCCAGTGAATCAGATAAGAGGCTTAAGAGGTTTCACTCAATGAGTTTCATTCATAGGTTTCCGTGGGACTTACTTTTCAGCCATAGAAGCTTCCAAATGCCTTGCATGGATAATACAGTCATCAATTTACATTGCAGCATGACACAATGACTTACACAGTGAAGGAGATTGATGATGAGCAACACGCAGATGGCCTCAGGCTCTTCCACACCATGGGAGGCTACAATTGCCTTCTCCTGTAGAAATCTGCCTAGGTTTTGAGATATTTTAGAAAGTCTCTCCACTCTGTCCCTTTGGTATCCATTGTCTAGGGCCTTTTCATTGATTCCTCAAACAATCCCACCACAATAAGGCAGTATTCACATGCTGATTTTGCTGTTATATAAACTGTCCTTATGTATGGACTGGCTGCTCTAAAACCATTGAGTTTTACTGCTGGTGTTTCCAGTGCCAGAAGACAAAGAGAGCTCTTCATTTCTACAATTAGTCCCAAATTATTTCTGATTTCACAGGTATTAAGCTAAACAATCAAAGAGATACACACCATTTGGGTTTTTCATAATGCACTTTAGACATACGAGGGAAATGTTTATAATCGGATGCAAACTGCACTCCCTTCTATCTCACTGGCATTTGAAATGACAAACAACTGTGAGTCTAATGATGCAAAATATGTTTTTCTCTCTTTGAAGTCTGACGACATGCAATGCCTTTGAATATCCCCTGTTTAATTATATACTCCTTGCTGTGAAGAGTTACAAAGTGCAACATCAGAGTTTGAGATTTCGCTTTCCCTTTTTAATGGTGAAAATCTAAAAAAGACTAATGAAGTTTGCATGAGGGGCAGAGACTTTCTGAACCAATGAGTCGGAATCAGACCAATGCTCAAATGAAACACCTTTAACAATAACACACCCACCCACCCACACCCTTCCTACTCTTCGCAGCATTTAGCAAAGATTTGTAACATGTCAGCAAGTGGCTATCCAATTACACAGAATTAAAAAAGGATGTCCCCAAATGACCTCTTTTGTGAACAATTCTGGCAGGCCTTTCATAACTGTACTATAGGGCTTTATTTGGTTTTAAATGATAAGAGAAAATGAGTGGAGGGTCTTTCTTAGCAAGACTGGTGATTGGAAAGGTTCTAAGAATCTAAGCAATCAAACAGAAAAACTGAAGGCCAATTCATACATTACCAATGTGTCATGAGTTTGATGCTTCCTGCTGGTGAGCCCACATCAAATGGTTGTTAACTTATAGAAACCATGGGCGTACCCAGCAAGGGGCGGGGGGCAGCTGCCCCACCGAACCAATAAAATAAAATAAATGGTTATAAAGTGATGAAATGAAACAAAATTAGGTAGGGCGATGGCGAATAATCAGTTGTTTACCACATTGAAATGGTGTAAAAACCGAGAAGTATCTAGAGCCACCTAGCGACTGGTAGAGGAATCTATGTCAGCCAGCCATTGGGATTCAAGGGAGGGAGAGGTCTCTAGCGGGCTCTAGCAGAGAGAAGAGGGAATCTTCTAGAGGGGTCTAGTGAGTTCTGCATCACTAAACTGAGCCGCCCACCGCTAAACTGAGCCACCCGCTATTAGTTTACCTTCTTATTTACATTTAGAAGACATCGAGGCTGCCTAAATGGATATAATAAACTGGTTCCAAAAAGGTAAGTTAAGTTATTTCTGTAGAAAATTAAATTTTAAAGGGTAAAGACCTGGCTCAGAAGTGCAATGGGAGAGGACAGACTGACTGGGTTGTGTTTGATGAGCGTCCATTGGAAATTCTTCAGGGAAAATCAGGACTGGATTGAAATGAAAGTTTTGAACAAGTTTTCTTCAAACCCAAGAAAAATGATATTAGTATAAGACATGTAACTAGAAAAAAAATTCAAGCAAATAAGTGTAATAACTACCATAATAAAGCACTGCTATAATTATATATAATTTTCTTAAAATTTTGGTTTCATTCGCCTTTTCCGTGCTGAAATGTCACAACCTGAATGACCATGGCTTGCCTCCCCCCCCCCCCCCGGCTTTGATCCTGGGTACGTCCCTGATGGAAGGTCTTAATATGTGGGTCGCATGGTTACTTCCTCTCTCGGTGAACCCAAATAGTGTTGCACCACTGGTGCTGTTGGGGGGGGGGAGTGTAAACAGGAATTCCCATAATAACAAGAAATGATAATTTTATTATTTATACCCCACCCATCTGGCTGGGTTGCCCCAACCACTCTCGGCAGCTTCCAACACGTATAAAAATATAATAAAACATCAATCATTAATAACAACAATCTGATCCAATACAAAAAAAGGTCACAATAACTTTAAAATAAGCGACGCATCAAATAAAGCAACATTCCATTAGAATATAATAGTTAATAGTAAAATTACCGTAAATATCAGCAAATAACAGTTTACACATATAAATTACAATGTAAAGAATAAGTAAATGCTATTTTTGTAATATACAAACGGCATGAGAAAACTTGGTATGCTTGTTTGTATAACATTATTCTTGTTTATAAAACCCATTAAATAAATAGATAAATAAAAATGAATGAGGGAAAAAAGAATAACTAAACTTTAATCAATAAAAATAACAGCAAGTCCCAATACCATAAAACATATATAAAAAAATGTACTCCACCCAACCCTCCTGTTTTTATTCTTATTTTTATTTTTTTGCAATGGGGCAATGGCATGTGAAACATGACAATGGCTTTTGAATTACCTTTAACTATGGATTTTGGCAGCCAACTGGCTCTAAGGCTTTCCCTTACTTCCTTTACTCATACTACCTCCCATCTGTCCATTATCTCCATGCTTCTGACACCCAATAGCCAAGGTGGTGCTTTTGTTTTGGTGCTGTTTTGGAAATGAGCCTAATGTTATGGTGTGCAAAGGTAATTACACCCATTTCAGCTACCTAGGCTTCACCTTTCTGTACAATATCGTAGCTCCCCTGGCTCTTCGATGCTTTATAGGTACATGCCTTTACATTGCTGTTACGTATATCCTTTGCCTGTTACTTTCAAAATGATAGTAGCTGTTTCACTTGGAGGCAGTGAAAGGCTCGTTACTATAGCCAATTCAGTTTTGGACAGCAAATCGTAATGACATATGCTTTCATCACATCTAAATAGTATTTAGTATGGAAATGCAGTTTTCTCAAAATTTTGCCCTTTGTTTCAGATAATAATAATAATAATAATAATAATAATAATAATAATAATAGCCTCCTTAGTAGAAAACGTCCTTAGTAGCAGATGAAATTGAATGTGTATGAAATCACTCGTGGCTCCATTTCCTCATATGCTATGCTGTCCAATATTACCTCTTATTTCCAAAAGGACTTCTACGATGTGGTCAGCATGATGCTATCGCAAATATTTGTTTACAAAGCTATTGTACTACCAACCTTACTGTCTGCTTGTGAAACATGAACCACTTATAAACGCCATCTCCCAACTCCTCAAAATATTCCATCAATGGTGTCTCCGAAAAATTTGACACATCACTTGGGAAGACAGGCGAACTAATACCAGTGTACTGGAAGAAGCAAAGATCACCAGTGTTGAAGCAGTGATTCCTCAACATCAACTTTGTTGGACTGGTCATGTTGTGCGGATGCCTGATTATCGTCTTCCAAAGCAACTACTCTATTCCGAACTTAAAAGTGGAAAGCGTAATGCTGGTGGTCAACAAAAGAGGTTTAAAGCAGGCATCCCCAAACTTCGGCCCTCCAGATGTTTTGGACTACAATTCCCATCTTTCCCAACCACTGGTCCTGTTAGCTAGGGATCATGGGAGTTGTAGGCCAAAACATCTGGAGGGCCGCAGTTTGGGGATGCCTGGTTTAAAGACTGTCTTAAGATAATTTTAAAAAAATGTAGTATAAACACCAACAATTGGGAAACACTTGCCCGTGAGCGCTCCAATTGGAGAACAGCCTTTACCAAATATGTCATGGGCTTTGAAGGCACTCGAACTCAGGATGAAAGGGAGAAATGTGCTAAGAGGAAGGCACGTTGGCAAGCCCTCACTATGATCAACTCCCTTCCGGAAACCAATGTCCCCACTATGGAAGGATGTGTGGATCCAGAATTGGCCTCCACAGTCACTTACAGACTCATTGTTAAAACCGTGTTTATGGAAGACAATTTTACTCGGCTATGAGTGATCGCCAAAGAAGAAGATCACAAATATTTGTGGTGCCTTTTTATAACCGCCCATGACAATGGAGAGAATATTAACAAATGCCCCCAAATCAATGCAAATACCAAAGAAAGAAGAGGAGGCCAATGCTAATGTTAAATTAAAATCTAAAAGAATAGGTTATACTTAATAATGCAGGGGATATTATTGAGATCAATATCATCAAAGGGGGTTTATTAGCCATTCTGCAAATTGTGCCACCTTCTGATTTTATTGATACATTTTCCCCATGTGGGACAGTGCGAGACCTCTATGGTTTTTCATACATGCTGTGAAACTATTGTTCCTTCTAACAGCAAACTCAGCTGATGAGTGCCGAGAAGATTGTAGCCAAAATGAGGCTGCTCAGAAACAAGAGGGACTATTAGACCTGCCACAGTTTGCTTCTTATAGATAAGTTCTCACACCCCGGTAGCTAAGCAAACCTTGAATTGCTTCAGTTAACCAGACTGTGTGAGATTGCCCATAAAGAGCCTATACTGGTATTTCCTATGGGACTTCTGTGGACATTGTATATGAATCAAATTGCTAGACAGACAGGTCTTGTATAAAAACTCATTTAGTTCACAATATCAAACCATATTTACAGAATGACAAGCTTTCAGAGCACAGAACATATATACAAAACACACAATGGTGGTGGTTGCGAGATACAAAGGTTTCTAAGAATTCCCAAGGAGCTAGCCTTTCTTTAAAAAGCCTTCCCTCTGAGCTTGTCTCAAAGGTGAAGAAGAAGTCGTAGATGTTAGAGGCTAAGGTGTCAAAAGCCTCCTAACATTTTAATATTTATTTCCTGAAATATAGACCAGCTATGATCTCCAACTTTAAAAAGTCTTGAAAATATCAATCTTAAATAACAGGCTCTGACCCAGGGACGTAGTGTGGGCTATAAGCTCCCGGGGTGGGGTCAGCGTCTAACCAAGGGAGTTTCTCCTTGCAAACTAGCCCCAACCTGGGAGCAGAGAAACACGAAGCCAGGAGTGCTGCTGTGTTCCCTTGCCCTCCTGTCTTTGCAGCGAGGTGCTTTGGGACATGCATGTGGCTCTGGCAATGCTTTCCTCCTTCCTCCCTCTCGGCTGGTCCAGGGGTGGGGTCCCTTTGCTGACCACGAGGAGAAGGAGCTGTTGCTCCAGCCCTGAAGGCCTGGCCTGGGCATAGCCAGTGTGGTGTAGTGGTTAAGAGCGGTAGACTCGTAATCTGGCGAACCGGGTTCGCGTCTCTGCTCCTCCACATGCAGCTGCTGGGTGACCTTGGGCTAGTCACACTTCTCTGCAGCCCCACTCACCTCACAGAGTGTTTGTTGTGGGGGAGGAAGGGAAAGGAGATTGTTAGCCGCTTTGAGACTCCTTCGGGTAGTGATAAAGCGGGATATCAAATCCAAACTCCTTCTCTTCTTCTTCTTCCTCATAGCTCATAGCTCCAGCCTTGATGACAGAGCCTGTTCTTACCTTCCAAGTCCCGGACTGCAGAATCCTGGACCGGCAGCCATGTGACACTGGCATAGCTGCCAAGTTATCCCTTTTTTAAAGGGATTTTCCTTTATGCTGAATAGGCTTCCTCGCGAGAAAAGGGACAACTTGGCAGCTATGGACACTGGAAGTTGCGTCGACGTAACTTCCGGTGTTGCTTTGCCCTTCTATGGGCACCAAAAATGGCCGCCGCTGGCTTCAAAAGTAGCTTCTGCGCATGACCGGAAGTGCATCAACGCAACTTCCGGTGTCGCCCCTCCCATCTATGGGCACCAAAATGGCCGCCGCCGACACCGGAAGTCGCATCTACGCACTTCCGGTCATGCGTAGATGCGACTTTTGAAGCCGCCGGCAGCCATTTTTGTGCCCATAGAAGGGCAAATCAGGAAAAAATGGCCGCCGGCAGGAGAAAATAACGGAGAAAAACGGGAGACGAAGTGACACGGGGGACCACCGGGAAAAGGTAAGTAAAAACGGGGGTTTCCCAGGGGAAACGGGGTACTTGGCAGCTATGAGCCTGTTATGGAGGCACCTGGTTGCAGCTCATGAATTTGCACCTGGGGCCATGGCCTCCCTGGCCCAACCATGCTATGCCACTGTTCTGATGTGGGTTGTCAGGCCATGTAACTAAGCAGAATGGAGTAAGGATCCAGAGTAAACCCACCCCTCTGCTCTCACCTCTCTCCCCCTTCCCCCCAGAATGCCCATTTTTCAGGGGTTAGGGCTGGTGCAAGTTCCTCTCATGTCAGCTCAGCTGGCTTAGCCTCCATCAGACAGAATCGAAACTGGCTGGAGCCTCTGGACCACCTTGCAAACGCTCACCAGGCAATCTCCTTCTAGCAGAACTTTACAAAAGATTTCACCTAACAGGCACAATCCACAGTCCTCTCCTGGAACTGCAGAATGTTATTCAATTACTTCTAAATCAGGGCAATAAGTTTGAGATTCTCATTTATATTTCCTTTGGGCCCTGTATTGATCTGCAATCAATTTTCTACGGGAAAGAAGCTGGGGTGATCGGTGGCCAGCCATGAAGATTCTGAAAGCACCGTTTATTCATGCTTAATATTTCATATGGCCAGTTTAATCAGTTGTATAGACAGGGCATTAAGTTCTGAGATAAGTTGGGGGGGAATCCCAGCCTCCTTTTAAATTTAATGCACCT
Organism: Zootoca vivipara; assembly: GCF_963506605.1. Lineage (NCBI taxonomy): Eukaryota > Metazoa > Chordata > Lepidosauria > Squamata > Lacertidae > Zootoca > Zootoca vivipara. Next base: position 122,068,135 of record NC_083276.1, on the reverse strand, counting down.
GCTATTTGATCTTTAGTCTTTGTGTCCCATCTGGATTTCTATTGATAGCATTTCCCAGTTTTTCATATACTTTTTTTTATTTAAATTGTGCTATGTGCTTTTATGCTTTTGATTTAAACATAGCATCTATCAAAAATCAATGCACACATAGCATATGTCTTCATTTTCATAATTTTCACAGGGACACCATTTGGGTTGTTAGAGATGAAACATCATGGATCAAAAAGGCAGAGTCTTAGCTTTTCTCATTAAAAGAATGACAGAGCTCTTTTATTAATATTATGGTCCCGTGTTTTGATTCTCATTGTGGCTATATATCAGAAGTCCCGGATCCCTTGACTAAGCAATGTTAAGCCCTTTCATTCTGTGTTCTGATCATTTTGCTGTATTTGCTTCGTTTTTAAATTTCCCAGTGCACATAAGTGCTATGATTTAAGAGTAGTAGAAAAATCCATCCAAGTGCTGAGATGCTGAGATGCTACCTTAGAAGTCCTAAAGACTTAATGTGGGAGTTTTTGAGTTAGTATTTCCATAGAATATGGAAGGTATCTAAGGCTTCTTTGAGCTTTGCAAAAGCTAAAGCTAATTCACAAGTGATATAAGAATTTTAAGGTCTCAAATATAGAATAAATATTCATAAATGCACACATATTTAAGATATATGAACCATGCATTCTGAAATAGTATGGGAGAGCAATCCTGAAGCCATTTTTGACTCTCCCAATGACCTCAAATATTCCTCTGCAGTAAGGGAGGCAAATGGGGAAAGCCTTCCCATTGTCTTTTTGCTTGCGAATCCTGTCTTAAGGGTGCATTTGTGTATGAATAGGGTGAATTCAGGAACTAAAGTATTAACCATCACAAAAGAATGCCCAGGCTGCCCAGGTAATGTAATCAGTGACCATTATCAGGTATCCTGACAAGCAGGATTTCTGCTGTAGACCACCTCCTGTGATGTATTTCTGCTGTAGATCGCCTCCCCTGCTGTAGACCGCCTCCTTCTGTGATGTATGTATGATGTTTTTTGGGGTGATCTTGGGATACAGAATGGGCAATTTCAAAAGTCCACATAAGGGCTTGTGCACCATTGTAATAAATTGCCATTGACAGCCTCAGTCTAGTTCTTTAAAAAGACAAACACACTGGGTGGCTTAAGAGAAGGTAGATAGAGTAAGTCCAAAAGTGAACAGGACACTGAGGACTCAGCTACACAGCTGCAAATAAAACATTTTAAGTGTGTTGTAAAGTACAGTGTGCAAATGTGACACTAGATGGCAATGGTGAGCTATGGCAAATTCAATATATTTTTGGGAAAATAATATTTTTAAAGCATTTTCACAGCGTTTTTTTAAAATGTGTAGATTCCACCTGAGTCAGATGCTACAGTCACCAACTAAGGAGCCACTGGATTCTTAACACTGAAGCTGATTCTGGTGATTAGGGAAGCACTGGAACTGGAACTGCCCATGGAACCAGATACCTCAGCACTGGGTCCTGTAGAACAGGAGTCAGAAATCTCCTGGGCATCTTCTCCTGGGCTGAAGGAACCAAATGCCTCCCAAGCTATCTCATCAGTCCAAGAGCGGAGGGAGCACCCTAGGCAGGAAACCATGGACCACAGGAGAAGCGCCCGCCTTCAGGCAAGAGGGTTGACTTGAAGCACTCTAAAAGGGGAAAGACCTTAGGAGAGGTGGTCTGGCTCTCAGAACTTCTCCCTGTCATAACTGAGAAATCCTGGCGAATGGGCAAAAATTAAAATTGGTTAATCTGACTTTGGTACTGTGGAAGATACTAGAATAGATTAGAATAGGTTAGATTAGAATAAACACATTGCTTTCAGTGCAGTGATTAGTTGTCTTATCTCTTTTCCCCCCAGTCAGGTTACTATCTTAATAGATCGTTGGAATGCTGTGCACATAATTTATCTTGATTTGAGCAAAGTGATGGGTGATATTCTGGTTAGTCAACTGGTTAAATATTGGGAGTCATTGGGAGGATTCGCAAGTGGCTAAAAACCTGTGCTCAATGTGTCCTCAACATCTTAGGGGAGGTGACAGTTGGGGTGCTACATCTGTCCTGGAGCATATATTTTTTTGGGGGGGGGGAATTTTATCAATTAGATGAAAGAGTGGAGGGACACCTTATCAATGTTGCAGAGGACACAAATCTGGAACATATAGATTGGTTTACAAAGATGTTATTAGAGATCCCCCCCTTTAGAAGATTTAAAAGACAATTCTTTTATTTGAGGGTCCTTCCTTTTCATAGTCGCTCAGTGCAGCTATAATTCCAAACACAGAGCACACATTGTCCCTAAATCCTGAACCCATCTTCAGCAGATGATGGATTAAAGATTTGCTTATGTGTCTATGAGCAATGTTATCTTTGAACTGAGAAAATCCCTTTCTTCCCCTTCTCTTTTGTTCTTTTGAAATTCCGAGGAGCTTTCCTTAGCATTTGTCTCCGCAGCAGATAAGTTTTATCCACCAAGTATCAGCAGAGTGATAAAGGAGACTACAGCACGGCTGCAGCATAAAACACTACAGCGACTTGCTTAGTGGTGCAGTGAAGTGCTTCAATAGCTGATGATTGAAAATGGAAGCTTAATGGGGTGAGTGTGAGCAAAAGAATTAGAATAAATGCCGCCCTATGCAACACAGCACAAGCCGCTAAACAAATCTTGTGGAGTGGAAAAAAGCAGATCCGAGCCAGAGATTTGTGAAGGCAACCCAAAAAGATGATGCTAGCCAAGCAATCACCATCAGTTGCTGAGAACATCAGGTCAGTCCTCTCCTGCCTGGCCAAATAAGACCGCTTCCCTTTTGACAGCAGCCACAAAAACTATTTTAATACAGACACCTTAAACGCAGAGGTTTTTTCCTCTTTTTCTCTCCTTCCTTCCTTCCTTCCTTCCTTCCTTCCTTCCTTCCTTCCTTCCCTCCCTTACCTTCCAAGTCCCGGACTGCAGAATCCGGGACCGGCAGCCGTGTGACACCGGAAGTTGCGTCGAAGTAACTTCCGGTGTCGCTTTGCCCTTCTATGGGCACCAAAAATGGCCGCCGCCTGCTTCGAAAGTCGCTTGTACGCATGTCAGGAAGTGCATTGACGCAACTTCCGGTGTCGCTTCACCCATCTATGGGCACCAAAAATGGCCGCCACCGACACCGGAAGTCGCGTCTATGCACTTCCAGACATGCGTAGATGCAACTTTTGAAGCCGGTGGCGGCCATTTTTGGTGCCCATAGAAGGGCAAATCGGAAAGAAAAAAATGGCCACTGGCAGGAGAAAATAACGGAGAAAAACGGGAGACGAAGTGATACGGGGGACCGCCGGGAAAAGGTAAGTAAAAACGGGGGTTTCCCAGGGAAAACGGGGTACTTGGCAGCTATGCCTTCCTGCCTTCCTTCCTTCCTTCCTTCCTTCCTTCCTTCCATCCTTCCATCCTTCCTTCCTTTTGTAAAGTTGCTTTGAGTTGCCTGTGGCAATAACAAGTGTCTCACAAAGATCCATTTCGGGCTTCATTTGTGTGCGTGGATGGCAGAGCAATACATGGGGTTGTTGTTGTTTAAGAAGATCCAGCTTCTTTTATTAAAAAACGTGACGCTAAGGGCTCCAAAGTTGGTTGATTTAGGGTTGGGGCATTATTAGAAACTGTTGTGGGCGGGGGGGGGGGGGTAGTGGAAGCTGCAAGGACAGAAAAGAATCTGGAATTTATTTTCAGGCCACAGTCCCTCCACAGAGAAAACTAACGAGTTTTCCTTTCTCCCCATGCCCCACCCAACAAGCAAAAGCATCAGCTCCTTTCAAATATCACAGATATAATCTATAGAGGTTACCTTTGGCCACAGCTCCAGTGATCTCATGCCCTAGAACTGATCAACATATGACAAGTGGTCCTGAGGGTCACAGTCTTTGAAATGTGACAACTGAGACTTTCCAGCACACTTTCTGGACAATAACAAAAGAAAAAAAGAGAAAGTTTCACTTCTATTGGCTGTACGTAAGTTTTAACTTAACTGTACGATTTGGGATGCTGAAAAATGTGAGGCATGATATATTCAGTTTGTGTGTCTGTGTGTAGAGAATTCTTGTAGGGCTCAACAGAACTCTGTTTTCTGCCACCTTCCTCAGATATTCCTGAAGCATAAGTCACATTCATTTGGCATGCAGAAAGATTGGATTGAGTTATGGTTCAAATCCTGGTACCTCTGTTTCAAGGATCTCAGGCAACAGGGATTGGAAAGGATTCTGCCTGAGGTCTGGGAGAGCGACTGCCACTTATAGTAGACAATACAACATGTAGATCAGTGGTCTGATTTATTATAAAGCAGCCTCATATAGCCATTTCTTATTATTTCATAAATATTCCAAACTACTTTGTGGAAAGGGTTTAGATTTTTTCATTTTTGGATTAAATGATCTATAAATTTTGTCAAACAATAATTTTAAATATTATTAAGTGGCACGGCCCTCTTTCACTTAACAGGTTTTTAAAAATGAAATCATGTAAAATCATATGCCTTATTTCTTCAGATACTAAAGAAAGGAGGCAGCCTTTGGAAAGTACAAATTATTCCCAACATTTTCCACTGCTACTGTTGGAGAAGGCCATCTGACTGCCTAGCAGGGATGTCCCAAAGCGCCATAATTAAATTATACTGCTCTCATTTCCTTTACCAGTTGACTTTTTCTTCCCTTAATGAGCAGACACATGCTGTTTTATGTTGAATCTGATGGAACAGTTGATGTAAAAACATCATGCATTGGACATTTGTGAAGCTTCTCTTTATCGTGTCAGGGAAGAGGTGAGCAACAATTTGAAATAGTGCCAGATTATCTCACTGCTGACAAATGACGCTCCCCAGTGCCCAGTTGGTTCGACTGTTATTAGGATATATATTATATATCCTACAGAGCCAAACTAGAGGTCTTGCTACATTGCATCTCCCTGACAGTGCCCCGTTGCAAGGGCTGATGGAAGCTGGCATGTCTAAAGTCCGTTTCGGGGGCCTAATCTGGCCCACCAGTCGGTTTAATTCGGCCCCTGTGGCAAACTTCAATCTTAAAAACAGGTCAACAACTTTGGTCGGCCCTCACACATGTTCGCTTCATCCATAGCTGCCAAGTCTCCCGTTTTCCCCGGGAAACCCCCGTTTTTACTTACCTTTTCCCGGTGGTCCCCCGTATCACTTCATCTCCCGTTTTTCTCCGTTATTTTCTCCTGCCGGCGGCCATTTTTTTTCCTGATTTGCCTTTCTTTTGGTGCCCATAGATGGGCGGGGCAACACCGGAAGTTGCGTCGACGCACTTCTGGTCATGCATAGAAGCTACTTTTGAAGCCGGCGGTGGCCATTTTTGGTGCCCATAGAAGGGCAAAGCAACACCGGAAGTTACGTCGACGCAACTTCCGGTGTCACACGGCTGCCGGTCCCGGATTCTGCAGTCCGGGACTTGGAAGGTAAGCTTCATCAAATCTGGCCCTCTTTGAAAATTGTTTGGGGCACCCCTGATCTAAAGGGACTTAGTATATCACCACTTAGAATGGAGATGGATCACAACCTAGCTGGGATTGGTTTTACATGTTCTGAATTTTCTCTCCCACAGGCTATTGTTTTTGCTGTTTAAAAAACTTGCCTGCTGACCTTATCATAGGAACAACTCATCATCTGTTAATCCTGACACCCTTTTGTGCAAGTAACTTGCATTGCCATAACCCAATGCAAGCACCACATGTCAAAAATCAACTCTGATTATGACTTGCAATTCTGATGCCTTGAGTAATGATAGGTTGGAAGTTGTTAGCAACAATCATGACAATTCAAGATGAGTCAGAATGTCAAATTCATGCTTAATTCAATGATTGTACCCTGACTGGCCGCCTAAGTGATAAAAAAAATATGTATAAATGGATGGCATAAAGGAACATATAATAAATGACACTGTCATGAAAAATGTTCAGTATAATTAAACCTTTTGACTGTTTGGCACAGAGGGATGTGGGATTTTATTGAGACATGATTAATCATTTCACATTATGAAAAGGCGCTTTTCTACAAAAATAATGAATTGTCACTGGTGGCGAACTTGGTCAATTTCTGTTAGGTTTCCACTGGGTTTGAAAAAAATCACCTCATTTCACAGCATTAAAAAAAGGCTAAATGCTCGGGTATGTTTTGCCAGAGACAGAACCATAGCTCAGTGTGATGTACAAGATGGGAACTGGCAATTGGCTAGTGCCACCCATTGATTGCAGAAATTACTTTGTAGGGACAGTAAATTCAAAAACTCATAATGTATTTTTTTCATTACCAAAAGAATATCTGCAAAGCCATTCTTAGAAGCAGGCAACAAGGAAATTTTATAATCTGAAAAGCCAACATTTACCTGAATGGGAGAAATGCCACATTTCTGTGATTACAAAGCCACAAAGGCAATGCCTGGCTCTTTAACAACCTGGGACAAAGTTGTCTGTCAGAACACCTCCTCCCCTATCAACTGGCCCAGGTACCATGGCCAGCAGGAAGGGGCGGGCCTTCTCTTTCTCCAACCAGTAGGTGTAGCTCACTGTGTAGTGACATGACATAGGGCCTTCTCTGTTGTGGCACCCTGCCTATGAAATTTCCAACATTTCTCCAATGAAATTTCCAACATATCTCTGATGAAAATAGGGGCATCCTATTCCATAATAATATTTTACTATTTATACCCCACCCATCTGACTGGGTAGCCCCAGCAACTCTGGGCGGCTTCCAACACATATAAAAACATAACAAAACATTAAACATTTAAAAAAAGCCCACAACATGTTCTAAACAGGGCTGTTTAGAAAATAGCTCAGGGGTCAGGCAACTGCATACCCTCCAACATTTCTCCAATGAAAATAGGGACGTTCTAAGGAAAAGCGGGACATTCTGAGATCAAATCAGAAAGCAGGGTGGCTTCTGTAAATCCTAGACTGTCCCTGGAAAATAGGGACACTTGGAGAGTCTGTGAAACTCTTTCCCCTCAGAGGTGTGGACAGGTCCTATGAAGAGCAAGGAAGAATCCAGTCAGGAGTTGGCAATTCAAAAGAAGGCCTGGTGCCCAACTATCTTGTGCATGTAATTCTTAGCTCTGTCTGTCTGTCTGTCTGTCTGTCTGTCTGTCTGTCTGTTTGTGCATATAATGTTCAATAGATGCACCATTCTGAATAACAGCTTGTGAACATGTGCCATTTCATAGGCACCCTCCAGGGAAGCAATGAGAGTTCATTCTCAGCAAAAGGACTTGAGAAGGGGTGAGGAGCTATGTGGCCTGGGAATAGTTCTGAGGGATGGATGGTGATGCCATGAAGGTTGCATTTGGTCCCTGGCTTGAGGTTCCTCACACCAGGCCTCAAAATTTAATTCACTGTACAGCTCTATACAATTCTATATAACAGGATCCGGGTGGTGCTGTGGTATAAACCACTGAGCCTCTTGGGCTTGCCAATCAGAAGGTTGGCAGTTCAAGTCTGTGCGATGGGGTAAGCTCCCGTTGCTCAGTCCCAGCTCCTGCCAACTTAGCAGTTCAAAAGCACACAAGTGCAAGTAGATAAATAGGTACCACTGCAGTGAGAAGGTAAACGGCATTTCCGTGCGCTCTGGATTCCATCTCGTTGTTCCGTTGCACCAGAAGCGGTTTAGTCATGCTGGCCACGTGACCCAGAAAGCTGTCTTTGGACAAACACCAGCTCCCTCAGCCTGAAGCGAGATGAGCGCTGCACCCCATAGTTGTATTCAACTGGACTTAACCGTACAGGGATCGTTTACCTTTTAACCTTTATACATATATACTAACTCCGCTGAGCTCAGTAGGACTTAGCCTACTCCTAATGCAAACTGGGACTGCAGCCTAAAAGAGTCTACACAAATACACTTTTTCAGTTCCGCCGAGGATTTGGGGTATGTGTGAATGTGTTTAAAATCTAATCTTGTTTCTTGGCGAGGCTGCCAACGTTTGTGTATATTTGCTCCAGATAGTGTTCTTAGCTAAGCCATCTGTAGAAACAAAACTCCTGGAAAATGCATCTCTTTGAATAAATGAATAAGGTTCAGGGGTGGGGAGTATGTTACACTTGATATAAATAATTGCATTTATATCTTCTTGTTACACCGTGAGAGAGGAAAGATAAACTCGCAGAGAGAGAGAACCCTTAACCCTGAACAAAAGCCCACCCCCTTTTAGATGACTTCACAGGTACACCTGCCGACAATAAAACACTAACATCTCCCCATCTTTTTCTTATTTCAAGTGTGTGTGAGAGAGCATTGCCTAGCTGCCTGCATTGATAGAAAGTACATGAAAAGTCATCTGGAGAAAAAAAGCACACGCTGGCTTCCGGCTGCTAAATCTTAACCGTTCTGGCGTTACATATTTGTCGAAATGGTCCTGGAAGCTCATCCATTGATTTTCTTTTTTCTCCTCCTTGCCCCATGCGCTGCAGCGACAGCCCCCTTAGGAAGCACGTAATCCCTTAAGCCACGAGAAACCTACTCACTGTTTGGTTTCCCAAAGCTTTAACCATCTACATTTTTTTATTCCTTTACTCAGTATGTGTTTCATTATGCCTGTCTGTACCAAAGATCTTGGCTTGGGTTTTTCTTTCTTTCTTTCAAGCCAGAAGGTTTTAATATTGAAACAAGCTGCTACCTTAAAGATGAAAGAAAGAAAGAAAGAAAGAAAGAAAGAAAGAAAGAAAGAAAGAAAGAAAGAAAGAAAGCGAGCTGCTAGCTTTTGCTCCTACAGTGGTACCTCTACTTACAAATAACTCTACTTACGAATTTTTCTACTTACAAATGGAGCTCTGTCCGCCATCTTGGATGCGGTTTAGATAGGATTTTTTCTACTTACAAATTTTTAGATAGGGTTGCTTCGACTTACGAATTTTTTCTCCCAATGCATTCCTATGGGATTCGACTTACAATTTTTTTGGACTTACAAATGTGTGTTCGGAACGCATTAAATTCGTAAGTAGAGGTACCACTGTATTTATTAATTTTAGATAGTTTGGGGGTGGGGAATCCAACCAACGCATCCTGCCAGCGCAAAGATTTATGCTTGTACAACAGAACTTTCCCACATCCTCTCGTGCACCCCAAATTTGTTCTAGGCAGTGCTATTTTTTAAAAGAAAATGTTTAGGGGTATTCTCACTTTGACTCAAGAAAATCACCATTTTATAGTTCAAATGGAGGGGGGATACAGTAAATGGGCAAAAGTACAAAGAACATGCATTAGCTCATATTACACAGCTGACAGCTCAAAGTAATTTCCACAGCTCTCTCCCTTCTGAGACTCAGGAAACACCGGGAAAGGGAATGAAGCCGCCATCGGAGGTGGTAACAACGAAACTGACCAATCACCATGCTAGATTCCAACTCCTACTTCACACATTAAATGCTCGCTTCCGTCTGAGACTCAGGAAACATGGTGACAGGAAATGAGGCCGCCATCGGGGGTACCGTGTTTCCCCTTTTTTAATACGTAGTCAGAGAGTAAGCCATGGCAGCATTTTTTAGCATTAGTGAAACATAAGACACCCCCCCGAAAATAAGGCATACCTCCATGCCGTGTAGAACGAGACCGTCGAGCGCCCCAGCCAGCCAGCGGGACCCAGCCAGCCAGAGGGGCCTGGAACCGGCTGCTGCTGCAGCAGCGAACGCCTGGAGCGCCCGCGCCAGCAGCCTGGCCTCTCTTTTTTTTGCCTGCCCGAGGCAGCCTGCCGCCCCGCCACCGGAACCGGCGGCTGCAGAGCAGAGCGCTCCGCAGCGCCGGGCAGAGCGCAGCGGCCTGGCCTCTTTATTATTATTTATTTGCCGGCCGCCCCGCCACCGGAACCGGCGGCTGCAGAGCGGAGCGCGGCCAGCGGGGAGGGCTGCGCGTTCCCGTGCGGTGATGGCGGTGCGTGGGCGCGCGGCGGTGGTAGCAGCAGCAGCAATGGCTGCTGTGGATCGGCGGCTGCTGAATCTCGATGACTTCGCGGGGCAGAGCTGGAGCGCCTGGGTGGAGAGGGCCGGGCCGACCGCAGCCGAGACAGGTGAGTGCGCCCGCCCTGCCCGCGGGCCCGGAGGTGGCGGCAGGCGACGGCGGGAAGCAGGGGACCCTCCGTCGCCGTTTCTGCTGCCGCCGCCGCCGCCATCGAGCTTCCTCCCTCCCTCCCTCGCCTCCCCTCCTCCTCCCTCGCCCCCTCCCTCACCCCGCCCGCCCCAAACAAAGGAGCCGCCGGGTCCTAGCGCCGCCTCACTTCCCGCCCGATGGATCCTGCCTTCCTTTTTCTGCCGCTTCGATCGGGTTCCCTAGGATCTCTCGATCCTCCTGATGGGATCCCCTCTCCCCCAGCCTGATTTCACCGGGGGGATGCTGTGATCAAGTCAGGATCTTTGTCCCACGCGTTTTCCAGCTCCTTATGTGCTTCTCGTTCCTACTTTGATCCCTTATTACAGGAGCATGGGGTTTTTTTTACAGGAGCACAGCGGCCTGGCCTCTTTAATTTTTTTTTTTGCCGGCCGCCCCGCCACCGGAACCGGCGGCTGCAGAGCGGAGCGCTCCGCAGCGCCGAGCGCTCGAAACGCCCAGCAGCACCAGGCGGAGCACTGAGCCAGCAGCCTGCTGCCTTGGTGCTTGGAACCGGCTGCTGCAGCAGCACCGCACAGAGCGCCCAGCAGCACCCCGAGCCAGCTGCCTGGCCCCTCTGAGGAGGCCTTAAGGTACAAGACATCCCCTGAAAATAAGACACCGTGGGTTTTTTTGAGTAAAAAAGAGAATAAGACGGTGTCTTAAAAAGGGGGAAACACGGTAGCAACAGAACTTACGATTCACTGTGCTAGAGAAGAAACTAAAAAAAAAATATTCCTCTGGAATAAATTTGGGGAGGAAGTGGGGTATGCACTGGGGAGGAGAGGGCTGAGGTTCTGTTCCACAAATTCATACCTGCCAAGTTGCTGTCAGAGAAATAAGGGACCGGGCCAGAAATAGCAGACCGGAAGTAGCACTGCCGCCATTTTGGAACTGGGCGGAGCATGCTCAGAAGTGACTTTTGATGCTGCTTTGCCCAGTTCCAAAATGGCCGCCGCACCAGCCGTCACACTGCAGCCATTTTGGAACTGGGCAGAGCAGCATCAAAAGTCGCTTCTGAGCATGCTCCGCCCAGTTCCAAAATGGCCATCGCGCTAGAATAAACCGGGGAAAAACAAAAAAAAATCTGTTTTTTCCAGCTAGGAACAGCTGGAAAAACGGGGATTTCCCGGGGAAAACGGGAGACTTGGCAGCTATGCAAATTCAAATCCTTGCATTGATTGGGATGTGTGAGTTGGATACCATAAGAACATAAGAAGAGGCTGATGGATCTGGCCAATGGCTTATCCTGCGATACTGTCATTCGTGAATGACTTAAGCTTTGTTAAGCAGAGAATAGATCAGATTGCAAGTAAAAGCACAGCTGAAATCCATAAAACAAATATACATGAAATAATTATCATTGAAAAGCAGGGGGGAAACATTCAAAGTTTAAAAATGAATATAGGTATATAGTAAATTATACTGTATGAGTAGAGCAAGTTATATGAGTAGGAACCAGAGAACTGTTTGTTGGGCACTATTATTAAGATATGTGAAAATGTCCATCTATCCAACAGATACTACGCTTAGACATCTGTCAACAGCTAGGTAAAGGTAAAGGACCTCTGAATGGTTAAGTCCAGTCAAAGACGACTATGGGGTTGAAGCGCTCATCTCGCTTTCAGGCCAAGGGAGCCGGTGTTTGTCCACAGACAGCTTTCTGGGTCATGTGGCCAGCATGACTAAACCGCTTCTTGTGCAATGGGACACCGTGACAGAAACCAGAGTGCATGGAAATGCTATTTACCTTCTCGCCGCATCAGTACCTATTCATCTACTTGCACTGGCATGCTTTCAAAATGCTAGCTTGGCAGGAGCTGGGACAGAGCAATGGGAGCTCAGCCCGTCGCAGGGATTCGAACCACCAACCTTCTGATTGGCCAGCCCAAGAGGCTCAGTGGTTTAGACCACAGCACCACCCACAGTCAACAACTACGGCAATAACAGAAGGAAGAAAAAGGTATAGGAGGAGGACGAGAAAGAGCCGGTGGGGCTGCAATATTGTATTTGTACTCCAATATTCAACCCTAATTTGTATTGGCTTTTGTCCCTCTCTATTCTGAACATCCTAATACAAATGTTGAAGATCTAGATGCAGATGCCAATACAAATTAGGGTTCCTCCCTTGTTTTATGGATTGAGGTTTTATGCAGGCCGAAAAGAACAACAATACCTCTTTTGTGAAGCCTTTATCTATCCCCCACCCTCAACTAAAAGGAAGCCTAAGTACAAATAACTGCATTTGCAGCCCACACGCATTCCTTATTATTCTTGCCTGTCTCCTTTTCCACCTCTTTCCTTCCCTCTTTTGTCTCTCACACTGCTTTTTCACCCAGGTCCTATTTATTTATTTATTTATTTATTTATTGCATTTATATCCCAAAGAGCACAAGGTACATGCTTCTCCCCTCCTCATAACAAACCTGGTAAGCAAGGCATTGACTTGTCCCAGTGAGCTTCATGACTGAGTGGGGATTTGAACCCTGGTCTCATAGGTTCTGGTCAACACTCAAAGCACTACACCACTTTCCAAAAGAAAGGGAGCTACCTGTTTTCAAATGTGTAGTACGAACTTCACAGAACTATTTTTAACCCACCTAGGAAGGGTGTAAGACAAAGGGTGAGAGAAGGGATGGGAGAGAAATTCGACTCAATTAATTTAAAGGTGAACCTATTTAATCCACACATTTCAAAACAATGTACAAACCAAAACAAAGCCATCCTCCAAAATTCGCACTTATCTGAATTTTGCAATGTTGTTCTCCAGCCACACCTATTTTAGGGAAATAAAATATGAAAAACATATGAAAAGGGGGGGGGGAGGAAAAGGTTGGTGAAAATAAAATAACATACAAAATGCATAACATTGGGAGAAAATGCTTGCAAAAATGCTCACATTACAGGGGTACCTCTGATCTTTTTATTATTTATTTTATTTGTATATCACCCCATACTTGTAGAACTGAGGGTGGTTTATCAACACAGACTGTTTTTTACAGGCATCTTCATTTGCTGATTGTTGCTAGGCAACTGTCCATTTATCTAAGAGCACATTATCATGTTGTGCATACAAGAATATGCAAGGCTGGTCACTTCTAGTGGAAAAATTCTCACTATCTTCTATTGTATTTGCTTGTCCACTGAGGTACTGGCATATGAAGTTCGGAATGGCTTAGGACCCAAGTACTTAAAGAAGTACGTCGCTCAAAACCATCAAATTCATGTTTTGAGATCAACAGGGGAGCCCCTGTGTTGTGATCCTGCCAATGGACATGACTTGTGAGATGGGGTGACTGAAGAGAGGGCTTTATCTGTTGTGGTGTCTCTATTATGGAATGTCCTCCCCATGGAAGTGCAGTTGTCCTCATTCTTTTAAATTTTTAGTTGTCAGCTGAAGGCATACTTGTTTGCCCAGATTTTTGGGAGATAAACCTGACTTGAATCAAGCTACGTTAGTCCTGTTGCCCTATGAGCTGTTGTTTTTAGGGAAATTGGATTCGCTTTGGATCAGTAGTATTAGAAAGCTTCCCAATCTGCTTTGAATCCACTCTGTCTTTCTGATTTGACTTGTTATCCAGGTCAGAATCGGATCAGTTAAATCCAAATCATTGGTTTCCCACATTGACTATAAAGGAAAATCCAAAAGCAGCTGTAACTCCCCCCTCCTTTTCACAGAAGTGGATGAAGTTTTCAGGCAAAGGAGCCTCTTGAGAGTGTACTATTAAGCTTGCCAAATTGTCTGTCCAAAGGTTTTCATGCAGATTACCCCCCAAAGTTTTATTGAAAATGAAAAGCCTCCAGGCACTGCTAACTTTGATTATTCCTGTCAGCAAAAAGTCCTGGGCAAGAATTTTTGCTTGTGCAAAGGGGCTCCCGGTTCCACTATGCACCTCCCTCCAAAATTGACTCAGAAGTGGGGGGTGGGGATGGATCAGAACAGCACACAGGTAGAAAGGATGGGGGTTATTCTGTAATTATTTTGCAGATGAGAGATTTGTCAAAGGGCAACTTTGAATTCATCCCTCCAAATTCTTACTTTTTGGCCAGAATGAATGAAATTTGTAGACATGGTTGAGCCTTCTGTGGAGATGAAGCTGCCAGATTTCAAAACAATAGGTGCTGTGGTTCTTTCACAGGGGGACACTACTATTTTGGGAGGGGTAGAATAGAAACCACTTGACCTCTCGCAGTGTTTCTTGGGCAATCAGTCTGAAAGCTGGTGACACTGAAGAGTGTCTCCCTAGGTAAGTGGATAATAGCAGACTGTCAATGATCAACACAGCTGAGAACTTATTTAAGGGTCAAGCAGACTTAACTAATTGGGGGGGGGGAGTGTCAAACCTAGAGGGGAGAAGGAACCAAACTTTAAGATGACAGGCTCTAAGAGAGGTTTGCAGAAACCTAAGGAAAAATAAGAGAGAAAAACAGAATGGTTTGGGGAGTGGGGAACAGAAGGGGTTTAGAATAAACAGGGAACAAATAAATAAATTAATTAGTCATAATCGGTCTAAAGCAAGATGAGAGGGGAGGGAGGCAGCAGAATGAAAGGGAACTGATTGAAATATTAGTTTTTAATTGTATATTAGAAAGCAGAAAGTGATTGGAAAGGATGCTAATCATCCAGCCTGCTTTCCCAAGAGTGAAAGAGAAACATCACTTGAACTTCCCTCCCACAAATCACTGTGATTAGAAAACAATTCCCTGTGATTAAAGCCTAGGCCTGCCTGTCCTGATAAAATATCCCAGTCTAGAGTTGCCACACACCCAGAATTGGGTAAACAAAAAAACTCAGCAACTTTTCTGACGGCAACGCTATCCCATTCCTCACCTCTCCACTCCTTACTCACTTGAGGTCAGACTGTTTCCCTCAATAGCTTGGTTTCCAGGTTTTTTAAAATGAAAAATACAAAATGCAGTGCTCCCCCCCCCCCGACCCCATGCCTGAGTCCGCAGAAGAACTTGTAACACAGCCCACTACTCAAAGTGTTTGTAATGCAGTCATGAGAGAAACTGACCACTGGAGTATCATCATGTGATTCAGCCAGAGAAAGCAGTAACATTGGTGTTTGCTTGAATCTGTACTCAACAGAATCTATGCTCAGCTGTCAGGATTGCTGTCGGCGGCTCCCAGCTGGTTGCCCAGGAAAGTATAAAGACAAGGGAAAGTTTCTCGCCCTCCTTTTTTTTTAATGTAAAGCTTTACAGAGAGAGGCTATAGAACCCAGCCTCTTGGATAATGGCGTTGTCCTGAGAGAATCTCCACCCCCGTCTCTCCCACTTCCTCATTTGTCACTTCTAAGGGGCCTGCTAAGTGTCCTCTGCCTTTGAGCTTTTTGCTCTCCTACTTTTAAGGCTCGCTGGTTTTTTTTTGGAGATTGGTGATCTGGGATGCTTTCTCATGATAACGTGTCAGCCACCTACTGCTCTGGCTCTGTCTGCTCCTCCTCTCCCATGATTTCCCAACTTTCCTCCTCATCTGCCTCCGAGTTGTGACCTTCCACAAACCACTGTTGTAAATCTGTACTGCCTTCCTCTTCCTCCTCCCTGGAAGGGTCAGGATGGGAAGGCGGGCCCCACATTCCTCCTCCTCTGCCCAGTCCATGACATCAGAATACATACACAGGATACAAACACAGCCAACATCTATTTCTGACTTTACATTTTTATGCGTCTTTTCCCTCCTTTCTTAAAAAAAACCCTCTATACCTAAAAAAAAAGGAACATGGGGGAAAGTTCTCAGCAAATGCCCTCCTTTGATTGAACAAGAATGTATATTCTTCCATATATATATACTTTCCAGATTTATACATTACACTGATTTTACAATCGTTTTGACATTTCAAAACTTGACTCCCTTCCCCCTCTTCCTGCAGTTCTTTAAATTTATTTTTAATATCTTCTGGATATCCCAATTGACATATTTTGCTCATTTATTCATGCACTCTTATGAAACTGCAGGGTATTATAATATTCCTGCCCATGTTTTTATCTGTTTACAATTTATCTGTAAATATTCAACAAACCATTTCCATTCTTTTATAAAAAAAAGTTTGCTATCTTGATTTCTCATTCTTCCGCTAAGTTTCGCCATTTCTGCATATTTCATAAGTTTTTGTATCTCTTTGCTGGGACTTCTTCTTCTTTCTAGAATGCATATTCTTCCTTACTCTTTCTCTTCCTTCTAAATATTTGAAAATATTCAGCATGCCTTCCCTTCAGCCTCCTTGAGCCTAGCTTGCCCGAGTTGCTCCCACATTCCCTCAAATCTTGCTCAAATCTTCCCTTCAACCTTGCTGAAAATCTGAGAGAATCCTTTAGAATTCTTCAAAAATAACTGGTATGGGGCTGCCATGATAGAAATGAATGGAGTCATTGCCATGAATGAATATTCTGGACAAAGTTAATATCTACTTGTTGACTTTCTTGATAAACCTTATTGCTGGAAATTGGGGCAACTCGAATGCTGAGGCCGCAGAGGACCAGTGGCTACCAATTTCCCCTGTCTGTGGCCTTCCATATCCAGTGTTTCCCTAGCAATGTCTAGACAAGGGGTCAGCAAACTTTTTCAGCAACCGGACCGTCCGCTGGCAGGATTTAGAAGGCGATTGGGCCAGATCTGGCCCCCAGGCCTTAGTTTGCCTACCCATGGTCTAGACGCACCTTGATTCTTTTGGATCCAATGGCACAAAAATAGAACAAATGTAAAAAAAAACCCCTTAGCACAAGGGTTCTCAAACTTTCTACTCCAGAGCCCTCTTGAGATGCCTAAAGATTACCGAGGCCCACCAGTTGCAAAATGGCAGTGGAGGCACATAGTCACAAAGAGACAGAGTTTAGTCTGTAGGAAATGTAGTTGTACTTCTCTGAGGATGGTCCCTCACTGGGGATGTTTTTGCAAGGGGGAGGTGTTAGTTTGGGCCTGCAAAAAAGAGATATTGATTGACTCTGGAGTTATTCTAGGATATGCCTGCAAACAATTAACAAAAGACTCTCTTGTATAGATCCTACCTGTCAATTACTCGGGCTGCCCTTTTTACAGACAAGAGGGATTTTCTCCCCCTCTGTTTATTTTTTACAGACCCACTGACCTGTAAACCTGACATTTACTGTTACGCACTTGTGCACATTTCAGCTACTCTCGGATTCGTGCTTCGGACCGGAGGAGCAAAGGTCCAAACAAATGGCCCTGACACCTTTCAGAAACAAACAAGTCGAGGAGAGTAAATGCTACCATGATTATGGATGCTATTGCTTGTGCATTTAAATAATATAGGATGCTCAGGACGATTTGAGGTCGGCGAGGCAGAAGATGAAACTCCAACCTTGAATCTTACATTTCAGAACTTCTGCATAGGATCGCTCACCCACTCTTTCACACAAAGTCCCTGCAAAGCTTAGGAGTTGCTTGAAGAAGCATGTCTAGCCCACCGTGGAGCTGCCTCCATATTTCTCACAGATTTTGTTGCTGTCTCCACTGTTCCTATCACTGAACACCTGGAGGATTTGTGAGCTGTGCCAACTGGACATCATCCAAGTTCATTTGAGAATATTCCATCACAATTCTGCTGAAGACAGTTGCTTCAAACTGCTACGGCAGGCAAGGAATAAGAGCTGTGGTATCAGGAGGTTCCCCCCCTTTCCCCCCCTCACCGCAGTGTACTTTTCAAGAGAAATACATCTTGCAAGAGAATGAAATGTAGAACAGGCCCTCGAGTACTCTTTACTCATAGAACCAAGAAAACTATTTAAATAAAAATCTGAAAAAGAATGGGTAGAGCTTATGGGAATGAACATCTCTATCTTCTGTTTGTGTAAATTTCACATGTGCTTATTCTTAAGCACTTCCATCCCATTTTCACATCAATTTACTTTTTTTAAAAAATCCTCATAGCATCCTTATTAACAATCATATTGAAATGATATTTATGTGCTGAAATGCATAATTTTATTTCAGTGTATGCATTTCTAAATGCATTTTATTCTAAAGTAGCCTATATAATCTTTTTAAAATGCATTTGGATACTTTTTTTTTTTTTTTTTGGAGCCAAGAACTCTGCAAAAAAATTCAGACCAGAGCAAAATCTAAAGCATAATTACATTCCAATCCATGTATTAGTCCAGGAGGTGTGAATCAGATCTGCTCACAAAATTCTCCAACATCCCTGCTGCCTTTAACCAAGTTGTCAGACAACTGATCCATTGAGTCCAGCCCAGACTGGAAGTCGCTCTCCAATGTACCTGTCTTGCTACCTGAAATCCTTTGACTTGGAGATGGCATAGACAGCAAGCATCTGGAACTATATGGAAGCAAATGTTTCCCATAATGTAGTTGGTGTGATGAAAGGTAAATTCAGTGCTTCAACAATGGCCTTAGAAGTGATCACATGGAAAGGTACCATGCTATAATCTGAGGCACATTATGCAGCTATAAGTTTATGGAATATCAAGTATGATGCTAAGTCCTAAGAAATGAATGGATACAATCTATTTAACACAGACATGGGCAACCTTTCTCAGCCTCAGGACCACATTCTTTCAAGCTCAATATTATGGGGGGCACACGGCAATGATGGGGGTGGGCAAGAGGGAAAAGGTGAGGCAGAACAATGGATGTGACTCTCATTTTGTACAGTAGGGTAAGGTAAAGGTAAAGGTAAAGGGCCCCTGGACGATTAAGTCCACTCAAAGGTGACTAAGGGGTTGCGGTGCTCAACTTGCTTTCAGGCTGAGGGAGCCAGCGTTTGTCCACAGACAGCTTTCCGGGTCATGTGGCCAGCATGACTAAATCGCTTCTGGCGCAACAGAACACTGTGATGGAAACCAGAGCGCACAGAAACACCATTTATCTTCCCACTGGAGTGGTACCTATTTATCTACTTGCACTGGTGTGCTTTCGAACTGCTAGGTTGGCAGGAGCTGGGACAGAGCAATGGGAGCTCATTGCAGGGATTCAAACTGCTGACCTTCTGATTGGCAAGTCCAAGAGGCTCAGTGGTTTAGACCACAGCACCACCTGCATACAGTAGCGCACTACATTCTAGCCACATGAAGGCCAGAGGTTTCTGCACCACCCTTACTTACATCTCTTAATCCTCCATCCAGTAAGTAGGGTTGCCAGAGTCAATAGAGGACAGGACTTCTGTGCCTTTAATTGCCCTGCTCTCTTTTGAGTCTGGAAACCTTAAAGAGAAACCAGCAGACCCTTTGATAAACATTTTCAGGTGCTTATGCACAGTTGGTAGGAACCAGACACCTACCGTTATTTCACCTCTAAAGTGCTAGTTGTTGTTGTTGTTTAGTCGTTTAGTCGTGTCCGACTCTTCTTGACCCCATGGACCAGAGCACGCCAGGCACTCCTGTCTTCCACTGCCTCCCACAGTTTGGTCAAACTCATGTTAGTAGCTTTGAGAACACTTTCCAACCATCTCATCCTCTGTCATCCCCTTCTCCTAGTGCCCTCAATCTTGACCAACATCAGGGAGTCTTCTGATAGGGAGTCTTCTGATAGGAAATGGGTTACTTCTTCAAGTTTTTGAAAGACTGTAAGCCTCCAGCTTTTTATGCATGGTCTGACATAATTCACTTAAGAGTCTTTCCCTCTGGATCCATACCTATGGGGACAGCCTGTACAGTGGTACCTCGGTTTAAGTACACAATTGGTTCCAGAAGTCTGTACTTAAACTGAAGCATACTTAACCTGAAGTGAACTTTCCCATTGAAAGTAATGGAAAGTGGATTAATCCGTTCCAGACGGGTCCACAGAGTACTCAACCTGAAGCGTACTTAACCCGAAGCATGAGTGTAATTGGTCCTGGAAGTCTATACTTAACCTGAAGTGTACTTAACCTGAAGCGAACTTTCCCATTGAAAGTAATGGAAAGTGGATTAATCCGTTCCAGATGGGTCCGCGGAGTACTTAAACTGAAAGTACTCAAACTGAAGCGTACTTAAACCGAGGTATGACTGTATTACTATTAGAAAGCAGAAAAGGTAACCAAAATAATCAAGGGACTGGTGCCCTTTGGATGTTGTTAGACCAGGCTTCCTCAACCTCGGCCCTCCAGATGTTTTGGACTACAATTCCCATCTTCCCTGACCACTGGTCCTGCTAGCTAGGGAGCATGGGAGTTGTAGGCCAAAAAACATCTGGAAGGTCGAGGAAGTCTGTGTTAGACTCTAGCTCAGGCATCCCCAAACTGCGGCCCTCCAGATGTTTTGGCCTACAATTCCCATGATCCTTAGCTAGCAGGACCAGTGGTCAGGGATCATGGGAGTTGTAGGCCAAAAACATCTGGAGGGCCGAAGTTTGGGGATGCCTGCTCTAGCTCCTCATCAACCCCAATCAGCATTACCCATGGTCATGAATGATGGAAGAAACGGAACATGGCAAATATTAAAGGTGTTGGTTATCAAAGGTTTTGGAAGCGGTTCTTAGATGCTTTGATGTAACTCCACATATGCTGAGATTAGCTTGATTTTATTATACAAGCTTTAATAATGTACCACACCCTTAAAAAACAACAACACCTGCTTGCTTAATAACTCATTTACAGATACTTAAAATTAAACATTGTGTCTTTCTGAAGCTGCTCCCTGCTTGTATCCTAGTAGCAAATCTGGTTAACAAACCTTTTTTTAAAGAAAAGGAGCAATATGAAAATAAGCCCATCTTATTTCTTTTATTATCCATGAGCTGTTCAGCCAGGAATTGTCTGCAATAATTAGCATGAGAATATCTCCTTGATGACATTCAAACGACATAAAAGAGGCCCCTGCTTCTTTCATCAAAGAGCATATTTATGAACTGAAACTCCAAAAGGCCTGAAGTTCTGATAGTATTATTTTAATGATAATTTCTCCATATGATTTGAGAATTTGTTAAGCTTAACTTCGAGAAACTCTAATAGCAAAGCTCTTCATTAAGCTTCTGCCACTTTCCAGACAGGCACATACACAAAAGGAAATCTGGTAAAAAACAAACATATAGGGGGGAAATTGCTATTCAGATGTGAAAGTGGATAATGCTGTATGCTGTACAGAAATATGAATAAATTTATCTTTTGATCTCCTTCTAACAATTCCATGAATGGTGAATAGGAAAAATCCCATCCTGGAATCGGAAGCCATTATATCAATTGAATTTCTCATTTATTTAGTGGTTATGGTGGCCTCTTGCAAATAACAGTGGGAATATATAATGCATTATTTTCATTGCTTCCTTGGTCGTAAGGCCCCGCGGATTTATTGGGGCAATTAATGCAGTCCTTTTTATTCCTTTAGAATGACTCTTGATTTTGCTTCCTGGAAGTAAGGAATTGCAAATGATGGGACACCTGCACATATTTGCATCCCCTTCATAGCCCTGCTGTGAGTACTGAAGACCCTTTCCACCTGGCCCACCAGACTCACCCTGCTCTGCTTCAGAGGCTCCTGGGATGTCGGAGAGACATTGCCCTGCTGTGAGTACTGAAAAGCCCAGACTCACTGGAACAAACTCTGGGGTTGGGGCAACTGTCTAGAATGCTTTTAAAGGTTTTTAAAGGTTTTTAAATAGTTTTTAATCTTCAGCGTTTTAAATTTTGTTTTCTTTTTGCTGTGTTGGGGGTGGGATAAATGTTTAGTTGGGGTTAGGGATCATTTTAATTTTAGCATAACTGTAAATTGTGTTGTTTATTATTAGTTTCTGCCGTTTTATTGGTTTATTGTACGGTCTGCATAACATATCCTTTTCTGAAAGGTGAGAGGTTTCAAAGGTAGCCCCACGTAGAGCGCATTGCAGTAGTCCAAGCGGGAGATAACCAGAGCATGCACCACTCTGGGAAGACAGTTTGCGGGCAGGTAGGGTCTCAGCCTGTGTACCAGATAGTAAAGGTAAAGGGACCCCTGACCATTAGGTCCAGTCGTGACTGACTCTGGGGTTGTGGCGCTCATCTTGCATTATTGGCCGAGGGAGCTGGCGTACAGCTTCCAGGTCATGTGGCCAGCATGACAAAACCGCTTCTGGTGCACCAGAGCAGCACACAGAAATTGCATTTACCTTCCCGCTTGGAGCGGTACCTATTTATCTACTTGCACTTTGATGTGCTTTCGAACTGCTTGGTGGGCAGGAGCTGGGACCGAGCAACGGGAGCTCACCCCGTTGCAGGGATTCGAACCACCAACCTTCTGATCAGCAAGCCCTAGACTCTGTGGTTTAACCCACAGCTCCACCTGGGTCCCTCATTATATTTATATAATTTAAATATAAATTATTTAGGTTTATTTTTAAGCTTCTCTTGTGAATTTTATTTCAAGCTGCTTAGCTTTAAAGGGTTTTTTAAAAAAAAACTACGGTAAATAAATAAAATAAAAATAAAATACCAGATCCTTGAGGTGAGCCTGGAAATGGACCTGGAGGCAATGTATTAAGACTAGTGAGATGTGGTTTTTTCAGGCTCATTTCCAGTTAGCTGCCATGTTCTGCACTTAACTACAGTTTTGAAACTGTCTTCAAGGGCAGCCCCACAGACAACACATTATGGAACCCAACCGGTATGCTAAGCAGAGCATGAATATCTTTAATTCTACCCATCCAAAATGATGAGATCAGACCTGAATTCAGAATGAGAAGAGGTTTTTTTTTCCTGGGGGGGGGGAGGGAGAAGAGTGCGGTCGGAATACAAGATACCACTACGGTAGCTGAATATCAGGAAGGTTTCCAGATGAGAAAATCGTTTGGTTGCAGATAGTTATTTATTGATAGCGACCAAAGTGCAACGTGAGACAAACAGTTTGCCAGCTCTAGGTGACAGCATAGGTCAGGCGGGGAAGGGAAGAAAGGAATCATACAGAAGCGACGATGAGAACAGCAACCAATATTTACAGCAGGGAAAACAGCAAGAGCTAGCAGAATCTCACGGCAATAATATCAGGATAGGAACTGCAACCAATGAGCAGAGGGCGGAAATCGAGCCAAGGGCAGCAGGCTCAAACAGAATGGCAATCTGCACGCAGAATTCTAAGCATGTCCCTATCCATTAAACACTGTTAGCAGCAGGACTTAATTGCAGAGTGCGGTCTTACGCCTAAGGAGATGGATATATCAGGGTGGGAGGGAAGAGTTCGCAACAATGCTAAAGTGTCAATAGCAGGTGTTTGAACGTTAGGCAAATATATTAAAAAAAAGGAAGAAAAGGAGTCAGGAAAACTTTCAAAACTCTGCCTCCCCCTTCTGCTGTCTTTCTGAAGTCGCCCCAACTCAGCATCAATCATTTGCTCCACAGGTGACCAGGTAGAGATCATTGCATGCAGCCATGTGAATACAGCCTGCCGCTCTATGTGATGATCTGCAGGCTGAAGAAATAAGGGAAAACTAGAATTCAAAAAGGAATCACCCTGCTCCATAACAGCGCAGCCAGGAAAAGAGCAGATCTTTCTCAACCACCTTCTCCCCATATCATGTTGGGTTGTATCTAACTATGTAATCCTCAGAATAGACCTAATGGAATCAATGGGCTTAAGTTGGTCATTATCAACTTTATTGATTTCGGTGGGCCTTCTCTGAGTATGACTTGGTCGCGAGACACTGGGATGACAGGGCAATAAGGCTGCAGTCATATTCACACACCCATATGTCCAATGTGGATCAATGAGAAAGCTCATTAACCCCATAGGGAATAATGGGGGTTGCGGACGGACCCAGCAGAAAAGACTGTGTGTGTGTAAAGGGGTGGGTCTAAGCTCCAAGAGAGAAGATGATTGGAGAGCTGAGTGTTGCTGGGGTAAATTGCACGTATCCATTCTTTGCTTGACAGGGTGAGTGCTTAAATAATCAGCGTTTTTGTGTTAAGCTCATTCCTGCTAGTGATTTGAATCTCCCACCCGCCCACCTCCTTTTTCTTGCAAGTTTAGAGTGACCTTGCTATGGTGCCGCCTGTATTCTGGGGCCAGTAGGATTTTTTTCCCATTTGGCTGATTGGCTGTTGCCATCTGGTTTTTCGCCTACTGCTTAGCAATAGTCACAACTTGTTAGGTTGGCAGGTTAGGCTTTGGTTGATGAGTTTGGGAGGGGCACCGCATGGAGTTGCATGCCCCTCAGTGTTGCTCTTATAGAAGTATTCCGTTAAAGGAATCCTGGGGCTTCGGGGCTCTAGTCCTTACACCCCCGCAATGGTGCGGGGCTGGGGCCAATACAGAGCACGAGCCTTGGGGAACATTTCTGGTGGGGGGGGGATGGCCTGGTCTCAGCTATCTCCTCCACCATGGGGCGTTTACTTGACTTTCCTAACGTAGGAAGTCAGAGCTGGTCCTGTCCCACCGTGGGGCAGAAGATTAACCAAAGCCTAAGGCCAACACTCAAGTTAATTTGTAATTTTGAATGAAGTTGTGGCCAAAATTATGCCAAAAAGCAAAACCTAAAATAATGTGTCTGTCTGAGTTATTGGGGGGAATTTTCTGGGGGTCTTGGCACGCAACCAAGGAGATATACAATCTAGCTAGTGGAAGAGGGACAACACAAGGTCTTCTTCCTCCCTCTAAGGTTGTGTTTACTCCAGATGCTCACTTTGTCCTCTCCTGTGAAGGCTCACAAATGGGGGCTGCCGACACGGTTTCAGTAATGACTGTCATGGACACCACAAGCCCAAGAGCCCATGTGACTGGCTCTATGCCCCCAATGGGTTTTTGGCCTTGTGTCTTTTAGACAGAAGTCCTCAAGTCCATACAGCAATGGAGGGAAGGGCTACAGATCAGTGACTGAGCATCTGCTTTGCACACAGAAGGTCCTGGGTCCAATCTTCAACATCTCCATGTAGGACTGGGAGAGATCCCAGTCGGAAATACCGGAGAGCCAGTAAGCATAGGCAGTGCTGAGCTAGATAGACTAAGTTCTGACTCAATATAAGGCAGCTTCCTATTTAATTATACAAACATACGTCACATGAAGAATGGTGTCCATTTTATGAGGAAAGGTCATGAATATCTCTCACTTGGACTACTGCAATGCATTCTATGTGGGGCTACCTTTGAAGGTAACCCAGAAGTTACAACTAATCCAGAATGTGGCAGTTAGACTGGTGACTGGGAGAGGCTACTGAGGCCATATAACACCAGTCCTGAAAGGCCTACCTTGGCTCCCAGTATATTTCCGAGCACAATTCAAAGTGTTGGTGCTGACCTTTAAAGCCCTAAACCAGGCATCCCAAAACTTCAGCCCTCCAGATGTTTTGGACTACAATTCCCATCATCCCTGACCACTGGTCCTGTTAGCTAGGGATCATGGGAGTTGTAGGCCAAAACATCTGAAGGGCCGCAGTTTGGGGATGCTTTCCCTAAACGGCCTCGGCCCAGTATACCTGAAGGAGCGTCTCCAACCCCATCTTTCAGCCCGGACAATGAGGTTCAGCTCTGGTGGTTCCCTCACTGCGAGAAGTGAGGTTACAGGGAACCAGGCAGAGGGCCTTCTCGGTAGTGATGCCCACCCTGTAGAACCGGCATCCCCAAACTGTGGCCCTCCAGATGTTTTGGCCTACAACTCCCATGATCCCTAGCTAACAGGACCAGTGGTCGGGGAAGATGGGAATTGTAGTCCAAAACATCTGGAGGGCCGAAGTTTGGGGATGCCTGCTGTAGAACGTCCTCCCATCAGATGTAAAGGAAATAAACAACTATTTGACTTTTAGAAGACATCTGAAGGCAGCCCTGTTTAGGGAAGTTTTTAATGTTTAATAAATTATTGTATTTTAATATTTCTGTTGGGAGCCGCCCAGTGTGGCAGGGGAAACCCAGCCAGATGGACGGGGTATAAATAATAAAGTATTATTATTATTATTATTATTATTATTATTTATTAATTAGCATCATGTCACATTTTCTGTACAATAGCAATGGCCACAAACCCGCTTGCTCTCCATCCAGCCTGCTGCTTGCTGTGCCACTTGTGGCACATGTTCTGCAGTCTCGATAAAGTTTTGGTTTCTTACGGAAAAGTTGAGGACGTGATACTCCGCATTGGCCTGTTTCTTTCTCCAACGCTTAATCATATGTTTCCTAAGTAATGGATGATGCCACTTAGCAGCCAGAGCTCCTGATCCATCACCTTCTGAAAACACTGCAGGTGCACTGCTGATACCATATGGTAACCTTTTCGGACTGGACAGCCCCTTTGTGTGTGTTCACAGCACAGAATATTTATTAACGTAGTTCTGACTCATATGCTGAAAGAGTCTTTTTTCATTTTTAGATTTTGTTTAATAGTGCTATATATAGATTTTAGGTTTGGGAACCTTAGATTGGTTTCTATTTTCAATTTCAATTTCAATTTCGATAATAATAATAATAATAATAATAATAATAATAATAATAATCCAAACACAATTGTATTCATAAATCATTGCACTTTCCAATGTCTGCTGTTTTTTGTTTAGGCAAAGATGCCATTTTATTATGTATGGGTTTGTTGGTTGGTTTGGTTGGTTTTTAATGTTGTTTTTATTGTGTCTCCTGTTTTTAATGTCTGTTTTCATCACTACTTTTAAAGATAAACACTTCACCTTTAAAATAGTGACGAAAACAGACATTAAAAAGAGGGAACACAATTTGCACTATTTTATGTAAAGCCCTAAACTATTTTTTAAAAAAATTAATTGGTACATTAATGAAGTAAAATATATAAATAAATGTTTTAATGCCATTATGTGTGTTTGTGTATTATCTGTGTTAGTATATAAGCATGTGGGTATATCGCTTGCTTATATGTACAGTGGTTTTTGAACAGCTTAGTTCTCAAACGTTTTGGCTCCCGAACGTCGCAAACCTGGAAGTGACTGTTCTGGTTTGCGAACTATTTTTGGAAGCTGAATGACTGGTGGGGCTTCTGCGGCTTCTGGTTGGCCGCAGGAGCTCCCTGCAGCCAATCAGAAGACGCGATTTGGTTTTCAAACGTTTTGGAAGTCGAATGGAATTTCGGAACGGATTCCATTCGACTTCCAAGGTACGGCTGCATATCACCCATCCACATATACACCTACATTCTGAGCCAGATTCAACTCACCAGTCTCACTACTGGAAGACTGTGCAAGGAGTTTTACTACTGCAATGGGGCTTGCCCTCGCTCTCTTCCCCTTGTGCACCACACCCAACTGGCTCAGGGTATGTGTGTCAGGAGATTCTCCAGAGCAGTGCATGAGTGAGGAGAGGAGGGGTTGTTCAGTTAGGGAAACTTTAAATGCTTGTGGTGGTGAAACCTTTGAAAAAGTGTGACATAGAATTCCCCCCTTTATATATTCCTTGTCCAAAGTGACACAATGTATCGGGCATTAATTCAGAAGACATGGCTTCAAATCCCCACTCAGCTATGACGAAGCTCACAGGATCCCCCACAAGCAAACCTCCTCTTACATTCAATTTCTGCTAAATAGTGACTAAATGCTAAATATTGTAAAGCATTGTCTCTGTGGTACCCTTCAAAACCGAAGGTGAAAACTCTGACCTAGTGCATCTAATTACTTGGCTTATTAGCTTCCCATTATATCAGTAATGGTGTGATAGGCAATGTAATTGCTAAGACTTGAAAAATTATACTTTGCTGTTCTATTTTATGAAGTGTGAGATAGTTCTATCTCCTTATTAACTTCTGCATTTAATGGATTGACCAGATTTTTGCAACCACTTAGTACATTGATCAAAATAATATTTACCGCCTCCGTTTATACGCTGCCCTTTGGCATTGTTTGTTCAGAGTTTTTTTCTTCAGGAAAGGAACACTATTTACTTGAAGGCTTCTTGTGATGGGAGTTTAAAAGTTCCTAATCTATTATCATTAAATTTGTGACCAGCTTTTAATAGGGATAGGGATCTTTTCTAATGTTTCAGGGCATAATGTAATCACAGCTCAGTGGAAGAAAATCTGCCTTGCATTCAGAAGGCCCCGGGTTCAATCCCTGGCATTTTCAGCTACGGGTGGAAAAGACTCTTGCCTGAAACCCTACAGAAGCATGTCAGCTAGTTAGATGATACTGAATTTGTTGGACCAAGGCAACCTCTTATGCTTCTAGATTTGAGTCAGGCCACTGTCTGCTTCAGCCAATTGCACTACTGGTTTTAACTAGCCCTGATGCTAAGATCCCTTTTAGCCAGAGATGTAAGGTGTCAAGGATTGAATTTCAGACCTACAACATGTAAACCATGTGCTCTTTCCATTGAATCATGATTCTATTGTGATGCATACATTTTTTAAAAAGAATTTTTTGCTGCTACTTATATTGCACTGTCGTTGTTGTTGTTGTTTAGTTGTGTCCGACTCTTCGTGACCCCATGGACCATAGCACGCCAGGCACTCCTGACTTCCACTGCCCCCGCAGTTTGGTCAAACTCATGTTCGTAGCTTCGAGAACACTGTCCAACCATCTCATCCTCTGTCGTCCCCTTCTCCTTGTGCTTTCCCAACATCCGGGTCTTTTCGAGGGAGTCTTCTCTTCTCATGAGGTGGCCAAAGTATTGGCGCCTCAGCTTCAGGATCTGTCCTTCCAGTGAACACTCAGGGCTGATTTCCTTCAGAATGGGATATTGCACTGTTGGGACTCCTTAAAAGGTGAGTAGCCTGAATCCTTAATAATAAATAAATGTGATGCTGAACGCTCTGTGGTTGTATTAATAATAACATTTTTTAAATTTATACTCTGCCCATCTGACTGGGTTACCCCAGCCACTCTGGACCACTTCCAACATATACAAAAACATAAGAAAACATTAAACATTAAAAACTTCCCTATAAAGGGCTGACTTCAGATGTCCTTTAAAGGTTATATAGTTACTCATCACCTTGATATCTGATGGGGAGGGCGTTCCACAGGGCAGGCATAACTACTGAGAAGGCCTTCTGTCTGGTTCCTTGTAACCTCACGGTGAGGGAACTGCCAGAAGGCAGTTGAAGGCAGGCTGAATGATGGGGGTGGAGATGCTGTTTCAGGTATACAGGGTCGAGGCCGTTTAGGGTAGGCATCCCCAAACTTTGGCCCTCCAGATGTTTTGGACTACAATTTCCATCATCTCTGACCACTGGTCCTGTTAGCTAGGGATCATGGGAGTTGTTTGCCAAAACATCTGGAGGGCCGCAGTTTGGGGATGCCTGGTTTAGGGCTTTGAAGGTCAGCACCAACACCTTGAATTGTGCTCGGAAACCTATAGGGAAGCCAAAGCAGGGCTTTTAAGACCAGTGTTATATGGTTCTGATGGCTGCCCCCGGTCACCAGTATAGCTTCCATGTTCTGAATTCATTGTAGTTTCTGCGACACCTTCAAAGGTAGACCCATGTAGAGCGTGTTGCAGTAGTAGACCAATAGGTCTCCACATCTAAGCACTGGTAAAATATAATGTGAAAGAACAGCCAAACAATCTATTCAACACTGTGAAGTAAAAATCAGCCTCTCTTACCAGTAGTCTCTAATGCACCGTTTGCAAATTTTGATTCTCTGCTTCCTAGGCCTTTGTGTGTCCTCAGCAAACGGGCTGCTTGCCACTGCTAAAGGTGTTGCTTGCTTCCATCCAGAAAGCATGTATGCGCCAAATGGCTTCACATCCTCTCCCAAGTGGCCACACTGTGAGCAACCACCTGCTTCACTGCCTGTTTGCCAAAGTGGCCCGGAGCCCATCCATGGATTGCAATGCTAACCCCTGCTTCTGATGGCAACAACCGGTGGCATTGAACTCCGCCACTCATCTGCCAAGGTGGCAATGGAAGACCTGTTTGAAAACACCTTCCAGCCACGGTGGAGCAGTCCAGCCTAGCCACAGCATTCCAAAAAGCAAGATACAACGACTGTGTCCAAGAGGCTCTTCTTAATTATCTTGAAAAGAAACAGATACAAACACGATTCCAATTTATTTCCCTCTAATTTGTGTCAAGACCTTCCTTGCCAATTCAGGTGAATAGGTGAAAAAAGGGGTGGGTGGGTGTGAAAATCAATCTATTGAGAAACGCAGGCAGTTTAAACCAGAGATCTTCCCAGCGGGGGATTTAGAGGAAAATTACAAGGTAATAAGATATTTGAATAGTAATTTAAGATGAAATAGTGAACAAGCACGTCTTGCTTAAATTATTTTGAAACTACAAAAACGCATGGTATAATACAGGGAATGGCTGGCAATATCAGTTTGGTTTTTTAATGTTTTGCTAGAAACCCCAACCTGCATGAAGTGCAAAGGATTGACATTTAGAAGTTTAAAATTCTGAGTCCAGGGTTTTGCTTTTTAGTACCCCCAAAATGGGTTTTCTCACAAGAAAATCCATGCTTGGTTTCTGCCTGCACCCCAATATTTCTTCATTTCAGCAAAATCAGTTAGAAAGGAATGTGTGTGGAGTCATTGCCCATATTCAGTGAATACTGAATGTAAGGATGAGGACAAAAGTGTGCATACAAGCTCTGCCCTCTCACACATGTCAAATCCTCTTCAGCCCCCATTTACCGGGGGGGGGGGGTTCTGCTCTCATTTGCTCAAGTAGGAGTCAGACTCTCCTCACTATGAGTGGGCATTTCTCACAGACACCCTGGATCACACACGTGACCACTCAAGGACTCATGTGTTTACTATGGATTAATTTTCAATAAATGATCCAGTTTGGAGGATTATTCATGGTTTCATAAAACATGGGAATGACTAGAGAACCAGGTTGTTGTCTTGAAGGCCTGTTGTGAGCTAGAAAAATGAAATATAAATATTTGAAGTGGATAAGTGAATGAATACCTAGATGTTCCCTTCCAAATTTCAGTCAGTTTGGACAACAGTGTCTTAACATTTAGAATGTGTAGAATTTTATAACGGTGGTTCTCTGTTTGACCCCTCTGTCTTAACGTATATGCACTACTGTGCTAGGTAGATTAATCAGAAGTTGCCTCATCCCAGGTCAGGCTGCATTTCTCTGCTTGATATGCCACCCCTTCCAATGGGTCTCCCTAATGGGCATGGCCCATAGAGTGGTGATGCAAAACAGACTCTTCTTGATGGCAGCACCCTGGTGGCAGCAGACGGCAACACTCCTGAGAGGGACTGGACTGAGGAGGAATGGTGGAGACCGCCTCCCCCTTCTCCTGAACCTTCCCGAGAAGAGGAGGACAGTGTAGATCTACAACGGTGGTTTGCAGAGGGTCATGGCTCAGGGAGGGAAAGGGGGCAAAACTGGGAAATAATGGGAGACAGGAACAGCTGGCTGACACGTTATCACTAGAGAGCATTCCAGACCCCCCTTCTCCCAGAACATGGCAAGCAATGAAAGTAGGAGAGCAGAGAGCACAGAGGCAATTGTCCCTAAGCAGACACCATAAGGGAGGTGGGGCTGCTGACAACTGAGAAGGGAAGGGGGGAGGAGTTTACTCAGAGCAGCACCATTATCCATAGACTGCATTGCTATGTCTCTCTGTGAATATTGAATAAAAGACCTTGGTAAAAGCTTCTTCAGTTCCCATTACTGGCACCCTGCTGTGAGGGAGGGGGATTCGATTCCCTGAAATCTGACAACTCCTGCTGGAATTCCTATTGTACCCAACTCTGTTGCCTTAAAACATACCTATTAGTCAAGGTCTTTGACACATAGCTGGAGCGGTGTGTGTGTGTGTGTGTGTGTGTGTGTGTGTGTGTGTGTGTGTGTGTGTGTTCCATAGTTCAATTATGGCTGTCACTATCCTTGGAAAGAGGCCGTAGCTTAGTGGTAGAGCATCTGCTTTGAATGCAGAAGGCCCCAGGTTCCATACCTGGCATCTCCAATGTCAGGAATGAGTCAGCTGCAAGTGAAGGCTTGCAGCCAACTGCAGAAAGCAGCCAGGAACAGAGAAGCTTAAATGTTAGTCAGGCAGGGGAGAGTCAGCAGCTGCAGACTTCAGCTATTCCTGACCTTGACGAGTCAACTGATAAGGCATTAGCTGAGAGCAGGCAGGAACACAGCCAAAGCTCGCAGGAAGCACAAACAGGAGCAAATAGACTCAGAAACAGCCTCACAGAACAGGAAGAGGTGGGAGCTGATCCACTAAATCCAAAGAGTCGGTGAATGGGAGGGTTGTTAGATAGGAAGCAAAACAAGAGACATAAAGTAAAAAAATTCCTTCAGTAGCACCTTAAAGACCAACTAAGTTTATATTTTGGTATGAGCTTTCATGTGCATGCACACTTCTTCAGATACACATGCACACAAAAGCTCATACCAAAATATAAACTTAGTTGGTCTTTAAGGTGCTACTGAAGGAATTTTTTTATTTTGCTTCGACTCAGACCAACACGGCTACCTACCTGTAACAAGAGACATAAAGGTCATAAGTTAAATATCTTCTGCAGACACTGGAAGGAGTCTTCAGAAGGGTCATCTTAAGCAATGATGCCGGAAGCTTTGTTTGAGTTGTCTAGAACTATCTGTTTGTTTTTGCAATAAATCCTCTTTTTTAATTACCTACGCTTACTGTGTTATCAAGCTGGGAACCTGGACTCCTGACATCCAAGCAGGATTGGGAGAGACTCCTGTCTGAAATCCTGGCGAGCTGCTACCAGTCAGTGTAGACTATACTGAGCTAGATGGACAGTCTGACTCAGTGTAAGACAGCTTCCCATGCATTCTGTGGTAGCATTGTATTTTATTGTCTATGGGTTCAAATTACTGTTCTATTCTGTTGTTATCCACATGGCTATTGTTAGCCATCTTGGGTTACTTTGGGAGGGAAGGCAGGACACACAAATGAACACTAGCGACAACATTGCAGCCTCAGTCTTTTGCATTTGCAGAGATTTCACTTGAAATTGTGCAGTTGCACAAATCTGAAACTGTGCCTGATGCACAGCACCAAGTTAGCACCTGCTCTCCTGTTGTATCGCTTGCAGAGAAGCATAGGAACTAAAGGTATTTTGTTTCCTCAAACAATTCCTTATAGCGAACCTTCAGATCCTGTAGGTCTTTCGTCAGCGATTGCTTCCAATTGGATAAACATAAAAGGGGTAGATGTGTTAATCTTTCCTTACTTGGGGAGTGTGAAGGAGTAGAGCAGGCACAGGCAAACTCGGCCCTCCAAATGTTTTGGGACTACAACTCCCATCATCCCTGACCACTAGTCCTGATCGCTAGGGATGATGGGAGTTGTAGTCCCAAAACATCTGCCTATGCAGATAGTTGCCTATGCCTGGAGTAGAGAATCACATTGATATCTGAAGACATCTGAAGGCAGCCCCATATAAGGAAGTTTTTTAAATGTTTAATTTTCATTATGTTTTTTATATATGTTGGAAGCTGCCCAGAATGGCTGGGGCAACCCAGTCAGATAGGCTAGGTATAAATAATAAAATTATTATTATTATGGAACAGGGCGTCCTTATTTTCACTGGAGAAAGGTTGGAGGGCATCTCTTGCAAATTTGCCTTTGCTGATGGAATTTTACTCCAACTTTGCCGATCACTTTGTGCACATCTTCTAATTTATTCATGTCACTTCATTTCATGGTGCTCCAGAAAAGAAAATGTATCATGACTAATGGAAAGAAAGAATTCTTGAAAGCAGCCATCGCAGCAACTTTAATTAACTTGCATCTTGCAGATATTGTCATAAGTGATTGCATTAAAGAAAGCTTCTCTAATTAATAAGAAAATATGCTTAATTTGTAAAACAAACAAACAAACAAACAAAAAACACACACACCCCAAAAAAACCATAGTCAACATGAGGCTAATCAAAATGCAGTGCAAATTTTAGTCTGACTCAGCATGTTGGCTGGAAGAACACTATGTTTTTAACTCTCTAACTCCTGAGGCAGATCCTCCAACTTCTGGTAGTCAAACTGGATGTAAGCGTCACTCACACAGGAAGGAAGTTTAGCGTTTAGAATGACTCACCTTCTGTGCCCATGGGTGTCTGTGTGAGTCTCCCTGCTTTTGAAAGTATCAAAACAACAACACTAACTCATTCAGAGATACAACAGGCAGCCTTGTGAAAGGGTCTCTTATCATTGATAGTGGTTGAATGGGCAAAATGACCCAACACCAGTGGAGACTGCTTGGAGACAGGCAAAGAGTTGGAGTTGGCAAAAAGCTAGTCCCCTACACTGTGCACAATTCATCTTGACTGCATTTATTTCTTTATCTGCTGTTGGTGGTCACTGAAAGCTGATCATTGTTTTTCAACTACATTGTGGTTAGCTGTGTTGAGGCTTTTGCAGATTTGGTGCAAATTTAGAAAGCAGGTAAATTAAGCAAGCATTTGGCATAAGCCTCTAGTTCAGGCACCCCCAAACTGTGGTCCTCCAGATGTTTTGGCCTACAACTCCCATGATCCCTAGCTAACAGGACTAGTGGTCAGGGATGATGGGAATTGTAGTCCAAAACATCTGGAGGGCCGAAGTTTGGGGATGCCTGCTCTAGTTCATCTTTCCCCAGCCTGATCCTTCAATATGTCGATGGACTGCCAACATTCCTGACTATTGGCCATTCCAGCTGGCTGTGATGGAAGTTGTAGCCTAAAATGTCCAGAGGGCACCAGCTTGGGGAAGAATGATGTAGCTCCTGTGTCCACCTGTAACAGAGCAATCCAAACCCCTCTCTACACAGGTGGGGAAAGTGCTGTTGACCTCAGGTCCTGCTTTCAGGCTTCCCATAAGCATCTGGTTGGCCACTGTGAGAATAGGATGCTGGACATGATGGGACTTTGCTTGCGCCAGGGATAGCTCAGTTTGTTAGAGCATGGCGCTGATGATGCCAAGGTTGCAGGTTCTATCCCTGTATGGGGCAACCATATATTCCTGCACTGCAGAGAGTTGGACGAGATGTTCGCAACTCTACAATTCTGTGACTCTATGACCCTTCAGGGCTCTACTTATGTTCTAATGTTGCTCTGCTCTTGACAGTCAACTGCGCCAATAATAGGTTTGTCTGTGATAGACTCAAGTGAAGTACTTACCGAGAGGAGTGGGATGATAGAAATGCCATTAAATTAATCATTCTGCAGTGGACAGGCTTTTAATTATAGAGTAAGAGCTGTCCAAAGCAATAAAGGACAGATTAAAAAATGAAGCAGAATACTTTTGCACATGAGTTTAGACTGGGGAATTTTTTCCTTCCATGAATTATCTTAAGGCTGCAATCATATACTGTACTTCCCTTGGAGTAAGTTCCATTGAATTCAGTGTGGGTCACTTGTGAACAGATATGCATAAGATTTCCCTGCAAGTTAACTTATCTCAGGCACCACCAACCCATTGTCTATGTCAAGCCAGAATGAAGGTCACTAGTCTGTAAAAATGCTCAAACAAATTTGGCTTCATGGTGATCTCTTCACTAGTCCACACTGTTGAGAATACAGAGCTCAACGCAACTTAATGTGGTGTGTGTGTGTGTGTGTGTGTGTGTGTGTGTTCATAACCAGGAGAGCACATTTTAAGTCAACCCAGACTTTGAGGGGAAGCAGTAATATACAATTATGAAATACATGCACATTTTATCCTCTAGATAGCCAATTTCACTAGCTTGACAAAAAAAGACAGAGGTGGCTTATTTCGAGCTATTTCTACTCCTCTCTCAGTCCAATGGCTTGAAACCTGACCAATAATTATTGTATTGGGGTTGCGTCAGCATTTTATTTTTATTGAGAAATGCACATTTGTGTGCGTTTTATGATCAGGCCATAAACATTTGCTCCAGGACTGTTATCTGGCACAGATAAAGTTAGTCCAAGCACAATTTGTCCTAGCGATTTGAATCTATTTCCATGTTAAGACTTCATGGATCTTAGATAATATCCTAATTAGGTCACAGGCATCAGCATTTGTGTAACTGACCTGCAGCCAGACATTATGTTGCTGAGCACACAGTTGCAGGGGTGAAAGTAGGGATAGACCAAGCTATTTCAGTCTGCCCCATCCTGTTTTGGTCTGTGGATTCAATAGCGGGCAACAGAGATGTGGGGATGGGGCTGCATTGGGCCTGCATTGCTCTCCTGCCTTACTGACACATGTTGCTGCCTCTTATCAAAGGAGAGACAAGGCTGGGGAGCTGTCAGGAGTCCAGGTTCCCAGCTTGATAACACAATAAGTGTAGGTGATTAAAGAGGAGGTTTTAGTGCAAAAAACAAACAGATAGCTCCGGACGGCTCTAACAAAGCCTCTGGCATCATTACTCAAGATGACCCTTTTGAAGACTTCATCTGGTGTCTACAGAATGTATTGAACTTTCGCAGCTTAGTCTCTTGTTTTGCTTCCTGTCTAGCAGCCCTCCCATTCACCGACTCCACAGACTTATTGGATCATCTCCAGCCTCTTTCTTTTCTGAGAAACTCCCTCTGTGTCTGTTTGCTCCTGTTTGAGCTCCCTGAGAGCTTGGGCTGTGTTCCAGCCCGTTTTCAGCTACTGCCTTATCAGTTGGACCATCAAGGTCAGGAAGAGCCAAAGTCTGCAGCTGCCAGCTCTCCCCTGCCTGGCTAACATCTAAGCCTCTCTATTCCTGGCTGCTTTCTCCCATTGGATTCAAACCTTCACTTGGAGATGGCTCATTCCTGACAGGAGCTCACCATGGTATGGGCATGGTGTAGACCAGGCACCCCCAAACTGCGGCCCTCCAGATGTTTTGCCTACAACTCCCATGATCCCTAGCTAACAGGCCAGTGGTCGGGGAAGATGGGAATTGTAGTCCAAAACATCTAGAGGGCCGAAGTTTGGGAATGCCTGGTGTAGACGCAGTGGTCGAAGCATCATATTGCCTCCATCACTGAACATAGTGTCTTCTTCTTCTTCTTCTTCTTCTTCTTCTTCTTCTTCTTCTTCTTCTTCTTCTTCTTCTTCTTCTTCTTCTTCTTCTTCTCAGCAGGACCTGTCACAGGTTACAACAACAATTCATGCACAAATTAATTTGTTTTGAACAATAAAAATATTAATCCCTTTCTTATTAAAAAGAAAAAAGAAAAAAGTTGTAAGCAATGAATCTCTGCTACCAATGAATTGACAAATGCTTTCAGCCCTGGGAAACACATTGGAAAATTCTATATGCAAACCTTGGAGCTCACCAAAAGAAATACTGCTTTCATTTAAGTCTGCGAAATTCTCTACTGGAAGAGATGGCATTTAAACATATGCTGTGGCTTTGAGTTAGAATGTGAAAAGCCAGCTAATTTGAAGGTCATTAATAAGAATTGTAGCTTCTAAGGTAGGGTAATGATGAGGTAATGAAATCTTGTGTTTCGGGGCATACAAACACTTTTCAATGGGTTGGCAAGTTGTTTTTTAATATATATATATATATATATATATATATATATATATATATATATATATGTAGCACTGATTAGTTGAATCAGTGTTTTAAAATCTCATCTGATGTAATATATATTGATTGCTGTTAAAACCAAAGGAGTGAATCTGTGCCACTCAGGGTACAGATGTGGAAATCATTATTGGGTAGCAATAGAACACAATTATATCCTTTCCAGCATAATGCTTATAAGCAATTCGTTGGCATGATAAGCATCTTCACCTTGATCCAGAGCCTTGGGGGGTGATTAGAAATGAATGAATCTCAACCAAGAGAATGCTGTGGAATAATCCATTCCACTAGGGTGTAGAGGTGCACAATGCTGTAGCATTTGCAGGCAATGAAATTGGGCACTAAACAGTCCATTGGCTTCCCCTTAATTCCAAACTAAGAGGCTGGCCCGGCGGTTTTTAAGAACATAAGGGGTGGACCAAAGGCTCATCTGGTCCAGCATTCTGTTCTCACAGTGGCAACTAGATGCCTCTGGGTAGCCCACAAGCAGGACATGTGTGCTGCCGTACCTCCTGCTCATGATCCCTAAAAACTGGCATTCAGAGGCCAACCGCCTCTGATTCTGCAGACAGCACAAAGCCACCATGATGAGTAGCTTGGTGATATTTGGTAACATTTATTCTGGACCACATGCAATAGTTTCTTTATCATTCCGTCAAAAATAAATCCCAAAAACCTAGCAGCAGCTGACATTCCCACCATAAATGATAATATGTACTAGGTTTATGGGAACCCCTCCAACAATTAGGTGATATAGAAGAAACCATTTTTGACATTTGCAACGGAGTGCAATGCCACCTGTGTAATAATTTCAAGGAGTTTTCCGTAAGAAAACTGGAAACAGATTTTAAGTGTTGTGATTCCCAAATTTTATTCCAGTCCTTGGAAATAATTTGTCTGCTAATATTTTGTGCCCATATCTTTTTACGGGGTTCCATAGATCCGTAAGTTATATGAGCAATATAAAGTACAATTTAGAAACTAATGCATCCTCTCTTCACCCCACTGTGTTTAATTAATTTTCAGATTGTGTTAAGGATCTCAGAGCTTGTATTTTTACACGTTATTTGATTAAAATAAACCCAGTTTGTGTTAAGATTTGACAAAGTTAATTTTATTTAGGTAGTCTGGTGACTGAGGATGAAAAGGCCCCAACTCTTACCAGAGGCACGTTGCTCACTTGGAGTTATCCGTGGTGCTGAAGCTTATGCCTTGCCTCGAGGCTCATCTTGCCTTTCCTTGTTTCAACCTTGGAAACTTTTCCATGGGACTAGAACACAACACTGTCCTAACTGTAGTGTTGGACTCCTTCTAACTTCTAACTTTCTCTAGCCCATCTAGTTGTGAAACAGAACTTCTACATTCCATGGCATATCCTGATTTCTAAGGTTTCCTAGCACTCTTAGCAATTTGGAATAATGTTCATGGTTACCGAGCCAGCGATGGGCCAGGATGCCATTGGCTTCGGCTTGGTGAATGCATGTGAAGAAGAGTTAATTAGGCAGAAAGCAGCAAGAAAAAGAATGATAGATAGAATGATTCTCTGAAGACATTTTAGATTGATTAGGAACCGAACCAGATAGATGGGATTTTTCTACCTTTTATGTCAGTTTTGTTACTGGCGTAGGCTGGTTTCTTAAATAGTTTTCACATTATTATGGAGCCACAGAGACAAGTATACATTAAAAAGTATTCAATAATATATCCAACTAAAGGCTGGGCATACAAAAGCTAAACATATTAAATAATAACAGGCAATCTGAAATGATGACAACTGTATTTCTCATGGGGAGAGATACCTGTAAATTTGGAACTAAACAAGATGAAATAAAATCGCATCATGCTGAATAGAAAGGATCAGAATCTTCCTGTTCCTTAGAGACCCACAACATGCCTTTTTTTTTCTGAAATAACTAAATTCCAGAGATTTTTTATAAGGATATAGTCAGATTTCTTAATGGTTTCCTCCGTTATGCTATAGAGATCCTGGCAGTTGCCAGCATCCATGTCTTCATAGTATGTGTGAACAGATGTAGATTTTGAGAATCCATAATTGCACCCACCTGGGTACTTTGTGCAATATCATGGCAGATTTGAGGAACAGGGAATGGGGTCATCCTGAGTTTTGGAGAATGTTATTAGCAGTCCCAGATTTTGGGCAGTTCCCTCACACAGGGTCAAGCTGAGGTGGCACAAAATGGAGAAGCTCCATAATTGAGAAGAAGCTCCATTTGAAGGTACCAAATGTTAACCTCACACAGGGCACCATCTTACGAAAGATGACCAGACTCTGCCCTGGTTGTCTGTAAAATGCTGATGACACACAGCTCTGCTTCTCCTTTACACCTGGAGGTGTAGCAGTGAATGTGCTGGCACATTTTCTTGCCTCAGTAATTATGCTAAAGCTCTGTCCAGATAAGACTGAGAAACAGTTGATGGGGTTACACTCCCTCTGAAGGAGTGGGTATACTGCTAGAGGACTTTCTGGATCCATGGTTGTTGCTTAAGGCTCAGATGGCCTGGTTGGCATGCATAGCTGCCAAGTCTCCCGTATTCCCCGGGAAATCCCCATTTTTCCAGCTGTTCCTAGCTGAAAAAACAGATTTTTTGTTTTGTTTTTCCCTGGTTTATTCTGGCGCAGCGGCCATTTTGGAACTGGGCGGAGCATGCTCAGAAGCGACTTTTGATGCTGTTCTGCCCAGTTCCGAAATGCTGAGAAAAGGAGGCAACACGTCGACCAGTTCTTCGGCAAAAAATAACTGTTTTAATCTGTAGTTAACCATAAATCAGACAGTGATCCAGTGTAATCATCTGTTTCGGTTAATGCTTCTTCAGTTTTATAACTAGTACTTGTGTGTACTCTACGGCAGTGGTCCTCAACCCCCGGGCCACGGACCGGTACCGGTCCGTGGATCAATTGGTACCAGGCCGCCCAAGGAACATTAAATATATTTAAATCAAAACTATTAAATCAAAACAATCTAAATAAAATATAAACAATCAATGTCCCCCCCCTCAGCGGGCCGCAGTAAAATTATCAAACGTTGACTGGTCCGCGGCGATAAAAAGGTTGGGGAGCACTGCTCTACAGAACAGGGGTCATACTCATGTTCCAAAATGGCTGCAGTGCAACTTCTGGCGCAGTGGCCATTTTGGAACTGGGCAAAGCAGCATCAAAAGTCACTTCTGAGCATGCTCCGCCCAGTTCCAAAATGGCGGCAGCGCTACTTCCGGTCTGCTACTCCCGCCCTTATTTCTCCGACAGCAACTTGGCAGGTATGTTGGCATGAGTGCCTTTGGCTGTTGGCTCTGCTGCACCCCAGTCCAGACAGGGATAGCCTAACATCTGTTGTTTATGCTCTGGTAACCTCTAGGATAGTGTTAGGTACTGAGCTTGGATCCTAGAACAATAGGCAGGTAGGATCCTAGAAGGCAGCAACCTGATTGGTCTGCAGGAGCTGCCCAATCCGGCTCCAGGAGGAAGTGAATCAGCAACCGGAGTGGCCTGTAGGAGCAGTCCAATCAGGCTCCAGGAGGGGTGTTGAATCAGCCAATCACATGGGACGCATTGTGTAAATAATGTATATATATAGCCAGAGGTTTTGGGGGAAATCACTCACTCACTGTCTACCATGACTTGAAATAAATAGCATGAAATCAACACTCAACTCTGAGTATATTTTTTAGATAGGTTACTGCAATGTGTTATACATAGGGCTGCCTCTGAAGATGGTTTGGAATCCTCAGGAGATGTAGAATTCAGGGGTCAGGCTGTTCACTGGCACAAGATGGTTTGAGCATGTAATGCCAATCTTGGCCCAACTGCACTGGCTGCCAATTAGTTTCTAGGCCCAGTTTAAAGTGCTGGTTTTGACCTATAAAGCCTGAAATGACCCAGAACCACAATACGTCAAGGACCTCATCTCCCCATATGAACTGAGCCAGACCTCCACAATCATCACCCGAGGCCCTTCTTTGCAGGAGGTCCAGAGGGTGGCAACATGAGAACAGGATTTTTCTGCACTGATTCTGTGCTTGTGGAATGGCTCACCTTTGTTACATTTCTTTAGGTGCCAGGCCAAAATATCCCTCCTCTTCCAGGCCTTTGGCTAATTAAATAAATCTATGCCCTTTTAAACTGTGTGTGTGTGTGTGTGTGTGTGTGTGAGAGAGAGAGAGAGAGAGAGAGAGAGAGAGAGAGAGAGAGAGAGTTATTGCTTTTGTTTATTACTCTGTTATGCATTTTTTGTTTTTATATTGTAAATTGTCATGTGATCCTTAGATGAAGGGCAGTATAGAAATTAAATCAAACCAACCATTCAATAAAATAAAATAATCTATCTGGGGGAGGGAACAACCAAGAGCCTGGCTGTTACAGCAACATAAGTATCTTTTATTAATTTAAATACTGCTCACTTGCCAAACTGGCTTCTAAGCAGTTTACAAATGTAAAACCAATCACAGAAATATATCCACACACAATTAAAATGGCTATCTGTCATGGATGCTTTAGCTGAGATTCCTGCATAGCAGGGGGCTGGATTAGATTACCCTTGGGTCCCTTCCGACTCTATGATTCTATGAAAATACAACCATTTCACCAAAACATTCAGAAGGTCATCATTAAAATGCACAATAAAACAAGCCCATTAAAATAGCAATACAGTTAATTGCTTTACTTGCGTCACTTGCACATTCCATTTTCAACCATGGCATGCCTTCCACAATATTCTTTTTCTTCATTATTCTTTAGCATCTTATTTATGCTGATGGTACGATGTTTCCTTTTATCTTATCACAATCCAAGATGCCGTGGCCTCAAACAACTAGCACCAAGAATCCACAGCCTGCACTAAATGTCTCAGGGATGAAATTTTCATCCAGTTTGGTCTACTCTATGCTGTAGAGTCTGTACGTTGTTCATGCTGCAGGCCTAGTAGGATCTAGCGATTAACGCCTCCTCCCCATTAATCTCGTGATCCTAACGGGACCTCAAAATCAAAGGCTAAAAGAACGATATACTATATCTTGGAAAGAACATGCAGAGGGTGTGTTGCGACTAAAACACGATTCTCTTGAGTGCTCATTACTTTAAAACCCACACCACCATTATGGGTCACCATCTCCTAATTAGTAGTTTGGAACAGCAATATAATTAATATGTTTAATTAATAACTTCACTTTTACTAGCATGTCACTACACTGCTCAGGAGCCTTCTTTCTCCTATGCAGACCATTCAAAGAAGATGTGTGTATGCAAGAAACCAGCCTTTCCCAGATTGATGGGGTCCAAATGTTTTGGACTCCAACTCCCATCAGGCCCAGTCAGCATGGCTAATGGTCAAGGGGAGATGAGAGTTGTAGTCTGCCGCATCTGGAAGTTACCATGTTGAGGAAGGCCACCACAGAAAAATACAATCAGTCGTGTCCTTTAGACACAATAGGTGGACTTTTGAAATACAGGCACAGTACCTATAGACAGGAAGTTCAGAAAAACCAGGCTGTTGGCAATATAGGTAGCACAGGATTGAACCGCAACCCCAGTGGTGTAGTGTGGGTTGCCGGTGCCCGGGGCAGGCGCACACCAGGAGCTGGGGTATGGAGGGTGAACAGAGCCCGCAGCACCAGCCCAGCCATCACCACCGACACCGCCAGAGCTGTGACGGTGTGATGGGTTGCACACGTCACCACGAATGACACTCTCTTGGCCACCTGCATGTGGGCACCTAGTTGTACCCCATCAAAATTGTGCCCCTTGTTCCCGCCATGCTATGCCCCTGCTGCAGCCGTCTTTCCAAAGGAATTACTATGGCAATTGTGCCAGGGCATAAAGTGGCCAGGCTCGGTGACATGAATTTATCTAACATTTTCTTTGGCTTTTTGGAGGTAAACACTGAAAAATTAATTCCAGAGCATGCTCTTTTGCTCTGGCTCCTGCTGTGCTTGCTAAGCTGGCACACTGGTTTTAATTAGCATTTAGCTAACTGCTCATTTTGGTGTGAAAACTCTGCGCATAGAATCGAGTGAACCCAGAAGCGCATAGAATGGGGAAAAAGAGCAATTGTAAACAAATTACCTTGAGGAGCACAGCAGTAATTATCCTGCAGATAGAAATTGCTGTATACATTTCTTTTTACAAGCCAGTCTTAAGCAGCGACGTTCCGGCGTAATTCCCAAACTTCCTCACAGACCTGCTGAGCTTGAGGATTCGGGGGCACTTTCAAAACAGACTCACTCTTATGGAATATTTGTCTATGCCACCAACTAAGCAGTTATTTCTGTTTCCAAGGAACTCGTTGTGAGCAGGTGGATGAAATAGGGATTTTTTACTAACATAGATACTTGCTTAGAAAGCCCTCCATGCAAGGTGGAATCCCGTTTAGGCCAAGGTTCCTCCCTTAAGTAGAGGGTCAATATTGTATCCTCCAACAGGCCACAGAGGGGAATTGGGATGTGCGTTTATCAGGACCATGCCCTCGTGGGAGCCAGGTGACTCACATGAGAGTGTGGCCCCAAAAATGCCTGTTTTGGGGGCTGTGCTCTCATGAGAGTCATCTGGCTCCCCCCCCCCAAAAAAAACAGGCATCTTTTGGGGCCATGTTCTCACAGGAGCCAAAATGGGACATCCCTGGAGCCAATCAGAAGTTGGGTGGCTTCTGGAATTCTGGGATATCCCGCTCAGTTGACAGGTATGCAATATGTCAGCAAGGCCAGAGTTTCCATGTGTTGCTCAAATGTGCAATTGGTGTGTGGGAGGGCACTGAGCCCAATCCTGATCCATCAGGAGATTGGGAGTGT
The DNA here is from genome assembly GCF_963506605.1 of Zootoca vivipara. Taxonomy (NCBI): domain Eukaryota; kingdom Metazoa; phylum Chordata; class Lepidosauria; order Squamata; family Lacertidae; genus Zootoca; species Zootoca vivipara. Next base: position 122,023,946 of record NC_083276.1, on the reverse strand, counting down.
CATGGAAGGGCAGATATGAGAAGGAAGTGGTGAGTCCGTGTCTGTCGGTCTATCCATCTAGGAACATTTTGCTCAATACATTCTAGTTTCTTACATGCAAGTATTTCCTGTCTTCAGCTACATCTCCCCACAAATCAAGATGTGAACTGAATCATCTTGGATTAAGAGCAAAATTAGATCCCATGATAACAGACCTTTTCCTGCCTATCTCAACCACAAGCCTGCTAGCCATACCAGTGAGATCGCTTGAATAATAATAATAATAATAATAATAATAATAATAATAATAATAATAAATAATATATTACTTATACCCCAGCCAGATGGGCAGCTTCCAACAAGAGATTAAAAATACATTAAAACACCAGTCATTAAAAACTTCCCTAAACAGGGCTGCCTTGAGATGTCTTCTAAAAGTCAGGTAGTTGTTTATTTCCTTGACATCTGATGAGAGGCCTTCCACAGGGCGGGTGCCACTACCGAGAAGGCCCTCTGTCTTGTTCCCTGTAACTTGGCTTCTCGCAGTGAGGGAACCAGCAGAAGGCCCTTGGAGCTGGACCTCAGAGTCCAGGCAGAACGATGGGGGTGGAGACGCTCCTTCAGGTTTACTGGGTCGAGGCTGTTTAGGGCTTTAAAGGTCAGCACCAACAATTTGAATTGTGCTCAGAAACATACTGGGAGCCAATGTAGGTCTTCCAGGACTGGCATTTTGTGGTCTTGGCGGCCACTCCCAGTTACTCCCAGTCTAGCTGCTGCATTCCGGGAAAATTGCAGTTTCTGGTTCACCTTCAAAGGTAGCCCCATGTAGAGCACATTGCAGTAGTCCAAGAGGGAGCTAACTAGAGTATGCCTTACTCTGACGAGACAGTCCACAAGCAGGTAGGGTCTCAGCTTGCGTACCAGATGGAGCTGGTAGACAGCTGCCCTGGACACAGAATTGACCTGTGCCCCCATGGACACCTGTGAATCCAAAATAACTCCCAGGCTACACACCTGCTCCTTCAGGGGCGCAGTTGCCCCATTCAGTTGCCTTATTCAGGACCAGTTCACACCTTGTATTTGCCCACACAAATTCATACTCAGGGATGGTGTGAAGCCTCTGGGACTTGCTTCCAAGGCGATCTCTGATGTTCAGGAAGCTCCCAATTCCACGGCCCTGCTGAGCAGTCAGTTAATTTACCAGTTCAGACCGAGGAGCATCAATTCATCAGCTGAGCATGGGAAGCACTAGTTTCTGAATTAGTAACACGTGGGCCTTGTCTTTTGGGAGCTATTAAAGACTACCTTAAGGGGAAAAGGCCATTCTAAGCAGGCGCAGGTCAGGATGCATATAAAATGAGAGATCATTCCTGTAGATATCCATGGGGTAGCACCAACCATGCTGCTTTGCAAAATGAGCTTCTGCTTGTGGTAGATCTGTGCGGTGATGTATGCTGCAGGAACTGAAGGTTTAGCTGCATCGTTCATTTCCCTTCATTTAAGCAAAAATAACTTGTTGGATTTCACTTAGGAGTGAACTGATCATTACAGTACATACAAATGCTATTCACTTCTCCTGATCTGTTCCTGTGATACTCAGTGCTGGTGCTGGAAAGGAAATAGAGGCTCAACAGCACATTTGTTCCATCTAACAAAATGGATCATTATACCAATTTATTATCTCTCACAATTCCCAGATCGTGCACAAGACTATTCCACATTGATTGAGAAGTTCACGGAGTGGAGTTGGGGTTGCACACTGGAAGATAAGAACACATGCTCCTTTATGCTCTTTAACATACCTTGTTCCCCAGCATTTTCAGATCTCTTAAGGATGAGACACCTCAACGAAATCTTATAAAAAGCCCCCATCAAATGGAAGGAAATCTGTCCATCATTGGGCTGTGTTTGTCTGTCCTGGGAACCTTATCAGACCAGGATTTGGGAGTCCCATCAGGCTGGTTTAAAATTGGCTTAGTTGAATATCCTTAATCCTCTTTGTCATTGCACTTTCCAAGAGGAGTATTTTCTGAGCTCTGACTTAATTGGCAGTTTCCAAATCTATGCACAATCATGTGTGTAAGTATTATTTGGGAGCCATAGCAACTCAAAGAAGAAGTCCTCCTTCATTATGTATGGGTGAATCAACCGGGTTCAGGCCCAAGCCAGTTTCCCATGTGCATAAAACCATTTCCGGACATATGCTGGCTCCTTCGGCCTGAAAGCAGAGATGAGCATCACACCTCTTAGTCAAATTTGACAGGACTTAACCATTTAGGGGCCCTTTACCTTTCGTTTTGTTGTTGTTGTTGTTGTTGTTGTTGTTGTTGTTGTTGTTGTTGTTATTTTAATTAAATTTGTATACCGCCCTATACCTGCAGGTCTCAAGGTGGTTCACAGGATAAAATCACAATATAAAAACACAAAACACATAATCAAAATAAAACAAAACACAATATACATGACCAAAACAAAAACAAAAACAACTAATAATAATAATAATAATAATAATAATAATAATAATAATAATTGTTGTTGTTGTTTAGTCGTTTAGTCGTGTCCGACTCTTCGTGACCCCATGGACCATAGCACGCCAGGCACTCCTGTCTTGCACTGCCTCCCGTAGTTTGGTCAAACTCATGTTCGTAGCTTCGAGAACACTGTCCAACCATCTAATAATAATATTACTTCCGACCTGAGGGGCTCATCTTCCAGCGTCATAACTTTTATATGCCTGTTGTCTTTGTCCATGGAGTTTTCTTGGCAGGGTTACTGGAGTGGCTTGCCAGTTCCTTCTCCAGGTGGATCACGTTTAGTCAAAACTCTCCACTATGACCTGTCCATCTTGGGTGGCCCTGCATGGCATAGCTCATAGCTTCTCTGAGTTATTCAAGCCCCTTCGCCACGACAAGGCATTGATCCATGAAGGGGATCAATAATAATAATAATTTATTATTTATACCCCGCCCATCTGGCCGGGTTCCCCCAGCCACTCTGGGCGGCTTCCAACAAAATATTAAAATACAGAAATCCATCAGACATTAAAAGCTTCCCTGAACAGGGCTGCCTTGAGATGCCTTCTAATAATTTTAAACTGCTCTGAAGGAGTTACTATATGTCATAGTCTAAACTAGGCATCCCCAAACTGCGGCCCTCCAGATGTTTTGGCCTACAACTCCCATGATCCCTAGCTAAGAGGACCAGTGGTCAGGGATGATGGGAATTGTAGTCAAAAACATCTGGAGGGCCGAAGTTTGGGGATGCCTGGTCTAAACCACTCATGTTTTCTTGCAGTCAAGTGGTATACAGTGGTCCCTTCGTTTACAAACTTAATCCGTTCTGGAAGTCCGTTTCTAAACCAAAGCATTCTTAAACCAAGGTGTGCTTTCCCATAGCAGTGGGGGACCCAATTTACAAATGAAGAAGAAGAAGAAGAATTTGGATTTGATATCCCTCTTTATCACTACCCTAAGGAGTCTCAAAGCGGCTAACATTCTCCTTTCCCTTCCTCTCCCACAACAAACACTCTGTGAGGTGAGTGGGGCTGAGAGACTTCAGAGAATTGTGACTAGCCCAAGGTCACCCAGCAGCTCCATGTGGAGGAGCGGAGACGCGAACCCGGTTCGCCAGATTACGAGGCAAAGTTCACAAACCAAAACACCTACTTCTGTGTTTGCAGCATTCTTAATCCAAGTTGTTCATAAACTAAGCTGTTCTTAAACCAAGGTACCACTGTATAAATTTTGCTAAATAAACACACATGCAACCCATTCCTGGTGAATTGTATGGAGAAAGAAAAGGCTGCTCCCATGTATCTATGATACAGGGGTGCCAACTCTGGGGGAGTGAGTGTTTTTGCCCCATTTTTTTTGGGGGGGGGTGAGTTCCTACAATGTTACCTACCATCAGGGGGGTGAAGGAGGCCAGAAGGCTGCCAAGTGCAAGAGAGGAGGAACCGCTAGCCACTGTATTCAGCTCCATCACCTGGCTCCTCCCACAATGCCATGACATCAGATGGCTAATAAAAAACACTCTGTTCATCTAAGGCAGCTTCCACTAACCTAGTGCCCTCCACACTAGCTGGGTCTGATCGAAGTTGTAGTTTAAAAAAATGTGGAGATCACCAGGTTTGCAAAAGCTGACCCAAGGTCCACAGCTATTGCATCTACTTCCCTGCCCTTGACACCTTCTTGTCTGCGTGTACCTTGGAAGCAAGCCTTCAACTCATTTCAGCTGCACATGGCACAGTTCAACAAAAGCAGAAGCCGTCGAGAAACAGAGCCAAATTCCAGCCCTCGGTTTCTCTTTGTGAGGCAAGCAGCAAATTCCAAGGTCAGCAGTATTGCATAGTTCCTTTTATGAGCTAATAATTTCCTTGTTGTACGACAGTCACACACACACACACACACACACAAAGTGATCACATTCTTCTGCCTTTGATCTTCATTAGGAATTCACCGATGACAACCAGAGTGGCTCACGAGGGGACTTGCGTGGTGCAAATGATCTACCTGCTTTATATCTCACGTAAATTTTTATTAGCAAAAAAAGATGTTGAGAAGATTGCTCATTGTTGTAAAGAGATAGTGTTTTAATCATCACCACAGGCTCAGTTCCATTCTTTGACATACAGAATGCATAAACACACACAAACACACATTCCCTATAAAATATAAAGATGGCAAGGGGGTTCGTAAAAATGATGGAATGGATAAATCATACTGAATCTTCAGAGTCCAAGTTCTGACAGTAAACTAATGATCAATGTCATGTCTAAAACCACACATATATCAGGGGCACCACCCTCCTCTAATGTGGGGGTCACTGGATTTTACAGTCGCATAAGTTTGCAGAGATTTGCCTGGCACGTCCAAACAACGGCTAAAAGTGCCATCAATCCTACTGCTAGCCATCTGCTTACCCTTTTGACCTTTCAAATCTTATTAGGGGGAGGGGGAGTCTGTAATATTTCACTTCCTCTCCCCCTCCCTTTTTTAACACAGCAGATTCAGAACATTACTTCATCTTATTTAGGTAATAAAAAACGAACCATTATATTAGATAATATTTTGCAGTGCTAGTTAGCTCCACACGGAAAGGGCTGTGAATGCTGTTTTGGCATTAATGGGATTTAAGGGGCATCTCCAGTCTCTTCATCTGGCTGTAGACATTTAGTTTTACAGCCATTCCTCTCTCGAATGAGTTCACCTATCAGTCACGACTGGAAATTAAAGGCAACAGCTGCCTCTGGTTTGAAGCAACCACTTGCAGGGACTGCTTCTGCTGGGTTTTGTTTTGTTTTGTTTTGTTTGGTGTAGCTTTCAACAGTTTAATGGCAACTGATTGTACCAAATTGCCTTCAGCAGTTCAAATGGTAAAAATGTTAGGGGTGAGTACAGATGGCCTGCCCTAATTCCACTTGCTATTTGTGGGTGCTGAAACCAGGTGTATGTGTGTGGGATAGAGGTTGCTGAATAGTCTTGGTCTATGGATGCACTCAGTATTATGGATCTGGCACTAGTACCAGATCCTTAACAGACACTGCAACCTCCGTTGGCAACCAATGTGTGGTGCAGGCATGGGTGTTGTAAGAGCAAAGAATGGAACAACCACATGGACTTTGCAGCCTTCTGCTTGCAAACCATTTGCCTTGGTTTTGGGTTCACTTACTAGATAAAACCACCCTATTAAAGGAAAATTGGTTGGTGCACAGTGTGTATTGAAATGAAATGTTTAACCCCCCCCCCCAAATGCTCTTTAAGTCCCACTAAAAATCAGATACTGTTGTAGTTTTGGGAATCATCCTATTAAAATGTAGTTACTGCTGTTGTCTTCCTCCTCCTCCTCCTCCTCCTCCTCCTCCTCCTCCTCCTCCTCCTCCTCCTCCTCCTCCTCCTCCTCCTCCTCCTCTTCTTCTTCTTCTTCTTCTTCTTCTTCTTCTTCTTCTTCTTCTTCTTCTTCTTCTTCTTCTTCTTCTTCTTCTTCTTCTTCTTCTTCTTCTTCTTCTTCTTCCCATTATTTTGAATTGCATGTATAGAGCTTCATGGTGGCCTTTAAAAAGCTGCAGTTTTCTTGATGAAAACAGATGGTGTTTATGAGGGAAAGGGTAAGCAGAGTGAGACATGGGCCAATATTCATCTCCTCTCTCTAGCCATCCTGTTATCCTTCCAGTATGTTGCATTGGTCTGTTTTAGTGCAAGCCTAGTGAAGCGCAGAACTGAATGAGGAACCATCTCCTATACCCATAAAGGAGCATGGTGAAATTTATATCTAAATTCAGATTCCAGCTGTTTCTTGAACTTGATGTCAATTATAGCAGTATTGGCTGCCCCAGATGGCCTTTTTCTTGAGCTTTCATCTTGATTTGCTGCCACAAAGCTTACACAGAGGTCATATGATACCAGAGATGCCAGGTTGTTCCCAAGATTGAGGGGGTCTAGTGCATAGCGCATAGCGCACGTGTGACATCATGCGCACAATATTGTATCACCTGGAGGATGCCGGCTGCTGAAGCTGTGATGTGCAACACACATGACATCATGCGCACAATATTGAGGGGGTCAAAGATACCCCGGCCCTGTATAATACTCACTCTTTACGGAGTATGAATTCTGATTTGTTTGCAACAAGGTTATGTGCCAATAAGCGTTCATCCTGATTTGTTTGCACAGGGGTTATACGTCAACCAATAGGCAACCCACACTTTTTAATGCATTTCCTTGTCACTTTCCTAACCACAAAAACTCCATTTGTGGATTGTTGTGGAATAGTATTTTAAACCACTTTAATTGTGCAAACCTAATTTTTTTGGTATGTGATTGAATCCCTCGCACAACGTGTGTGCATGTTGCTTCTCAGAACGGTTCTGTGTAAGAGTGGAATCACATAACTGAATTCTCTCTGGCCTTAAAAAGTCCCTATCTGTATTGAGGAATTAGTTTGAGCTGAAATTCTAGAGTAGAACACTTGCCTCTAACATCTTAGCTCCCAAGAAGCAGAAAAATGGGACAGTATTCTCTATGGAAATATGGAAACAAGTTGCTGTGTCCTTCTGCTTCTTCCAAGTTGTGTTCCAACTTGCATGAGTTATAAGAAAAAATTAGGAAGATTTCCACAATAAGACATGGATTTAAAGCCCTGTGTGTGTCCTGTTCACTTCAGAACATTTTGGTGAGGAAGGAGCAGAGCTCGTCTCAAAATTATTTAGCTTTCCCAACCTAGCAATTTGAACCAAGAAAGCAAATGTTGGCTTTGATTTTCCCCAAGCTGAAATTACAATCTCTGGCTAGAAGAGCAAGGGTAGAAAGGTTTATGAAATCATTTGCAGTGCAGATATAGTGAAGAAGGAAAATGGTTCATTTTACTTCTCAAAAGGTGGGGGCTCGCAGAAAGGAATAGTCCTTGGGTTAAGGAAAATAAGAAGTGAGGAGTGCCAAATCTTGAACACTGCTGTAGATTTGCAGACTAATATTAGGCAGGGATCCAGATGTGAGACAAGCAATGTCTGCATTACAAGGTGCAGATACAGATGCTATTTCCACATATTGGAGTGGGGTAACATCCACACCATATAGTTAAACCATGTCCCCAACAAATCCTGGGAACTGATGTTTAACCCTCACAGAGCTAGCACCTTTTTAATGAACTACAGTTGCCAGAATTGTTGGGGGAAGTCATGTGCTTTAAATATATGGTGTGGATGTGACCCAAACCACATTGGCTGTGTGTGTGTGTGTGTGTGTGTGTGTGTGTGTGTGTGTGTGTGTGTGTTGTACTCAGTTCTAGATTAGGACAGTGATGGAAACTAGGACTGTATCCAGGGCAGTCTCGAGCAGGTTGCGCGCTGCGCGCCACCGGGACTCTACCTAGAGCCGGCCCTGACTGTACCAATTCCTTTCCTGTGCGACTTATTTCCTGAAAATACCCTCAATTAGTGAGAGCTTTGATCCGTTTTCAGACTCATTTGTTGTATTCTGTATAATGTTGGTTTTGACACCACATTCTGAGGGCTTTCTTCTTTATATCTTCATTCCAGCCAATCAGGGATCACATAGTGAATGTGGATGCTACAATACCAAACAGATTTGGCTATGTTCTGACATCAGAGAGGGTGACAAATGAAGCTAATTTAGAGCAATGGCAGCGCTTCTTGGACTGACCATGTAGTTGATTCAATATCACCGAAACCTAGAGTGGGAAATGCCTTTATCCTTTTTATAGCAATGCCTGGAAAATAGCCAACGGGCTATTTTATTTGTATTATGGGTTTATAGACTGCTTCACAGCCAGGAGCTATTGAATCAGTGTGCAATACAAAATACAAATAATAATAATAATACATAGCTTCTAAGAGCACTAGATTTGTGCAACTGTTGAGGATGGCCAACAGGTTTGCAAATAGTATCAGTGGCAAGGAGCCATTACTGACAACCGAGAGCCGAGTCAATATTTCTCTGACTGGGAGCTAAGTGCAGGTAGATGACAGCACAAAGGCTGCCCTGTGAACTTCCCTTTTCTTTATGACTGTCCTACAGAAGCAGAGAAGACATGGAGCTAGGTGAACTATTTATGTGATCAGAAGCATCTCTCCAAGTGAGGCAGAGATGCTACACTAGCTTCCGGCAGCTGGCTTGCTATTACTTAGCAGGAAGGAGGTGGAGAGGCTGTGGGGAGGTCAGGATGGTGCAAACTCATTGGCAGGAGCACTGGATTGATTCCACCAATGCCTTTGCAATATGCCCAGTGCTGGATTTATGTATAAGCTAAACAAGCTATACCTTTGGGTCCCCCCCAAAAAATCAAAGGAAAAAACTGGACGTACATTTCCAAAATATAAGATAAAAAAGAAAGAAAATAAAACCTACATACAGCAACAGTGTTTTGTGTTGTGTAGGCTCCTATGGTGTAAGTAATGGGCCCCACCTGCTCGCCCGCTCCCTAAAATATAACTGGTTTGCTCATTTCTATATATAGGGTGCCTACATTCTGCATGGACTGGTTGAATGGCTACATGCGCAAATGGCTTTAGATACCTATTAGGTCCATCAATGACCATATAGCATATATTCAACACAAAAAAACAGTGACAATTAGTTGTTGACAAAGGACAGCTGGACATATAAAGGGCCCCATTACCTTCAGTAGGGATGCGGGTGGTACTGTGGGGTAAACCACAGAGCCTAGGGCTTGCCGATCAGAAGGTCGGCGGTTCGAATCCCTGCGACGGAGTGAGCTCCCGTTGCTCTGTCCCAGCTCCTGCCAACCTAGCAGTTCTAAAGCACGTCAAAGTGCAAGTAAATAAATAGGTACCAATCTGGTGGGAAGGGAAACGGTGTTTCCGTGCGCTGCTCTGGTTTGCCAGAAGTGGCTTAGTCATTCTGGCCACATGACCTGGAAGCTCTACGCCGGCTCCCTTGGTCAATAAAGCGAGATGAGCTCTGCAACCCCAGAGTCGTCCACGACTGGACCTAATGGTCAGGGGTCCCTTTACCTTTACCTTCAGTAGCTTAGGGCCTCATCAAACCTAAATCCGGCCCTGAACATGGCACCATCCCCACTGCCTCTCCCTTCCCCCTCTCCCTCCCAGTGACCCACCTGCCTGAAAGCTAGCATAGTGGCTCTGCCTCACCCAAGCTAGCCACTCCCAGATATTATCCAGCTGTACTGTTCTTAACATCTTTATTTTTAAGATGCACAAATCATTTGCAAACCTTTTAAGACAAAGCAGTGTCTCCGTGTGTGTGACTGAGAAAGAGAAAATTACGTCTCAAGGATCCAAAGAGCCTCATGACCCAGAAACCAAATTTCCTAGAAGGAGGCAATTCAGCCTTGCAGCTCCTGCATTATGGAACACCTTCTCACTGGAGTCGAGGCAGATGCCAACATTGCATGGATTTCAGCATGCCTTGAATTTTATTTTATTTTTTAATTCTATTTCAGCAAGCATTTCCAGAGTTTATCTAGAAACTTTTTAAAATAAATACTCTATTATTATTTTTTATAGGTATGATGTATGCTATTTTGTGGTAAACAACAGCAACAACAACAATTTTTTATTTATACCCCACCCATCTGGCTGGGTTTCCCAGCCACTCTGGGCGGCTTCCAACAAAATATTAAAATACTATAGTCCAGGCATGTCCAACAGGTAGATCATGATCTACTGGTAGATCAATGGACATCTGTGGTAGATCACCGGTAGATCTCCCCCCAAAGAAGCTCAACAACTTCTGCTCCCCTAAAGAAAGCTCAACATGTTTGTCCTGCACCTCAAAAAAAGCTCAACAACTTTAACCTGCAGCCCCCCCCCCAAAACAGGGCATTCTCCCTAAAAAAACACATCTTTGCCATGCACCCCAAAAATGGGGGTAGATCACTGCCAGTTTTTAACCCTGTGAGTAGATCGTAGTCTCTTGGGAGTTGGCCAACCCTGCAATAGTCCATCAAACATTAAAAGTAAGGTGCTGAGGCTGGCTCCGAGCTCCTGTGCGCCTGGGGCTGAGTAACCTGGGGGGAGGGGGGTGCCAGGCAGATCTTTGCACCCCAGCACTGCATATGCTTAAGACAGCCCTGCATGTGACTATCACAATGACAACTCCCATCTGGCCTAGCCAGTGTGGCCAATAGTGGGGGGATGCTGGCAGTTGGAGTCTAACAACATGTTGAGGGCTACAAATTCCCCTGCCATGGCTTACTGTCACGGAGCCCCCTCCATGGGCCGAATCGTGGGTGCGCGTGATTGCGAACGCCTGCGCTAATGCCCACGCCTGCGATTTCCAGCGTCTGCATCTGCGCAGATGAGATTTCTGACGTCTGTGTCTGTGCAGACACAGTTTCCACCTGCATCTGCGCAGTCCCCTCGCCACACTGTGCCAGTTTAGCGCAGCACAGCGAGTCGCCGAGTAGGCGGCTCAGTTTGGGGGTGGCTCATGGACTGGTAAAACGACCCCCGTGGGCCGCTTGTGGCCCATGGGCCTTAGGTTGCCGACCCCTGGATTAGAATGAAAATGCCCAATGTAGGCCCTGCTTGCATTACAAAAATGTTGGTTCCCAATAAAACAAGGTTATATTCCCACATAGTATTAATTTATTTGCAACATGATTGAAGCCTCCACTTATATTGCGGGCAAGGGAAGCAGAAAGGGCAATTCTATTAACGCTCACAAGTCTGCTTTAGATCATTTGTAATGACATTTGGCCCAGGGGAAAGCGGCGAACTTGCTTTACATACTGATCCCTTGATCTGCAGTGTGCCTATTGCACTATCTGCCATTCTTCCTCAATTAACATTTCAAATGATGCTTGTTCCCCGAAGACAAGGAAATGTCAAGGAACAAAAGAGAGTGATCAGACTGAAAAGCATGGCAATGACATCAGGAAGTCCTTTTAACTTTCTTTTAAAAAAAAGAAAGGAAAAATGAAAATCGTCACCCTGCTCTCTGCTCCTCTTCAGCCAGCTACACTAGCTGCTGTGCCTTCTGGAAAGATCTCATCAACTTTCCACTGGCAACACTTCCTGAAAAGCATTGCTCCCAAGGAAGTGTGGCCAGCAAAAAGCAGGATGAGTCTCTCTTTGGGTTCCAAGTTTGATTACCAAGGCAAATGCCAAGGTAATTACCAAGGAGAACCAAGGTGCGACTGTAACTGCTTTTAGAATGTTTTTAGCTGCAATTGCTTTTGCAGCAATAGTTTCTAGAATGTTCTGCAAAAATAAAAAAATCCTTCAGTAGCACCTTAAAGACCAACTAAGTTTTTATTTTGGTATGAGCTTCCGTGTGCATGCACACTTCCTCAGATACTCTTGAAACAGAAGTGTCAGACCCTTATGTATATACAGAGGGTGGGGGAGAATGGGTGATGGGCTGATGGGAGTGGTAAACCTGTAGATGGCTGTTAACGACTGCTGATGGCTGCAATTGGTCCTGCGGGGGGGAAAGCAAGGGCTGAGGCGCTAAAGAAAGCTTGATCATGCATAATGAGATAAGAATCCTATGTCTTTATTCATCCCAGGTGGCTCCATGGTTTTAAGCTTGGTAATGAGTTCCAATTCAGAAACTTCTCTTTCCAGTCTGTTCCTGAAATTTTTCTGTAATAAAACAGCTGCTTTGAGATCTTGTATAGAATGTCCTGGGAGATTGAAGTGTTCTCCTACTGGTTTCTCTGTCTTGTGGTTCCTGATGTCAGATTTATGTCCATTTTTCCTTTGGCGTAGGGTTTGGCCTGTTTGTCCAATATAGAGAGCTGAAGGGCACTGTTGGCATTTGATGGCATACACAATGTTAGACACAATGTTCTGGTTTTGCTTCGCATTGAAATTAGGTATCTGTTTGCATACCCTCCAACATTTCTCCAGTGAAAATAGGGACATGCCACCCTGGGTTCCTTCGGGAGGAAGGGCAGGATATAAATTCCACAAATAAAAACAAATAGGAATATCACGCCACTGTTTCCAATCACTGTGGCTTTCACATTTATTTGCTCTAAAGGCCGTTCCCTCCATTCATTAAGTTGTGAATATTTTATTCAATCTGCAGAAGAACTCCCATTTTCATAAATATGTAAACTTACTTCCTCTCTATCTTTAATCGCAAAATATGTTTTGAAACACATTTGGTACATTTTTTTTTTAGCTTACAACTGAGTTGCCACAGTAAAAAAAAAAGTGCAAAATCCTACATTTTTATGTTGCAATCTACATATTAGTCCAGGACATGCTGATCAGATCGATCCATATTGAAATTGGTAAAGATCAAATCATTTAAAGATCCCTAGACTCAGTACTGTCTTTCATAGAACTGATGCTAAACTTTTTAAAAGAAAGGATTGCCTCCTCTGGTAATTCAGGCATTTCCATTACTTGATCTCTAGCAGCAGCTGAACATTTGACACCACCAACCAAATTCTTTCTTTAATTAGAGTAAAAAAAACCTACCAGTTCCTTACCTGCTAGCTACTATGTCTCAACTTTTATTCTGCCTCCTTTCCCACCAATTAACCATCTCCCTTTCCCTGGGTCTTTTTAGAACACCCAGCGTGGGTTGTTTTCACTTTGCTATTTCACTTTGCCATCTTATTTGAAATTCAGCTTTTAAATAACTATTAAGCATCCATAGAAAAACATATCATAACAGATGCAGTGATACACCCAGGGACGAATGAATTATAAATATTGAGCTGTTACAACAGCCCTTCAAAACTGCTTTTAAAAATCTGCTTATGCCATCTATACCTGTGGCAATACACCTGCAATAATATTGTTGTCCTAAATAATACATTTGCTTCAAGATGTGCTCTTGCATCTGTTAGATATTTGAGGTGGAAGATTTTTTTGTTTTTGTTTTTCACATGTGACTATACATATGTTTAAGCCGTTATACGGCTGGATTCAAGGGGACATATGCAGAATTTTTTTTGAAGCTCTATCTATCTATCTATCCATCTATCTATCTATCTATCATCTATCTATCTATCTATCTATCTATCTATCTATCTATCTATCTATCTATCTATCTATCTATCTATCATCTATCTCTTCTATCTATCTCATCTATCTATCTATCTATCTATCTATCTATCTATCTATCTATCTATCTATCATCTAGCTATCATCATCATCATCATCATCAATATCATCATCACATCTCTCTCTCTCTCTCTCTCTCTCTCTCTCTCTCTCTCTCTCTCTCCAGTGCTTTTTTTCTGGGGGGACGCAGGGGGAAGCATAATCCTAAACTTTTTGTGAATCTAAGTTTGGCCTCATTGAGGGGCAGTATTTCAATATGAGTAGGAAAATGAGAGTACCCATAAACATTTTTAGGGGGGGGGAAGCACAGTATCTAGTATATTTCTGAGGTTTGATGGCCCATAATACCACTTCTTTTGAGAGTAATAACATAAACCTATATATCAATGGAAAGAAAATTTAATGAAGAATGTAATGCAATAAAGATTGTTCAATTATCTGTATTCTATCGAAAGTTATAGCCAACTAGCCAGAAAAAAGAAGCACAACTTGCTTAGGTTGATATGCAGTAGCTTTCCTTCATTTGAATGTAGCCAATCAAACCTCGGAAATACACTTTCCCCAAAAGTTTTCCACAATTTTGGCTACTAGTGTATCTATCTATCCATCCACAAACCGGAAGTTGCCTTGTTGTACTGAGTCAAACCGCTGGTCCATCTCACTCAATATTGTCTGCTATACAGGCTGGCTGTGGTTCTCTTAAGATGACAGAGAAGGAGATGCCAATAATTGAACCCATGATTCTCTGCATGCAAAACAAATGTTTTGCTACTAAGGATGCAAGAAGACAGACGCTTCTGTTCTGGGCTGTTTTATTGACAAATAGCACATTTTCCATTCTGTTACAATTCGGATTCTGTCAAATACTAAAAGCTGCCCACTATGCAATGCAAATTATGTACAACTTATAGAACCATTTACATAACTTACATTACGTTCATGTAAAGGAAATGTCAAAACAATGTAAAAATGGTCATTAATAATATTTACAGACTTAAAAACAACAATTATGTGCATAAACACCAATTGTGTTCACTTGGCAGATTTCCATTCCTGACCACAGATGAAGACACAAATTGCAGCACTTTCCACTTTCTTTTCTGTTTTAGTCTCCAACATCTCTATCTGCCACTGGGCTGCGTCTATGAATTGGGTATATTTTATTTTAGAATGATCATGCATTCTTCATTTTAACTTCAGGGCTTTATCCTTAAAAAAAGAACAGATGAACCAATCTTAACTTTATCTGAGAGAAATTCAAGGTTGGTGAATTTGGTTTGGATGGTGAATTGGGTTTGGATGTTGCCTTGGGAGAAATTTCAGGGGTATCCTTTTTTAGGATGGAGAAAGGGATTAAGAACATAAGAAGATCCCTGGTGGATGAGGCCCAAGCATAGGTGCCCACTCCCTGGGGCCCTGGTTGCCTGAGCACCCACAAAATTCCCCATGAAAGGACTGGGCACCTACAAATTTCAGTGCCAGGGCCATGCAGGCTTCATGGCACCTACGGCCCCGGGCACCCACAGTCATGGGGCCAAGCTGGCACTCCTGAGCCCAAGTCCCATCTAGTCGAGTATTCTCTTTTCACAGTGGCCAACCAGTTTTCTATAGGGAAGACCGATAATCAAAACTGCACACTGACTGAATTGTACATTATGGAAATATTTGCATTCCTGGCCAATAACAAACGTGAGGATTTGGCATGCGTAGTTACTTAGACCAGCGTTTCTCAACCGCTGTTCCGCGGCACACTAGTGTGCCGCGAGACGCTGGCTGGTGTGCCGCGACGTGCGGCGACGAGAAGGGCGATTTTGCAGCTGCAAACTCCACCTCCCTGGGCGTCCTATTTCTTCGCCCCTTCTAGTTTCCACAGACCAATCAGCTTTCATTATTTCCATTTTCCCCATGCCTCACGTGACAGGATCATCCCAGAATCCTTTAGCCAAGATGGCAGCCCCCAGCTAATAGTGCCGCACGTGTGTCTCTTTTTTGGAAAATCGAGCGGACTTCAAGTAGCTACTTTTAAAATATTCAATATCCATCATTCAAAAGGTAGTTTGTTGCTAATTCACGGAGGCATGAAGACCAAATCGTCCTCTCACAAGTCTGAGAACACGCACAGGGTAAGATACGGGACGGCGGGGTCGGGTGGGGTGGATCAGAAACCTGGATCTTTTAAGAACTCGGCAGCGCTGACCCGCCGGAAAGCAATATTTGGCAAGTGTTTCTTACAGTCATAATTATAATATAGGGCGGCACAGAGTTAATTTTTTTAACTTTTTTAATGGTGGTGTGCCGTGGCCCAAAAAAGGTTGAGAAACACTGACTTAGACAAAGGTGTGGAGGATTTTAAAAAAATGTTTGTTCTTTTAATTTGTTCTTCCACAGTAGTATAATCACTAGGAAAACATGAGTGAGCATCACAGAATTGGAACGGAACTTCAGAGAGCTGTGGTGGTTTTTGTTTTTTAATGTCTCCTTCCAAAAACTTCATAATTGCTACAGGCACTTGGCTAGTGGCCTCACAACTCTTTCTGTTCCCAAAGACTGGGCTTGTATCTTCAGAGAAACAGCCTGTTTCACATTATTGCTTCCTTTAGTAGGCAGGAGAAATACTGGGTATGATCCAGGCAAAGGTTTACCCCTCTGAGAAATAAAAGTAGAGTAAAACCCCTAATTGTTTTTCAGCCCTTGTGTAATCTGAGGGCACAAAACCTGAAGAGATTGGCCTTCAGTACTTCGGTGATAAGAGTTTCCAGTTAACTTCATACAGTACATGACTGGCTGGGGTGAGTGCTTATTGTTTTAGCTCTAAACTTTGTGAGCTGTTTGGCCAAATGAAATAAGTCCCATGCCCAATAAGTGTGGGACTCCTTTGCCTGGCATAGATAGAAGCTTTGCCTGGCATAGATAGAATACTGGGCAAGATTTTGCCCAGAATCTTCTCTATGTGATGCGCTCATGGGAAAAAGCTGTCCCTTGAGCCCTTGCAGAGGGCTGCTTCCACTGGAGCTCAGGGCCATTTTGTCTCATGAGCTTCCTACCCACCCATTCTCAGGTTAGAGCCTTCCCTGTGCAATTTTGGGTTGCTGGTTGACAGGGGCAGAAATGATTCCTCCCCCCTCTCGTTCTGATTGGTACTTGGGGTTTTCTTGCCTTCCCTCAGCGAAATGATGGCCTTCCCTTGTTGGGCAAAGAATGTTTGTAGGGGGCAGAAATGGCATTGGGCAGGATCAACCTAGTATAAGGGGCCCCCTTAGTATAGGGGGGCTGAGGGGATGATTGACCACCGTTCCCCAAAGCTTGGCATATCTGCCCATACCTGCCAAGTCTCCTGCTGAAAAATGTGGGATCAGCAGCGGCGCAGCACCGGAGGTTGCGTAGAAACACTGCCATGCGGCCACCACCAAGATGGCCGTCAGGCATGCATAGAAGCGACTTCCGGTGCCGCTCTGCCCGATTTTCGGTGCCCACACATGGGAAGAGCGGCACCCAAAATGGAGGCTCCCTGGCAGGTAGGAAATCTGGGGGATTTCTGCAATTTTTCTCCATTTGGGAGAACAGCGGGAAACAGATTAAAATCCGGGGGTTTCCCGCGAAAAACGGGATACTTGGCAGCTAAGTATCTGCCTGGTAGGGAACTGCACCCTTGTCACCCATGGAGATCCCCAAATTTTCAAGTAGGGGGCCGGACCCTCTCAAAATTCCATGGCAATGTGTGGGCGACACATCGACATGTCATGTGGTGTGTGCAACACCTCAGCACATCTCACGGCATGCAGATGTGACATGAGCATGTCATGCGCTGCTGATAATGCCAAGGTTGCAAGTTTGATCCCCGTTCGGGGCAGCTGCATTTCTGCCCTGCAGGGGGTTGGACTATGAATCTAAGATTCTATGATTCTACAACCCTAAATTAAGTGTGTAACTATGTGCAGGAATGCAACGGAAGCTGGAGCAGCCTCCTAACTTTAATGGTCTGGGTAGTCTCAAAATGGTACTTGCAGGTGTGCATAGCGTGCATCTCAAATGCTCTGGTCACACAGCACATTAATCAGGAGTCTAGACAGTAGGTAGCTATTTTCAGATATGCCTGTAATGCTGCCCCGGAGAACTGGGTTGCTTAAATGAATCCCCCATTTTCCTGAACTCTGGCTATGCCAAGCTGTCTAGATGTAATTTGGGGTCTGGTGTGTCAATGTTTGCTTTTAAGAAATTGTCATTCTTCCAAATGCATTTTCTTGGTACGCAGCCCTTGAATGCCTGGCTCGGGAAATGCCATCGCTCAAATTAATTTACATGAGATGGGATGGGATGCAGCAATTTGCAAGAGAATAAACATTTTGCATCAGATGCCTTTCAATTACACCCTCCCTTAATGCTGTTACGGTGGTCCTCTGGGTCAGTGTCTCTCAACTTCTCCATTCTGTGGAACCTGGTCAGCCTTTTAATTGTCTAACCTTTTTGTAAACCATGTCCTCCAGATGCAGAAATTGAATATAATTTCCCTTTATTCAGTATTAATAAACTGTAAGCAATATCATCGCTGCCTCTTGGCAACCTGCCTGAATTAAATAGGCCTCATAATGTATCTCATATCTGTACCACAGAGCTATTTTAAAGCAATAGGCTGAGCATGCTCCGGGTAACAAGAAGACTCCTTCTAATCCCTTTGATGTATTTAAGCGCTGTATATTCTTACTGAGTGATACCATTTGTTAGGGATTCAGTGGAATAGGCCCCCTATCTGAGTAGGACAATAGTTGTCCAAAGGCAGGTTTTCATGTGATATGTCCTGTTGAATCAGGAGCCACGTGGACAATGGGAACCCATGCATTGCTTCAGACCTCATCAAGCTTCTAGAGACTGTTGGGATTCCATTCCACCCTTTGCTGCAGACATGGGATTGTTGCATGTCACATGTCTGTTTACATTCCAGCACAGATTGCTGGCTTAAGCAGAACTTCCGCTCTGTATAGTTTTTGTTTTTAGCTCTCTCTCTCCGAGAAGACGACAAGGAGAGACGACATGTCCTGATTTAGGTTAAATAAATACGTAGCTTAGTATGTATCTACAGCCTCAAGCCTCTTCTGTTGTGCAGGATACACTAAGTAAAGTGTGCTCAAGCTTCCTCATGCAACAGCCCAGTGCCACCAACTGCAGCTCCAACCCCAGGTCAAGCCTGACCCAGGGGCGGAGAGAGGCTGTGGCACGTGAGAAATCAATGTCAAAAATATAGTCAAGAAGGAATGGGACTGTTTGAATTAATATTTTGAAAGACAAGTGTCAGGGGATTGTTGTGGCTACTCTCAAGTAAAGATGCTCCAGTCCGCTCTGTCTTTCAGAGTTTTATTGTGCATATTATTTACAGTGCGGAGATATCAGAAAGCATGACTGCCTAGTCCGATTCAGAACCCGGCAATGGCTGCTTCCGGCTCTTCGGCCAGCATAAAGCCTGGGCACCCCAAAGCGCCTCCCCCTAGCCCTGCGTGTGGGTGCACACCTCAATTCGGGCGCTGGAAAGGTCTGTGTTCCTTCTGCCATCCTCTGGCTGGAGTGTTGCAGAGGCTCTGGCACCTTGCTGCGCTGTCCTTCCCTCTCTGACCAGCTGGGTCGGTGCCTTGGCTCTGACGCGTCTGAGAGCCCTCTCTCCACCCCGCTCCATTCCACATTCCCTCCTCCTGACCCACTGCTAGTGCTGTCACTGGGCGAAGTGCTGGTCAGGATGACTGAGGGTGGGTCCCTGTAAGGAGTCCCCCTGACAACAAGGTTCAAGGATAAATATCTGGTTGTGTCTAGAGTGATCTCGTGAATGGAAAGGAAAATGTATACATATATGTTCATATACATTATGATAAGAATAATAATGAAATACAGATAAGTATATTAAGATCGAAAGGAAGTGCTGTGAGTTTGCTGGAAGCCTATTAGCTATTATTTATTATTTATGTTAAAAAGGTGTTAATGGTTTTTGAGGGGTTTCCCCCCTTCTTCATTCCTCTATCTTCTATTTCTTTTTATCTTTTCTCTTAACTTTCTTTACTTCTTTTTCTTTTTCCTTTCTTCTTTCTTTCATTTTCATCTTTTCTTTTATTTCTCTCGCTGTTTTATTTGTGATTATTTTTAATGCACTGTTTTGTGCTGATGTATTTATATTGCAATAAAATAAAAAGCCATTGATCATGCATGCATGCGCGCACACACATATACACAATAACAAATGGGGAAAATAGTCCCCCTAAATGATAATTCTTGATTAATTGCCACCTTATTTTCACTGCCATGGGGGGGGGGAATTGACCACTACTGGTGACTCCCATGAGATTTTCTTTCCCAGCAAATTTTTAACATAAAATTGAGTTGACCTTCCTGGTACTTTGACCAGTAAAGGGGCAATCTTTTCCACTTTAAACTTCAGTGGATCCCTGGGATGATCAGATGGCAACATGTCCTATGGAATGCCATCTAATGGCAACACAAAGCAGGGCCTTCTCCGTGGTGGCTCCTACCCTCTTGATCACCTTCCTCTGTGTGATTCAGGTGGCAGTGACTGTTGGATGCTTCTAACATTTACTGAAAAATCATTTGTTTGCTTGAGCTGTCCCTAGCAAATAACACTGATTCTACTGGCCAATGCTATTTTTGGTATCTTTTTCTTTGATGAAATTGTTTTATAACTTGCTGCCATGTTCAGTCAAATTTTCCTTTGTTGCAGGCTACCAATGAATTCTAGTGCGTATGTGCATTGCTCTGTAAATCAATCACTGGAATCAATGAGGCTTCAACGCAGAAAAATTCATTATACCAAGTCAGCCCATTGCTTAATTTAACTCAGTACTGTCTACCCTGACTGGCAGCAGCTATCTCTAGGATGTCATACTCGGGGGACGTTCCCAGCCCTAACCTGAAGACGCCGAGGATTGAACCTGTGACCTTCTGCATGCAAAACAGATGTTGCATGCAAAACAGCTATAACCCTTCCACAAACGGTTTGTCTTATACCTGCAGTGATGCAATCTGGAAGTAGTGGAATGGACTGTACCACTTCAGATTGTAGGGGGGGGGGGGAATCTCATGTATGAATACTTCACTGCTTTCAGAAGATTTTTTTTACATAGGGGAACATTCAAAGTTGGCATCAGGGATGATGGCCGATCCCATTTTGTGGCCTGAGGGGAAATGGGAAGGTTCTGCCTGTTGCCAAAGCAGTCCACCTCATGGGTGGGTCAGTCCTGGCTGGCATGCCCTACTGATATTCAGCCATGGTACAGTCCATTCTACCACCTCAACATTCTCCTCCTTTGTGATGCTTACCTGTGCAGATCCAGCCCAGACTTTAAAGCAGTCCACTTGGGCCTGGGTGCCATGGGCTGTAAGAAGTGTGGCAAAAGTAATACGAAGACAAGCTCTTTCTTTTAACTTTGGCTAGTCCTGGGAATAATTTACTAAGCACCCCATGATAAGATAAATATCCCTTCTATGACTGTGAAGCTTTTAATTGCTTCACCAAGTCAGCATATGTTGGAAACAGCAAGAAATAAATTGAAAGAAGTGGAATTTTTGTAACGCTCCGTTGTCTTATGTGTTTTGGAAGAGCACACCAAAAAAATGACAAAAAGTTGGACACCATGAAGAAATATATTTTTGATGATTTCTGGTGTGAATTAAAATGAAAAGTAACTGTGTTTCTTTTGGGCGAAGCACCTTCAATAGCAGTGTGTGTGCGCGCACACACATTCTCAATCTGGAACATGTGGTTGTATGAAGACTAAGGTGGAATCTACACAAAAAAAAAGTGTTTTCAAAAATACATTGTATTTCCCATAAGGCTCACCATTGCCATCTAGTGTCACATTGCATATTGCCCTTAAAGCACACTTAAAATGTTTTATTTGCAGCTGTAAAGCTGAGTCCTAAGAAACTGCCCCATCTTCCTGGGGGCTCTGTGAAAATGGGTGTTTTTTTCCTTGGGTTCTATGTCAGACTGTGAAGACTGGTCTAATCAGAGGGAATGTGGCAGCCACCACAATTTTCCCTCAGACCAGTAGTGGCTGGTGTGTACGGTTGCCAGACTCAATAGAGGACAGGACTTCTGTGCCTTTAATTGCCCTGCTCTCTTTTGAGTCTGGCAACCCTACTGGTGTGCCATGGGACTGGTAAGGTGAAAAGTAGGGAGCCAAACAGCAGGTGGAGCCATAACCAATGGCAGACAGAACCAATTAATTCTAACATCCTCCTCCCTGTGGAGTCCCATGTTATGTACTGAGCTGAATCCTAGAGCAATAGGATCCAGAATGCAGCAATCTGATTGGTCCGCAGGTGTCACCCAATCCAGCTCCAGGTGGAAGTGAATCAGCAACCTGATTGGCCTGCAGGAGCAGCCAATCAGGCTGCTGGCAGAAGTCAATCCGCAACATGATTGGCCCACAGGTGCAGTCCTGAAGTAGCCAATCATGCAAGGCCCATTGTGTAAATAATGTATATAAGCAGACGTTTTGGGGAAAGAGCCCTTCTTCTCTTCTTCCTCTATTGCTACTACAAGCTGAATAAAGAGCATGAAATTCACTTTTGATTCCGAGTATATTTCAGGACACATTCTACTCATGTAAAAACATGCTGATTCCTGGACCGTCTGTGGGATGGATTTAGAAGGCAATTGGGCCGGCTCTGTCTCCCAGGCCTTAGTTTGCCTACCCAAGATCTAAGGTTACAACACTCATATGTTAGATACCAGAGAACAACAATCAATTAGTTAATCATTAACTCAGTAAGAGCTCAAAGTCCTTAGAAAAACTCCTGTTATGTTAGCAATATACATTTAGCCATTTCCCATATTCAACATGCAATTTTCATTTCTGTGTAAGTTAAATCAATGATACTTAACAAAGGCTAAACATGGCAGCCCTTTGTTTTATGAGTGTATACTCATGCACAGCTCACTGCTGTATTCTGAGATCTGTGAATCGAGTCTCACTTGTTCCCTAAATTATGTGTTTGCCTTGGTCGTTTGTCTTTTAGCCTGTTGACTCTGCTACTGTGGCATTTCTTTGAAAGGCATAAACAACCAAACTTCTCCGTATTTCTCCACCAACCATCTTACCATCAGTGATGATATTTCAATTCTGTCAAGGGTTGGGTGAGCCAATCCAGGTAGCATCACTTCTTAAAGGGAAAGATGCTTATCAAAAGCTACACATAGGAGCTGAAACAACTGCTGAGGACTGATAAAAACTAAGGAGCTGTGGACATGCGCACGGAGAGAGAGAGAGAGAGAGAGAGAGAGAGAGAGAGAGAGAGAGATGGTAGCATAACCTATTTGGGAATTGTGATCACCAGGGGGAGGGGAAGCAAAAATTCCAATTGCATCACATATTGATGCATTTCGGGAATAGAAAAAGAGGAGTCTGAGAGGAGATACGATAACCATCTTCTGAAGGGCTGTCAAATGGAAGAGGGAGCAAGCTTGTTTTCTCCTGCTCTGTAGGGTAGGTCTTGAACCAATTTACAAGAAAGGAGATTCTGACTAAACATCAGGAAAAAACTTCCTGACAGGAAGAACTGTTCGACAGGGGGAAAGTCACCCTCAGGAGGTTGTGGACTCTCCTTCCTGGGAGGTTTTCAATCAGAGGTTTGAGGTTATGTCTGGAGGCGGTTGGAGGATAGATGGCAGCTAACATATTGAGGCTGAATCCTGACAAGACAGACTGTATTGGGAGGACAGGAGGTGGGCAGGTGTGGAGGACTCCCTGGGTCTGAATGGGGTAACTGTGCCCCTGAAGGACCAGGTGCGCAGCCTGGGAGTCATTTTGGACTCACAGCTGTCCATGGAGGCGCAGGTCAATTCTGTGTCCTGGGCATCTGTCTACCAGCTCCATCTGGTATGCAGGCTGAGACCCTACCTGCCGGTCAGAATTTCACCAAAAATCTGACGTTATCCAATTCACTCAAAAATGGTGCCAAACTGTTGCAAAGACACCCCTGATATGTTTGGCCATGAATACAGAAGGGGTTTTTTTTATCATAGGCAATAAAATCAGGCCTCGACAACTTAACCTGCAGAAAAACATTTTTTTTTTAAAAAAAATCCCTGACCGGCGGGTCAGAATTTCACCAAAAACGGTACGTTATCCAATTCACTCGAAAATGGTGCCAAACTGTTGCAACGACTCCCCTGATACGTTTGGCGGTGGAAATAGAAGTGTTTTTATCATAGGCAGAAAAATCAGGCCTCGTCAACTTAACCTGCGGAAAAACATTTTTTTTAAAAAAAATCCCTGACCGGCGGGTCAGAATTTCACCAAAAATCTGACATTATCCAATTCACTCAAAAATGGTGGCAAACTGTTGCAAAGACTCTCCTGAGGGAAGCTTTTAATGTTTGATGGACTATTGTATTTTAATATTTTGTTGGAGGCCTCCCAGATGGGCGGGATATAAATTATTATTATTATTATTATTATTATTATTATTATTATTATTATTACTACTACTACTTTATTTGAGATTCCTGCATTGCAGAGGGTTGGACTTGATGACCCTTGGGGATCCCTCCTACCTCTATAACTCTATAATTCTATTTTTTTGCTTGATATGCAGAAGGTACAATCCCTGGTATCTCCAGGTAGGGCTGGGAGAGACTCTCATTTGGAAATCCTGGAGAACTGCTGCCAATCTGTGGGGCTGCAGTGAGGGGACCCTGGGAATTACAGCATGTTGCAAAAGATGCAAACTGCTAAAAAAAAATCAGTGTGTGTATTGGGGGGGGGGGTGTTAGATCTTTAACATCAGTGGCCTTCAATTCCATCTCCAGTGGTGCTTTAGAGAGTGATAATGTAAATCCTTTGGCCCATGTTGCATGCCTCTTGAAGCTTAAAATGTCACTGCCGTGTTTAATGGAGCCACATAAAATTACTGCTCGGGATGAAACAAATTATGTATATGTAATCTCTCAAATCCCATTATGCGCACATCCTCAAAATTGCTGTCAGTATTCTCTACTCTCTGTTCTCTCTGCATCCACGGAGGCCAAATTCTCTGCTAGTTGGAATTAGTTGGCCTTCTCGCCTGCCTCCCAAATGACCATGCAAATCACCCTTCCGTTTTGAGATCGAATCCTTTGTGTTCCCAAATGAAATCCTCACAATGAAACGTGTTTAGGGCAGACCCTCCAAGTGTCTTTTCCAGGGACAGGTTTACAGAAACGGTCCCAGTTTCTTATTTGATCCTGGAATGTCCCATTTTTCTTTAAGACTCCCCTATTCCCATTGGAGCAATGTTAGAGGGTGTGGAATTATGCGACCCCCGAGCCAAGGAGATAAGTTACTATGCAACCTTTAGAAGACATCTGAAGGCGGCCCTACATAGGGAAGTTTTTTAACGTTGAATGTTTTTATATATGTTGGAAGCTGCCCAGAGTGACTGGGGCAGCCCAGGCAGATGGGTGGGTAATTATTATTATTATTATTATTATTATTATTATTATTATTATGGAACAGGGCATCCCTATTTTCATTGGAGAAATGTTGGAGGATATGCTGTCACCTATTAAAGAGCAGGGAAACAGTGGAATAGTGTTTGCACCAACCTTAAATAAACATGTAAATTTGACTTCCTCCTGCAAAGGTCACTCATTAATTTGAGATTCATGCTATGAATATGTTTGATCTCCCACATGTCACTTGGACC
This sequence comes from Zootoca vivipara, assembly GCF_963506605.1. Classification (NCBI taxonomy): domain Eukaryota; kingdom Metazoa; phylum Chordata; class Lepidosauria; order Squamata; family Lacertidae; genus Zootoca; species Zootoca vivipara. The sequence continues at coordinate 121,998,760 of NC_083276.1, read as the reverse complement.
AATAGATATGTAAGTCTGTACTTTATATCTCGAAAATTAAGAATTTTGATCCTCTTCCATTTACTCCTAGGAGATGCATGATTTAGTTGAGATTCTTGCATTACATGGGGTTGGACTAGATGACCCTCGGGGTCCCTTCCAACAATTCTATGATTCTACAAGATGTGAACCATGTTTGCACTGATAATATGTATAAAATCCTCATCCACAGGGGAAAACAAAAACAAAAACAAACCCCTCTCAATTCTTTTTTTCCAGAGGATGGCAGCCCAGTTTCATAAAACTGCCTTCCACGCAAAACAAGGCAATAGGTTTCAATAGCTTAATTCCTCCATGTCCATGACTTGCCATTAGCCAATACTCCTCCTCTTACTACCCCCCTAAGATTCAGAGTCTATGATTTTGCCAACTCTTTCTAGAACCATCAGTCAACTTCAAAACCTGTCAGGTGTCATTAGACGGCACTCAATGTTTGCTATATTCGGTACGGAAATTATTTCTTTTTTATCACATTAATTACATGTCAAGCTGAATTGCCTTTTATTAGTCTGTGCAAATAATCAGGCAGTGACTGAATGCAAGGAACGTATTTATAGAACAGTCCCAAGTAAATGGCTCTGGGGTGTGTTTGTGTGTAATAAAATGTAATATGACCTGAACTCTGCTGTGCTAGTAATTACTCTGTCTGTTTCCTAAAAGAGGATATGTTATTCCCACAGGTATATCTAGTCTGCGAAACGGGAAGTCGGCACACTGTAGAGTTTGTTTATTAGCACATCAGCATTCAGTGGGGAGGCAGATAAATAAGAAATCGTTGACAGGGTTTTGGGGAACTGAGATGTGTGCCAGGGGGAGACAAACAGAACTAGAGTGAAGTTGGAAGAAGTGTGTTCTAGGTGAGGCAGGTGGAATTAAGAGGCTTGTGCGACAATCTCGGAACCACTTTGTGAGAAAAGAAGTGGGAAGCAGGAAAGGAAGGACTTTTGAAAAGAAAAAGAAAAAGAAAAGAAAAGGAGGGCAGGAAAAGGGAGGGAGACTTTTGGCACAGGGACCCCTGCCGAGAAGAAGAGTGACTGATCTGATTCTGAGCGACATCTTCAAACAGCCTGGAGAGCCAAATAAGTAGCAAGAGTCCTCCTGCCTGCTTGTTGATCTCCCATGAATGTCTGGTGATGAGAGGGAGAAGAGGTTCTGATTAACCACATTGTCTTCTGCATATCCTCCAACTTTCCTCCAGTGAAAATAGGGAAGTTTTAAAAAATGTTTTGTTATGTTATTATATATGTTGGAACCTGCCCAGAGTGACTGGAACAACCCAGAAAGGTGGGCAGGGTATAAATAATAACATTATTATTATTATTATTATTATTATTATTATTATTATTATTATTATATGTTGTTGTTTAGTCGTGTCCGACTCTTCGTGACCCCATGGACGATAGCACGCCAGGCACTCCTGTCTTCCGCTGCCTCCCGCAGTTTGGTCAAACTCATGTTCGTAGCTTCGAGAACACTGTTTGATCTTCTTGCAGTCCATGGGACTCTCAAGAGTCTCCTCCAGCACCATAATTCAAAAGCATCAATTCTTGGGCGATCAGCCTTCTTTATGGTCCAGCTCTCACTTCCATACATCACTACTGTGAAAACCATACCTTTAACTATACGGACCTTTGTCGGCAAGGTGATGTCTCTGCTTTTTAAGATGCTGCCTAGGTTTGTCATTGCTTTTCTCCCAAGAAGCAGGCGTCTTTTAATTTCGTGACTGCTGTCACCATCTTCAGTGATCAAGGAGCCCAAGAAAGTAAAATCTCTCACTGCCTCCATTTCTTCCCCTTCTATTTGCCAGGAGGTGACGGGACCAGTGGCCATGATCTTGGTTTTGTTTTGATGTTGAGCTTCAGACCATATTTTGCGCTCTCCTCTTTCGCCCTCATTAAGAGGTTCTTTAATTCCTCCTCACTTTCTGCCATCAAGGTTGTGCCATCTGCATATCTGAGGTTGTTGATATTTCTTCTGGCCATCTTAATTCTGGAATAGGAAGTCCCTATTTGCATTGGAGAAATATTGCAGGGCATGGAGTTATGCGACACCCCCCCCCCAGTCCCATGTGTGGAACTGAGCAAGGTAGCTGCTTGGCAACAGCCGTATCCAGCTGCTTTGCCTTTGAGTGCAGTCACCGACGCTTGCCAATTAACTGTCAGGTGAAATTCAAAGTAATGATCAGAGCCCACAAAGACTAAAATTGCTTTGGCCCAGGTACCCCTTTAGAAAGCATCTTTTCAAATCAGATTCCGAATTAGACTTATCTGCTTAAGTGAAACAAGAACTTGGCACCCGAAGCACTGGCGATAGTCAAAGTTCTTGGCAGCCAAGTCTGTTCTGACTAACAGGTATTGGGATTTTCCTCCCACTAGGATTTCAATGAGACTCAATCGATGTGGGTGAACTATGTATTAGTGCAGTGAAAAAACTCATGAAATAAAGCTATCATGGTTAATTCATTCTATAGGAGGTTCTACCTGCTGCAGATGCAAATTGCTACTCTCAGTCCATGGGTGATATATTGGATGCTGGTTTCGTATTGCTGGTTTCTCAGGCTGCACTTCAGTGTGTGTGTGTCCCCACTCAAATAATACCGTATTGACCCGAATATAAGCCCCACCTGAATATAACCCAAACTTTTAAAATGGGTGTGTGTGTGTGTAAAAATATATATAAAAATACCTGAATATAAGCCGCTCTATTCCTAACTGCATACTGGGCGGGGAGCCGCGCTGCGTTGCAGACGGCCTTTCACCTTCCTTGCTCTCTCCCTTCCTGGCCTTCGGAGAGAGAATGGGGGACTAGACACAGGGCGGGTGCTGTTTGCTGTGCTCCTAACTGCATACTGCAAGGTCGTGAATTTAAGCTGCACTTTAACTTTTCATGGTTGGAATTTGGGGGGAAAGTGAGACTTGTATTCAGGCCAATATGGTATGTGTTAATCATGTTGGTAATGCATTGACAGTTAAATACAGTATTTTTGATGTACCGTATTGGCCCGAATATAAGCCACACTTTCCCCCCAATTTCCAACCATTATATTCAGGTGCGGCTTATGTTTGGGCCAATACAGTATTTTACGGTGAGTGTCCAAATGTAGTACAGCTGGGAATGTCATATGCATCTGATTAGTGCCAAAAATATGAGGACGGATCACTTATTCACAAAAGATAGTGTCTTTATTGGAAACATCCACTTGGGAAACAATAGAATTTTGGACAAATAAGATGGCTGTGGGATTTTCATCAGTCTCCACATTTAGACTTTTACTAGGGCTGTGCATGTGCCCCCAATCCAATTCGAAGTAGATTCAGTACTTTGGAACAGCCCAGATCTAATCAAGGATGATCTGGGGCCAGAACTATCCCAGATCCAGGCACCAAGCCCTTGTGAAGGCTTTGCAGTATTGTAGCTGCTATTTCATGATTTTAATTACATGAGATGTCCTGGGAGATTTTCAATGGAAGGGCAATATGCAAGTATACTAATTTAATAATCAGCTACACATATATACCTAGTGTCGGTGGCAAGGGGAAAAAAATAGGTATAAAATGGGAATTCTCTGGATGCCAAGATGCAAGTTTGGGGCAAGTACTCTTTGGTGAGAGAGTCCCAGCAATGATTTAAAACCACAAAACATGCAGCAAAGTAAAATGTGGGAATATAGGCTGTAAAACTTTAAAATGAGCCCTTTAAAATGAGTTCCGAAGCATAGAAAAAGACCATGTGTTTCATAAGTTTAAAATGGTTTACTTATAAACTCTCCAAAGGTCAAATTCATGTGCTATTCCATTCAGCATTCAGAAAACGCAGGCAGTAAAACTTGGTTTAGTTACTGTCAGGGGACCTCCGTACTGGGAGCCTCCGCCTCTCCTCCTGACCAGCACATCGCCCAGCGAGAGCAGTGAGAGGAGAAGCAGCTGGTCAGGTGGGGGGGAAAGAAAGTTAAGAGGATGGAGGAGAGAGGGCTCAGTGGTGCTACAGAGCCCTTGCACCGCCCTGGCCAACAGGCTGAGGGGACGGGGCAGCCACTTCCGTCACCCCAATTAAGGCACAGTATGAAGCGTAAGGAGGGGAGGCTGGTCACATAATAGGAAATGTCCACTCCCGGATTCTGCGAGTGACTAGGAGGTCATGTTTCTCAACACCTCTGCACTGTAAATACTATGCACAATAAACCTGTTAAAGACAGGGCGGACTTTGGCATCTTTACTCGAGAGTAGCCGCACACCAGCCCTTACAAGTTACGGTGGTGGAAGTTCCTAAATCTTTGGTATAGGAACTCAAGAATGGATTGTAAGAGCCATGCTCAGTCCCCTTTACAGAGTGATTTTCTTTGGTTGATTGAAGAACAAAGGCTTGATTACCTTTCTTCCAAGGTGAGTGGAGGACCTAGCTAAGCTTGGCAGGACAGCTTACTTTATGGTGTTAACCCTTCATGTGTTAATTAGACTTAAGCATATTGATTATATGAAGCTGGTTATCTCACACCTAGGAGCTTGGATTGGTTGGAGAAGCAGCTCTTCAACACAAAGAGGTCTGTCATTTCCCCATTTACCTGTTGGCTGCACACACAGTTGTCACGTCACGTGTAGAGCGACTTCTCTATTCAACCCAAGAATATCAAGGCAAAAAAGTTTAGATCAAAATGTGCCAAAGGGGAGATTAATTTCAAATCTATTTTTCAGTGCTAGTTGGAAATGGGTTGCATAGTAAAAGGAGAATTATAACATTAACCTTCCACCTGTCTGTCCCCACCCCCTCAAAAAATGCAGGACAATTAAATAGAATAAATGGTAAGGTAGCACCTTTCCCGCAGAGGAAATGTAGGGAATCCATGAATCCAACTTTGTGGGCTATACGTAGGGTTGCCAGACTCAATAGAGGACAGGACTTCTGTGCCTTTAATTGCCCTGCTCTCTTTTGAGACTGGAAACCTTAAAGAGAAACCAGCAGACCCTTTGCTTGGAAATTAAACAAAGGGTCTGCTGGTTTCTCTTTAAGGTTTCCAGACTCAAAAGAGAGCAGGGTAATTAAAGGCACAGAAGTCCTGTCCTCTATTGAATCTGGCAACCCTAGCTCTACGTAAGAAATACTGGTTTTCGAAACCAGGCACTTTTAAAACAGGATTGGGGAACCAGTGGCCCTTTAGATGTTGTTGTACTGCAACTTCCAGTGGCTATGCTGACTGGTACTGATGGGACCTGGAGTCCAACAATATATTGAATGGTCACACGCTTTTCATGTCTGGCTTTAAAATGCCTCCAAGTTAATTATGCCCTGTCTAAACAGCAAAAACATCTTGGAGTTGCTTATTTAACAATTTCATGATGCCACGTGCTGCTTGTAAAATATATTTGATTTGACAGCAAATTTACGGCACTGTCTGCAGAAAGGATGTCCTCCCCCCCCCTTCCCTTTGCCTTTTTTGTACTCGGCTCCTTAAAACTGTGTTATGCGTTTGCTAGCCCAGAAATATTCAGATTCGACATCTGCTATCCCACTTACATTACTGCCTAATTATGAATATTTGTGCGACTTGTTTACAAGGCTGGTATGAGGAAATAAGGAGAGGGGGGGGGGAGCTGGAAACATAAATATTTGAATGTAGCTACTTGTGCCTGGAATAATTGACTAATACAGGTGGCTTTCACCAAAACAGCTCTTAAAGTCACAATGTTGTGAGGGAGAGGTTGTTTTTTTTAAGGCCCAACCCCAAATGTACCTGTCTTCTTTAAAAATGCTATCCCATAGTATCTGTCCAAATCAGGGGCATACCCAGGATCAAAACTGGGGGGGGGGAGAGGGGAAGAGAGAGGGAAGGAGGGAGGGAAGAGAGAGAAGGAAGGAAGGAAGGAAGGAAGGAAGGAAGGAAGGAAGGAAGGAAGGGGTTAGAGAGAGAGAAGGGAGGGAGAGATAGAAAAAAAGGAAGAAAGAAAGAGGGGGGAAAGGAAGGATGGAAGAAAGAATGGCGCTCCCATCTGCCCCCCCCCAGCTCAGGCTGCTCCTCCCCCCTCCCACGTTCCTTTCGCTGGCTGCAGCCGCAGTGGGGGCAGAAACAGCCCGATTTCCATAACCCACAGTGACTTTTCCCCTTCAGTTTTCGGAGGGGAAAAGTGCGGGTTATGGTCTGTAAAATACGGTAATTTATTTATTTTGCTTTGGGGGGGCAGATGCCCCCCTGCCCCTTGCTGAGTACGCCCATGCTCCAAATCATAGGAGACAAATCAGGTACAGTCACTACTTGCTTTACCTATTGCTGTCTTGTAGAGAGGAAGCGGCCATATGCCGAGTAAGATTACTGTATTAGTTTATCTTGGTCAGCATTGTCTCCATGACCTGGCAAATGCTCTTCAGGGTTTTAGAGGATGCGGGTATTCAATACTGCCACAGTTTGATGTGACTGGAAGCATAAAAATTGATGCCTTTGGAACTGGAACATTGCCCAGGCCCATAGAAATATTTTTTAAACCTTTGCTGGCAGAACATTCTTTAAAACAGAATCAAAGCATCAAAAATATCCATACAATATCTTGTTCTGTCCAGCGCAGGCACAGCATCTTACGAAATATGAAAGAAGGAATCTAAATATAAGCAAGGGTCTCTCTCTCTTTCCCCAGCCTGCTTTCCAACCTCTAGCTGTTGGCTCTCCCTTCAGGACAGTCATAACTTGTATTGAATGTCTGTGGCATTCAGAGAGATGACTCCATTGGCATCTTCACTCCATTGAGTTGGGAGAAAGAAGACTCTAAGGCAGCGCCCTTTCAAAATGGAGATTTGCAACCCAATACCTGTCACATGATTTAAGGTTACAACACTCACATGTTAGCTGCCAGAGAACAACAATCAGCTAGTTGACTCAGCAAGAAGCTCAGAGTCCTCTAGAAAAACTCTTGTGGAAAGCCTCAAGTGTTAGCAATACACATTTAGCCATTTTCCATTTCAAACCTTCATTAATGCATAGACATTTTTAATTTCTCTTTGAATTAAACCATTATACTTAACACAGGATAAGGGAGTCTTTCCTAGCCATGTATGGAGATGCCAGAGAATATACCTGGAACCTCCAGTATGCAAGAATTGTGCTCTGCCATTGAGCAATGGTCCATATGCTTTTTCATTCCTAGAATGAGGACCAGTAAGGAGCATATAGCCATGTTGTGGGGAGAGATAGCAATTTAAGCTGCTCTATCTGGTGAGTCATTTCTTCTATGCACCCATATGGTGAGAGACAAGTTGCAGACATCTGCAATGATGCTTAAAGTCAGAAGTTGTATGAGAACTGCATTGCACAGGGGCCTCATAGTTTAAGAGGTTCTATTCATCCACAGCAGTCGCAAACCGATCGGTCTCAAACCACGGCGGTCGTAGTAATAATAATAATAATAATAATAATAATAATAATAATAATAATAATTTATTATTTATACCCCACCCATCTGGCTGGGTTTCCCCAGCCACTCTGGGTGGCTTCCAACAGAAAAATGAAATAAAATAATCTATTAAACATTAAAAGTCTCCCTAAACAGGGCTGCCTTCAGATGTCTTCTAAAAAATTTGGTAGCTGTTTTTCTCTTTGACATCTGATGGGAGGGCATTCCACAGGGCGGGCGCCACCACCGAGAAGGCCCTCTGCCTGGTTCCCTGCAACTTGGCTTCTCGCAAACCGAGGTATGACTGTAAAATCATCATCATCATCATCATCAATCCTGTTGCAGAAGGAATTATTTTACTGGGGGTCACCAATCAGAGTGCTTCTTGGGAAGGATGTTAATGAAAACATTTTGTTTGATGTGCTTCTTCATTGTTCTGCTATTTGGATTTTTCAAGCTAAAGTGTAGTCCCAGCTACTTTTGGGGATCCCAATCTGGATACAAGCATATAAGATAAGATACACTCAAGTTTCTTGAGACGTATCCTGGGGCTCCCAAGTGACGATGTGTGCAGAACTAGGTATGCACACAATGAAATATTGGATGTGGGCTAGCACTATAAAATACTGGTTGCCTTGTTGTTTTCGTTGCCAACCTTCGAGTCTGCTCTCTAATTTACTTAAGGGCTCTTATAAGTCCCGATGGTTTCAACTCTTACATAGCAAAATCAAATCTGTTGGTACTGCAAATTAGTTCTTCCCAACACAGGACACTTAGAAAAGTGGTAGACTAGTTAGAATCTCTCCCTGCATCTTTCCAATAGCCTTACCAAGAAATGGTAATCATTTGGTTTTCATTCTGTTTTCTTCTTATGCTTTTGTTTTATTTCTCTTTCGTGCCAAGCCTTAATGTTAAGTATGTTACGTTTAAAAAGGTAAAGGTAAAGGACCCCTGGATGGTTCAGTCCAGTCAAAGGCGACTATGGGGTTGTGGTACTCATCTCACTTTCAGGCCAAGGGAGCTGGCGTTTGTCCACAGACAACTTTTGGGGTCATGTGGCCAGCATGACTAAACCACTTCTGGTGCAACAGGATACTGTGACGAGAGCCAGTGCGCATGGAAACACCATTTACCTTTTACCACAGCAGTACCTATTTATCTACTTGCACTGGCGTGCTTTCGAACTGCTAGGTTGGCAGGAGCTGGGACAGAGCAACAGGAGCTCACTCCGTTGCGGGGATTCGAACCACTGACCTTTCAATCAGCAAGCCCAAGAGGCTCAGACAACAGTGCCACCTGCGTCCCTATGTTGCATTTGGACTTATATTGCTTCCCCACCCCTCTCCAAGCACACAGAGTTGGCTCCAACCCATATATTATCTTAAAACACAAGGGGCAGGCACCACCGCAAAATGACATTCGTATCTTTGGGAAGCAGCCTGATCTGTTCCAAGTCGTTCTGAGCGATGGTTGGCTCGATTCAGCTCATGCCTTGGGTCCAAAACAGCTCTGTTAAATGTCATGTTCCAAAAACGAAGGATTGAAGCCTTGTGGCAAAATGCGCTTGATCTGCATGGATGCCACAGTGACTGGTTTAAGAATGTTTTCATGCAGTGACACAACATGGACACTTGACCAAAAAGGGTCATTTACCAAGTTATGAATCTTGCTGCCAATTACCACCCAGCCTCTGTGACAAAACCCCAACCACAGTCATGGTTATCTCCGTTTTGATTGAAATGATTTCCACTCTTGCGTTCAGTACATGCACACACAAACACACACAAACACATATACAAGCCTTAGAAAAAAAGTATCCTTTCATTCCACAAGGGAAACATTTAATATGAAAATACAACTGTCATTGTGCAGACAAAAACCTGTGTTTAAATATCTCCTGAAACTCATTCAGATATGTTTTCCTCTGGCGTGACAACGACAACAACAACAACACAGCTCCTTCCGAGAGACAAATATAGATATATTTAAAAAGACATCAGCTGAGATAAGATCCTGAAAGAAATCCTCAGAATGTTAGCTGATTGCAGGGAGATAAAGTTTTAAAAGGACTCGCGGTGCCTGTTGCTAGGGGAAACCACAATTCAGCTATAAGCTCGGAATAATTTTCTTATTTTATTCCCCCAGGGTTTGGGGGATGGATCTTGCTGTGGGGGAAAGAAGGGAATAAAATAGAAAGCAGTCAGAGATTTGGGGAGAGAGTCATATAATATGCAGTAATCCAAGTGTGAATAGTTTATAGTTCACAGAATTCAGCACTGTCCTTTCTTGAGGGCTTCACCTATTTCTGTGATCCTGAGAAGGTGACAAAAGATTGGGCTGCTATAAAATTTTGGCTCACTTTTGTGCATCACAATCAGGGGGGTCAGCATAATTTTCTGGGCCCCATAAACGCATGTTTATGAATGTATATGGATAGACGCCATATTAAAATAATCACCATCACTTCAAGACTGGATTGCTGCAATGGATTCTGCATGAAATCAGTGCAGTATGCTGCCGCATGGTTGCTGAAAGGAGTGTATCACCAAGACAAATGTAAGGTGTTACCATTAGTATATGAAAACCTCAACAGGTCGGGTACCATCTGAGCACAATTCAAAGTGTTGGTGCTGGCCCTAAATGGCCTTGGCCCAGCATACCTGAAGGAGCGTCTCCACCCCTATTGTTCAGCCTGGCCACTGAAGTCCAGCTCCAAGGGCCTTCTGGAGGTTCCCTCCCCACGAGAAGTGAGGTTACAGGGAACCAGGCAGAGGGCCTTCTTGGTAGTGGCGCCCGCCCTGTGGAACACCCTCCCATCAGATGTCAAAGAAATAAACAACTATCTGACTTTTAGAAGACATCTGAAGACAGCCCTCTTTAGGGAAGTTTTAAATGACTGGTGTTTTAATGTATTTTTAATCTCTTTTTGGGAGCCGCCCAACAGGGTATTATTATTATTATTATTATTATTATTATTATTATTATTATTATCCTTAAAGGAACCACCTTATTCCATATGTGCCCACTCAACTGCAATACAAAAATATACAGTAACTAAAAATGAAGACAACTTTCCTTTTCTCCCAGGCCTTTGACTTTTGTGACCTTTTAGAAGTGGACGGGATGTTCTAAATGTTTTTTTAGCCCCGCCCCCGGGGGGGCGGTTTTACTGTATCTATGGGGGTGTGTCTGTCGGTTTGGCTGTAAGTTGCTTTGGGGTGCCCTGGGCAAGGTAAAGTAACTAACGAATTCAATAAATAATAATAATAATATTGACAACAACAACAACCATGCCTGCTGACTTCTCGCACATGTTTGGACTTCCTTGGTCAGAATAAAGCCATACCCTCCAACATTTCTCTGATGAAAATAGGGACGTCCCATTCCATAATGATAATTTTACTATTTATACCCCACACATCTGACTGGATTGCCCCAGCCACTCTGTGCAGGTTCCAACATAAATAAAAACATAATAATATATTAAACATACCCTTCAACATTTCTCCAATAAAAATAGGGACATCCTAAGGGAAAGCGGGACATTCCAGGATCAAATCAGAAACTGGGATGGCTTCTCTAAATCAGGGACTGTCCCTGGAAAACAGAAACACTTGGAGGGTCTGTAAAGCCAGGAAGAGGAACCTCTCTGTATTTCTGTATAGGGGGTAAGAAACCTGATCACATGCAAACAGTAAAAGGTGTGGCAAACAGAATGTCAACAGCTGAAGCATTTCTCATAACTCCATTTATACACCAAAGAAAGGCTTAACCAGTTGAATTTCTGCTCAAGCGGTCGAATTTCTGCTTTCCGCTTGCCCCACAGCTGCTTGAAGGTGCAAGAGCTGTAGAAACTGCAGCTGATCTCAGCTTAATTGCTGGAGATGTGAAAGACCTCATGCAGATTTATAAGTGCACATTTTGGAGGTGTGGTGCAATTAAAAGCTTTGTGCAATTAGTATTGTATTCCGTTGAACAGATTACGGGATATAATATCCCAAAGGAGCCCATTAGGATATTAATAAATTACTTGGAAGGATCTGTTGATACAATTGTTAAAATGTCAGTAGCCATGTATTGGAAGAATAACATAGTACCATCTCTTTCTGACTGATTCTGTCGGATCTGTCAGGCGGCAGAGGAACCAACCCCTACGACAGGTTGCCAGGAATGGATAAGACAAGGAAAAGTCCTTACCATCTGCTATTTATTCAATATTCACAGAGAGTGGCTTGAGAATGCAGCCTCTTGGAATAATGGCATTCTCCCCAGTAAATTTCCACCCCTCTCTTTCTCATTTGTCAACAGCACCCCGCTCCCTTTACGGCTGTCACTTAGGGCCATCTGTCTCCAAGTTCTTTGCTCTCCTACTTTTAAGGCTCACCAGGTTCTTGGGAATGGTGGGTCTGGAATGCTTTCTAGGGATACCGTGTCAGCCAGCTGTTCCCAGGAGCGAAGAAAGGGGTTCGGTGGGGGTAGTCCTCCTCAGGTGTCACCATTGAGGGGGGTGACAAAATGGCGGGCGGCACTCACCGTGGGGCTTGCAGCGCGCCCGAGCCACACATATCTCCTGGGAGAGATGCAGTGGCTTGGGCACGCGTAGGCCCCGCGCTGCCCAAACGGTCCGCCCGCTGCCTCCCCCCTAGCTGTAGGGCGGCTGAGTGGGAGGAGGCAGGTAGACTCCTTGGAGGCCCCGTGGAGCGTCCTGCCCCGGCTCACCCCGCCCTGCCCCTGGGAGCAGGGCACGCGCGCCGCCCCAGTCGGCTGATCGGCTTGCTCCACCGCTGCTGCTTCCTCCTCTCCCCCATTATTTCCCATCTTTCCCCCTCATCTTCCTCTGAGCTGTGACCTCCTCAAACCCCAGCTGTAATTCTGAACTGCCGTCTTCTTCTCTGGAAGGGTCAGGCTGGGGAGGCGGTCTCCACCATTCCTCTTCTGCCCAGTCCCTGACAGGATCTGGGATGTAACTCACCTGGTGCACACTTGGGAGAAGAGCTGTGGCTCAGTGGCCAATCATCTGCTTTACCTGCAGAAGGTCTCCAGCATCTGCAGGTAAGGCTGAAGGAGACCCCTTCCTGAAACCTCGGAGAGTCACGGCAAGTCGGTGTACACAATTCTGAACTAACATGGACAAATGCCTGACTCAGACAACTTCCTGTGTTCCTATGAAAATGGGGCTGCTAATGTCCCTGAGAATATTACTCTGCAATATCATCATTTTTTTTGCTGTCGGTTCAGTTGTCCTGCCCCCCCCCCCCGCCAGCTCATCATTTTGTCCTCCATCCCATTTCTTGACATCTATAGGCACTCTTGTACTACACTGGAGGTACTCATACAATACTTTTAAGAGTCTTGGCTTACCAGAGCACTATCCACAATCTCAATTGATGCTCCAATGTTCTGAAAAACAACTCTGGGCACCTAAAATTGAGGCAGAAGTAACTTTCAAGCTCCTGTTAAGCTTCTCACTTAAACTCTAAAATACTTTAAACATTGACAGACTACAGTATTTCAAGTAGCTACACACAGAGAGACATGAAAGTATTCAACTGTGTACAGGGATATCATCTTTGTACCCAGGTATGATGTATTGATGCACAGTATAGATGACATTTGTGAAAGATATATAAGAGCAACTGTGAAGGGAAAGGCACATGCTTAGAAAATCATTAATAGCCCCAAGTGATTATCAATCACAAATGTGTTTACATATAGGTAAAGGTAAAGGGACGCCTGACCATTAGGTCCAGTCGTGACTGACTCTGGGTTTGCATGCTCATCTCGCATTATTGGCCGAGGGAGCCAGTGTATGGCTTCCAGGTCATGTGGCCAGCATGACAAAGCCGCTTCTGGCAAACCAGAGCAGCACATGGAAACGCCATTTACCTTCCCGCTGTAGCGGTTCCTATTTATCTACTTTCATTTTGACGTGCTTTCGAACTGCTAGGTTGGCAGGAGCTGGGACCAAGCAACGGGAGCTCACCCCGTCACAGGGATTTGAACCACCGACCTTCTGATCAGCAAGCCCTAGGCTCAGTGGTTTAACCACAGCACCACCTGGGTCCCACCTGCGATATATATATCGCAGAACTGCACCTCCTCCTTTAGCAAGAAACTGACTCATTTGATCTGTTTCCAAATTAGCCCTGATTGACCATTCTAATGGTCTAGCTGTAGCGCTAACTAAAGAAATTAAAAACTTTTGAGAAATATGCCGTCCCACGTATATGGAACGGATCCAATCCCTATATACAGTATATCCATGAATAACTTGTTTATTGCACAGGGTCTAATCTTTCATTTTGCAGGGTTACATTTTTTGAGTGTGTGTGTGTGTGTGTGTGTAATTTCAGCTGTTCATAAAATAAATGTCATAATGATAAAGATGAGAAAATCACCATGATCCAGAAATGCATAGAATCACAGATATTTTGGTTTTGAAATACTGGATGCCAGCCAATGTATGCAACAAAATTAAGCATATAAATAAATACACATGTCCAACAAGTGCAAGATTAGATAATTCAAATGTACCTCGACTTATTTCTGAGGCAGAGCCAACGCGAGCCACAGGTGTTTCCGCACCCTTGCTAAAGAAGGAGGTGATAGTGCGATGTCTCAACACTATTAGATGAATCCTTTCCATTATCAGATGGGTTTTGGTGTACCAGTGTGAGACGGTTTATGGGGAAGATGATAAATTCTATTGAGTGCCGAGGTGTGAGCACCTACTGAGTTCACAATAGTAAACATTTGCAGGGTGCAGCTGGCTGATGGCACACCATAGGGGGGGAATAAATCCCTCTCTTGTTACAGGCATGCCATGGGGAAATTATAGGCACGTATAAAGAATCCTCGTGTTCTAGCTGATATGCTATCGATCCTGACAAAATCTAGAAAGGAAAAATGGCTGACTGGTAGGTAGGTAGGGAGAGGGGATAAATTGGATTCAGTTTGCAAATGTATCAGATTTGCGTTTTTTAAAAACAATATGAGAATCAAAACACACCCTTTGAAATTCACATTTATCACAATGTAATTCTCCAAGCAAACCATGTTTTATATTATGGAATATTAGGGAAATGTAGGTTTTAGGGGAAAGTCTGCGTAAAAATAAATATATTTGTGAAAATTGCATACGAAACTATATTATATTATGGAAATGGCTTCCACAAATATGTTACATTAGTCAAAACGGCATTAAAAATGTGTTTATTAGAAGTTTGCACTAAAATGCCGATGAATATCCATGAGAATTTATTTATTTTGATGAAAATTGCTGCAGAAATGTAGAGAGTTGAATTTAAGAAGGGAACAACAAGAAACCGAGATAGCCAAAACGGACAGATCCTTCCACCCCTAGTGGCAATTCAGGGTTGGGGAGCCAATGTAATTTAGGACCCTTAAATCCAGAAGGAAGATTTTAATAGGGAGACATTCATAAGCATCCCTTGCATACACCCCTTGTATCCCACTGTTCTGTCCAATGGTGCCCAAGGCAGCTCACCATAAAATGTAGAGTAAAATGCAAATTAACAATCCAAATGTAAAAACGTAATGAAAACGATAGAAAACGACACCCATGCTCGTCCACGTGGGCCAACAGGATCTGTACTTGCTTTCCTTCCCCCAAACCTCACAAGAAGTGCGCTCCTGATAGAAACAACATCAACTTATGGCAACTTGAGTTGATGGAATAGGCTCAGCTTGCGGAGCTAACATATAGAATAAGAGAACAAGAAGAACATACGTTTAAAAGAATATTGGGAAATGTTTATTGACCATATTGGGGGGGGGATTGTATACACGTGAAAATGCTGGCAGCATTAAGATAAATTCAACTGTGTAAACAGGTTTTGTCGGATGTAATAATGAAATACTGAATGGTTTAGTTTATATGAAATATGCATGGATATATGATATGCAAAATGAACCATGGAAAGAGTAGAAGGGAAGTCATTGACATTTTAAGCTTGCTTAAATGAATATTCTAAAGTGTAAAACAGAAAATTTAATAAAAATTAAATTTTTATTGGACAACATCAACTTGTCCAAATTGCAATGTTTACAGCAGTCACAACAAAGGAAGGTGCTTTATATTGAAAGAGACCATGTATCCAGTATTGTCCACTTACCACATGGGTAGGCAAACCAAGGCCCGGGGGCCGGATCTGGCCCAATTGCCTTCTAAATCCGGCCTGCAGACGGTCTGGGAATCAGCGTGTTTTTACATGAGTAGAATGTGTCCTTTTATTTAAAATGCATCTCTGGGTTATTTGTGGGACCTGCCGGGTGTTTTTACACGAGTAGATTGTGTCCTTTTATTTAAAATGCATCTCTGGGTTATTTGTGGGGCATAGGAATCTGTCCCCCCCCCAAATAAAGTCTGGCTCCCCACAAAGTCTGAGGGACAGTGGACCGGCCCCCTGCTGAAAACGTTTGCTGACCCCTGAACTGGTAGCAGCTCTTCAGCATTCACAAATTCTTTCCTAGTCCTACCGGCGATGCTGAGGATTTAATCTGAGAGCGTTGGCATGAGAAGTACTTGTTCCACCATTGTATGTTTCAGCTCGACCAATTTCTCATGCATACACTGCTTAACGCAAAACAATAGTTTCCCTTAAGGCACTACCAAGTAATTTAAGCTAGGCTTGGCTCTTATCACGGCAGTGATAGCAAGCTACATTGGTCCTGAATTAGGGCTTGTTTGTGGAGGCCTGTACTCAGGACTACTGCCAACCCACTTGTCTGTTGCGAAGTGAGCGGCTTGGCTTGGCAATAGGCTTGCGCCTCAGGATGTTTAGTCTGGCTAATTTAGCAGCTGATAGAAGATCGGCACAACCCTTTTGCAGTGAAACTTCAGTTGCGGGTTCCAGCCGAGAACTGCTTGCATTTTCCTTCCAAATCTCTGTTGTGTAATCTTCGTATCTTCATTCCTTTTTTTTTTTTAATGAACATGAGGGAAATTGCTCATGGGGATGCCTGAACCTAAAATGAACTGAAAATGTATTACAACTTTTAAGCTTGCCAAGCAATAGAAGCGGAATTCGCACCAATCCCATTTCTCTCAGCAGCTGTTGCTACAAGGTGATATTGTGAAGACGTCTCAAAATAGAATGAGGCAGATACTTGCTCAACATGGTTTCTGGTATATTTTGGCAATCCCCAGCTGGGATCTAATCACATTTTAAATGCAGCACTAGCGACATAGGGAAGTCTTTGCTAAGATGCATACTTTTTTTGGGGTGGTGCTGGTGGAGTTGGTTTGAAATAAATAAGGAATCACAATACTTTGAATTTCGGTAAAAGGAGAGTCTAAAGTGACAATTGAACTCAGGTTGGTTGCAATCAATTCCTATTAAAGTTCGTGGGGGTGACAAGAATCAGGAGAAATTTGTCCTACTCAGTTCAGCAGAACTTGCTGTTAACCAACTTACAATGGACTACAGCAGGCACCCCCCAAACTCGGCCCTCCAGATGTTTTGGGACTACAATTCCCACCATCCCTGATCACCGGTCCTGTTAGCTAGGGATGATGGGAGTTGTAGTCCCAAAACACCTGGAGGGCTGAGTTTGGGGGTGCCTGGACTAGAGTCTAGCATAATGTTCAAATTACAGTTTAATCAACAGGTAACTAACTGCCTTTTGTATAGGCCTCACTGATTTCCTCCAAACCAGAGGACGCAGGGACGCAGGTGGCGCTGTGGGTTAAACCTCAGAGTCTAGGGCTTGCTGATCAGAAGGTCGGCAGTTCGAATCCCTGCGACGGGGTGAGCTCCCGTTGCTCGGTCCCAGCTCCTGCCAACCTAGCAGTGCGAAAGCACGTCAAAGTGCAAGTAGATAAATAGGGACCGCTACAGCGGGAAGGTAAACGGCGTTTCCATGTGCTGCTCTGGTTTGCCAGAAGCGGCTTTGTCATGCTGGCCACATGACCTGGAAGCTGTACGCCGGCTCCCTCGGCCAATAATGTGAGATGAGCGCGCAACCCCAGAGTCGGTCACGACTGGACCTAATGGTCAGGGGTCCCTTTACCCTTTACCTTACACTGATTTCCTCCAAACCAGAGGCAAAACATTCTTAGCTACTTGTGCTAAGCAACACCCACAAGATTCTCTTTTCTCTTACCGGGCAGATGCAAATCAGCAGGCAAGCAGTTGAAAGCCTTCAGCAGACAAGTCCACTTTAGTTCCTTTGCACAACATTTATGGCCCTTTTTGGCCCATATCCTTCTTAATTTGCGGTGCTCAGAACTGGACTCAATACTCAAGGTGTGGTTTGACGAAGGCAAAATGATCTCGGTCTCTTGAGGGGGTTGCCTGGAATCTGGGTATTGCTTTTTAGAACATAGGAAGGGTCACTGCCTCTCAGCGGGCCTACCTTGCAGGGTTGTTGTATGGATAAAATGGGAGGGTGGGTATGTAAGAATAGTCCTGCTGGAAGTCCAGAACAAGGGAAATAATAGTACTAGTCTATTCTGCCTTGGTCATGCCACACCTGGAATAAATGTCGTTCTGGGTACCACAATTTAAGAAGGATGTCAACAAGCTAAAATGTGCGCAGAGGAGGGTGATCAAGATGATCAAGGGTCTGGAAACCAAGCCTTATGAGGAACAGTTGAAGGAGTTGGGTATGTGTAGCCTGGGAAAGAGGAGACGGAGAGAAGATATGATAGCCATATTTAAGTATTTCCAGGGATGTCCCATGGAAGATGGAACAAGATTATTTTCTCCTGCTCTGGGGGTGGGGGGTAGGACTTGAACCCAATGGCTTCAAGTTATAAGAAGAGAGATTCTGACTAAACATCAGGAAATCCTTTTGGGCAGTAAGAGCTGTCTGACAGTGCAACAGTCTCCCTCGAGATCTTGCGGACTCTCCTTCCTGGGAGGCTTTTAAGCAGAGGTTGGGTGGCCATCTGTCATGGACACTTCAGCTGAGATACCGGCATTGTAGGGGGTTTGGCTAGATGACCCTTGGGGTCCGTTCCAGCTCTACAATTCTATGGTTTTATATGATTCTTAACTAAACAATCAGGTGCCTTTTTCAGTATCAGCCGCAAGAATGTGTTGCATAGCTGCCAAATTCCGGCCTGAGAAATAAGGGACTGGACCGGAAGTAGCAGACCAGAAGTAGCGCTGCCGCCATTTTGGAACTGGGCGGAGCATGCTCAGAAGCTACTTTTGATGCTGCTCTGCCCTGTTCCAAAATGGCCACCGCACCAGAAGTCACGCTGCAGCCATTTTGGAACTGGGCAAAGCAGCATCAAAAGTCGCTTCTGAGCATGCTCCGCCCAGTTCCAAAATGGCCGTCGCGCCAGAATAAACCGGGGAAAAACAAAAAAAATAATCGTTTTTTCAGCTGGTGACAGCCGGAAAAACGGGGGTTTCCCGGGGAATACGGGAGACTTGGCAGCTATGATGTGTTGGGCCATTGAATGATGAGTCCTGGTCACTTCCAAAACTATAGTTCTCTTGCCCAATAACATTTCATCACAGTTTTTCTCTTATTCTCTTGAAATGCATTCTCATCTATCGTGAATCATTGGGCATAGCAGGGTATTCAATCCATCCCCAAGATAAGTATTCCAGTTCTGACATTGACTTAGTTTTGTTTTTTCCAGTCACCCACAATTCCCCTGGCATCTCAAGGCATTGCAGTGCTGTTTTTGTCAACTTGAAGGCTTTGTTCGGCACATAAACAAACGTATGTTTTGAGAGGACATTTCTTTTTTCTCCTCTTATTCATTCCTCATTATGGCAGGTAGCTCTCTGGGCTGCTTTATAGCTCCCGGGTTGTAATGTCATGATCAGGGAGGTCATAATGCTGTTGAAATGTGAAGAACAATACCAGATGTCGGCCTCTGGGCCCAACTGCTATAACTGATACACTGCTGGAGTGCTTTTTGTTTTGACTAAGTTCAGCTCGGTGGGTGAATGTGCACCTGTCTAAGGTAATGGGGAATCACAACATACAGCGAGGACAATGCCAAACAGAAGCAAACCTGAGTGCATTTTGCAAACAATGTTCCTCAGAGATCAGCAGTCGCTGCCAGCTACGGCTGACTAGTGCTGGCAACATGATTTTGACTGGCCTTGGGTAGAAATCTGCTCAAGTCCTAGCTTGTAACACCGGTCCTGAAAGGCCTACATTGGATCCCAGTACATTTCCAAGCTCAATTCAAAGTGTTGGTGCTGACCTTTCAAGTCCTAAACCAGGTATCCCCAAACTTCAGCCCTCCAGATGTTTTGGTCTACAATTCCCATCACCCCTGACCACTGGTCCTGTGGGAGTTGTAGGCCAAAACATTTGGAGGGCTGCAGTTTGGGGATGCCTGTCCTAAACGGTCTCAGCCTGGTATACCTGAAGGAGTATCTCCACCCCCATCATTCAGCCTGGACACTGAGGTCCAGATCTGAGGGCCTTCTGGCGGTTCCCTCACTGTGTGGGGTATAAATAGTAGTAGTATAAATACTAAATTTATCTTTGTGGAATGGGACGTCCCTATTTTCATCAGAGAAATGTTGGAGGGTATGCTTCTGGTGGTTTCCTCACTGCGAGAAGTGAGGTTATGGGGAACCAGGCAGAGGGCCTTCTCGGTAGCGGCACCCGCCATGTGGAATGCCCTCCCATTAGATGTCAAGGAAATAAACAACTACCAGACTTTTAGAAGACATCTGAAGGCAGCCCTGTTTAGGGATGTTTTTAATGTCTGATATTTTATTGCTATTATCATCATCATCATTCATTCTGTTGGGAGCCACCCAGAGTGGCTGGGGAAACCCAGCCATAAGGGTGGGGCATAAATAATAAATTATTATTATTTTATTGTACCAATGGATAATCTTCATGGCCATTTCAGAACAGTGTATCTTACCAACAGAGTTTTGCAAGTAGCAGAGCTCATGTGTTAGGTTTGTAGAGACAAGGCTATGAACTCTGGGCTTGTTCCCAAGCATTTCAACCTTCATTCTGTGATGCATATGCCGGGACATGAAAGAATTGGCTGCTGTCTCCTCACATGTCATCGGCATCGCAAATATGAAGTGTCATCTCTTGATTTCTGATTATCTCACTCGGCTTGTGGTGTTGTGCTGTGAGCTCTTGACAGGCGAATGTGGCCAGCCAATTGGAATTTGCATGCAATTATACTCTCCTTTGATTATCACTTTATTTTGATCTCATTTTGCCTGCAGTGCAGCCATACCGGATAGTGCCATTCTATGGTTGAATCAGTAGATGGCACTGGAATACATTCTTCCTAGGGCAAAATCAGAGGATTTGCTGTGGTCATAATGTTTCAGAGACAATAAAGTTTCACACCAGCATCCTGGCTGATGTTAATAATAGTTTATTATTTGTACCCCACCCATCGACTGGGTTGCCCTAGCCCAGGCTTCCTCAACCTCGGCCCTCCAGATGTTTTGAGACTACAATTGCCATCATCCCTGACCTCTGGTCCTGCTAGCTAGGGATCATGGGAGTTGTAGGCCCAAAACACCTGGAGGGCCAACAATGAGGAAGCCTGCCCTAGCCACTCTGGGCAGCTTCCAACAATTATAAAACCACATTAAAACATCAAACATTAAAAACGTCCCTATATAGGGATGCCTTCAGATGTCTTCTAAAAGTCTGATAGTTGTTTATTTTCTTGACATCTAATGGGAGGGCATTCCACATGGCGGGTGCCGCTACCGAGAAGGCCCTCTGCCTGGTTCCCCATAACCTCACTTCTCGCAGTGAGGAAACCACCAGAAGCATACCCTCCAACATTTCTCCGATGAAAATAGGGACGCCCCATTCCATATTGATAATTTTACTAGTTATACCCCACACATCTTACTGGGTTGCCCCAGCCACTCGGGGGGGGGGCTTCCAACATATTAAAAAAACCATAATAAAACATCAAACATTAAAAAAAACTTCCCCATACAGGATTGCCTTCAGACGGCTCGGGGGTTAGATAACTCCAGGCATCCCCAAACTGCGGCCCTCCAGATGTTTTGGCCTACAACTCCCATAATTCGTAGCTAACAGGACCAGTGGTCAGGGATGATGGGAACTGTAGTCCAAAACATCTGGAGGGCCGAAGTTTGGGGATGCCTGGATAACTCCATACCCTCCAACACTTCTCCAATGAAAATAGGGACATCCTAAGGAACAGTGGGACATTCCAGGATCAAATCAGAAACCGGGATACATTCTCTAAATCAAGGATGTCCCTGGAAAATTGGGACACCTGGAGGGTCTGCAGAAGGCCCTCAGAGCTGGAAATACAATATATATACACAATACGCACACACACACACATTAATTTCTATGATGTATTTTATTAATAAAACCCAGACAGGAACTTGAGGTGCAGCTTTTCAGCAAAAGGCATCGTATCACCATTAGTGTCAGTGACACAGTGGTATTCCACATGGATATGCAGCTGAACACAATGTAAAAACATTGATGCTTCATGGTGACTAAAGATTTACCTGGACTTCACCTAGGCAGTGATAGTGAAGAAGGTGTGAGGCTTTACAATGTGCTCATGTGCAAATAGTAGGCCATATTGCTCTGCATATTGGTTTACTCACAGTATGTGTGTTCATTTTTTGCTGATTTTATTAATTGTACCCATTCACATGAAATCTTCTGGATTTCCCTTCCCAAGTTCACTACTTTTGAATTCAGCTTGGGAGTTTTTCCTGTTCAGCATACATTCTTAACAGCAAGAATATAAAGAACTGAATATCTGTTGGGTAAATGGGAAGGGCAAAGGGTCACAGTTTACAGATAGGCAGAATTTATTGGAGTTCGGTCAGACATTTGTAGCAGGGGAAGTAGGTTAGTTCTCTGCTGAATTCAAATGGTCTGTGCAATGTTTATTTGGCTTGTAAATATTTAACAAACTGAGCTGCCTTATGGATTCGAGCCATATTTTAGTATTATTACTATTTATTAGCTTTGTTCAGCAACAGAGCAAAGGAAATCTGGAGATAAATAGTCTTCCTAGCCTTAAGAAGCATGCAACATTAGATTGCAATATTTTTTTAAAAGGAAGGGACATGGGGAGATGAGATGGCGAGTCGACTTTTATGCATCTTGCACTGGTAGCTATAATTGTGCCAGCATGGGCAGGCAGTCGTTGAGAACTACAGAAAAGCAGTAAACTTTAGTTTGCATGTCTTTGCAGCTGATCTCCTTCCCTTCCACGGACCCACGTACTTTTGGACTCAACACTTGTGGCAGTTGTGACGAGTCCAAGGAAAAGGTAAAGACCACAATTGGGTTCTTGGAAAGCGTTCATAGGCAGACATTACAGAATTATGCATGCAGAAATATACCCTTGATTATCCACAACATTTCTTAATAATACTCCCAGGAACTTCACCAAAATGCTGGAGAGGGTGAACCTCCACAGGAACATACCGCCGCATGTGGTGGGAATGCCCCCAAATCCAATTATTCTGGACAACAACCATACAAGAAATATGTAAAATAACCAAGCAAGTAATAGAAATCACCCCAGAATTGGCCTTACTAAACATCTTCCAAGAGAATAATGCCCATTTACACCACAAAAAACTCATAACCCACCTACTTTCAGCAACTAGAAACATCATAACCAGACATTGGAGAGACCTGTCAGGAGTAAGCATGAACCAGTGGTACCAAATAGTATGGGAAACAGCCTTACTAGAAAAACTAACCAATAAGCTGAAACTGACACGGGGGCGAATAGAAGAGGATGCCTTCACCCCAGTATGGCTCCCCGTTATCACACACACAGCGCAACAAGACAATGACAAAAAATCTACCGACATGGCTAACCTGTATGGCTAACCTGATCCAAAGCACCCACCCCACCCCACTCACACATGAAAACGAAGACCACCACAGCTAACCACAAATGAACAACCACACCCTAGGCCAGTGATGGTGAACCTATGACACGTGTGTCAGATGTGACACGCAGAGCGCTCCTGGCTGGCACATGCCCCATCAGCCCATTCGCACTGTTCTTGTTGTTGTTTTCCCCATTTGTTCTCCCGCTCCTCCTCACGCTACAGCTTGTCTCCGCTGTTAAAACCCGGATCTTTTTGTTGTTGTTGTTGTTGCTGGTAGCCAGAGATGGGTTTTTTAACCCTTTTTGTGCTGTTTTTTCTGGCGCTTTGGCAGACGATGATTGGGTTAACAGCGTTCGTTTTTTAACCCGTTCTGTGCTGGGTTCTGTGCCGGCCCACAGACGGTCCAGGAATCAGCGTGTTTTTACATGAGTAGAATGTGCCCTTTTGTTTAAAATGCACCTCTGGGTTATTTGTGGAGCATAGGGATTCATTCATTTTTTCCATTCAAAATATAGTCTGCCCCCCCCCACATGGTCTGAGGGACGGTGGACCGGCCCACAGCTGAAAAAGGTTGCTGACCCCTGGGCTACAGCATGGTGCTGGTAACACCAAGGTTGCAGGTTTGAGTCTCATATGGTACAGCTGCATATTCCTGCATTGCAGGGGGTTGGACTAAATGACCCTCAGGGTCCCTTCCAACTCTACAAATATAATATGTTATGTTTCTTTAGCCTGCTCTTCATTTTTAAAAAATCCCCCAGATAAATGTGCAACGTACCAAAATCAAGAACATAGAACCAGAATATCCTTAAAACTCAATTATTGTTTACATGCAGCAAAGGAGCAAATCTAGCAAAGGCATGCCCTCATGCTTCACAGATCGTTTGAGCCAAAAGCTGGACATCATCATCATCATTATTATTAAGAAAGATTTTTAACTGGCATTGAAATTGCATCAGGGTCAGCGGTAGTGAAATGTGTGAGGAAAGGACATTCCACAAATGGGGAGCTGAAATTGACAAGGGCTCGTGTGTGCTGCCACGCAAAAATAATAATAAAAAAATAAAATAAAAAAATTGCAAATTAATCCTCCTTATGAGGTATGTCAGCGTCTATAGTCACTGTGATGCCACAGAGTGAATGTGCATTCTTGTGTCATACAGTATATGCATGTATTTTTATGGGACACAGGTGGTGCTGTGGTCTAAACTGCTGAGCCTATTGGGCTTGCCGAACAGAAGGTCAGCGGTTCAATTCCCCACGACGGGATGAGCTCCCGTTGCTCTGCCCCAGCTCCTGCCAACCTAGCAGTTCCAAAGCACACCAGTGCAAGTAGATAAATAGGAACTGCTGTGGTGGGAAGGTAAACGGCATTTCCATGCGCTCTGGTTTCCGTCACGGTGTTCTGTTGCGCCAGAAGCGGTTTAGTCATGCTGGCCACATGACCCGAATAGCTGTCCGTGGACAAATGCTGGCTCCCTTGGCCTGAAAGCGTGATGAGCATCACAACCCCATAGTCACCTTTGACTGGACTTAACAGTCCAGGGATTCTTTACCTTTACCTTTTTCCCTGCATGCATTTTTTCCAGACAGGCATGTACATAGGGATGGTTTCAGGCAGCAAAGCAAACTGATTGTGTGAACCAGTCCTTGACTGATGCTGAATGTCTCTCGGTAATGTCGATTCCTGTTCAGTGTCTAAATCTTAAAACCGTTGATTCAAGATAGTGCCCATCCGTGGAGAGGGATGTCACAGAGCTGACACAAGGCCTGTAACCTCTCTCCATTTGTTACAACAATTTATGTAGCAAGTTGGGTTACTAAACAAGGTATCAGAGTCTTTCCAGCCACTCAGTGTTTATTAACGGCAAAGCGATGCCTTCTGCAACTGAAGGGTGCTTTTATAGCAGTTAGCGGTCCATTCCATATGTCCACGTGGGATAATAATGCTTCTTACTGGAACCTCACACAGCCCACGTACCTATATGTTTAAAAACGAAGGATAGCCTTGGCACAGCGAATGAGGCTTTTTGAAATGTATGCATATATACAAATGTGTTCATTGTGTGGGTGATAATGTGAGAGGGGGAAATTGCAAGATGCATTTGAAGGCTTGGTATTATTATTATTATTATTATTATTATTATTATTATTATTTTCTCTTGAAAAAAATTAAATAAAATAATGAACAGCTGTTAGGAGCATGGTAGGACTTCCCTGGCTCCCTGCAACTACAGGATATAACCCAGCGGAGGTCAAGAACTGTGAGCATGCAGGAGGTCTGCAGAATGCAGAGCACAAAAGGATGTTTTGCAGAATGAAAGAAGGGACCTGCAGGACTCCCCACCTTAAAAAGTAAAGTAAGTGCAGCAGCAGTAGCAAGAACCATTCCCACCCACAAAGAATTCACCATCCCCCCCCCATAATTTTCAATTGCAATTTCCTTTCTAATTAACAGATGGAGAAAGGTAGGAAAAATGCAGAAGTCATTTTGGGTGCAGCTCTTATTGCTAGAGAGAACCATAGGAATATAATAAGAGTCTGGCTGGATCAGGCCAATGGCCCATCTCATCTGGCATCTTGTTCTCAGTGGCATGTCAGAATCCCACAACAACACACTTGGACTGGCATTCAGAGGCACACTGCCTCCAAGAATGAAGCTAGATGTCATGTTAGGAGCAGTTGATAGCCTCTACCTCCCTGCATTTGTCTAAGCCTCTTTAAAAGTTACCCCAGTTGGTAGCCATCTCTACTACTGGCAGGATTGCAGGAGCAACTACAGGAGGAGGGAGCCGTTAAATTTTTGATGTAAAACACAAGCCCCTGAATCACAGTGTGGAGAATGGAGAAGATGGCCCCTCCTAGCTTTCAATAGTAACAAATTTATAATAGTCCACTCCACACACCCTCCTCAGTGGGCACCGTTGCGGGCTGGTTCTCTTCCCAAATGATGGAGGCACCTTGGGATGCTTCCCAGGCATCAAAAGAGGTTTCTGGGCTGAGCTTGCTGCCCAGAGAGTGTATTTTTGACCACACACACAATTGGCCCAATCATGAACAGGCAAGGGGACGGGCCACTCCCAGGGGGAGGGAGGGGTCAACATGGGTCCTGAAGGATTCTCTGGGTATATAAAGCTTTCAATAGTGGGAAATCCATAATACTCCCTGAGATGTCGGAAGAGTAAGGAAGATCTAGATTCTGGCTTGCTAAGTAGAGAGAGTGATTTACCTGTGAACCACTGAAGTGGAGACAGGATTGGAATAAAGCGGTATAAATTTGAAGCGTTCTCTTTTAACTGGTTTGAGGATTGCCGGCTTAGTTGCACTTGATTGCACCAGGCAAATTAGCAAGCTATAAAGTAACAAAAAGCAGAACAATCAGGGCCTTTTGTGAGATCGGTTATGACATTTTAGGTTTCGGTACTCAATGGAAATTAGTGGCTTTGTTCAGGAGGTTCATAGTTCTCCTTTTTTGCTTTAGGTGTTTGTGGTTTGGTTGTTGTTGTTGTTTTTAACAAATACCGGTTTGAGCATCTGCACATTTTGAAAATAGATTGGAATTGCTTGAACTATTTTATACCAAATGAACTGTGGCTGGTTAAGGTCTGTGATTGCAATACTGCTGTTAGGGTGAACAACAGCAACTTTTTTCCGTCTGCAAGTCCATCTCTTTTGCTTAGTTTGAATGTGGACTACAGTATTCCCCCCCTCCTTCTGTGAAAGAATGCCTGCCTGCTAATTACTTCTTTTATAACTTCTTCTGTAAATGAGAAATGATTGCGAGAGAACCTAAGGGTGAGGACTAAAAATACAAGATTCTGAGAGGGGGTGTCAATGGGAGAATTGCATCTTTCCGAACCAAATGTATTTTGATTCACAGTTGAATTTGATTTCTTAGAGGGACACACACACACATGCATACACACAGAGAGATAAAATGTTTCATGCAATGAAAATACTATACTGTGAAATTTAAGGAGGGTCTTCTGCCTATCCCCTGCCCAATGTTTGTTCTGCGCTCGGCTTCCAAAGACATCTTTCCTTTAATTTTTCTTTTTCCATAGCAGGTGCATGCCTGCTTTCCAAATAAGCCAATTGATTTTATTAGTGTGCAAAAGGAAAGGGCTGAAGTAGGGGTGTGTGTGTGCTGAATTTCATCACCTCTTTCTTTTCTTTTTTAATAACTCTTTAGGAATCCACTCACTAAAAGAATCAAAACATGGGGATTGGAAGACAAGGCCAGCTCAGAGTGAGAGCGAAAGGCTGACAGGCGCTTTTCTGAACGGTATCTCTGGTGACTGAAGTGGCTCAATGTGAAGTCAGACATAAAAGTAGAGGGATAAGAATAAGGCCGTGGATGACACTGGAACAGAGCTGAGCTTGTCCCTCAAGACTCCATCAAACAGAAATCTTGTGCTCTCTCTCTCCCTCGCTTACTTATCACGAGTATTGTCAGGCTGGAAACAGTAATGTGTGTCTTCATGAAGTTTCACATGCTTATTCAACAAGAGTTGGGTTCTTGCAAACTTTGCAACTTTGTAGCCTCTAGTAGATTTCCTGCCCAACAGCTTTTAATAAGCAGCTGGCCATGATGCTGTGTTAGAGGACAGTTTTGCAGTTTCTTGTTCTCAGGTGTGCTCATTTCATGTGCATATGGCCCACTGATCTCCCAGCAACCACCCCCACCACGGTTCTTTTGGATGGTAGGTAAAAGGTAAAGGACCCCTGGATGGTTAAGTCCAGTCAAAGGCAACTATGGGGTTGCAGCGCTCATCTCACTTTCAGGCCGAGGGAGCCAGCGTTTGTCCACAGACAGCTTTCCAGGTCATGTGGCCAGCATGGCTAAGCCGCTTCTGGCGCAATAGGACACCGTGACGGAAACCAGAGTGCACGGAATCACTGTTTACCTTCCCGTCGGAGTGGTACCTATTTATCTACTTGCACTGGCGTGCTTTCGAACTGCTAGGTTGGCAGGAGCTGGGGCAGAGCAATGGGAGCTCACCCCATTGTGTGGATTCGAACTGCTGATCAGCAAATCCAAGAGGCTTAGTGGTTTAGACCACTTTGCCACCCGCGTCACTTTTTTGGGTGGCATTCATCGCTAGCCTGATTCAGAGTAGATTTGCTGAAGTTAATGGATATGATTATAATGTTTAATTCTAATGGTTCTACTCTGAGTAGGACACGCTTGAATACAACTCTCTGTCTTCCTCTATAGCAAGAAACTGTAGTCCACAATGTCCGGGAGCAGGAAGTTATCAGATGTTTTTCAGAAGGGTCTCCCCCGCCCGTCAAACCAGTTATTTTAATCCCATTCTCCAGTTCCCCAAGGCTAATGTAACAGAAAGGTACAATTAGAGCCATGGTTACATTGTGAAAAGAAAGCTGCATTTGGAACTGGGGTGATCTGGGTTCAAGGTCCTACTCAGCCATGACACTCACTGGGTGATCTTTAACCACTCATTATCTTTCAGCTTAAGCTACCTCACAGGCCTCTTGCAATGATAAAACCAGGTCAGCAATCATAAACCATTAAATTGGCATATTAAATGGTCAATTAAATAAACCGTTACAATGGGCAGTCAGATGACATTCATAGCAGCAGCATTGCAAATCAAACAAGTACATCATCGTCATTATCATCCATAGTAGTTTGTAGTACAAAATAAAACAGTTGTACCTCGGAAGTCGAACGGAATCCATTCCAAAAGTCCGTTCAACTTCCGAAACATTCGGAAACCAAGGCGCGGTTTCCGGTTGGCTGCAGGAAGCTCCTGCAGCCAATCAGAAGCCATAGAAGCCGCGCTGGATGTTCCAAAGAATGTTTGCAAACCGGAACACTCGCTTCCGGGTTTGTGGCGTTTGGGGGCCAAATCATATGAGTGCCAAGGCGTTCGGCTTCCAATGTACGACTATGGTAATAATTATAGTAGTAGTAGTAGTAGTAGTAGTAGTAGTAGTAGTAGTAGTAGTAGTAGTTATTAGTTTAATTCTTCATAATGCACACAATTTCTAAAAGCAAGGTCTTGGCTGTTTTTGTACTAAGGAGCTAGGGAGGTTTCCTAGGTGGACTTATCAATAGTGAAGCTGTGTATGTGTGCTTTTTATACTCTGAGCCCCCAAATGTATTTTCTTGAAATAATAATAATAATAATAATAATAATAATAATGTAACAACAGTAACAGCATTGGTTGGAGTAGTGTGGTATAGTGGTTAAGAGCTGTATGCTTGTAATCTGATGAACCGGGTTCGCATCTCTGCTCCTCCACCTGCAACTGCTGGGTGACCTTGGGCTAGTCACACTTCTCTGAAGTCTCTCAGCCCCACTCACCTCACAGAGTGTTTGTTGTGGGAGAGGAATGGAAAGGAGAATGTTAGCCGCTTTGAGACTCCTTAGGATAGTGAAAAAGTGGGATATCAACTCCTCCTACTCCTCCTCTTCTAAAACAGGATTGGTCTTCCACATATTTTTGGACTCTGGCTCCCATGAGCCTCATCCAGAATAGCCAGTGGGCAGGAATGATGGAAGTTGTAGTCCACCAATATCTGGAGGGCCACTGGTTCCTCATCCCTGTCTTCCAATTTCAGAAACAGCATTCCTGTCCCCAATGGAATTAAATTACAGTACTTACTTAGGTAAGCCTTCCAGCCATTCAAACATCCCATCTGAATTAACCTTACCACAATTTGTTCTGGGTTTCATTCTTTATTTCTTTCAGCCTCTGCGGTCATAAAGCAGTTGTCAAATGTGCGACACACCTCGGAGCTCACGGTGACACAGATTTAACTCATTTGGTGGCTATTTACATGTGTTTGCGTCTCAGCGTATAATGGACATTTCCCTTGAAAACATGACTTTGTGTTTGCCATTATCCCAAGCCCTCCTCCTTGCTTATTCATTCATGTATTCATTCATAGCATTTGTAGAGCACCTTTCATAAAATCTGTCAGTACAGGCAAGTTGGGGCAGGAGTAATGGGCTCTACTGCACTGCTAGTTCAGAGAGCCAAAGTTTTCCATCATCACCTTCGTACCCAGAGGACAACTTTCATTCAAGGTATGGGAAGCGCAGAATCCCCTCCCCCTCTTAAATAGTTTTTTTTTTTAATGTGAAAGGTGGCCATCTTTTCAGCCGGACCTGTAACACCAAGATGAGTGTTATAGCAGGTGATTGCCACATAGGAGAGCTCCCTTTTGCTTGACCCCTTGTTAACGGTTCTTGGGTAATGAGCTAAAAAAAAAAATGGAGCACAATTTATAAAGCCACTGTGGCCAAAGATTTCAATTCAAATGACAGGAGGGCAAGCTTTGCTCAACCCTGGGGAGCAACTAGCAAGATAATTACACAGCAGATCTGTGAAGTAGTGAGATCAAGTCGCTGTAGTGCTTTGAAGGTCAATAAGGCAATTTCTGATATGATTTAATGGGTAACTGTCCTAGAATGCTAAACCTCATGTGAGTGGTGTGATGTCAAATCTCTGATCGCAGCACCCTGTAATAGATGACACTTGGACATTTGCCTTTTTCAGTGACCTTAAAAACCAAACAGATTTGGTGGAACTTGAAAACGGAAACTTCAGCAAAATATAGGCAATTGTTTTGGGGGTTTTCATCATGTAGTCGCTGTTGCTTTTGCAGATTATTCTCCAGGACTTCAGCTGGAATCTAGCATTGTTTTAGCTGACCAGATAGAGCAAACTAGGATCTGAATAATTATATCCACCCAGAATACAGTCGTGCCTTGGTTCTCAAACACCTTGGTACTTTTGGTAATTTTTCGCTCCCGAACGCCGCAAACAACAAATCAAATCAAAAATTTTATTGCATTAGCTGGTTGGCCATAGCACATAGCACATAACACGTAAAACATTTTTAAAAATCCCATTAAAATCCTAGCGGTAACCTACCGCTATTATACAGAGCATGTATCGAAAACACTTACAAAACATCAGATATAAGAACATGTGATATAAAACAGAATTTGGTAAAAACTAGGATGCATCATGTGTGTTTTGTCCATTGGAGAATGTTTAGTGAAATCCGCGTCAAGAGGAAACTAGCCAGTCGAGAGAGCTCTGAGTTTCAGGGCCTGCAAGATATAAATGGCCACTCCGCAGGTAACCCTGGGGTTAGCGTCCACCAATAAACATTTCATGCGGTCATCTTCCAAGACGATAAGCGAAGGAATTACTATGAGGAGCCTTGGTCTTATTGCGTCGTATAGGGGGCAGTGAAAGAAAAAATGGATAAAATCCTCTATCTTTCCCTTGTTGCACGGGCATAGTCAGAGATCGGGGGGAGTGTTAGAAAACATACCCTGTAAAAATGCTGTGGGAATGGAATGGAAGCGGGCAAGTGTGAAGGCCCTTCTTTGTGAAGGATTCGTCAGGTCACTCAAATAGTGAGCCATAGTTCTTACTGCCTCCAGGCGAGGATACCACGTGGATAGGTTGGCCAGTGTTCCGGTTTGCAAATGTGTTTTTGGAAGCCAAACGTCTGACACAGCTTCCATGGCTTCTGATTGAGTGCAGGAAACTACTTCAGCCAATAGGAAGCTTGCGCCTTGGTTTTCGAATGTTTTCAGAAGTCGAACGGACTTCCGGAACGGATTACGTTCGACAACCAAGGTACGACTGTGCTGGCTTTCCAAATTCTACCAAGTCTGTTAAATATACCCAGGGAGAAGGAATGGGAAACTATGAAATGGAAGCTGCTGGCCACTGGGGAAATCTCTTGGATAACCCTTCAATTTGGGCAACCCTCCACATTCTGACTCAAAGCATACAACAGTCACCCCTAGAAACATATATATACATCGTATATCGGTGGGGACCGGGTGGAGAGGGTGACTGTATTTAAGTTCCTGAGTTTTACCATAGAGCAGGGTATGACCTGGAGCGCTGATACCACTGCTCTGGTAAAGAAGGCCCAGCAGAGAATTTATTTCCTCGGACTTTTAAAAAAGAACAAGCTGAGTGAGAGACTGCTGGTGTCCTCCTACTGAGGCTCCATCGAGAGCATTCTTACATACTGTATCTGTGCTTGGTTTTCCAGCTGCACAGTCATGGATAGGAAAGTGCTCCAGAAGGTTATAACCACAGCCCGAAAGATTATCGGTCATCCCCCCCCCCCATCTCTGGAAGAACTATACAGTTCCCTTTGCCTTAAAAAAGCAAATAATATTTTGCAGGATTCATCTCATCCTGGATATAGTCTTTATGCGCCGTTGCCTTCGGGCAAGAGATACAGAACAATTAAATCAAGAACAAATAGATTAAAAAACAGTTTTTATCCAAGAGCTATAACCATCTTAAATGCTGTAACTAAATAATATGATCTTGGGGAGTTGCGATGTGTGTGTATGTGTGGCTGTAATTGTGTGTTTTTTTAATGGGATGGCATTCAATTTTGTTGTACTATGTACAATGACAATAAAGTATCTATCTATCATCTATCTATCTATCTATCTATCTATCTATCTATCTATCTATCTATCTATCATCTATTTATCTATCTACGTCACACCCAAATTCTGTCTTACACTGGGCATTTTTTTCAGCAGGAACTCTCTCAGGTGGGCAGCGTTTACCATTGCAAGAGAAAAGGAAGGCATTCATGGTGGGAGGCCTTTTCTAGAAAAATAGCACTGGTCTTGCATGTCTTGCATATCCCTGTATCTAACAGAAATCACACAATATCCTTTGCATACCTCACTAGGGGGAAGTTTGCACAAAATGCACATATTAGGGAAAATAACGTACAAGATGCCTTATCTTATGGAAAAGTCCTTGTACGTGTATATCGGACATATGAAATATGTGCACATATGCATATGGAAACATGCATTTTAGGAGAAATGCACAAGAAATGCTGGCAAATTTCTAAAAAAGAAAGAGAATAAAGTCAGACTAAAAAAAAAGAGGAGCCAAAATTGATATCCCAAAATATAGCCACACCAGACACTATTATTATTATTACTATTTAACCTTCACCCTAAAGCCCCAGGACAGGTTACAACATTAAAACCCTGTACTGAAAACAGTTTAAAACAACTTACATTCACAAAAATAAGGTGATTCCTAAAAATATAGGCATCTCAAGTGCCGAAAGGCAAGGTAAAGAGGTGTGTCTTCAGCATTCGCCAGAAGCTGTATAATGAAGAACGAACTTCTGTGGGAAGGGAGTTTCACAACTTTGCAACTTTGAGAAGAGTGGGGTTATTTATATATAATGTATATATATATACTCTCCACCTCCATCATTCTGCCCGGACACTGAGGTCCAGCACCGAGGGCCTTCTGGCGGTTCCCTCGTTGCGAGAAGCCAAGTTGCAGGGAACTAGCCAGAGGGCCTTCTCGGTGGTGGCGCCTGCCCTGTGGAACGCCCTCCCAACAGATGTCAAAGAGGAAAAAAACTACCAGACTTTTAGAAGACATCCGAAGGCAGCCCTGTTCAGGGAGGCTTTTAATAGATTACTGTGTTTTATTTTTCTGTTGGAAGCCGCCCAGAGTGGCTGGGGAAACCCAGCCAGATGGGTGGGGTATAAATAATAAATAATAAATTATTATTATTATTATTATTATTATTATTATTATTATTATTATTTATTCTTTATTTTTTAAAAAAAATGCTTTAATGTCCTAACCTTGTACAAGCATGCTTCTTGCCATCCACCTGCCAGGCAAATGTGTTCTAGCAGTCAGGCAACAGTTCCATATACTACAGTAGATCAGCTTGTTAAGGTATGGAGAGCTTCCCCAGGACAGTCCCCAGATCAGGTGGAGAGAAAACAGAGGAGAGAAAAACCTACCAAGCTGACAAAGTAGGGGAAAAAAGCAGAAACAAGTCAATAGGCAATCAATTTTCAGTAGGGATAATACCGGCTGTGAGAGTGTCATGCATCTCAGGGTGCCAATAGAGCTGGTGACATTTTGACAATAAGTTATTGTCTACTTGTTTGGTGATTAATGGGCAGGGTCAGATTCAAATTCTGGCTCAGGGACTTGCAGATGTGTCTTTGTAAACATAAGGCAACCATTTTTATATTGTATACACTTTTGTGTTCTCCTGGTCCCAAACTCTTTAGGCTTTGTAAAAGGTAAAGGTAAAGGTAAAGATGAAGGACCCCTGGATGGTTAAGTCCAGTTAAAGGTGATTATGGGGTGTGTGGCACCGTTTACCTTCCCGCCACAGTGGTACCTATTTATCTACTTGCACTGGCATGCTTTCAAACTGCTAGGTTGGCAGGAGCTGGGACAGAGCAATAGGAGGATTCGAACCACTGACCTTCTGATCAGCAAGCCCAAGAAGCTGAGTGGTTTAGACCACAGCGCCACCCGCGTCCACCACTCTAGCACCTTGAACTTTGCTCAGCAGCTAACTGGCAGCCGGTGCAACTCTTAAACTCTTTTCCTATGCCTATGCTTTTATCAGGCTTTCACCTTTATAATCTCGCCATCATTATATTTATCTCCTGGATCAGTAATTACATTTTAAAAATAAAGATGATTGGGTTTGGTTAGGCACGGCCTGTAGGCACATGTTGCTTATCGACTAGCAAATACTTCTTGCAATATTGCAAATATCCCCTATATTGATTCTCTTATTGCATTCTATTCCAGCTCTTAATGGTTGGTAGAACTTGATATTGAGAAAGAAGAGACCGGGGTACAAGATGCAAAGCAGAAAAGCTTGTGTCAAGAGCAGGGGAATGACGATAAAGTCAGGGATGACATTAATGGGTTGGGATGGTTGGGTGAGCAACTCATTTTAATATACAACTGCCACAGTCAAGAATTCAGCGACAGACAGTAAAGAATCTAAGAGAATGAAATGCAGGTTGGTAACTGGTAGGGATAGGGAACTTGTT
The DNA here is from genome assembly GCF_963506605.1 of Zootoca vivipara. Taxonomy (NCBI): domain Eukaryota; kingdom Metazoa; phylum Chordata; class Lepidosauria; order Squamata; family Lacertidae; genus Zootoca; species Zootoca vivipara. The sequence continues at coordinate 121,963,642 of NC_083276.1, read as the reverse complement.
CCTGAACTCTCATCATCCCTGAGTACTGGCTATGGCTGATGGGAAACAGAGACCCAGAACTTCTGGAAGAACACAGATTTGCCACCTATGATCTAAGAGTACAGGGGTTCTTAATGTGACATTGTATGTAGTTGTGTAGATAAAATAGACTGAATAGTTAGAAATTGTCTGTCCGTGAGTGTCCAGTGAAGAATAATGAATTGTATAAAGTCCACTCTGAAGCTTCATACCATTTTTTAAAAACTTTATCTGCTGAACAACTTTTGATTTAGAGGGTTCATAACGACCACCAATATTTTCTGGTGTGTTTTGTTTCGTTTTGAATCACAGAATTGTAGAGTTTTACAATTCCTACAATGCAGGAATCTGTCAGGCTTGAGGGATTCTCTCCTCTTCCAGTAGCATCAAGGATCAAGGAAGGAAGAAACAAGAAAGTTCGTATTTATGGTTTTATTCAGTCATCGCGGTGCAAGAAAAAGAATCCAGTCCTTAACTCCATTGTGACGTTGCTCACTTTGAGCTCTTCCCCTTCTTTCCCCAGCAACAGCCTGTGGCTCCACGGGGGACCTCAAGAGTCAATTGTCGTTGAGCCCTTTCCTCTTAAATTCTAAGTGAGCGGCGAGTACGTGGGGATGGTGGAGCTTCTATGCTCTCCAAGGACGTCTCTGCTGGCTCCCCCTCCTTTCCTAACACCTCATAACTTAGCAGCTCTGAGTTCTGCTGTAATGCAATCCTGTCTCCCTCTTCTCTTGAAACTACTGGAGAAGGTGGGACCGACCTCCCCACTCCCCCTTCTCCTCTGAGGGAGGCAGAGGAGAAGGAGGGGGCGACCCCCAGCCCTCCTCTTCAGTCTCAACTAAAGCATCCATGACAGAGCACCATCCAACCTCTGCTTAAAAACCTCCACGGAAGGAGAGTCCACAACCTTCCGAGGGAGAATAGGACTTGGTTATGTGCAGGGCCAGATTTAGGTTTGATGAGGCCATAAGCTACTGAAGGTAATGGGGCCCTTTATATGTCCAGCTGTCCTTTGTCCTTTGTCAACAACAAATTGTCGCGGTTTTTTGTGTGTGTTGAATATATGCTATATGGTAATTTATGGACCAAATAGGTATCTAAAGCCATTTGCACATGCAGAATGTAGGCACCCTATATATAGAAATGAGCAAACCATACCTGCCAAGTCTTCCGCAGAAAAATATGGGATTAGCAGCAGCAGCGGTACCGGAAGTTGCACCGGAAGTTGTCCGGTGGCCATCTTGGGGGTGGCCGCATGGCGGTGGCCATCTTAGGGGCCGCCGGGCATGCGTAGAAGCTATTTCCGGCGCCAGTGGCGGCCATTTTCTGGTGCCCATAGATGGGCAAACCGGCACCAGAAAAATGGCTGCCGGCAGGAGATTAAGGGAGATTTATGGGATTTATGGGAGAGGAGCTCAAACGGGAGACCGCCGGGAAATGCATAGCTGCCAAGTTTTCCCTTTTCTTGCAAGGAAGCCTATTCAGCATGATGGAAAATCCCTTTAAAAAAGGGATAACTTGGCAGCTATGGAAATGGTAAGGAAAAACGGGGTTTCCCGGGGAATACCGGGTACTTGGCAGCTATGGAGCAAACCAGTGATATTTTAGGGAGCAGGCTAGCAGGCGGAGCCCATTACTTACATCATAGGAGCCTGTCACTGTTGCTATATGTAGGTTTTATTTTATTTTATTTTTCATCTTATATTTTGGAAATGTACACCCTGTTTTTTTTCCTTTAATTTTTTTTGGGGCCCCCAAGAGAGTGAGGCCCTAAGCTATAGCTTGTTTAGCTTATATGTGAATCTGGCACTGATTATGTGCAAACATGCATATGATTAATTGGTGCACGTAAGTTTGGGTAGAGATGCTTGCCCAATTCTGTTCTTCTCCCGCTTTCCTCTTCCTCCAACTTTCAGCTTAATCTGACATACACAAGTTCTAGTGCTGTGAGACAGAGAGAGAGGAGAAAAAAACATTTTTCTATCTGTTTTTCTCCATGCCATTTCTCTATCAATTTTCTCAATGCCATACATAATTCCGAAGCATTACTGCCTCTGACTGTGGAAGTTCCCCATCCCAAGTCTAGTCCAATATTACCTCCTCTGACTGAGGATGGCTCCCCCGAGACTCAAGCCATGGTCTTTCCCATCACCTTTTCTACCTGATCTTCTTTTTAATTGCCAATGCCAAAGTTTGAACTTGAGACCTTCTGCATACAAAGCAAGTCCTCTACCTCTGAGCTGCGGTCTTCCCTCCCTTCCCCCTTTTTGCAGAGGTACTTGTGTGCTTTCGACATTTTACTTTTTAAGTTCAGGAACTATAGGTGGAATTCCATGGCAGCTCATCTCCAGAGCCATTGTACTGAGAGCTTCGAAATCTCCCAGAACATTTTCGGTAGACTGGATTGAACAGAAAAGTTGAGCTCCTGTTGAGTTCCAAGTAAAGTTATTACTGACTTTGTTCATACAACACAGTAAACCTTGGCTTGCAGCTCATGGCCAGCAAGGACAAAGCTTCGCCACAAACCCAGATTTGGATGACAAACTAAACCTTGGTTTAGCTCAGCATGTCCTGGTAGTAAAAGAGACTTGGCTTATCTTTGTGTGTCATGCAAGCCAGGCCACTGTATGAAATCCAACATTTTCCAACTTGTTGCAAAATGGGGAGAAACTCCACAAAGAGACATTATGAGGTTTGTGGAATAAGTTCTGCCAAGCACATTGGACACCAAATAGCTTTCTGTTAATAGGCTTGCTAACTAATAACACTGTTATTAGTTCTGTTTCTAAAATCCTTCACTCTGGTGAAGCCCACAGAGAGACTTCAAAAAATTATCACATCATATTAGTGTTGGTGATCCATTTTAAAAGATGTCCTCCCCTCTGTGTGAAAAATCCCACTTTAAACTATTCCCTTTCATGGAAAATATTCTTTTGTAACCTGCAGCGATGGAGGCAAGATAAAGGGCTGACTCATCTAAGCTCTTCTAACTGCTAAATATGCACAAGTAAATTGTTTTGTTGATACACATAGAGTGGTGCCTTGCTTTCTCACATTCCAGCTTGCTTATCTGATGACATGAGCAACAGAGATTAGCACAGTTTCTCCCACTATGTTTCTTTTAAGCTGCTCTTAGAACTTGGTCTCTAGCTCCTGGATGTCTTACTGATAAGTGTTTATTGAGATTTTAACTCTTGTTCCTTGAGAAGTATTGTTCCCTCTGATTTCTATTAGCCTGGCACACTCCTTGTCTCCTTGTGGGATATGGAAGTTCTGTCAGAAAAGAATTGCACCTGAAGATTAAAGTCCGAAACATCCCTATAGGTGAAGAAGAGGAGTTGGCACAACACAGAGCTTTAGTAAGCTCCCTCATCTTCCACCCTCTAATTCAGGCTTCCTCAAACTCAGCCCTCCAGATGTTTTTGGCCTACAACTCCCATGATCCCTGTGGTCAGGGATGATGGGAATTGTAGTCTCAAAACATCTGGAGGGCCGAGTTTGAGGAAGCCTGCTCTAATTCAACCAACATTGTCCTAGTTAAAGCTGCAGTTGAATGCATGCTTACTTAGGATAAAATCTCTGATATTTAGTGAAACCCATTTCTGAATTTAAAAAAGAATGTTTTCTCCAGCAGCTTAGAACAGCACCCTTCAATCTGATTCCCCCATAGATTGGACTACAACCCTCATAGACCTTCCTGACCATTCACCAAACTGGCTGGGTCTGATGAGACACATAGACGATATATAGGGACCCAAAGTTGGAAAGCATTGGTTTGGAACATTCTAGAACATTCTTCCTTACACAACAATGCCCTTTTCTGTTTTTTCCCGTTGTTTGCCACCACTTAGCCCTCTCAGTTCTTCCCAGAGCTTCTGTACCACTGCCAGCAGAGAGATCTATTTCTGAGATGTGTTGAGAACAATTGTTTAATTGTACGTTGAAATGGAAAATGAATCTATATGTGTATTGCTAAAGAGAACCTTGGAAGAATTCCACTGAAGCGAAGTTAAGGCTGTCTGGGTACCTAATGGGTTGATAATTAACTGTTGATGTACCTCTGTTGCTCTGTCACATGCCTAATCTTAGATCACATGAATAAAGTATTCAGTTGCAAATCACCCTTGTTTCCTAAGCCACTGTAGAAGAAAAGTGTGCTAATGTCTCTCCTGGAGAGAAACAGGCTGGAATTAATGGAGTCTTGTGCGTGGAGAGAAAGACCTTTGATTTCAGGTTTGCCAACTTCTACTTTTAACTATGAATCGCTATGACAACTCTCATTTTACAAACTCCTGAAAAAGAGGACGTGTCCTGGGAAAAGAGGACACATGGCAAAAAAAATTCTAAGAAGATGAACCTGTGCTTGGACAAGCACATGATTTTATGCAACTATTTGGATATATCATTATTGTTTTAAGTCTGCTTTGAAGAAAGTTCTGTTAGTAAAGTTTTGAAACCATATTTTGGGTCTGGACAATTTTTACTCCAAGAGGATTCCATTTTTTATTCATCCCATTGCTTAAAGCTGCACAGTATTAATATCTGCAATAGGATGTATCAAGGAGTGTGTCCCATTTTTTTCCTCCTATTTAACAATGTTTTGAGTCCAGCTGTGCAGGGGATTTTCCCTCTGTCTTGACAAATCCAGGAGACATAGCATACCTTGAATCTTTCCAGCTTTCAGTGGCCTCAGCTGCTTCACACCGCTTGCTTTTCAGATTTCCTCCCTAATAAGTTTTTGCTGAACATAAATACACCTCTGTTCATAGCAAAGTCTGCAGGATACTTTCATTTCTAAACTACTCACTTCCCCAAACAAAATGTATGTAGGACTGATGGAGTGATGTTGACGTTGTGGACACTCCTTAACCCATGTGGGGTAGCAATCCCTGTATTTGCTCACAGTTGAAATCCAAGCGCATCAATACAAGACCTCATCTTTTCTGCCGCCTCTTGTCTGCAAAGATGCTACACCAACAAATGCAACCTTGCCTCCTGCTACAAGTGAATGTAGATCATTCTGAGTTAAATGGAATTCAGGCATGTCATTAAACTATATATCACACTTTATGCAAGGGAGTTTCAGAGGCAGCAATGGTTTATGGGCCAATCTTTTGTGCCAAAAGAGGGGGGAGAGCAAGATGCTTTTTGAATGCCCCTTTTATATTGTCACTTGGAAACAATTTTCTTTTCCTAGAAAGCAATTTTCAGGAAGGTAAATTGAAGCGCCAATGCAATGGGAGTGTTTTATTAATTGTCACACTCCTGCTCAAAATGTACATTATTTATTATCTATGACCTTAATAAGTACATCTCTGGAAGATGCTGGGTCTGTGACCTACATGGAAAAATTAAAGGCTTCTCCCACAGAGATCCAAGGCAATGCTTCTTTTTAATATGAATCACTTTTGTAGTGTACAAAGTACTTTACAAGAAATAAGAATAAGAATACAGTCAAACCTCGGTTTAAGTATGCCTCGGTTCGAGTATTTTCAGTTTAAGTACTCCGTGGTCCCGTCTGGAACAGATTAATCCACTTTCCATTACTTTCAATGGGAAAGTTCGCTTCAGGTTAAGTACGGACTTCCAGAACCAATTACACTCATACCTCGGGGTAAGTACGCTTCAGGTTGAGTACTCCGTGGACCCGTCTGGAACAGATTAATCCACTTTCCATTACTTTCAATGGGAAAGTTTGCTTCAGGTTAAGTACGCTTCAGTGTAAGTACTCCACGGACGGTCTGGAACGGAAAAATCCACTTTCCATTACTTTCAATGGGAAAGTTCGCTTCAGGTTAAGTATGCTTCAGTTTAAGTACTCCGTGGACAGTCTGGAACGGAATAATCCACTTTCCATTACTTTCAATGGGAAAGTTCGCTTCAGGTTAAGTACACTTCAGGTTAAGTACAGAGTTCCAGAACCAATTGTGTACTTAAACCGAGGTACCACTGTAATAAGAATACTTGCACTTTCAAACCAAAGGCTCCCAGAACTGTTTCCATCTCGCATCTTCCCACAGCAGTCCTGGAAACTAGGAAAGGACATTTTTATGACTAAAACTTAAACCAGAATCTCCCCTAGCTAAAAGGAACCCAAGGAGCTGACTTAAAATTCATCAGATCATTGGTCCATTTAGTTCAGTGTTGCACTGGTTGGCAGCAGCTCTCCGGGGTTTGAAGAAAGAGTCTCTCCCAGCCATGGATCATATAACACCAGTCCTGAAAGACCTACATTGACTCCTAGTACACTTCCAAGCCCAGTTCAAAGTGTTGGTGCTGACCTTTAAAGCCCTAAATGGCCTCAGCCCAGTAAACATGAAGGAGCATCTCCACCCCCATCGTTCAGCCCAGACGCTGAGATCCAGCTCCAAGGGCCTTCTGGCAGTTCCCTTCCTGCAGGAAATGAGGCTACAGGGCCTTCTCGGTAGTGGCACCCACCCTGTGGAATGCCCTCTCATCAGATGTAAAGGAAATAAACAGCTATCTGACTTTTAGAAGACATCTGAAGGCAGCCCTGTATCGGGAAGTTTTTAATGTTTGACATTATATTATGTTTTTATATGTGCTGGAAGCCGCCCAGACTGGATAATAATGGATCAAATCTGGGACCTTCTGTAGACAAAGTAGATGCTTTGCCATTGAGCTTCCGCTCTCTCATAATTATTATTTTTGTACACATAGACAACATCCTTAGCTTAAATGGAAAGACTTCCCTCCCCCGGTTAGTGCTTCCCCCTGTTTTCAGAATATTCCAAATGGCCCGGACTCAAAAAGAAACTGGCTAACCCTTGGTTCCAATGGAAGCATATCATTGGGCTGTTGTCTCAAGACAAGTGACAACGGTAGTCCTATTTACAGGAATCTGATAGCAAACCCACAGAATTATTCAGAGCACTGTATGAACTATTATCTATGCATTGCTCTCCTGCGGGTGTTGGGACGCGGGTGGCGCTGTGGGTAAAATCACAGAACCTAGGGCTTGCTGATCAGAAGGTCAGCGGTTCAAATCCCTGTGATGGGGTGAGCTCCCGTTTCTTGGTCCCAGCTCCTGCCAAAGTAGCAGTTTGAAAGCACGTCAAAGTGCAAGTAGATAAATACAGTGGGAAGGTAAACGGCATTTCTGTGCATTGCTCTGGTTCGCCAGAAGTGGCTTAGTCATACTGGCCACAGGACCCGGAAGCTGTATGCGGCTCCCTCGGCCAATAAAGAGAGATGAGCGCCACAACCCTAGAGTCGGTCATGACTGGACCTAATGGTCAGGGGTCCCTTTACCTTTACCTTACTCCTGCAGGTGCAGTCCTCTCCTTTTATTTCAGTGGAGAAAGGGAAGGCCATAGCAGTACACAAAAGGTGTCTATTCTATTTAAGTAAACGGGGCAGCCCGTGGACAAAAGAGTTTCAAGTATTTTGTGAATCTCGCAGCATCCATTGGATTTCCAGATGCACAACAGACAGTGACCATGTGGTAACTTCACATTCTTCCTCTGCTGGGGCAGGAAGGGTGGAAGAGGAACTCCCTGATGCAGACAGCACTCCATTATTATTATTATTATTATTATTATTATTATTATTATTATTATTATTATTATTATTAAAATGCATGTATGGATATGGCTGCCTGAAAAATAAATGTAATTAAAATAGTTCAAGTTTGTTGAACTTAGAACTCCCAACATCCTGTGTCATAAATTTACCCTAAATATGTTTTAGCAGTGCTCAACTTCCTCAGAACAATATCTATGTCACAACATGGCTTATAATTGCTGGAACAGCACAGCCACTTAATTATTAAAAGACATTCACTGGTTTCAAAAGCAGAAAAAAAATACGACAATAAAGGGAAAGCCAGCTCATTACCATTTTCATAATCCTTCCTAACTGATGCTTTGTCTGAAGGCTTTGTCTGAAGACTAGGAATATCCACTAACCTTCTCACATCAAAAGCGTTTGCTTTCCTTAGAACTCTTAATATGTTATTTTCACACCTAATGTTCCAGTTTTGACACTTCAGCTCCCATTTATAATTTGCATCGAAACCTGCTTTTCATGAATGACTTTAAAACCCTGTGATTAGGCCCCCTTATCTCTTTGCTCAGCCGCCCATTATTTCCAACACCTTTGTGTATTAAAAATATCTCTTGAATTTAATCTAACTCTTTGTAAAAAAAAAAAAAACAATTCACAGATGCAAAATTGCTGTGGACCTTTCAGATTGCAGTAGCAAATGCCACATTGAGACAATTGCAGGGAATTCTATGGGCACTTAAGGGATTAGACATGGACATTATTATTATTATCATTATTATTATTATTATTATTATTATTATTATTATTATTATTTGTTTTTCAAAAAATTATGCTTGGGTTTGAGCTCTAAACTCAATGGACTTTTCCTCTGAGTAGGCATACATAAGATTTTGCTGTAAATAAGTTATAGCCCTATTTCCTATTTGTGTTCATTCTGAAGTTAGTCCAGCAGTTTTCAATGGGACTTTCTGCCATGTAAATCAGACCCTCCAAGTGTCCCTGTTTTCCAGGGACATTCCTGGATTTACAGAGGCCATCCTGGTTTGTGATTTGATCCCAGAATGTCCTGCTTCTCCGTAGGACATCTCTATTTTCATCAGAGAAATCATGGAGGGTATGGAGTTATATGGCGGGTTGCATTTATTTGACCTGCACCAGAATTGGGGGCACCAGGATCTGTTCAGGGCTGCCCCGAGTCTCTCGGCAACTTACTGTAACAACTTCAGAGCAGTGGTATAAGTTAAACAAGCTATAGCTTGGGGCCCCACTCTCTTGTACATTTCCAAAATATAAGATAAAAAACAAAATAAAACCTACATACAGCAACAGTGTTTTGTGTTTGTGTAAGCTTCTAAGATGTAAGTAATGGACCCCGCCTGCTCGCCTGCTCCCTAAAATATCACTGGTTTGCTCATTTCTATATATAGGGTGCCTACATTGTGTGGCAATGTCCCTCCTTCCCATGAAATAAAGACACATGGCACAGTAAATAAGTTTAATTGGGTGGTTAAGGCCACAACTTTATTGGTTACGAATGTTGAGCAGAATTGGCTTAGGCGTTGGAACCTATCAGAATATATCCGACTCCAACCCGTGTGTTGGAGCCTGTGAGAAGTTGACCACCAGTAAGGAGCCCAGTGATGTACATCTACCGGAACTCCTCCTGTGGCCACCGAAGGGGCGTGCCCTACGGCCCTGGCATCTCCAGGCTCAGGACCAAGCCCCGCCCCCGGAATCCTTTAACGGAATTACTTCTCCAATTTTGGGCAGTTGCTGATGTAACCTGCCCCTCCCCCTCTTATTGTTATGCAAATTTCCAACGCCTAACCTAAGTTGTGATGAACTGCTACGAGGTAGGCGAAAAACCCATCTTGGCTAACCCAGTATGGGAAAAGTCCTACCAGGCCCCCTGGCCAACCAGGGTGACCAACTGATGTCCATAGCAGCGTCCCCTAACCTCAGGGGTGGGTGGGCGGGTGAAATGTTCGCTCCGGCGAACAGGGGTTAAAGAGAACGTGTTTCCGCCTGCGGGGGACTTTAAACTCCAAGCCCCGCCTCCCGTCCAGCCCTATTGGTCGGTCCGGGCGTGACGCAGGTGGGAACATTCCATTGCATAGGGGCTGAGCACACAGCCCCCACGCGATGGTTCAGTCGGGCAGCCCACAACCCCACCTCCGTAGCAGGTGCGGAAGTGGCTTTCTGCATGGACTGGTTGCATGGCTACATGCGCAAATGGCTTTAGATACCTATTAGGTCCATCAATTACCAAATAGCATATATTCAACACTTCAGACAGCACTTCAGACAAGCTTCTCTCCCAGCCCTGCCTGGGGTTGCTAGCGATTGATCCTGGGATTTTCTACTGTACATGCCAACCAGATGCTTCACCACTGAACTATGGCCATACGACTTTCTACTTGTGCAACAGTTATTTGCTGTCAGAAACAGGACCAGGCTGTTACTTCCAAACACTTCCATAAAGGCACATTGGCATCACATTGCTCAAGAAAATGGCATGAAACTTTGACGTCCAACTCGAGTACTAATGAAAAGGTTTCCACTGTACTGCGTTTGCATTTCAGGAAGACATGACTGAAAAAGCTTATGATATTTTCTTCAGAGATACTAATTTGCCCCAAGAGCAGCTTTTACTTAACGGCACAGTCTTGCTCCGGGTGCCATGTCTCCCCCCACAACATCCCTTTTGCTGCTCACCAAAAGGTTAATTGTTAAAAGTACACATCAGGTATCAAATAATAGGGGTTAAAGAGGATCTCTTGCTTCTGTTTAACAACCAGCATCATTTAGCTCAGCCGTTTCATTAGATGGTGAGGCGGAAGAGAGGATTGGGACTTGTGCACAGATAGGACTAAAGATGAGAAATGAAACTCAGAGAATGAGGAGTCACATAGCCAAGGAGTCAATCTGCACACAATTAAAATCCAAAGGGATGACACAGCCATGTAATGAAATCCTTGCTAGATGCTGAAAGTGTTTCAGTCAAGGCCTATTAAAATTAATAACTAGCAATACACCAAATGTTTTTAGCATGAACAATGCGCTTTCGAAGGCATCCTTGTGTTCCCACCAACCTGCTCTTTTGCATGTCATGCATATTCACAATCCCTTTTGTTATTCTTTACCCTCCTTCTTCCTGGAAGCTACATGATCCAGCCAATCAGAGAACATATTGGTGCCTTGCTGTCATCCTGTACCAGAGAGACACATAGCTGGCTGCTGCTGGGCTCTGCCATGTTGGAGAAGGGGATATTGAATTTCTCCACTTTCAGAGTTGTAACATGATATATAATATAATATAATATAATATAATATAATATAATATAATATAATATATATAATTTAGTTTGCTTGGCAAGTAAAATGTGTGTAAAATTGCCTAGAAATCATTAAAAATGATTGTCATGTTCTTGCAGTTGTTGTTGTTGTTGTTGTTGTTGTTGCATCACCTGGCATTTTCAGAAGGCAAAATCAAAATTCTTTGGTTTCCCAAAAGCAGTTCACATGCATCAAACATAGACATAATAAGCTAAATGTTGTCCAATCACAAAATAATAGCAAATAGAAATGTAACTGCCTTTAATGATTCGGTTGAAGATAAGTACAAACTTGCTATGCCTGAACAAGTTGTGTACAAATGTAGACTTGCCAGTGACAAATTTAATGATATTTGGGATTCATTTTTATTAATACGATACAGTGGAACCTTGGTTGTCCAATACTTTGGAAGCTGAACAATTCGGAACCCAAATGCCAACAACCCAGAAGTGAATTTTTCGAGCGCACTTCAGAAGTTGAATGGCTTCTGAGGTGCGTTTCTCCATTTTTTAAAAGGAATTTGCAGACCGGCAATTGTGCCTCAGTTGTTGAACGTTTCAGAAGTCGAACGGTCTTCTGGAATGGATTACGTTCGAGAACCAAGGTTCCACTGTATTAGATTACGGTCTGGTTAACTACAATAACATTAAAAAATTTTTTTTTGTAAGGTATGCCATTTCCTTTTGTTTGCTTGTACTATTTTGTTTTCTACATGGGTACCTCTCTTATTTTGTGTGCCCTATCTTACTCTGTGCACTTGTAATTATGTACTTTTTATTTTTCAGTAAAGAATATAATATGTGGAAAACAAAAAAACAATAGCAGATTTGAATTCCTCACACCCCAAAACTTATTTTTTAAAACCCCTCATTGAAGTTAATTTGGAAAAAAGTAAGTTCCACCTCCTAAAATGACACTAATGCTGGAGGCCGCAACTGCACCCAGGCAGGCCAGCTGTTTCTCCCTGGTGGTAGCAGGCAGAATGTGAGTGCCAATAGCAATGGATCTGCTGCATCCAAAGCCCCATGGATCCCCTGAAGGGTAAAGGTAAAGGGACCCCTGACTGTTAGGTCCAGTCGTGGATGACTCTGGGGTTGCGGCGCTCATCTCGCTTTACTAGCTGAGGGAGCCTGCGTACAGCTTCTGGGCCATGTGGCCAGCATGACTAAGCCGCTTCTGGCGAACCAGAGCAGCACACGGAAACACCGCTTACCTTCCCACCAGAGCGGTACCTATTTATCTACTTGCACTTTGATGTGCTTTCGAACTGCTAGGTTGGCAGGAGCAGGAACCGAGCAACAGGAGCTGATTTGCATCTGCCTGCTGATTTGCATCTGCCTGGTAAGAGAAAAGAGAATCTTTTGGGTGTTGCTTAGCACAAGTAGCTAAGAATGTTTTGCCTCTGGTTTGGAGGAAATCAGTGTAAGGTAAAGGTAAAGGGACCCCTGACCATTAGGTCCAGCCGTGACCGACTCTGGGGTTGCGGCGCTCATCTCACATTATTAGCTGAGGGAGCTGGCGTACAGCTTCCAGGTCATGTGGCCAGCATGACAAAGCCGCTTCTGGCGAACCAGAGCAGCACACGGAAACACCGCTTACCTTCCCACCAGAGCGGTACCTATTTATCTACTTGCACTTTGATGTGCTTTCGAACTGCTAGGTTGGCAGGAGCAGGGACCGAGCAACAGGAGCTGATTTGCATCTGCCTTCTGATTTGCATCTGCCTGGTAAGAGAAAAGAGAATCTTTTGGGTGTTGCTTAGCACAAGTAGCTAAGAATGTTTTGCCTCTGGTTTGGAGGAAATCAGTGTAAGGTAAAGGTAAAGGGACCCCTGACCATTAGGTCCAGCCGTGACCGACTCTGGGGTTGCGGCGCTCATCTCACATTATTAGCTGAGGGAGCTGGCGTACAGCTTCCAGGTCATGTGGCCAGCATGACAAAGCCGCTTCTGGCGAACCAGAGCAGCACACGGAAACACCGCTTACCTTCCCGCCAGAGCGGTACCTATTTATCTACTTGCACTTTGATGTGCTTTCGAACTGCTAGGTTGGCAGGAGCAGGGACCGAGCAACAGGAGCTCACCCCGTCGCGGGGATTCAAACCGCTGACCTTCTGATCGGCAAGCCCAAGGCTCCAGGGTTTAGACCACAGCGCCACCCGCGTCCTGAAGGGTACCAACCCACAAAAAAAAGAAACTACACTGCATCTGTCATAGAATTCTACTCAGTATTGATCCCGAGTAGATTCCAGCATATAGTTAGCAGAGCAACAACTTAAACACGTTGCAGGATTCCCCAAAAATGGACCAGAGGCAATTGTATTTCATCCAGCAGCTACTGAAGGCAAATGAGCATAATGGTCACAAATCCAATGCATTCAGGATTGGCACAGTCCATAAGAAATTCAGTTGCAGCAGACTTAACTTTAACTTACAATAAGTCTAAAACTTAACACTAAGCATACAGCACTATATACAGAACACCACACCAGAAGGAAAAGAGATACTTAGAGAAAGTGATGTCCAGGCTCTGTCTGGCCTGTTTTTTATAGTCAGCATGAGCTTGACAGAAAGAGATAAGAGAACCAGTTTAAGCCAGCTTTTACTTGGCTTCTCTGAAGGAATAACCAAAACATCATGAACCTTCTGCTTGTTTCTTTCACACAGAGAAGTGAAAGAAAGTGAAAGAAAGAATTAATTCAAGAGGGTTCTAGAAGCTTCTAGAACCCTCTTGAATTAATTAGAACAGGAAAGATCTCTACACATCAGAGCAACACTTTCTACAATAAAATACAATACTAAGAAATGCAAAGTGACAGCAACATCCACCCTGGTAGGTGAATAAGCAACGAGAGCATAATATTCTTTCTCTTCCACCATCCTGGAATGATTTCAAAAGACATTACATCACATCTCTCTCTCTCTCCTCTCTCACTCTCTCTCTCTCTCTCTCTCTCTCTCTCTCTCTCTCTCTCTCTCTCTCCTTATTACTCAACTTCATGTATCCCTATTATCTGCGACTGCCGTTCATTCGAGTCAGTTTATAGTTTCCATCCAGAAACTGCCTCAACTGGCCATTTCTTTATGTCAGGTGAGATGCCATTATTGCTCCTTTTATTCCAATATTTGGCTCCTTATTCTGTCATGCCATTTTGACTGACTGAAAGCCGCAGATGCAAGTCGCTTATCAGGATTGCATGTCTGTCCTCTGGGGTTGTGCTTTCAAGTCCTTTATTGGTACTGAAGTTTTCTTTCCCTCCGTTCTCCCTCCTAATTTCTTTCTGCCAAGGAGTGCCTTATCTGTCCTTTCACAGATTCTGCATTGGTGTTTTTTTTTTTACTTTTCTCCTGGATACAATTAGAGGTGCTAGTTTCCGCCTTGAAGACCCCAGACAGCTTGGGCTATTGACTCCTGACACAAGCTTATCTCCCATTTGTCATCGTGATCGCTAAGGCAGATGGAGAGCACCCTTTTCACCATAACCGTGGCATGGGTATCACGTCTATATGCATATTCATGCTCTTCTTTGATGTTTCTCTTTGCTGCCACAGCTCTCCTCGCCAAACCTCACGTCACCTGAAAACTGAAGGAAGTTTAAAAAGTGGTTTCAGGAGCCAGTGGGGAGCCTGTTGATGGAGAAAGAGCCCAATAAACGCCAATGTGCTTGTTGATTTCCCACAGGCAATTGGTTCACTTCTGTGAGAACAGGAGGCCAGATTAGATGGGCCATTGGCCTGATATAGGGGGCTTTTCCTATGTTCTTACATTGATCTCCTTGATGTAATAATAATAATAATAATAATAATAATAATAATAATAATAATAATAACAACACCCTGCCCATCTGGCTGGGTTTCCCCAACCACTCTGGACAGCTTCCAGCAGACTATAACAACATAATAAAATGCCACACATTAAAAACTTCCCAATACAGAGCTGCCTTCAGATGTCTTCTAAAAATTGTGTGGTTCTTTGGCATCTCAAGGGAGGGCGTTCCACAGGGAGGGCACTACCACCAAGAAGGCCCTCTGCCTGGTTCCCTGTAACTTCACTTTTCACAGTGAGTGGACCACCAGAAGGCCCTCGGAGGACAACCTCAGTGTCCAGGCTGAAGGATGGGGGTGGAAACGCTTCTACAGGTATACAGGGTCGAGGCTGTTTAGGGCTTTAAAGGTCAGTACCAACACTTTGAATTGTGCTCAGAAATGTCCTGGGAACCAGTGAATATCCTTTATATTATATGGTCCCGGCAGGCACTCCCAGTCACAAGTTTAGTTAATGCATTCTGGATTGGTGATTGTGCCTCACTGCATGCAACAGTGAAGCTTATTGTTTAAGGCAGCATTCTTCAAGCTCGAGTCTCGAAATCCACTGATTTGGTGGTGGTGGTGGGGCTCCTGGGCAGCTTCCCTGGGCACAATTTTTTGAGAGGCTGCAACTAGGCCTGGTTTGGGCCTTTGGGGCTGAGCTGCCATCTTCTCCTCATGGCAGAGTGGAGGGAGCCATGCCGCTGAAGCACATGAATGCTTGGGGCGGCCATGGAGGAGTCAGAGGCAGCACCAGTCACCCACCTGGAGCACTTGTTGTAGCAGTAGCAGCAGCAGCAGCAAGCAAGCAAGCCCTGCTTTGCGGAGCCTTGACTCTCCATATCTCTGGAGTGGCTCTAGCTGTGGCCAAACACACGCCAAGTGTGCCTGGTGGCCATGAATGAAGTGCTTAGATGGGTGTAGGAACACAGTGAATCATTACTTTGGCACATTTTATATTTCTGCATGGTGGCCATAATCATTAATATTTTTTATATTTAGAGTATCATTACCCCCATCCCTGTACCTATGGAATGGAGAGGGTTAGAAATCTTCATAAGTGAATCATATGGACCCAAATACTTATGTGTGTTTCTACATGCAGATATATGCATCATGTTTTACCCCTTTGGTTTGCTTGTTGCAAAGACAACTTGCCACAAGCTATTAATACTTTTCTCCCTCTATCTAGAGTCCTGTCTCTGTCTTTTGAATACCCTTTGATCATAAATGTAGCTTGAAATCCTTTATCTCAACTCCCCGTCTGAGAATGTTTATGCATGGAGAAAGAGTGACTGACATATATATGGAGAGAGAGAGAGAGCAGTAGTTGTGCCAATTCATTGCGTCTCTCTGAATCCCTTCATCAAAGCAGCCTCCCTTCTCTTTATAATCTGCTAACTGTGCGATGCTCTGAGTCCTCTCCTCCCTCAGACACCTCCGGAAATTTATCTGTTCTGAGAACTGCTGTCTATTGTGTCCTTTTTCTTATATGCTGGTTAATGTAGAAGAAAAATAAAAGAAACTGGGGAAGCTTGTAAGATTGTGACTGTTGTTTAAGAAATTGCACAGAACCATGGATTAAAGGATTCACAGAAAAATGCCTTTACAGATGGAGAGCCATTTGTCCCTCCTTATAACTCGGGATGAAGACATTGTATGGGTATATTATTATATTATGAGTAGGAATTAATGATTCAGTCAATTACTATGTCACTCTCATAAGTATTCACCCATAAGTCCATGTCAACTTGCTTCTGCACTAATCTGCAGCTTTGAAAATTCACATTTAAACATACATGTCTAACCCATGTCTTTGGTCTTCAAATACAAATTTCAAAACAAATTGATCCTTGTATGTTTCTGAGCTCAATTCAAAATTGAATTGGCTTCTACTGACTGATCTGTGCTTTCATTGGCTTGATCACTGAACTAGTGTGCCAAGAAGGTACCTGGCAGCTTTCCCCTCCACTCCAGATGGACACCCTTAGGTGGGACAAATCCATGACAAATCCATCCCTACATCCCTTGATGTTGAAAGGTTGAGAGAGGTCTTTGCTGTACTGGGGTCTGTTCTATCCGTGCAAGAATTTATCCTTGTACAGTGGAACAGTCTTCCTCTCTGCTCCCCACTGCATGCACCCTAGAGGTTCCCCAACCGTCCGGAACAGATTTGGGGATGGTGCAGGTGGAGGGGGCGGCAGAAAGTCCCAATGCAGCAGAAGAAGACATTTTGCTTGCACAATTATTTAGCTGAATGCTGCCCCAAGTCCAGGGCTGTTTGTGGCTCAAGTAGGAGCTGTCCAGGGTGCTAGCTTGAACATAAAGCCTTAACCTAGCCTTGAACCGTGACTATTGTCTTAGACTGGATCTCCTGCTGGACCTCCTCCCTCTGAATAGAGCTCCCATTGTCTGTGGCCACCACTAGGGACAGAATAGTAGACTTAGTAAGGGAAACTTTACAGAGTAAAGTACTTTACATCAGAGTACTCACCAGTGTTTCCTGTGCTAAATTCCGCCCCCCCTCACTCCTCTCAACCAACCTGATTGCCATGGACTGGCTGGATGCCATGGAGTGGTGTGAGGCAACAGTTGGGGAAGAAGGCTCCCCAACTGTTGGGGGAAGAAGGCCCTCAAGGGAAGAAGGCTCAGAGCCTTCTTCTTGGGAAGAGTTGCTGTGATCACCAGGCCTGAGCTGTTTTGGTTTCTTTGAATAAACAGTTAACTTCCATGGCACCGGGTGTTTTACTGCTGTTCCTGACTCCAGCTCCTAACACCGAACTATTTCATTTATTTTTGCATTAATACTAACTAGATGTGGATTCTTTGCCTGTTTTCTTAGGCAGCAAATGATCAGCTAAGCAGACTAGAGACCACTTAGAAATGCTTGAGCAGTTGATACTCTTTTGTATCATTTTGACAAGTCTAGTCTTCGAGGGCTCCTCCTCACCTAGATTCTGACTTGTGGTCTCATATGAGACATGTTTACTCAGAGGTTACCTCCAATTGAGACCAAAGGGAATTGCTCCCAAGCTAGCATACATCTGGATTGCAGCTTTAAACTATATCACTGTGGCAAAATCCAGTCATCCAACCCAATTCTGGGCTGCATCAATAGGAGTATAGCATCTAGAAGGATACTGACAAGCTGGAACGTGTCCAGAAGAGGGCAACGAAAATGGTCAAAGGCCTGGAAACGATGCCTTATGAGGAACGGCTTAGGGAGCTGGGTATGTTTAGCCTGGAGAAGAGAAGGTTAAGGGGTGATATGATAGCCATGTTCAAATATATAAAAGGATGTCATATAGAGGAGGGAGAAAGATTGTTTTCTGCTGCTCCAGAGAAGCGGACACGGAGCAATGGATTCAAACTACAAGAAAGAAGATTCCACCTAAACATTAGAAAGAACTTCCTGACAGTAAGAGCTGTTCGGCAGTGGAATTTGCTGCCAAGGAGTGTGGTGGAGACTCCTTCTATGGAGGTCTTTAAGCAGAGGCTTGACATGCATATGCCAAGAATGCTTTGATAGTGTTTCCTGCTTGGCAGGGGGTTGGACTGGATGGCTCTTGTGGTCTCTTCCAACTCTACGATTCTATGATTCTATGTGCATCCTCACCACCCTTCTGGTGTGTGCCAGTTCCATGTGTGACGACTTTCTGCCACCAACCCTGCTCTTCCCTCCCATGATCAGACAGGTGTTTTCATGGGAGGCCCGAGGGTCAGTGGAGAAACTGAACTGACCCCTAAACAGTGTTTTGCATCTATTGAAGAGAAAAATAAGCTGGACAAAACAAACAATATAAGACACCATTAAAGCACTGGTAGAATTATGTAGTGCTTGGTGCAACATTTGTTAGATGGCAATGAAAGCACTGAGTCAGATGTTCTCAATGCAAGCCACAAGATAAGAGCAAAGCTCATTTGCAACCTTATGGCCAACCAACTAGGACAAGAAGGTAAAGAGGTAAAGGGTAAAGGGACCCCTGACCATTAGGTCCAGTCGTGACCGACTCTGGGGTTGCGCGCTCATCTCACATTATTGGCCGAGCGAGCCGGCATATAGCTTCCAGGTCATGTGGCCAGCATGACAAAGCCGCTTCTGGCAAACCAGAGCAGCACATGGAAATGCCATTTACCTTCCCGCTGTAGCGGTTCCTATTTATCTACTTGCATTTTTATGTCCTTTCGAACTGCTAGGTTGGCAGGAGCTGGGACCAAGCAACGGGAGCTCACCCCGTCACAGGGATTTGAACCACCGACCTTCTGATCAGCAAGCCCTAGGCTCAGTAGTTTAACCCACAGCGCCACCTGGGTCCTAGGACAAGAAGGTAGCTCAACATTAATACCCTCCTGCTCAAGAGTTCCCTTCCATATTTCTTTTACCATCTCAAAGGACTGCAGTGTAGAAGGGAGAGCTTAGCAAACGGAATCGCAAATGAAATATTTGAATTATACAATGAAACCTTTCTTTATTACATCTACACAACACATTTCTTCCTCAGGACTCAGACCCATGCAGGTGGAATTTCCAGGCAGTCTCCTGTTCAAAAAGTATGCTTTCAATTAGGACACTCAGTGTCATTGGGGGTACCCTTTCTGTTTGTCATGCAAACCAGGGTGGACGCTGGTCAGTGGGCATACCAGGTTCACATACCCTAGGTTCATGTAACAAGAAGGGAGAATTTCCTTCCAATTCTTTGCTGGGGGGCTCAGAGTACAGTTGTAAACCTGCCCAGGAGATGAGAGGGATCAGATTCCCCCCCACACATATTGGATAACTCACCTGTCTGGACTACTTTGATTTGGTTAATTGGTTTTTGCAGCTCTTCCAGTTTGTTATATTTTAATAAATATAACCTGCTTCCACAGTACATGTTGCATCTTGAGTCTTCCTTATGGCTGTGATGGCAGAGAACTATGTCCGTTCTGGTTTCTCTGACTGCAAATTTATCAGCCAGTCAGTCTATTTGCTAAAAATCATTAGTCATCACACAACACTCCCCAAAAGAAAGTTATTATTGTTATTTTTAAATTACCTTTGACACAAATGTCTCCATGAGATATACCACTTACCTGAACACTATTCATTGTCTATTTCATCCATTCTAGGCAGCAGGGTTTAAGACCTCTATATTCCTTGAAATTAAAAGTCACAAAATTAAAAGACACCTGCTTCTTGGGAGAAAAGCAATGAAAAACCTAGACAGCATCTTAAAAAGCAGAGACATCAACTTGCCGACAAAGGTCCGTATAGCTAAAGCTATGGTTTTCCCAGTAGTGATGTATGGAAGTGAGAGCTGGACCATTGAGAAGGCTGATCGCCGAAGAATTGATGCTTTTGAATTATGGTGCTGGAGGAGAGTCTTGAGAGTCCCATGGACTGCAAGAAGATCAAAACTATCAATTCTGAAGGAAATCAGCCTTGAGTGCTCACTGGAAGGACAGATCCTGAAGCTGAGGCTCCAATACTTTGGCCACCTCATGAGAAGAGAAGACTCCCTGGAAAAGACCCTGATGTTGGGAAAGATTGAGGGCACTAGGAGAAGGGGACGACAGAGGACGAGATGCTTGGACAGTGTTCTCGAAGCTACAAACATAAGGGAGGCAGTGGAAGACAGGAGTGCCTGGCGTGCTCTGGTCCATGGGGTCACGAAGAGTTGGACACGACTAAACGACTAAACAACAACATATTCCTTGAAGATTTACAATAGTGGGCACCTTACGTCAGTCTCTTCACCCATTTGGAAGGTGCTATAATGTGAATGCAGGCACAGGTATAAAAACGTGGCTTATTCAGCAGGATCACTTAACGCACTGAAGTGCAATGTTCTGAACAACTCTAGACAAGATACTTCAGAAACCCAGGAAGCTGAACAGTACCAGGAAAGCAAAAATGTACCACAGTGGCTGCTTCTACATGTGACAACAAGACATATAGGATGAGGCAGTGTATTCGTTACATAAGTAAGACCATCACAGGGAAAGCAGAGAGAATGTGGTGAGAAATCGATAGCAGGAGGAGCCCCATCTCTTTCCATCTTTCACTTTGGAAAGAATAGAAAAGATGGATATTTGGGTGACAAAGGAACTACAGGAGGGGTCAACACACACACACACACACACACACACACACACACACACACACGAGAATTGGCAGGTACCAGGCAGAGGGCTTTTTCAGTGGTGGCCCCCTCACTGATCACATTACTACTACTACTTTTTTTGTTCTCTTTAGCATTTTATGCTGGCTTTCATATTTTGGTTGTTAGCATATTAATGTTTTGTTGCTTGATATCTACATTTTATTGTCTTCTGTTGGCTGCCTTTGGAGGGTTTTGCCCATAAAGGTGGAATACAAATGCATTAAATAATCATAAAAATGTCAGTGACTACAGCTGCCAACTTTTTCTCTTGAGCCTTTCACCACCATCTAATGAGACTTAATCCACTGGGCACAGCTTCCTCCATCATATCTCCATGCCAAAAAGCTGCACCCGTTGATTTTCTGCCACTTTGTTGGCAGTTCATGCTTCCCCCACCTGAGCGTAAGGTATGCCAACTTGTAATATGCATTTTTCCTCAAGCAGGCAATGCAAAAACAAAACAAAATAAAAAACATTGCTTCCCTAGGTATAATCCACGTCATTTGATCTGCAATAACTGGAGCTTCAAAGTCTGGCTGTATTCATTCTTAAAATGTTCATTGATTATTATTTATTTATTGTGTGCTCATATATATTTTTCTCACCAACTGAAATTTAGCTTTCTGTTCCTTTCCTTCTGCAATGTAAATGGACTTAATGCCTTGGGCCATTCAATGTCCTCCTTTTCTCCATTGTTCTTATTTTCCTTTTCTCCTAAAGTTGCCTGTTTTCATAGTGCGCTCTCTCTCTCTCTCTCTCTCTCTCTGCCCCACCTTCCTTTCCTGGAGGAAAAGTGGGGGGGGGGAGAGAGATGGTTTTTCATGTTACCTCTCATTCACTTGCTGACTCCCCATCACAGGATGCTAATGTGATATTTCTCTGTAATTTTCTGGTTCTTGAACAGTCTATCTTTCAGGCAGAGCTCACTCCATGAAACAAATCTTAACTGAGTTGCGGAGGCCTCAGATCTTGCAGCGGCTGCCAGTTTCTGCTGACCAAAGGAGCCTCAATACAGTCAAGACCTGAGGCTGTGTAGACTCATCTCCGGGGCAAGAACGAAGAGAAAGTGAGCCCCTCAAAGCTCTTTTCTGTCTGCCTTCTCAAGTTGGCTCAAGTTGAAATAGTTCTTGATCTCAAATTAACAGGCATCTACTTCGCACTGCTTGCAAAAACCAACAGTGGCAACGGATAGCTAATTATATTGTTGCCTAGCAACATCTGGGCAAGTCAGGGGCCCGTCAGCACTTTCCCAACAACTCCTCTTCCTAGCAAGTTTAAACTTAATCATTTGAAATTTGGAATGGCAGAGGATTTAGCAAAAAGAAAGGCACAATTTCCCCTTTTAATGTTGTTGTTGTTGTTGTTTAGTCATTCAGTCGTATCCGACTCTTTGTGACCCCATGGACCAAAGCACACCAGGCACCCCTGTCTTCCACTGCCTCCTGCAACTTGGTCAGACTCATGTTTGTAGCTTCAAGAACACTGTCCAACCATCTCGTCCTCTGTCATCCCCATCTCCTTGTGCCCTCCATCTTTCCCAACATCAGGGTCTTCTCCAGGGAGTCTTCTCTTCTCATGAGGTGGCATAATAATAATAATAATAATAATAATAATAATAATAATAATAATAATAATAATAGTGGGTGTAGCCTGCCTTTCTTCCAAAGAGCATGCACAGTTACCCACCTGCCCATTTTATCTTCACTCTAGCCCTGTGAAGTAGGGTTGGCTGAGAAAGTGTGACTGGCACAATATCACCCAGTTGAGATTCATGGGCAAATGAGGATCAAACCTGTGTTGTCTCCTAGTCCCGGGCTTCCCTAAGTGTGGTGAATGGATGAGCTTCATTCAGGTGGTCTATGGTGGTGGCTCTGGGGAGCAGCCTAGCATTCTGTTTTGCAAAGAATGATGTCTGTGTGGAGAATAGCAGTGGTCATGGCTGCTCCATTGTTCTTTGAACCCTGTGGAAGTTTATCAGGATGGACCAGAATAGACAAGGGGAGGATGCTGTGCCTTCCTCAAAGGAATAAAACCCCGTCTGGTGGCAAGATGAGGGGAGGTACTGAGTGGAGGAAAGATGCTGACAAGGCACTTGAAAGGTTAAAAAAAAGGTAAAGGACCCCTGGACGGTTAGGTCCAGTCAAAGGCGACTATGGGGTTGAGGTACTCATCTCGCTTTCAGGCCAAGGGAGCCAGTGTTTGTCCACAGACAGCTTTCCAGGACATATGGTCAGCAGGACTAAACTGCTTCTGGTGCAACAGAACACTGTGATGGAAACCAGAGTGCAGGGAAATGCCGTTTACCTTCCCGCCGCAGCAGTACCTATTTATCTACTTGCACTGGTGTGCTTTTGAACTACTAAGTTGGCAGGAGCTGGGACAGAGCAATGGGAGCTCACCTCATTGCAGGGTTTCAAACTGCCGACCTTTTGTTCGGCACTTGAAAGGAGTGGAGAATCGACACATGGGAACGAAGGAAGGAAGCAGTGAGGAAAAGGCAAAAAGTTTGTGTGTGTGTGAGAGAGAGAGAGAGAGACTCCAAGTGGGAGTTGTTGGCTGATAAACATTACACCAAATGTCAGAAAACTTTGTTTAACACAATGGGCACATCCATCACATTAAAGTATTTGCATTGATTTTTAATTGTATATATTTGACTTATTTATATTTAAAAACACTTTAGCACCTAGTACCAAGAACTACAATTGCTAAACAACAGGCAGAAAAATGATTAACTGGTCAGTCTAGACCAGGGGTCAGCAAACTTTTTCAGCAGGGGGCCAGTCCACTGTCCCTCAGACCTTGTGGAGGGCCAGACTATTTTGGGGGGGGAGGGGGGGATGAACTAATTCCTATGCCCCACAAATAACCCAGAGATGCATTTTAAATAAAAGGACACATTCTACTCATGTAAAAACACGCTGATTCCCAGACCATACGCGTGCCGGATTTAGAAGGCAATTGGGCCGGATTTGGCCCCCGGGCCTTAGTTTGCCTACCCATGGTCTAGACACTTGGCAATCTTCAAGAAGTCTGGGGGAGGGTTTTGGACTATTGTCCAGCACACTAGCTACCAGCACTAAATGTCTTTAAAAATACTTATGACTTAAAACTCTTTTTAAAAAGTCTAAGCACACCTTCTCGTACCAATCTTTTTCAAGTTGGGAATATTTCTGTCAAAGTGACATGTCGGTGCTTGTTGACAACAAAATGGATTGCTTCTATCAGAGGCAGTCTAAGCAAGAAAGAATAGGTTGGGAAGCACTGGGCACAGGGATTGCTGAGCACTTTGCACGGTGCTTCCAAAAAGGCTGACAATTTATTGGGCCAGCAAAGCTCCACAACGAACCCCACACTTTAGAGCAGGCAGCCATGGCTTGGCCAAAATGGCCTCATGGGCCAAACAAAACAGTCTTGTTTTAGTGGTGTTGATTTGTCTTCGGAACAGGATTCCACTTCCCCCCACCAACGACAGAATGCTGTTTATTTGTTTCTTGTAAGAGGAACCTTCTACGCATGAATGTAGAGACCAAATGACAGCTGAAAAATAAACAGGTGAAGCAGAAACGCCCTGCACACACACACACACACACACACACACACACACACACACACACACATACACACACACATTTCCTGGAATTTCACTCGGATCAATTTTTGGCTTATAGCTTTTGTTTCGACACAAAGCATGTATATATTATTTGGTTCAGAAAATGGAGTTCTTATTCTACTTTCTGCTTGATGGCACCCAATCACAAAAAAGGAAAGGGAATTTACTCAGTGGTACGTTCTCTTTTTGACAGGAAAGCACTACTCTTTGCTCCTACAAAAGTCGCATTTTCCTTTGGCGCAGCCTAATCAGAGCATCAGAATGTAGGCTTTCTTGCCACAGAGGTGGAAGCTGGTCTCACACCTCCTGATCAGAGAGGTGTAAAACATTCTTATTTATTTCTCCAAAGCTTCCCCAAGCACTGGCATTCCATATTGGGGACAACATTTTGGCAGGCAAAATGTGCGTATACCCCTGGGCTTCTCTCATTGGCTGCCTTCTGCCAGCTGCTATTTTACGTAGCCAAAGTGGCTTAAGCAGGGCTGCCACTTCCTTCTCACGATGGGGCATTCTGGGTAAATAAAATGAGGAGTGACCACCTTTGAGAGAAACTTTACTGCCCCTTTCAACACAGGGAGTGGCAAAAGAATGCTTTGAGAATGAGAAGGAAGGAAAACCGGAAGGAAAATAACACAAATATGTATTCAGGGGAGTGGGGGCCACCAACCCTGTGGAAATATTTGGAATTTTGAAGTGCTTGGTGTGCTATAGGCACCAGTTTAAAAATGACTGCCATGGGGCATAATGTAAAATGACTGCCCCATATAAAAAGAGCAGAAAAGGGGACCGGAATGCAAAATACTGGGGGCATGCCTCCCCCACCAGGCACCCCTTTCAAGGGAAGAAAGGGCAGCAGTATCATTCATATTCACCCACAAGGAAAAGCTATTCATGCCATTTCTCTCTTCAGAATGGAAGAGAGGGCTTGTGTCCAATCCTGGCATCCAATCAATGTAGAAGAGGCTTGAGCCTGTATAAGCAGAATCTGAGCAGGAAGAACAACAGCAGGCACCCCCAATCTGTGGCCCTCCAGATGTTTTGGCCTACAACTCCCATGATCCCTAGCTAACAGGAACAGTGGTCAGGGATGATGGGAATTGTAGTCCAAAACATCTGGAGGGCCGAAGTTTGGGGGTGCCTGAACAACAGTCTCATACAAAGCAGTTTTTTGAGGGAATACTCACTGAGACATTTCTTGGGTGCTATAGGATGATGTATGGGCAGCAACACTGGTGCTTGTGGGCACCATCCTGGCAACTCCTAAGTTAAATCAACTGAACCAGGCATAGGCAAACTCGGCCCTCCAGATGTTTTGGGACTACAACTCCCATCATCCCTGACCACTGGTCCTGTTAGCTAGGGATCATGGGAGTTGTGGTCCCAAAAACATCTGGAGGCAGCAGAAGCAGCACATGGAATAAACACTGAAAGGGGACTTAAGCATATTTACTGTATTTACCTATCTTGGAATTAGAATTCTAAGTGGGAAACAATACAGTATATTAAATGCACTACTGCTTCTTTCGGAGGGGTGGAGCCTTATGAAGCCTAGGAATAATAACAACAGGAACAATATCAACAACAATAATTGTACCCCACCCATCTGACTGGTCTCAAGTTTTTCCTCGATACTGGATCAGAAAATGGGGCAGCAGGGAAAACAAAGGAGCGAGTTGCAAAAAATGAGGCTGGAAGTCGCCAGTCCTGGTGGGCTAATAATAATTTTCTTCACTTCTCCCCACCCACTCAAACTTTATTTCAAAAGTATCAATGATACTTTTGTCCTTTACTAGATTCTGTAATGTTACATCTTGACCTTGCAAATGCGTGGGGTTCTGAGAATTCTAGATGCCTTATAAAGTGGGAAACATTCTTCAATTAAGTGATCTGTGACATTTGATCATCATTGTTGTCGGGTTGAATTCAAAAGAAAGTGGTAATTTCCCAAGATGCTTATAAAAAGCTAAGTGCTATGTCTAGAGATTTTGTTCCCCTCCTGCTTTCTCCAGTTGCAAAACCAAAGAGGTAGTTATTTAAAGAGATAAATCTTTTTAACCTTAGATTTTTCTTCCAAGGGCAAGTGAAATCTGTACTGGCAAACCTCTGTGGATGCGGGCTCACAATTTCACCAAAAATCTGTTTTTATCATAGGCCAATAAATCAGCTCTGCACGCCTTAACCCATGCGGTCACAATTTTTTCAAAAAAATCACTAACCTGCAGGGTCACAATTTCACCAAAAATCTGACGTTATCCAATTCACTCAAAAATGGTGCCAAACTGTTGCAAATTCTCCCCTGCAAGGTTTGGCGGTGCAAAAAGCATGTTTTATCATAGACCAAAAAAATCAGCCCTTGGTGCCTTAAACACCCGGAAAAACATTTTTTCGAAAAAATCCCTAACAAAAAACCAAAAATCTGACATTATCCAATTCGCTCAAAAATGGTGCCAAACTGATGCAAATTCTTGCCTGCAAGGTTTGGTGGTACAAAAAGCATGTTTTATTATAAACCAAAACGTTTTATTATAAACCTTAACCCACGGGATTTTTTTAAAAAAAACACACCCTTAACCCACGGGGTCACAATTTCACCAAAAATCTGACGTTATGCAATTCACTCAAAAAATGGTGCCAAACAGTTGCAAATTCTCCCCTGTGAAGTTTGGCGGTGGAAACAGAAGGCTTTTTATCATAGGCCAAAAAATCAGCCCTCGACACCTTAACCCATGCAGTCACATTTTTTTCGGAAAAATCCCTAACCCACAGGGTCACAATTTCACCAATTCCAATTAAACTTTGTATTGCACTAGCCATAGGCCATGGTATCATTCAGAAGGAGAACAAAAAGAAAAAAGGGAATACAACAAAAAATTACCATAAAAATCATCAGGCACAGATAAAAAATAAAAAATAAGATAAAAAATAAAACCACGATCACAATTACTAAAATTATTTGTTGCATTAAATAGATTAGAATGGCAGAAGATTCTCAGGTAAGATGTGCCAAATTGAATATCCGAATCCCCTTTGCAGTTGATAGCTATTTTGTCTAATTCCTTCCTCCTGATCTTCTTAGCTGCCAGCGTATAGAGTGCTACTTTATAAGTAATAAAGTCGTCGGTGTTGCTCAGCAGCCATTTTACCCTTTCCACCCTATTCAAATGTGTTTCATTTGTAAACAGGGTTTTATAAATCGGTCTCTTGGGTCTTTATATAATGGGCACTGCAATAAAGAATGACACAGGTCCTCGACGCAGGGTTGTCCACACAGACAGTCTCTCTCTTCGTAATGTACTTTGCTGAACCGTCCATCCAACACCGCCGAGGGCATCGATTGGAATCGTAGTTTTGTAAAAGCGATTCTTAGTATGGTAAGTGGGAGCTTTGTCAGGTATCTGGCTTGGGCATGCTCCGTTTTGATAAGTGGGAACCATGCTGAGCTCTTGGTAGAAGCAATCATGGTTAGATCCCTTTCTGCATTGGACCTAAAGAGACTTCTCTTATGTGCCTCTTATCCATCTTCATGGTCACCTGAAGATCTTGTAATTGATATTGGGCAAGAGGTGTTCGATGCCAGCCTTCCAGCATTGGTCTGTCCCCATTCTGTATAAGACATAGCAGGCAATCTCTCCTCCGAAAGAGATTGTGACTTGTGTGGTCACAATTTTTCGATACAATCCCTATCCCACGGGGTCACAATTTCAACCAAAAATTTGACATTATCCAATTCACTCAAAAATGGTGCCAAACAGTTGCAAATTCTCCCCTGCAAGAGAGGGGGGAAATCAATGAAATTCTCATGGTATGCAGGGTGTGTGTGTGTGTGTGTGTGTGTGTGTGTGTGTGTGTGTGTGTGCTTACTTTGCCTTTGAAGTCGATGAAAGGTTTTGCATATCTTTTCTTTTATCCTGAAAGGCATCTCTCTGCTGTACATGCGACAGGGCAATCAAATATTGTATGAACAATCACAGCAGCAGCAGAAGTAGTGTATACAAGTCAACCCACTCCAGTGCAATTGTTAAGTTCTAGCACTTTATTAGTGCACCATTTTTGTCTAGAAAGCGGAAAGCTATTGATTTATACACACAACACAGACCAAATGGGAGCAACAACTTTAGAATAAGTTATTTTTCTTCATCATCTTAAAAAAAGGGGGGGGGACCCTGAGGTTAAGATACTGGGGGAAGAAAGGAATCCCATGCAAGTCATGAAAAATGTCTCTCATCCAAATTAACCTGAATGGTTTTTATGTGGCTGTCTCGGGAGATTTGATGCAAAAACATTGTTGAAAGATGAACTCTCCAGTTAGTGTCATTTTCTCAGTATTGTTTTCTGTCTCTTTTAAATTATTGATTTATTCTTAACTATGCTCCAATGTATTCCAGACTACCACCAGCGGTACGAAGGAGACAGCATTTTTCCTCATTCAGGGATACAGTTCATGCGACGACATTTGATTTCATCCACTACACTTACATTTCAGGGAAAGCGTTCCTGCTCTGTAGTACAGTAAGATCCAACCTTCTGCAGTCATAGAAAACTCTGCACAAGTAGCTACAGCAGAACATTGACAGCTATGCCTTTTGTTTCGGAGCAGCTGGCAAGGTGGCCGGGTTTCTTGTCAAGCACATGAGCATTTGCCTATCCTTGCAGGTCTTTCCAGCTGCATTTCAGAGCAATAGGATCTGATTTAATTCATATGCAGGGCAATATGTGTGACATTATTTTATGAAGGAAATGGGTAGGAGGAAAAGAAGTGGTTCCACCAGATCTGATCAAAGTCAGAACAAATCATATTGTTTCATACAAGTCATACTTTCAATATGTAGGGGTGGATTTATAAAGAAGAACAGACTTTCCTCTTGGGTTCCCCATTTATAGTTTCTTCTCTTTTTTAAAGAAAAATGTCCCAGCAGCTTGTTCACTATTAGGGACAAGAGTACAGTGGTACCTCGACAACCAAATTTTTCGACTTACGAATGGGGCAAATGGCCGCACGCTTACGAATTTCCCAACATCCGAACAGAAACCGCAGTGGTTTTAGATAGGGTTTTTTCGACTTACGAATTTTTAGATGGGGTTGCTTCGACTTATGAATTTTTCCGTTTCCAATGCATTCCTATGGGAAATCGTGTTTCCAATGGCGCTTTTCGACTTTCGAATTTTTCGACCTATGAAGGTGCCTTTGGAATGGATTAAATTTGTAAGCCAGGGCACCACTGTACTTAGAAAAAGAGGAACGGATTGCACCCCAGTTTTTTATAAAGGCAAAACTCTGTTTTCATAGGTGTGAGTTGACTATCAAAGCTGTGAATTACTTTCCATCTTCAAAGAGGGCTGTCCAGTGAAGTGGTGAGAGAACTGGATAGGGTTGCAATCCCCATGGAACTTGCTGCGTGATTTTTCAGCAAGAAACCCTTGGCCGAAAGGTTAAGGAATTTGCTGCAAATCAAGTTTGGGAAACGTTAAGTATAATTGTTTAATTCACACTGAAATGGAGAATGCCTGTGTGTATTGCTGAAAGGGTTTAACTGGAAGATTCCACTGAAGCCAAAAATTTGTCAGGATTTGTTTCTGAGAAATCCCTGCTCAGTCTTAACATTGTCACCAAGTGTGGTATAATTGATACAGAACTGCTCAACAGTGAGCCCAAGACTCATCTCTTCTTCTGGCAAGCAACAACCTTTCTACTTTCTCTTTCACACACACACATATACATACACACACACACACACACACACACACACACACAAAGCTTTTTTTTGGGGGGGGGAAGGGGGCATATCTGAAATACCTACCCACAATTCTCAAGCTGTTTAGCTTTCATCCTTATTTGTCAAACCATGGTACAGAGCATGCTGTGTGAACAGATATAAGACAATATTTATGCCCTTGGGGAACCATTCCCCTTCCCAAATGAATATTCAGAGTATTACACTGGAGAAATCAAACGCAAATTGTCATGTACAGAGTGCAGATGGGAATATTGGTGATGGCAGGCTTTTCAGAGATAATTGGCATGTATTTCATAGAGGAGATTTGAAGGAAGGGGATGGGAATCTGACTGACAAGGAGCACCAGGATCCATCCATGGAATAAGGCAATGTTAGAGAAAGAGTAAAGTGGGCTAGTTGTTGGGTGGGCTATTATCCCCTTCAATCGGAACATTGCTCCTGTTGGCATTCACCAGGGGTAGGTATGCCCCCCTTTTCCCAAAGGAGACCTTCTGGTTGCTAGAGACACATCAACTAAAATGAAGACATCATAGCCTCCTGCACAATCTCTTGGGATTCAGCATGGCTACCTGTTCACCCATCCCAAAATAGCAGCGTTGGATCAGGTGATTGCCTACAGAGGCCAAACAGGACTTTGGGGGTGACGTTTGGCCAAGAGAAGAGCTTATTTCTCCTACTCCTGCCATTAGGTAGGTTGATGAAGCTGCTTCAGGCGGCTGATTTTGAGTGTCATGAAAGGGCAGCAAATAGTTCATCATTAAATGTTTTGTTGTATTTTTGCTGCCAGAGAGTTAGTGGCAGGGCATGCCTGCAGGGGCTGAACAGTAAATGCCCATTGCATGTTCTTAACAAGTTTAAGTAATATTGACTGTAAATATCGTTTCTGTTGTGAGGTGGGGTTCGTGATTTCAGCTCTCTTGACATAATATGCTGGAGACAGCTCTGTAGTAACACTTCTTTATTAAAGCAAACAAGACTGAGCTCTGAGGACAGGAAAGCTACATTTATAGGGACAGGGGACTAGCTAGAAAGGGACACATTTTGGAGGGAACAATATCAGGCAATCACAGTGCTGCCTTTTGGAAGAAACCAATAAGACAGAGGATCCAAATACAGCAGTTTAAATGATATTCTTTTTGAGGTGGTCTCAGCTGCCTCTCTCGTAAGGCTTAGTCCTTGGTTAATAAACTCAGTATTCTGATTGTCCACCAGTGCTTCAAATGTAATTACAGTGGTACCCAGGTTTAAAAACACAATTGGTTCCGGAAGTCTGTACTTAACCTGAAGCGAACTTTCCCATTGAAAGTAATGGAAAGTGGATTAATCCGTTTGAGACAGGTCCGCAGAGTACTTAAACTGAAAATACTCAAACCGAGGTGTACTTAAACCGAGGTATGACTGTAAATAAGAATCCTCACACACAGAAATTTAGCATGTCAGGGAGAAAATTAGTCACCCTCCCTGGCAAATGTGAATTCCCTCTTACACAGTGAACATTTTTGCTGCTACTTATATTGCACTGTTGTTGTTGTTGTTGTTTAGTTGTTTAGTTGTGTCCGACTCTTCGTGACCCCATGGACCAGAGCACTCCAAGCACTCCTGTCTTCCACTGCCACCCGCAGTTTGGTCAGACTCATGTTGGTAGCTTTGAGAACACTGTCCAACCATCTCGTCCTCTGTCAACCCCTTCTCCTTGTGCCCTCCATCTTTCCCAACATCAGGGTCTTTTCCAGGGAAGTCTTCTCTTCTCATGAAGTGGAATTCTTATAACACCTGTTTAGTGCCGTCGGGAACAGCCGAAAAGTCCTGCTGGGTTGGGCTAATGTTCCATCTAGTCCAGCATCCTGTTCTCACAGTGGCCAATCAGAAGTCTTTGAGCAGCCCCAAGTAAGAGCTGAGTACTCTCCCTACTAAGGGAAAGAAGGCCTAAAAGCTTATTTCCTTGGTCTGCTTCCTGCAATCTTTTTTCTTTTTTTTAGAGAGAGAGAGATTGAGAGACAGACAGACAGACAGACAGACAGACAGACAGACAGACAGACAGACCCTCCAAGTGTCCTTATTTGACAGAGACAGTCCTGGATTTACAGGAGCAGTTCTGGTTTCTGATTTGATCCTGAAATGTCCCTCTTTTCATTAGGACATTCCTAGTTTCATTGGAGATATGTTGGAGGGTTTAGAGTTATGTGACCCCGAAGGCAAGGAGATAAGTAACTATACAGTGGTACCTCTAGTTACAAACTTAATTCATTCCGGAGGTCCGTTCTTAACCTGAAACTGTTCTTAACCAGAGGCATGCTTTCGCTAATGGGGCATCTTGCTGCCACTGTGCCGCTGGCACGCAATTTCCTTTCTCTTCCTGGGGCAAAGTTCTCAACTCGAGGTAACTCTTCCAGGTTAGTGGAGTTTGTAACCTGAAGCGTTTGTAACCTGAGGTGTTTGTAACTCCAGGTTGTTGTTTAGTCGTTTAGTCGTGTCCGACTCTTCGTGACCCCATGGACCATAGCACGCCAGGCACTCCTGTCTTGCACTGCCTCCCGTAGTTTGGTCAAACTCATGTTCGTAGCTTCGAGAACACTGTCCAACCATCTCGTCCTCTGTCGTCCCCTTCTCCTAGTGCCCTCAATCTTTCCCAACATCAGAGTCTTTTCCAAGGATTCTTCTCTTCTCATGAGGTGGCCAAAGTATTGGAGCCTCAGCTTCACGATCTGTCCTTCCAGGGAGCACTCAGGGCTGATTTCCTTCAGAATGGATAGGTTTGATCTTCTAGCAGTCCATGGGACTCCAGGTACCACTGTACAACCTTTGGAAGACATCTGAAGGCAGCCCTGTGTAGGGAAGGTTTTCTTTTTAATGTTTAAAGTTTTATTATGCTTTTGTATTTGTTGAAAGCCACCTAAAGTGGCTGGAGCAAAGCAGTCAGTTGGGCGGGGTATAAATAATAAAATGATGATGATGATGATAATGTCCCTATTTTTATCGGAGAAATGTTGGAGGTTATGGAGAGATGTTAATGACTGAACCTTCCGCATGCAGACCATATGTTCTGCTACTGACCCCTTCCTTGCCTACTCTCAAATGTTATTTCGCCCCTAATCAGTCTTTTGGAGAAATGGTGATAAAACCATCACTTGCATTTCAAAGTTGTTGCTGTTGCATTTTAAACTCACATGGAGGCCCCCATGGCTGGAGGCAGCTGTCAGGCATACAATCAAATAATAAGTCCAAGCCATTTCCTAAGAAGCGCTCCTTAAAAAACCTGTCAGCCTGGGGAAAGTGGCTTATCAGGATGCCATCTTTATTACAGCCCATCCGAAACATAGCAAGACCTGCGCTGCAATTAAGGAGACATGTGTCAGAGCATGTCTCAGATGCTCAGATGCTGAGGCTGCATTTGAATTCTGTTGGATTCAGATAAAATGCCACAGCCATTCCCTCGAGGTCAGGGAGTGTGTCTTCAATAGCAATGCACAGGCAAAGGGATATGGCTATGTCTCAAGAAGTGCCACTAGAAGAAAAAGAAGGATCACCAAGTTTCATAGGACCATAGAGTTGGAGGGAGCCTTGCAGTCTTTAATCTTCTCAGACTCACCTTAACCCCAAAGGGGTCAAGAGCACTGAGCGTTCCAAAATACAGCTTAACACTTTGTACAATTGTGGTTTTCAAACTGTCCCAGAGAGACCTGCAGTTATGCAAAAGGTATCTGGGGTTACCTCAATGAGAAAAAAAGCATCGGTGAGGTTTCCTGCCAGACAATTTATCCACCACTATTGATCTTCCTAAGCAATGTGTAGATGCAGAGAACTAGTGAGTGCACATAGTGACAGTATAGCCCAACAAGCGTGGATAAGCCATATTTTGAACTGGAGACACTAAGTCTTGGTGCTGACCTTTAAAGCCCTACGGCCTCAGGTCAGTATACCTGAAGGAGCGTCTCCACCCCCATCGTTCAGCTGAGGTCCAGCTCTGAGGGCCTTCTGCTAGTTCCCTCAGTACGAGAAGTGAAGTTACAGGGAACCAGGCAGAGGGCCTTCTCGGTAGTGGCACCCGCCCTGTGGAACGCCCTCTCATTAGAAATAAACAACTATCTGACTTTTTGAAGACATCTGAAGGCAGCCCTGTTTAGTGAAGTTTTAATGTTTATTGTGTTTTTAATATTCTCTTGGGAGCCGCCCAGTGGCTGGGGAGGCCTGGCCAGATGGGCAGGGTATAAATAAAATAATAATAATAATAATAATAATAATAATTATTATTATTATTATTATTCACGGGGCAGAACTTGGCGTCTCAAATTTCTGTGGTGCTCTGTGTGATGCAAAAATCTGGTACCTTTCACCTCTTGCCATAATAATAATAATAATAATAATAATAATAATGGTGATGATGATGATGATGATGAAGATGATGTTATTATTTGTATCCCACCCATCTGACTGGTTTGCCTGAGCCACTTTGGGTGGCTTCCATTGGCTGCAATGGTGCTGGCACCTACAGCAGTGCCCCAGAATCTCCATGCCCGGGAGACTGCACTGCTTGCACTCTGCTCTCCACTGAATTATGGCTCTCCTTAAGAATCATTTCAAATGCCCTCCTGTGAACTGAGCATGAGATGTGCCCCAGCATCCTTTGTTGTACACAGGGGTTCCTCCGTAGGCGAGCTGAAATGCAGGTGTTTTCCCTGAATGGTGCTTTAGGTGAATTAAGCAACACCTCACTGGGCTCTATTTCTTCACTCCAGATTGCTCCCTCCTGAAATTGTTTTTCCCTAGACACATAAGATGTACACCCTTGTGCAAATTAATTGAAACAAACAATGTAGTTTATTGTACAAAATTCACATTTAGTAATGGATATGACCTCCGCTATTTTTAAGCAGCATTTGAACACGGTTTGGCATGGAGTCTACTACAGTGGTACCTCAGGTTAAGTACTTAATCGGTTCCGGAAGTCCGTACTTAACCTCAAGCGTACTTAACCTCAAGCGAACTTTCCCATTGAAAGTAATGGAAAGTGGATTAATCCGTTCCAGACGTTGAAAAACACCCCCCTAAAACAGCAATTCATTACGAATTTTAGCGTCTTACGAGACCACTGAGACATAAAATGAAGGCAATAATCAATGTACTGTACTATAAAATAAATAAGACAGTATTGTAGATGAGAAAAATTAACATTTACAGTGGTACCTTGGGTTAAGTACTTAATTGGTTCCGCAGTGCCATTCGCACCCCAAAAAGCACTTAACCTGAGCAGTGATAGCGTGCATGCGCAAAGCGCCGATAGAGCACTTCTGCGCATGTGCGAAGCGCACAGATTGCTTCTGCGCATGCGCGCACTGTGGAACCCAGAAGTAAACACTTCCGGGTCCACGGAGTACTTAACCTGAAAGTACTCAACCTGAAGTGTACTTAACCCGAGGTATGACTGTAGTTTCGAACAGTCACTGTTGATTTTTGGATCCCTGTACCACACTTGAATCAGTGCTTGAATGAGCTTCTCCATAGTCGTACAGAGGTGACTTTTGCATATAGCCCACAAATTCTCAATGGGATTTACATCTGGGGAATTCCCGGGCCAATCAAGTACCTGTATTTGCTGCTCTGTCATGAACTTCTTCACCACTTTCAATGTGTGACAGGGGGCTAGGTCCTGCTGCAATACCCCAGTACCATCAGGATACCTCTTTTCCAGCTCTGGAATAACTCTCTTTCGTAGAACCTCAATTTATCATGGCAAGCACATCAATCGTTCTATTGGCTGCAGGCTTCCGACACCATAATGATCAACCGACTTTTCCTGTTTGTTTTGAGTACAAGATTATGAGTAAGATAAAAAACATGCTTTGTTTCAATTAATTTGCACAAGGGTGTAGGTTGTCAGGATTTTGTTACCTGCATTGAGTGTAAGGTAGCTTGTATCCAAATCAGCATGCAAGCACCCCTAGTTCTACTGTACCCTTAAAACCTTATTGTATGGGCCTCTTTCCCAGTTGCATGGAAAGTCAGAAGACATGGAGGGAACATCCAACAATCAGTTACTTTTTTAGACTAATTTGTTGTTTAGTCGTTTAGTCGTGTCCGACCCTTCGTGACCCCATGGACCATAGCACGCCAGGCACTCCTGTCTTGCACTGCCTCCTGCAGTTTGGTCAAACTCATGTTCGTAGCTTCAAGAACACTGTCCAACCATCTCGTCCTCTGTCGTCCCCTTCTCCTAGTGCCCTCAATCTTTCCCAACATCAGGGGACTAATTTACTCCACAATAATTTGTGCATGTGTGTGTCCGTGCATGTAAAGAATTTATATAGTACTCTTTAGACATCTTGAGGCCAAATTCCATATTTTCAATTACACTTAATGCTAATTGAATTTAATGTAGCTGCTCTGATTTCCTTTAATCAAGCACAGGTGCGGGGCATTTTGTTATTGGGACCACAGTGTACAGGGAGGGGAGCTTAATCCCTTTTGAACTCAACTGTGCTCAGGACAAAGATATCCCTTCCCCTCCTGCATTGGAAAGCTGTGAGCCGATGGCACCCAGGGGGACTTCTTTCTCAAAGTGAGTGGTTTTTATTCCATTCGCAACTGGAGGGTGGAACCTCCCATAGCTGCACACTATGCAAGGATTGTTAAAAGATTCAACTGCAAAGTATACATTTAGCCTCTTTTGCAACTTGGCCATCAGTGTGACTAACATAACCTGTGAAAATGAAATAACAATGAAACGGTAATGAGTCACACAAAACAGTGATGTAGGGTGAAAAGGTAAAGGACCCCTGGACAGTTAAATCAAAGGTGACTATGGGGTTGTGGCACTCATCTCGCTTTCAGGCTGAGGGAGCCAACGTTTGTCCACAGACAGCTTTCCGGGTCATGTGGCCAGCATGACTAAACCACTTCTGGCACAACAGAACACTGTGACGGAAACCAGAGCGCATGGAAACGCAGTTTACCTTGCCTACTGGGTAAGTGGGTAATAACAGACCACCAATGGAGGTCCATACAAGGAGGTAGTCCATAAGTCAACCTGAGCTCATTAGAAGAAATGTGGGGGGAAATGTAATAAATTGATTAAACCTCTGCATCTTCTGATGTCTCCCAGAACAATATCTACTTTTTGCTTCCTTAGCACCTCTTCGCTAAAGAAGAAGAGAGGACATAGAAAGCAGAGCTGCCCATTGGTGGCAGTCACCAGCTTAGACATCCTTAAAAGGGGATCAGATGAATTCATGCAGGATGAGGCTGATAACTGCTACTAGTATGGTTTCTCCAGAATGAGAGAGCATCATGAGTGGGAGATTGCTATGGCACTCATGTTTTGCTTTGTGGGTTTACCATAGGCATCTGGTTGGCCATTGTGAGAAGAGGCAAAATGGGTGGAACACTTCACTGACTACTCTTCAGGAGCCTGAAAATTCCCCAGCTGTTCAAAGTTGTGGGCATGTTAAGGATAATAGGAAAGGGATATATTGAATAAGTATTATCTTTCCTTCACTCACGTAAGCGATGTAGCAGAGCAGATTCCCCTCAATATAGCTGGGAGCTAGTCTGCAGATTCGTTTGAATCTCCTGGTTAAGATTACTCCTGACGTCCCCTTTTGATCCCTCTTAAAAGAATAAAGACACAAGAGTCTTTCTGAATGAAGTAACAAAAAAGTTTACTCACCTTTCAGTTCACGATTTGATCCCTGAAAGGTAGGCTTTACTTGGTAGTTACACAAAGAAACAGTGAGTTTGTCTCATAGGGAGACTGAACTCATGTGCTGCTGGCTGAGAGCCAGCCGACAGCAATAATTACATTAATAGAACAAAATAGCTGCAGGAGAGCAGCATGGCAGCAAGAGAGAGAACAAGACAAGACAAGACAAGACGAACTAGACTGAGAAAATGGTTGCATGACTTGGTTCTTTTAAGGAGTCAGCCACACCCATCTCCCAGGTCACATGCAGGGGGAGGAAGCTCCAGACCAGTGGTACAGGAAGTTATACTGCCTGGATGCCCCTCTGCCTGTGGCCACTCTAGGGAAATAAGGAATGTTGCATTTGGCTGTACTAATGGATTACATCCCTCAAAAGTTAGTCAGTCCCCAAAACGATTTTTTGGGAAATTTATGTTAAAGACTTTTCTTGGAAATTTTTGTTCCAGTCCTGTGCTATGTGTGTAACTAAATAAATGCATAAGGCTTGGACAATGTAGATGAACTGATTCATTCTCTGCTCTCTCTGACACCCCCTCCCCAATCCCCATTACTGTGATTGAAATGATCATTATTGTAGATTGTCATTTACAGAGAATGTTGTTTTTGCGGCCATGGCTCCAGTTAATTTATTTGCTTGCTGGAACATTTGAAGAACAATTTAGCAGTTTAATAATTTATCTGTTCCCTAATAGAAATGAAATGCAAGGAATAAACCAAGCAGCACTGAATGAAAGGCTGTTAAAATTTCAGCACCCAGTTTATATTTGGATAGCTTGCTCTCACCCTGATATACCCTCTAGGTATATAATGAATACAAGGGCTACTGATTCATCTTGTACTTACAGCAAAGAAATAGGAAGATGATTTATTGGATTTAAGTCCAGTCCAGTCCTGTCCATGTTTACCTGGGAGTAAGTCCAACTGATATCAGTGAGACTAACTTCTAAATAAGTGCCCAGGATTTGGAGCCTAATGTTGCAATTCTATAGCCACTTATCTGGGAGTATGTTCCCTTAACCTCAATATCACTTCTGAGTAGACATGCATGAGATTGCACTGTTAGGATACACAGAGGCTGATTTAAATCAGTCCAGATTTGGGATAGGTTGGAAATTCATCAATCTGCAGTTTAATGTGAGCCTTCCTAATTCATGTTTCCTGAGCCTTTATTCAAGCTAAAATATCATTTGAACTTAGTTCTTAACCCACTCCCTGCCCAACAAATGCACAGAAAGAAAATATACATTAGGAAGAAGCATCCAAAAGAATTCTTTGTAGCAGTGAAAACAACGTACAAAATTGCATCATTTTAAGGTAAACTGCTTGCAAAAAGGTGTGTGTTAAGCATAAGTCCATATATTGGGTGAAGCGCACACAAAAATGTGTACATATTTTCATGTCGTCTTTTTAAAACAAATAAACAAACAAACACAGCCATAAACTGATACGGAAACTGCGGAACGGTACTTAAGAATGGAAAAGTCAGAAATGAAGAGAAAATAAAATGGAGTCCTGTGTGGTGCATTGAAATCCCTCTGGTCAGCTGATAGTTTGTGCTTTAAACCCCCGACACTGGTCATTACAATGGTGTAGTGGGGGGAGGGAAGGAGCGGTTGCCCCAGGCGCAAAATGGTTAGGGGGCGCAAAATTTCAACAACCTTGATACAGCTCCATGCTTCCGATGCTGGGCTCTGTTGAAAACAGCTTCTCCGTGTGAACCAGGAAGTGACCTCTCCAGACAATGGGGTGACTCTTCCTCCCCCCATTATCTCTGTGGCTGTGATCTCCTGGGTGATGCACACACCACAAAGCAATTGAATGTTCATGTGTTCATTTCCCTCCCTCCCACCCACTCAGCCCTGTGTGCTGGCAACCCACGTTACACAACTAGCTCTTTGCATAGGCTTATCTGAAGCTTGAGAAGCACTCTGCTGAAGAGTGGCAAAGGACATAAGAAGAGACCTGTTCATACCTGCCAAGTCTCCAGCAGAAAAATACGGGATCAGCAGCAGCAGCGGCACCGGAAGTTGTCTGGCGGCCATCTTGGGGGTGGCCGTATGATGGCGGCCATCTTAGGGGTGGCCATCTTAGGGGTGGCCGCCATCATGCGGCCACCCCCAAGATGGCCACTGGGCATGCGTAGAAGCTATTTACGGCACCAGTGGTGGCCATTTTCTGGTGCCCATAGATGGGCAAACCGCACCAGAAAAATGGCTGCCGGCAGGAGCAGATTTAAGGGAGAGGAGCTCAAACGGGAGACCGCTGGGAAACATAGCTGCCAAGTTTTCCCTTTTCTTGCGAGGAAGCCTATTCAGCATAAGGGAAAATCCCTTTAAAAAAGGGATAACTTGGCAGCTATGCTGGGAAATGGTAAGGAAAAACGGGGGTTTCCCGGGGAATACGGGCAGCTATGGACCTGTTCTATCAGACGAAAGAACAGTGGCCAATCAGATCCCTCAGGAAAGCTCATGAGCAGAGTCTGAACCCTCTCCTCTTGTGGTATGCACACTGAGTGCATTAATTAGGAATTAAAAGAAGGCAGTCCAGCATAGTGTGTTTTTAACAGCTTTAATCACATGCTGTTCGAAAGCCGTTGCTTATTTGAAGCGTATTGATATGTACACACTTATTTGCTAAATGTAGTTTTCTACACCGACACAGATTTACAAATTGCATAATATATGCGGCTTCATATATCAATCTGTGTGCATCCTCGTTAAGTGTCACATTTTATAATTGCCGTTTGAGCCAGGCTTTTCCTTGTAGGGATTATACTGGGGAAAAGAAATTAAATGTTGCAGCTGATGACTTTGCTTATGCAACTCATCATATTCCTTGAGACACTCAATTATTGAGTTTTCAGAACAACCAGAAGTGGCATGTAGTAAATAAACATTAACTGTTTAAGGTTGTTGGTTTTTTTTGGTTGTTGTTCGCAAACATTATGTTGTGTTTTGTTGAAACTGCTCATAATGGCAACATGTTCCACTGATGTTGAAATTACATTTCCTAACTGACTATATTAAACTGTTCTACTGGAACATGGTTGTACAAATGCAACATGATTAAAGTCTTGATGCAGATGAAAGAGAAGTTGAAGTGACAGAGAATATTTATGTGTAACTGTTAAACAGGGATGCATGTAGCAGGAACGAGAATGTAATTATCTTTAGAGCAGCAATTGCTGCTGCTGCTTGTTTCTGGGTTCTGCATTATGCTACCCTTGAAGACAGATGGGGATTTCAAAAGAAAAGGGAGAAACTGTTTTTTGATTATTGAGTTGAAGGGCTAACAAGTGTTTTCTTTCTATGTTGCATATCTAACTTTAAAATAGTTTTGGACCATTAATTTAAGTTGCCAGCATATGTTGTCTCGCAGAATTGATGGACACTTGAGAAGTGTGCATGCACACGAAATCTCATACCAAAATAAAAACTTAGTTGGTCTTTAAGGTGCTACTGAAGGATTTTTTTAAATTTTGTTTCGACTCAGACCAACACGGCAACCTACCTGTAACTAGTTTATATTGGGGACGTGTGAATCCGTCCATTTAAGTTTCTCTCAATTTCTTCTTTTTTCCCAATCTTAAATTCAGATCCCCACATTTCCACATCAGTTTGCAAAAAAACAACAACTATTCTTCAGGAAAAGTAATCAGCATTTTTGTGCAAATTTCTCCTCACAGACAAATTTGGTACATGCATTTGCTTAATAGCCACAATTTTGCAAAGAAATTTTCCCTAATATAATGCACTTTGTATGTTGTTTTCAATACTACATGCACTTATTTGCACACTTTATACCACTGGATGTGGGGTGTTTTTTTTGTACACACTACTTGGTGACAGAACTGCATTGCCAATATTGGAGAAGTGAAAATGTCAAAGGATGGCTGTGTTTAAGTTCCAGAATCAAATGTCTTCCCCTTCCCACTCCATCATATGTGTAGTTATGTTCCCATATCTGTTTTTAAACAAATAAATCAATAAATAATCACAGCCCTATTAGATGCTCCTTTCTTCACACAATGTTAATTAAATACAGGAAGACGTGAGGACACTCTCTTGGTACAGGAAGAAGTGGGGACACTCTCTTGGCCCCCTCCATCACATTCTCAATTGTACTCCACAAGCTGGAAGGTAACGGTATGTAGTGAGAAGCTTGTCCCCCTTGTTTTGAAACCCTAAATTCAGAAGACACAGATGGGAGCCTTCGTGAGCCAAGAAGGCTCTTTGCTAGAAATGACTGCCCTTCAACTCATGGAGGATGACTGGGAAATAGGGATGGATTTATGCACCATAAATCAATAAATGAAGATGAAAATAAGTTGAAAACTCATAATAACTCATGATCCTCTTAAAATGTCTGCTGGAATAAAAGCAGAGAGTCTTCTTTTAGTACCAGAAGTTGAACAGGCAGTGCTCAATTGCAAGGGAGTTCCATAAAACTATTGTCAGGGACTGGACTGAGGGGGACAAGACTGAGGAGGAATGGTGGAGACCCCCCCACTCCTGAACTTCCCAGAGAAGAGGAAGGCAGTATTGAATTAGAGCAGTGGTCTGAGGAAAGTCACAGCTCAGAAGCAGGTGAACAGAAGAGTGGGGAGGTGTTGGGAGAAGAGAAGGGGGAGACAGAGACGGAGCAGCCAGCTGACACGTTATCACTGGAGAGCATTTCTGACCCCCTCTTCTCCCAGAACCCGGCGTGCATTGAAAGTGGAAGAGCAAAGGACTCAGAGACAATTAACCCCTGGCAGCCACCGTAAGGGGAAGTGCTGTTGCTAGGAAGCAAGAGGGAAGGAGTTCAGTTGGAGGAACTCCATTTTTAGGAAGGCCTTTGTTGTTCTCTGTGAATTATTGAATAAATGGCTTGGTAAGAACTCTTATTGTTTCTCTGATTCTGGGCTGCCCCATGGGAGGGAGCTGATTCACTGATGCCTTGACAACTTTTAAAGTGGAAGCTATCTCAGTTTTCAAAGGGATGGAATTAAATGCATCCTATCCCATATCTGGGTGGATTTTTAATGGGACACCTTCATCAACGTGCATTTAAATACTTTTGTTTTAAAATTACAAATGAGAAGGTCTGAGGCTTGTGCACTACCTAAGTTAGTCTAAAACACAGCGCTTCTTGCTACCACATGCTCTGAGTTCACATACAGCCAGTTTCCCTATGAGTGATGGGACTGTTGGTGTCTGGTGGAATCGAACAGAGAAAAAAAACATGTCTGCTCCAATGCAAATACTTCCATCTGCCTAATGCTTGCTACATTCACTTACTGCAGTCACATGGTGTTTCCAAAATTTAGGAAGCATAAGGTCAAGTTGAGGCCTTGACTAGCCAGAGCAGACAAATGGATTATTACCCTGTTTCCCCCTCTTTAATACGTAGTCATAAAGTAAGCCATGGCAGGGTTTTTAAGCATTTGAGAAATATAAGACATACCCCCAAAATAAGCCATACTTCCGCGCCACGGACACCATCCCCCACAGGCACCTCCACTCACAGAGTCACTCCATGCGGCCGGCACTGCAGGAGCGCGATCAGCTGTGAAGCGGCGCTCCAAGAGCTCCGCTTAACAGCTGATCACGCTCCTGCCTTGCTGGCTGCATCCCCGTGCTCCGCCTTCTCGTCCACCGCCGTCCCTGCCGCTTCCGTGCTTGCTGCCACCGCTGGGCTCACTGCTTCTTCCTTGCCTGGCCCGGCCAAGGAGCTTGGAGCACCCTGCAGCGGCGGGCTGAGTGCCTGAGCCAGCGGCCTCCGCCTGGCCCGGCCAAGGATGCCTGCCTTCCCACCACCCAGAACCGGTGGCTGCTGCAGCGCTGAGCACTCAAGAGAGCCCAGCAGTGCCCTGAGCCAGCGCCCTGAGCCGTAAAAACTGTATCGGTAACAAACAAACAAACAAAAAAAGACATCCCACCGAAAGTAAGCCACCCTGTGTTTTTTTTGAGGAAAAAAAGTTATAAGACGGTGTCTTTAAAAAGGGGAAACACGGGCGCCAAGTGATCCGTCCAGGCCATCTCATAGCCTGCTACTTTGTTGACACTGCCCAACAAAAGC
Organism: Zootoca vivipara; assembly: GCF_963506605.1. Taxonomy (NCBI): domain Eukaryota; kingdom Metazoa; phylum Chordata; class Lepidosauria; order Squamata; family Lacertidae; genus Zootoca; species Zootoca vivipara. The sequence goes on along the minus strand of NC_083276.1, from coordinate 121,919,709 downwards.
CATCCTTTTCATCTTGCTAAATCTCTCCTCCCCCCACGACATTTGTAATGCTATTCTGGGATAACAGTCTGGAGAGAGAAAGAGGAGAAATGAACTGTCTGTGTATATAGAATCGTTGTTTGTCCATTCTGAAGGACTCGGGTAGCATCTTAATGAAAGACATGCCATTGCTCAGGAACGCAGAGAAGCTGTATTCAGGAAGCAAGGAAACAAAATGAAAACCCACTCTATCCACGCTGTAGATTCCACCCCCGTCCAGAAAAGAACTGATGACTCTGTGGATGAGCTGTTTGCAAGATTCATTTCACACCATGAGTCAGAGCTGCAAATTTATGGAGGATGCTGCGGAGACAGATTCTTAGGGTAAGACATATATATATATATATATATATATATATATATATATATATATATATATATATATTGCAAACTGCCTACCAATTTACACCAGTGCAAAATAAGTGTAAATGCTAAATGACCAAGGCAGCAATTTATTTTCTCTTTGAACTCCGGTTGCACTGATGTAAAAGCTTTCTGTCAGGTATCGGGGAGCTGAGTGGACGATGCAAGATTCATCTAATGGGCATCATATAATTCACGACTCCAGGGAAATCAGCGCTCTTGGGCAGGCGATTTCACATGCAACTATCCATCAGCAGCATTTTCTTTCCCAACTCACGTCATATATATATGTGTGTATTTTAAATATTGCAACACTGTTCAAAAAGTGCACTGCCTGCATGTTTCAACTGTTGGGGGAGGGGTACCAATCCCATTCAGATGGGGATGCTCTTCAGGGACCAAATCCTAGTGGTGAGTGGGGCCAAACATGGGCAAAGCAGACCCTCCGAATGTCCCCTATATTCCAGGGACAGTCCCAGAATTACAGAAGCTTTGTTTCCTGCTTGGCAGGGGGTTGGACTGGATGGCACTTGTGGTCTCTTCCAACTCTATGATTTTATGAGAAGCCATTCCAGTGTCTGATTTGATCCTGGAATACTCCACTTTTCTGCTTATCTACTTCTTGGGGGGGGGGGGAGAGAGAAGTTGACTTCTTGAAGCCTTACACTTATGCACACTCACCTGGGAATAAGCCCCATGGAACATACTGGTACTTGCTCCTGAGTAAACATGGACATGTAAATCTCAGTTTTGCAGAAGCATACTCAGCATATACCTTTTTTATATATATATAAAAAAAGAGAGAGTAAAAGAAACTTGTCAGGATTCACATAAAGCAGGGAGAATGAATGTGGCAGAAATATGTGTCACTGACACTTTTTCATCTGAGCTGCTCTTTGTTTCAAGGTTGACTCGGATGTTCCTGGCAAGAATGGAAGGATGTGATATATGTCTAATGCAGCTGAAATCTCTCTCTCTCTCTCTCTCTCTCTCTCTCTCTCTCTCTCTCTCTCTCTCTCTTAAATATATATGGCATTCATAACTAACAATCACATGCTGCAAAAATAAAAAAATAAAGGCCTGCCTTCATATAATCCTCTGACAGCAATGTCCACATGATCCTGACTTGTTTTGACACTCTTTCGTTTAGTTCGTTACTTTCTGAGTGACGCTGCTCACTTAAGAATGTTGTAAATGGAGTGAAAAGTAAATGATTTGGACTCAGGGTATTCTGACCTTGTCAGTGAAATACATCAATTACTGGCGACTATTTGGCCAGTGGAGTGAAAATCTCATTGGTTTTCATGCTTCCTACCTGGTGATGATCACTCTGGGTTTTTTTAATCTCCTCAGTTGTGTAAAATAAATTAATTGCCCATCAGAGTGCAAGAGAACACTATATTTTGAGGAAGGTATGGATTTATTATGATAAAAAGGCAGTTCTAGAGGCCCATTTGTGTCTTACATAGTTATGTATGTACAATGCTTTTTATTCTAGAAAAATAAGTGCTGGTACTTACCATGTTGTTACAGTAAGTGCCTCGCTTTTTAACAACAACAAAAGAGATGTCGGTACTGTGTACCTTTGAGTAGGGACATGGGTGGCGCTGTGGTCTAAACCACCGAGCCTCTTGGGCTTGCCAATTGGAAGGTCGGTGGTTTGAATCTGCGCGAAGGAGTGAGCTCCCATTGCTCTGTCGTCCCAGCTTCTGCCAACCTAGCAGTTCGAAAGCATACCAGTGCAAGTAGATAAATAGGTACAACTGCGGGAGGGAGGTAACTCACCACAGTGTCCTGTTGCACCAGAAGCAGTTTAGTCATGTTGGCCACAAAACCCGGAAAGCTGTCTGTGGACAAACGGCAGCTCCTTTGGCCTGAAAGAAAGATGAGCACTGCAACCCCATAGTTTCCTTTGACAGGACAACTGCCCGGGAGTCCTTTACCTTCACCTTACTACTCTTGGGTACCTCCTGAAAAAAAACACTGTGTGTACTTTTAAAAAGCAACACTTCAGCCAATATTATGATAGCTTGGGGTATGAATTTGGCAAAAAGGCCCTCGTAAAAAATGCAGCCCATGCCACCTCATGGAGCCAGAGGAATTTCAAAGTTATGAGATTCCTCCCTGGTAAGGAAAAAGCCCACTGATTGTGCAATCTGTGACCCACCAGCCCCACGTTGTGGCATGCCAATTACTTGACCACCATCCCACTCCCAGGTTGGCAGTCCCAGGTAGGTCGCAAAACCCAAGAGGGTTTTTTCAGTCTACTGGGCTGGCAATCTGCAATTGGTTTAAGGAGCTGCAGGTTCCATAGGGCTGATCTTCAGGAGGCAGCATTACACAGCTTTTAAAATAGGGGACCCTTGCGAAACAAAAGACCCTGATTATTCTAAGTGATCCCTGCAAATATAGTTGCCAGGAAACTGAGCGATTGGATTATGCCGGAAAGCTGAAACAACAAGCTCCACAGATATAGCATTTTTCCGCACGAATGGTTTTAGTGATGACCTAGATGATACAGATCTATAGTATGTCAGTTTGTACAAGCAATGATTATTTTTAAATGGCCCATACTGGGGGAGGGGGGAGGGAGGAAGCAGACACCCAAAGCGTTTCCTTGTGAGAGGATATGTATGAGGAAAAGCACTGCCGATGGATTTTCATGCCAATACTTAGATAAGGATATCCTCACATAAACCCTGTATTGCATATGATCTGCATCTTCCCCTGTGCTTCTATTCCAATCCTGCTGGGTCTTACATGTCGACCCTCCATTGCTTGGTTGTTTGTGCCACCATAATGTTGCTTGTGCACCTGATATTGATATGCAAGTTATGGGCTGGTCTTCTTGCACATTGTCATATGCCTAACCCCTTGGCATCAACAAGGATAGGCTTGCCAGGTCCTGATGTTGATACCTTGACATTAACAATAAGGCCTTAAAGCTCACAGATGGGATAGCTCAGTCGGTAGAGCATGAGACTTATCTCAGGGTTGTGGGTTTGAGCCCCACCTTAGGTAAAGAGATTGCGCAGCAAGGTCCCGACTCCCCACCCCCACCCCCAAAGTTGAATAAAGACACTTGACACCAGTATTTTAGGTTAATGGGCTAAAAAAGGCCACAACTTTATTGGTTATAGACTGTGAGCAGTATTGGCTTAGGCACTGGACCTTACCGACTATATCTGACTCATACCCGTCTGCAGGGATTCTGGGAAGGGTTAACCACCAGTAGGGGGAGTCCTGCTGATACACATCAACTAGGAGCTCCCCCGGAGTCCATAGCTGCCAAGTCTCCCATATTCCCCAGGAAATCCCCGTTTTCCCAGCTGTTCCTAGCTGAAAAAATGGAATTTTTTTTGTTTTTTCCCGGTTTATTCTGGCGCGGCGGCCATTTTGGAACTGGGCGGAGCATGCTCAGACGCGACTTTTGATGCTGCTCTGCCCAGTTCCAAAATGGCTGCAGTGCGACTTCTTATGTGGTGGCCATTTTGGAACTGGGCAAAGCAGTATCAAAAGTCACTTCTGAGCATGCTCCGCCCAGTTCCAAAATGGCGGCAGCGCTACGTCCGGTCTGCTACTTCCGCCTGCTCCCTTATTTCTCCGACAGCAACTTGGCAGGTATGCCGGGGTCACCAATAGGGGTCGTGCCTTAGGCCCTAGCCTCCCCAGGCTTCGGACAGGGCCACGCCCCCTGGAATCCTTTAATGGAATACTGTTCAATATGCGGGGCAGGTGATGGCGCTACCGCCCCTCCTCTCTTCTCCGGCAATATTCCAATGCCTAACCGCCAAACCTTACCAAGTTGTGATGATTTGCTACGAGGTAGGCGAAAACCAAGTGGCTGGTGCCAATTTGCCAAGTGGAAAAAGTCCTACCAGGCCCTTCAACGGCCGCCAACCAAAGTCCATAGCAAGGTCAAGAGAGATTAAAACCTAAAGGGCGGGAGGGTGGGAAAACCGGAGCAGCTGGAAGCATGAAAAGGGGAGAGCTCCCGGCTGCGTCCTGCTTAAATCGAGCTGGCCACACCTCCAGAGCGACCAGATTGGTTGCCTCGGCAGTGATGCAGCCAGGAACCCCTGAATCACACATTGCCGACCCCCCCCCCCACACACATGTGGAGGGGTTGTGAGAGCCTGCAACCCCACCTTCTCTTAAGGCGGAAGTGGCTTTCCTGCATTGCAGGGGGTTGTACTAGGTGACATTCATAGTCCCTTCCAACTCTACAATGTAATAGCACATGAGAAAGTGTAGTGCTTGCCCGGAGGAGGATTCATTCATGCAAAAGGTCCAAGATTCAATCCCTGGCACCTTCAGTTAGGACGAGAAAGAATTCCTGCACAAAACTCTAGAGCAGGCATGGGTCAGCAAACTTTTCCTGCAGGGGGCTGGTCCACTGTCCCTCAGACCTTGGGGGGGGGGGAGATTATATTTTGAAAAATATATATGAATGAATTCCTATGCCCCACAAATAACCCAGAGATGCCTTTTAAATAAAAGGACACATTCTACTCATGTAAAAGCATGCTGATTTCCGGACCGTCCGCGGGCTGGATTTAGAAGGTGATTGAGCCGCATCCAGCCCCCGGGCCTTAGTTTGGGGACCCTGCTCTAGAGCTCCAGTACCAATCAGTGTAGACTATGCTGTACACAGGCCAACAGCCAGATGGTGTAAATGGTAAAATGGTAAAGGACCCCTGGATGGTTAAGTCCAGTCAAAGATGACTATGGGATTACGGCGCTCATCTCACTTTCAGGCCAAGGGAGCCAGTGTTTGTCCATAGACAGCTTTCCGGGTCATGTGGCCAGTAGGACAAAACCGCTTCTGGCACAACAGAACACTGTGATGAAAACAAGAGCACACAGAAACGCCATTTACTTTCCCGCTGGAGCGGTACCTATTTATCTACTTGCACCGGTGTGCTTTCGAACTGCTAGGTTGGCAGGAGCTGGGACAAAAGGATAGGAGCTCACCCCATCACATGGATTTGAACTACTGACCTTCTGATCGGCAACCCCAAGAGGCTCAGTGGTTCAGACCACTGTGCCACCCCTACAAATAATGCAGGATCCAGTCCACTCATCCATTATTACTCATCCCATTCTACGTCTATTTACTCCTTTGCCTGAAGACCCCGCAGGTGTTGGGTCAAACTTTTAGTGACCTGAGAACCCTATTTAGGGGTCATGAGGACTGGATCCTCCCCACTGTTGTGAGCATTTCAGCTCACAACTACGGAGGGTATGAGACTGCACAAGGAACAAAATAGGAACAAAGAGAGAGTGTACTTATTATTATTATTATTATTATTATTATTATTATTATTACAGTGGTACCTCAGTTTATGAACGCAATTGGTTCTGGAAGTCTGTTCATAAACTGAAGCGTTCATAAACTGAAGCGAACTTTCCCATTGAAAGTAATGGAAAGTGAATTAATCCGTTCCAGATGGGTCCGCGGCGTTCGTAAACTGAAAATTCGTAAACCGAGGTGTTCATAAACTGAGGTTCCACTGTATTATTATTTTTGTTGTTGTTGTTGATAATGTTATTTGGCAAATACATGAAAAGAATCATTGTTCTATTAGTGGTTCTGTTAGCTAGTTCCCAGGAGCCCTGAAATGGAGAAGCACCATTGTTTTTATGTCTCATGTATAAACAGTGAGCAAACTATAGGATCTTTTATTCCCTTTGATTGTAAGAATATATACATGTGACACTGGGTTTTGCTTTCCTTTTCGAAAACCAGCCTCAGGAGGATTGGAAGTATCAGGAAAGTGTTTGTGATATATATATATATATATATATATATATATATATATATATATGTATATATATATATATAATAGTTCGAAGCACTAAAAATTCAATGCACTCATGGGAAGTTTTTGATATTGTCCCCAGTGCTGAAGATGTGAGTAAGCCAAACTCTCGCTCCACTCAATCTTATTTATAGAAGTTGGAGGTTGCCAATGTGGTGCCATTTCGTGGTTGCTGGACTTCACTTCCCATCGCCCCTGACCATTAGCCATGCTGGCTGGAGCACATGAGAGCTGGAGTTCAACGGTATTTGTAGGGCTATAGGTCAGCTACCTTTGACCTATATGATGTCAGAGACCAGGCTGAGGAGTACTGCTCTGATGAGGAATGATGGGAGCCTGCCCCTGCTCCTGACCAGGATCCTGAAGCTGCCCAGGAACAGTGGAGCAGTATAGATTTGGAAGAGTGGTTTGCAGAGGGGCATAGTTCTGAAGACAAAAGTTGGGAAGAACTGGGGGGTGAACAACAAAGTGAAGAAGAACAGGAAGAGAGAGAGAGAGAGAGCCAACAGACTCTGTCTCGCTGGAAAGTATTCAGCCTATCAGTCCAAGGTCATGTAGAACAGATAAGGTGGCCTGATATATATAGGGGCACAGGTGCCAGCTGGATCCCTAAAAGATCCTCTAACTTAATACATATTCAACCAATCATGGTTCATCCTGGAGGCACCACCCTAACAGGAGTTCTGTTCCACACCATGTCAGAATTGCTCCTTTCGAAATCCTTCCCATTGTATATCACACAGGTGCCTTCACGATTGTCTTTTCAGCATCTGCTAAAGACGGACCTCTTTCAACAAACCTTCTAAGTGGTGATACCTGCTGGACAGGTGATATATTATTTTATTTATTTACATATTTATAACCCACCCTTTCAGGGAATATATATATATATATATATCAAGGCAGAACACAGCATAACAGTTCGTTGATTTCCGTAACGGTTAGTTGATTACAGTTTTTTCACATTGTACGAAAAATTTTACTCATACAATGGTTGCAAACCACTCTGATGTCTTTTATGAATAGTGGTATATGAATATTTTTTGTAAATAAAATAAACAAATGAAGCATGTAAAAAAACAAAACCAGCAAATCAATGTGCATGAGGTGACAAAATGTGCATCCCTTTCAAGAAGTCTTCTAAATGGAGATCTTTAAAACATACCTTTAAAGCACATTCTTCCCTTAAAAGAATTCTGAGCACTGCAGTTTACCCCTCATGGAGTTGTCATTTCCAGCAACCCTTAATAAACTACTGTGCCTAGAATTCTTTCAGCGGACGAAATGTACCTCATATGTGCTCTGAAGGTATATTGTGCACACAGCCAGGATGCTGCGGAATAAGGTAGTAGATCTGTGAGGTGACTGAACTGTACCACTTCACACTACAGGGGAGGAAATCTCATTTAAAAAAAAAAATGCCATACTGTATATTTAAACCAAGCAAAACAGAAGCCTGCAAGCAAAAAGCAAGCATATCAGGGAGTCAGCTGGGTTAGAACTCCCCACTCAATGGCTAATTTTAGGGATTTATTTCTTATTGGGAAACAGAAAAAAAATGGCATTCCCCATCTGTGGCCTGATGTGGTAGAATCCAGTAAATTACCAAAGTATGCTAAAATCTATATGTGTAGATGAGGCCTTAGCAGAGAATTAGTTTGAGGTTTATAAAAATGATTGCCCGGCATTTCATGCTGCAGAACATGCTGATACTTGCCTAAACACCTCACATTATGTGACATAAAACATCAGTCACCTTTGAGCAAGGACAAATGCTCAGTTTTGTACACAGTTTTATACTGTCAGTCACCAGCTCTGGGATATAATCTTATAACCAATAATTATTTAGAAGTGCTTAGAACTGCTTCTTGTTTCCTTAGCTACTCACAGCTTTGTAGTAATTGTACTGTGCTGGAGAGAGAGACAGAGAGAAAGTGAAGTCCAATTTTGACACAAGACTGGTGGGCCACTGAAGTGGCTGTGTGGGCTGGATACGTCCCACAGGTTCACCTTCCACGATATAGACAGATACCCTTTGCCCATTTAGGTGAGCATGGTAGATACAGTTCCCTCTAAACAATCAGACACGGTTTAGGCATTTGATCCAGCCATGTCTTGCGATGAGGTCCTTGTTACAGTTGCTAAGGCAACTCAGTAGAACAGATACCTAACTGGGTCATTAGACTTTCAAGTCCGCTGTACCCAGTTACATCTGTGGTTTCCTTTTAAAGTCGGTGTTCAGTTTCATAGAATGGTTTCATAGGGTCCGAAAGTGTCCTCGAACTCAATAGTCTTCATTGTGTTATGTGCATCTCTTCAAAAGCATGCACACCATGTGCTGTTAGTTTTGCGTAACCACATCCTTTGTTGTATTCAAAATTGTTCAGTGGAGACACTGGCGGTGTTGACTCCAGCCTCAATTTTTGTTGCTTTTGTTCTCGCCTTCTCTGTCTGGGGCGTTTGTTGCTGTTGTCTTCGCATTTCTCTGTCTGAGATCACCTAGAGCCACATTTGTTGGGTACTAGGCTAGAAAAGAGACTCTTCAAAGTCTTTTATTGAAGAGAAACAAATGGTGGCTGGAAGACATAAGATAGACCCATTTACAAGAGAGACAGCACCTGTCTAATACAGTGGTACCTCGGTTTACAACCACAATTGGTTCCGGAAGTCTGTACTTAAACTGAAGTGTACTTAACCTGAAGCGAACTTTCCCATTGAAAGTAATGGAAAGTGGATTAATCCGTTCCAGACGGTCCGCGGAGTACTTAAACTGAAGCGTACTTAACCTGAAGTGAACTTTCCCATTGAAAGTAATGGAAAGTGGATTAATCCATTCCAGACGGTCCGCGGAGTACTTAAACTGAAGCGTACTTAACCTGAAGCGAACTTTCCCATTGAAAGTAATGGAAAGTGGATTAATCTGTTCCAGACGGGTCCATGGAATACTCAACCCGAAGCGTACTTAACCCGAAGTATGAGTGTAATTGGTTCTGGAAGTCTGTACTTAAACTGAAGTATACTTAACCTGAAGCGAACTTTCCCATGGAAAGTAATGGAAAGTGAATTAATCCGTTCCAGATGAGTCCACAGTGTTTGTAAACCGAGGCGGTTGTAAACCGAGGTATGACTTTATTTAAAGGCTAGGAATCCCAAAGGGTAGGTACCACAAACACTAAAGATCTGATTCATACATTGTGTGAAAAGGACATCCGGAAAAGATAAACAAACATAAGAAGAGGCTGCTGGATCAGACCCATGACCCATCTAGTTCTGCATTCTCACAGCTGGCCAGATTTCCCTGTGGGAAATCAACAAAGAGGGCCTAAGCACAATAGCCCTCTTCGCTCCTGCAGAAGGATATTGCCTGTGACTATGGAGGCAGAAAATATCATCATGGCTAGCAGCCACTGATAGCTTCATCTTCCAGAAATTGGTCAAATCCGCTTTCCAAACCATCTGAGCTGTTGGCGATCATTGCCTCCTGGGAGAGCATGTTCCATAGTTTAACTACGCACAAGGCAGCTTCATTGGATGGCTGGGAGGTGGATCGCAGCCTGCCTGCCTATTTGGCCAATGGCAGGCGGGCTGCGGCACCAGCCCTGCCCCTGGGGTGGTTCTGACCGAGCCAGCATGCTTCACGCCGCCCTGCCCCATGAGTTTTAATAAATAATTTTATAATTTCAGTCTTCAAGGTGTCCTATTTACAACAACGTCTTTCTTTACTGTGTTGTAGGACATAAGCAGAAATACAGATACAAATTTGTCACTGCATCTTTCTGTTTGTTTGCTTCCAGGGGGCCACTGAGCATTTTATTTTATATTTCTGAAAAGGGGATGGTAGGCCAAACACCGTATTTACACAAATCTAATGCACCATCAATGGTCTACCAATCCCAAACTTAGTTGGTCTCTAAGGTGCTACTGGAAGGAATTTTTGTTTTGTTTTGTTTCGACTACGGCAGACCAACATGGCTACCTACCTGTAACCATCAAATCTAATGCACATCTCAATTTTCACGATGTAATTTGGCCCCAAAAAAGGTGTGCATGACATTCAAGTAAATACGATACGTTTGGGAACCTCTGGTCTAGATTATGAAAGGGAAGGGAAGGGAAGTTTTACAATGTTTTTTCTCTCTCCCTCTCTCCACTGCTCTTCTGGGTGATTTTGAATTAAACAACTAGCTACCCAAAGGCTTGGTGTAAGTAATTTCTTGGTTTGTCCATTCCCTTCGACTGACAGAATGTAGTGTGTGTGTGTGTGTGTGTGTGTGCGCGCGCGCACGCGCGTTTTGCGTGCAGATATTAACACAGCCTACCAAAAGATTCTGCAGCTGAATCAAAGCATGTCCTGATCGAATGAAATAAAGGAATGCAATGAAAGGAAAGGGGGATCTTTTTTGGTGTGTGTGTGTGTGTGTGTGTGTGTGTGTGTGTGTGTGTGTGTGTAGATTCCACCATCCACAGAAAACTCAAACACTGTTTTCCACCCCAGAAATGGAAGAAGAAAAGATAAAAAAATACTGATATGCATCGCAATATCATAACGTAAAATCAAATGCAACAAAGCGTTTTGAAAGGCAATTTAAGATAAAAGCTCTACAGCTTGTAAGGTCTACAGAGGCACTAAAGAAAATATGCTTTCAGCTGTGCTTCCTTTTAAACAAAATGTCCAGCTTATTTCAGACAGCCTTGAAAGCTGAAAACATTTGATTCAGAATTGATCTGTCCATCTGTAGGAATTATGGGTAGCAGTAAGTGGAAAACAACATTCTGGGTTGTATCCAGTGGTGGCTTTGTGGTACGGGAAAGCACTTCTCTTGGGCAAGGTAGCTCAGGGGGCAGCAATGGATTGGTGAATCTCACATGTCCTGCCTAGCACAAGTGAAACTCGTTTCTGCTTGTGCAAAGCCTCCTTTGCTGTTACTTAAGGCCCAGGCGCCCTTAGTGGCTTGGAATAAAGGTAAAAGGTAAAGGTCCCCTGGACAGTTAAGTCCAGTCAAAGGCGACTACGGGGTTGCTGCGCTCATGTCGCTTTCAGGCTAAGGGCGTCGGCATTTGTCCACGGACAGCTTTCCGGGTCATGTGGCCAGCATGACTAAACGGCTTCTGGCGCAACGGGACACTGTGGCGGAAACCAGAGCACACGGAAACACTGTTTACCTTCCAGCTACAGTGTGACCTATTTATCTACTTGCACTGGCGTGCTTTTGAACTGCTAGGTTGGCAGGAGCTGGGACAGAGCAACGGGAGCTCACTCTGTCGCACAGATTCGAACCTCTGACCTTCTTATCAGCCAGCCCAAGAGGCTCCGTGCTTTAGACCACAGTGTCATCAGCTCTGTCTGGTCACCCAGGTGCACCGCTATCTGGGCAGCGATACTCGGTTCTGTTGTCTATGCTCTGGAAATCTCTAGGTTAGAGTACTGTAACATTGCCTCTGAAGATGGTTCATTAAGCTCAGCTGGTGCAGAATTCAACCACTAGTTTGCTCACTGGGGCAAGACAGCTTGAGCATATAACACCAATCCTGCATCGACTGCATTGACTTCTGGTTTTGCCCTATAAAGCCTTAAGCATCTCTGGACCACAATACCTCGAGGAATGTCGCTCTCCATCTGAACCATATGAACCAATCTGGACCTTGCAATCATCATTCCTTTCCTCATGTGCCTTGTCCACAAGAGATCTGGAGGGTCTCTAAATGTGCTTATATGTTTTGTTCTTGGATGATATTTTGTGATCTAATTTTTTATTTCTGTGTTGTGTACTGCCCTGTGATCTTCAGACGAAAGGAGGCATACAAATTGAATGAATGAATGAATAAGTGTGCAGCAAACCCACCCCCAACTGAAGGTTGGAAGTGATATTCTTCCATCTCCAGCATTTATAAACTATGAACTCAGCTAGATTGGTAAAGAAAAAGTGTTTTATATGCACTGTGACACCAGAGGGTGTTGTGGAGTTACATTTTGGCCAACCCGATTTTCTCAAAGTTTACAATGCATTTAACTGAAATGTTTGTTTGATGTGTGCCTGTTTTTCCAATACTATGTAATCACAAAATAGACATGCACTTTCACAGTCAACAGCCTACTGCATTAGATTATACAGTGTGTATATGAGCGGAGTCAAAAAATCCTACTGAAATGAAAATAAGGGACATGAGATGAACACCTTGAGATCCTCCATCACAATTATGCCGATGCATTAAAAAGGTATTTTGCCCTCTGGGGCATTACTAGCAAAGAAGCCTTAAGTGTTCCTCCATGAAATGGAAGTCCATGGGGGAATTTTTGTATAACTGTTGTTTTGGAGCAAAGGCATCAGTATTAACCAGATGGTTCTTGCTATTCCATCAAGGTTGTGTTTAGGGTATTTCCATTTAAAAGATAGCTACGAAACGTTTCAGCAGAAGGAGATGTGGAATTTTAAAGCTGTTCACTCTCTGCTGAGGCAATATGAAGCTTTTAACATTATCCTTTCTGCAGCACTATGGAAACACTTTGATTTTTTTTTTAAAAAAAGGTAATAGTTTGCTCAGTGCTGATACAACTGCAGGGAGGGGCATCAAATCTCACATCAGGGTTGAATTACAAGGGGCAAAGATCTTTCAGGGTGAACAAATTTAGCAGTGCATCCTTTTGCACAAGCTCCCGGGGGGGGGGTGCATTTGAGATATCCTGATCACATTGTAATATTGTAATACTCTGTCTGGTTTGCAAACCTTCCACAATTTAACACAGTCAGTCCTTCCTCTTAGTCACTGAGTTCAATTACGGCAGTCAACAAAACAGCCATGATTTTAAAGAATCTGATGGTGCTGTATACTGGATTGGTGGCATTTGACGTGCAGTTTGAAAGGATTGCGATGCTTAACATAGAATCAAATTCGCACTCCAGAAACATTTCTCCCTCCTTTACCAATGCAACTGATCGGAATTGACTGGTGAGCAGTATGATTCCAATTTTAGTTGCATTTATGGTCTATAGAGCTGGCTCACTTTTGTGGAGCTTTCCTGAAATCCGTTTTCTTTTTATTTTGCTATTGCATTTTCATAACCTTATTATTTGTAAGGATATGCAATCATGCAGTCATGAGAAGTGTGTCAATGCATCAAAGAGGTGGCTGCTGCCAGCCATGTTTGCAAAATCCATGTGCAAAGTATTATAAAAACAAAGAGGCCTTTGAAAGTTTGGGGTGGTGTCTAAAACGACTCATGCATTCTGAGATGATTTGGTATCTCCAAAGCCTGCAAGAAAGGCAGGGGAGGAAGGTTCTCTCAGGGGGGGAGACTGTGAGAAGGCCAGAGCACGCCAGGCACTCCTGTCTTCCACTGCCTCCCGCAGTTTGGTCAGACTCATGTTCGTAGCTTCGAGAACACTTTCCAACCATCTCGTCCTCTGTCGTCCCCTTCTCCTTGTGCCCTCCATCTTTCCCAACATCAGGGTCTTTTCCAGGGAGTCTTCTCTTCTCATAAGGTGGCCAAAGTATTGGAGCCTCAGCTTCAGGATCTGTCCTTCCAGTGAGCACTCAGGGCTGATTTCCTTCAGAATTGATAGGTTTGATCTTCTTGCAGTCCATGGGACTCTCAAGAGTCTCCTCCAGCACCATAATTCAAAAGCATCAATTCTTCGGCGATCAGCCTTCTTTATGGTCCAGCTCTCACTTCCATACATCACTACTGGGGAAATCATAGCTTTAACTATACGGATCTTTGTCGGCAAGGTGATGTCTCTGCTTTTTAAGATGTTGTCTAGGTTTGTCATTGCTTTTCTCCCAAGAAGCAGGCGTCTTTTAATTTCGTGACTGCTGTCACCATCTGCAGTCACCATCTCTTCTTTAGGATATGCCTATTTTCATCAGCGAACTGTCGGAAGGTATGGCAAGGATGTCCCTATTTTCATTGGTGAAATGTTGGATGATATAGAGTTGTGGAACTCCTGAGCCAAGGAGATTAGTAACTTCGCAACTTTTAGAAGACATCTGAAGGCAGTCTGCACAGGGAAGTTTTATTATATTTTTGAAGCTGCCCAGGGTGACAGGGGAACCCAGTCAGATGATTGGGGTGGTATTATTATTATTATTATTATTATTATTATTATTATTATTATTACAGTGGTACCTCTGGATCAGTTCCAGAGCCCCGTACGCAACCAGAGCAGTACGCAACCTGAAGCGCCAAATCTGCGCATTTTCGCCACGTGATTCGCCACTTCTGCGCATGCACGTGACGTCATTCAGCGCGTCTGCGCATGAGCAAATCGCCAAACCTGGAAGTAACCCGTTCCGGAACTTCTGGGTTCGGTGAGTTTGTAACCTGTGATGTGCGCATCCCGCAGCAAATGTAACTAGAGGTATGACTATATTATTATTATTATTATTATTATTATTATTATTATTATTATTATTAAATAGGAGATCCCTATTTTCATCGGAGAAATACTGGAGCATATGTACTTACCTTCTGGTTGTCGGAGGGTTCAATCTTGTATGGTGCTGGTTGCTGCTCCTTCATGAGTGGCCAAAGGAACAGCACCCCACAGGATATAGTCCTTCTTTGTTCACATTAAAAACAGCCTCTTTATTCCCTCTCCTGACATTCAGAGGGAGAGCTCTTGGCTTATCTTCCTCTAACCCTGAAAAATAACCTTGACATGTAGGCAGTGCCAGATTTATGTATAAGCTAAACAAGCTATAGTTTAGGGCCCCACTCTCTTGGGCAGGAGTCCCAAACTAAGGCCCGGGGGCCGGATGCGGCCCAATTGCCTTCTAAATCCGGCCCGCAGACGGTCCGGGAATCAGCCTGCTTTTACATTAGTAGAATGTGTCCTTTTATTTAAAATGCGTCTCTGGGTAATTTGTGGGGCATAGGAATCCGTTCATTATTTTTTCCCCAAAATATAGTCCGGCCCCCCACAAGGTCTGAGGGACAGTGGACCGGCCCCCTGCTGAAAAAAGTTTGCTGACCCCTGCTCTTGGGGCTCCCCCCAAAAAAATTAAAGGAAAAAAATGGATGCAAATTTAAAAAATGTAAGATAAAAAAGAAATAAAATAAAACCTACATGCAGCAACAGTGTTTTGTGTTGTGTAGGCTCCTATGATGTAAGTCATGGGCCCTGCCTGCTAACCTGCTCCCTAAAATCTCACTGGTTTGCTCATTTCTCTATACAGTGGTACCTTGGTTCTCAAACTTAATCTGTTCCGGATTTCAGTTCAACTATTACTTTGATAAAATATATCTATTGTGATGCGCAAATGGCTTTAGATACCTATTAGGTCCCTCAATTATCATATAGCATTTATTCAACACAAAAATCAGCGACAATTTGTTGTTGACAAAGAACAGCTGGACCTATAAAGGGCCCCATTACCTTCAGTAGCTTAAGGCGTCCTCAAACCGAAATCCAGCCCTTCATGTAGGTGTGGCTTGCATTCCTGATACATGGAATAGTGGATGGTTGTATTAAAAAATAAATAAAGCCATATTAATACACCATTAGTGGTAATTGTGTCTGATCATGCCACACCATGCCTATTAAGAGAACTATTTTGTACAAGGCAGCATGCCTGTTAGAAATACCACTCTCGACAATTTCACTTGCCATTCAAAACAGATATATCTACTGAGCCTGTGAGAACACAATAACATAGATCTTCTCATCATCGTTAGTGTAAAGCATTTACTTTACCTCAGTTGCAAAGCAGAATATTTAAGAATACGCTTCCCTTTCCCCCCTTCAGCACTTATGGCAAAGGTTTTGCAGAAAATAATTGGTCTAGGGAAATTATTCTCTTTAAAATCAAACTAACATTAGACATTTCTTATTAACCTCAAAAAAACGCTATTTCCCCAGGTCATCTTATTTTCAGTCTGAAATGTCAGGGTTTCCCAGAATATAATTACTTATGTGTTTGACAAAGCCCTTCTTTTTTCTCTCAGTCCTGATCAGATTATTAATGCAGGATTCTCACCACATTTCATACATCAATCCTTTGTCATGAGAGACATTATTTTTCATTCAGAGTGTTCTGTGACTGCTATGTAAATATTCTGCAGTGTGAACTTTGGTTAAGATATTGCTTTAGGACGCGTTGTATAGCTTTGTTTAACAATCCAAAACATCCCCCCAAGCCCCCCCCCAAAAAAAGTTTATTTGAATTTCTGATCCCACTCTGAAATATATTTTCATTTGTGGATTTATTAATTTAATGATATTTGCCTCTCTCCCCATAAGACAGAATTTGCTGAGCAGCTTAAAACAAACAAGTAAAAATGAAAATGAGAAATAAAAACTACAACATAAAACCATTAAAGAAGAGGGGGAAACTTCATAAATGCAATTTTTTAAAATAATATCAGTATTCTAGGCTAATTGCGGTTTCTGAAACATATTAGTTCTTAGCCATATACCACATATTGCAATAGTGTAAATGAGAAGTTACCAGAGCATGGCCAAGCTATCTCCACCCAGGTAAGTGTATCATCCAAAGATCACAGGATCGTAAAGTTGGAAGGGTCCCAATGGCCATCTAGTCCAACTCCCTGAAATTCATATGATGATAAATGGTCCTTCTGAACCTCTAATGACTGTGTTGTATCTCTTACACAACCCTATCTATAACATGTTGAAAATCATATACCATCAGTGCTGGAGATGCAATGAGGTTAAGGGAACGTTCTTTCATATGTGGTAGACCTATAAAAGAGTAAAAGAGTATTGGGAAACAATCTATGATGAATTGAAAAAAATGTTTAAAAGTACTTTTAAAAAAAAACCCACCAGAGTCCTTTTTGTTGGGGATAATTCAGGCGGAAATTCCCAGGGGTCAAAAAAGGTTATTTATGTATGCTGCTACTGCGGCCCAAAATGGAAAACGAGCAAAGTCCCAACCAAAGAAGAATGGAAATTTAAACTGATGAAATATGTGCAGCTTACAGACCTAACACAGAATAAGAGAACAAGAAGAACATACATTTCAAGACGATTGGAAAATGTTTATTGAATATATGGGGAGAAATTGCGTGCACTTGAAAACGTTGGCAGCATTAAGATAAATTCAGCAGTGTAAATAAGCTTTGATGGTTGTAATAAGGGAATTCTGAATGGTTTAGTTTGTGTAAAATATGCAGGGATTTATGATATACAAAATGAACCATGGAAAGAGAAGAAAGGAAGCCACTGATATTTTAAGGCTGTTTAAATGAGTATTTTAAATTATAAAACAGGGAATTTAATAAAAATCACACACACACACACACACACACACACACACACACACACACAGAGAGAGAGAGAGAGAGAGAGATTTATTAAATTACATATATATATGAATGAAAATCATACACTTCGGTGGAGAAACAACCAGGTTTTGCCTCAGTTGAGTCTGTTGATGTTCATCCAGTTCACCTCCATGTAAGCACCAGCTGAGGACCCTCCCCCCCACAGTCTCACCTCTGTCTGATGGAAAAGAGAAATCATAGAATCATAGAATTGTAGAGTTAGAAGAGACCACACAAGTCACCTAATCCAACCCTTGCAATGCAGGAATATTTTGCCCAATGTGGGGCTTGAACCCACAGCCCTGAGATTAAGAGTCTCATGCTCTGCCCTTTGTATATTAGTTACATCTCCAGGTGTTCTTGGACTCCAACTGGGTGGCCACTGTGAGAACAGGATTCTGGCCTAGATGGGTCACTGGTCCGATCCAGCATGTTTTTCTTATGTTCTTATGCTCCCACCATCATACCTGCCAAGTTCCTCTCTGAAAAATAAGGGACTGGACTGAAAGTAGCATACCGGAAGTAGTGCGACGGCCATTTTGGAACTGGGTGGAGCATGCTCAGAAGTGACTTTTGATGCTACTGTGCCCAATTCCCAAATGGACGCCGCACCAGAAGTCGCGCTGCAGCCATTTTGGAACTGGGCATAGCAGCATCAAAAGTCACTTCTGAGCATGCTCTGCCCAGTTCCAAAATGGCCGCTGCGCCAGAATAAACCGGGGAAAAACAAAAAAAAATCAATTTTTTTGGCTGGGGACAGCTGGAAAAACAGGGTTTCCCAGGGAAAATGGGAGACTTGGCAGCTATGCCCACCATTCATCAGCATAGGCCATGTTGGCTGGGACTCATGGGAAATGGAGCCCAACACCATATGAGGGGGCCACCAACAGTGTCTCTGAAAAAATTTACACATCACTTGGGAAGACAGGCGAACTAATACCAGTGTACTGGAAGAAGCAAAGATCACCAGTCTTGAAGCAATGATTCTTCAACATCAACTTTGTTGGACTGGTCATGTTGTACGTATCCCTGATTATCGTCTTCCAAAGCAACTACTTTATTCCGAACTTAAAAATGGAAAACGTAATGCTGGTGGTCGACAAAAGAGGTTTAAAGACTGTCTTAAGGTAATTTTTTTTAAAAAATGTAGTATAAACACCAACAATTGGGAAACACTTGCCTGTGAGCGCTCCAATTGGAGAACAGCCTTTACAAAGGTGTCATGGCCTTTGAAGATACTCCAACTCAGGACACAAGGGAGAAACATGCTAAGAGGGAGGCACACTTGGCAAATCCACACCGTGATCAACTCCCACCAAGAAACCAATGTCCCCACTGTGGAAGGACGTGTGGATCCAGAATTGGCCCCCACCATCACTTACGGACTCACTGTTACAACCATGTTCATGGAAGACAATCTTACTCAGCTACGAGTAATCGCCAAAGAAGAAGACCCCTGCTATAAGGCAAGGTAAGGCAACCCATTCAAGATAGCAAATTCCAGACCTCACTGGGGTACTATATAATAAGGTGTGGATTCTAAACAAGCTTTTTAAAAAGGTGACCCAAATATCCAACATGGTACCACCTGCCACCAGCAATTTTTTAGCACAGAATCGCCACCTTCCGGTGTAATCAATGGCTCCCATGTCTGTTGAAGATTTCTTTATAGTTCTTAATTTGATGAATAGCAAAGTGAGGTGCTCAATAGCCATTTTCTCAGCTGCCAAAAGTAACCAGCGAGGCTCACTAATATATGACTTAGTCAAGGCTTGCAACATTTATGCAAGCAGCATCACAAATTCGCTCTGCTGTCCCTGCAGAAGAGCAGATAACATCATAGTTGAGAGCTGTAAATCTCTCTCACTCTAATTTGTGCTTCTCTGACATGTGGTGCCCAGACCTAGGCTAGCACTCAGGCCAGCTGGCTGTGTATTAGTCAGCTAATGTCACTTTTGGCTTGGAGTCCGGTGCTTTATCTTGAAATAACGTGTGGGGAGTAGACACTGTGCACTAACCTAAACTTATCAGAGCTGACATGGTGGGTGGGGGTGGGGGTGGGGAGATGTCTGACCAAAGGATAGTATGGAAACATCACATTCATCTGGAAAAATATTACATTCTCCATGCAGGTACCCCCAACAATTCCTCTGTTCACCCATCAATTTTTGTGCATGCTGCCTTTCGAAGGCACGATTGGTCACCCTGAGTTCTTTGTTGACAGATATTGGAGATATTTATTATCTTTTTTAGTCTGGGTACCTTTAAGGTGCCTTCCAAGGTGACACTGGGGACTCAGCTACATTAGTCAAGAAACAGTGTTTTGTTTTGTTTTGTGTTTTTATAAAGCCTTTATTTAGCAATCAACAATAACAACCAACAATAACTAACACAACAATTCACTATTCACTACAGCCAGCAGTCCTTAACAATATGTATAACATTAGAAAACATTGCAATAAATAGATCAACATTCCATAGTTTTTATCTGGATCTATTTTTCATAACAAAAAGAGAGAGAGAGAAGAAGAAGAAAGAAAAAGAAAAGAAAAAGAAAAGAGAAGATTGAGAGAGAAATAAATTTGACTTCCAATTACACTCATTGTACTGTTATTCCTATTATCGTTTTACACACAGTTTCAAATTACCATTTTATTTTCTTGGTTCTTGTCAAAAGAAAGTTGTTATCTGTAGTTTTTATTTTACAAGAATCATTCAAGTTTTGAATGCCCAATTAGCACGAAAGGAGAGCTTTTTTAGCCACTGTATGAAAGCAAAGCGTTCAGGAACACTGAAAAAACAAGGCACTTCCATTTCAAGAGACTGATGTGCATGTTCTGTTACATACAATAGATCAGAGCTTTCCAAACTTCCAATGTTGTGGACACACTTTTTAGACATGCATCATTTCGTGACATAGTAATTCAGTTTCACTAGCAAACCGGAGGTTGTTTACACTAACTCCTTTCCAGCCCCGGGAGGAGTGAAGGGACCATTTGTGCGACACACCTACACGTCACAGCCGACACGCTGATGTATCACGACACACTGTTTGGAATGTTCTGCCATAGATCCTCATGGAAAACACAACTTAAGCTGCTCTGAAAGAAGCTACTGGATCACTCCAAATCATTTCCCTGTGTATGTGCATGGAAAGGTCGGGGGTTCGAATCCCCGCAACAGTGTGAGCTCCCATTGCTCTGTCCCAGCTTCTGCCAACCTAGCAGTTCAAAAGCACACCAGCACAAGTAAATAACGAAGTATCGCTGTGGTGGGAAGGTAAACGCTGTTTCCATGTGCTCTGGCACTCATTATGGTGTCCCGTTGTGCCAGAAGTGATTTAGTCATGCTGGCCACATGACCCAGAAAGCTGTCTGTGGACAAATGTTGGTTCCCCGGGCCTGAAAGCGAGATGAGTGCTGCAAACCCATAGTCGCCTTCGACTGGAATTAACCATCCAGAGGTCCTTTACCTTACTTTATCTGCATGAAAAATAGTAGATTAAGCCAAAAGGCAACACATGGAGATCTGCATTAACTGTTGCTCTGCATCCCATTATTATAATATTGTTGCATATTCTCAGAAGGTGGTCTAATCTCAGAAGGGGCGTGGCCATGACGATCACAAAGGGGTCCAGCGCATCTGAATTTGCTGTCCATGTGGGGATGTGGTTCTGAGGCCAAAAAAGGTTCTCTGCCTCTGATGCAGGGGCAGAGGAAGGGGCGCGGTGGGTGCGGGCCACCCCGGGTGTTACCACTGTGGGGGGTAACAAAATGCCGGGGGGCCCTCACTGCGGGGCCTGCAGCAAGCCATGCGTCACTCCTGGGGGAGATGCAGTGGCTTGGGTGCGCAAAGCTCATTAACCCCTTAGGGAATAATGAGTGTTGCGGAAGGGCCCAGCAGAAAAAGCCGGTGTGTGTGTTAAAGGATGGGTCTAAAAGTAAGGGAGATAAGGTAATTGGAGGGCTGAGTGTTGCTGGGGTAAAATGCATGTATCAGTTCTTTGATTGACAGGGCGAGTGCTTAAGACTCAGCGTTTTAGCATCCAGTTTCACTTTTGCTAGGTGATTGAATCTCCCTCCCGCCCACCTCCTTTCCTTGGCAGATTTAGAGTGACCTTGCTTTTGCCCTGTATTCAGGGGCCAGTAGGAATTTTGCCATTTGGCTGATTGGCTGTGGCCATTTGGTTTTTGCCTACTGCTTAGCAAATAGTCACAACTTGTTAGGTTGGCGGTTAGGCTTTGGTTGATAAATTTGGGAGGGGTATCGCATGCCCCTCTTATAGAAGTATTCCGTTAAAGGAATCCTGGGGCTCCGGGGCTCTCGTCCTTACACCCCCGCAATGGTGCGAGGCTGGGGCCAATACAGAGCACGAGCCTTGGGGAACATTTCTGGTGGAGGGGAGATGGCCTGGACTCAGCTGTCTCCTCCACCATGGGGTTTTTACTTGACTTTCCTATCGTAGGAAAGCCAGAGCTGGTCCTGTCCCACCATGGGGCAGAAGATTAACCAAAGCCTAAGGCCAACACTCAATTTAAAATTTGTAATTTAAATAAAGTTGTGGCCAAAATTATGCCAAAAACAAAACCTAAAATGATGTGTCTGTCTGAGTTATTGGGGGAAATTTTCTGGGGGGCCTCGGCATGCAAAGGCTCTGCACTGCCCAAACGGTCTGCCCGCTACCTCCTCCCCAGCTGTAAGGCAGCTGAGTGGGAGGAGGCAGGCAGACTCTGGAGGTCCTATGGGTAGCTCGCCCTGCCCCTGGGCACACTGCCCCAGGTGCCCGAGTGGCTTCCTCGGCTGCTGCCTTGACGTACACCAACTCAGCAGCAAATGATGATGAAGTGAGCAAGTCTGAACTGTTGTATAATATGCATTGCAGTGTGTTTTGTCCACCGCTGTTCTGTGTATATGTGCATGTTTAGGAGTTGGAAAACATCGGGACCTGGTTCAGTGCGAAGAATGGCAAACTTTAATGACTGTTTTGCCGAGCCAATTTGATCTGGAGACCTAATGTGGTATAGGATTTTCTGTCTCCCTGCCCTCCCCTCATTAGCAGGGAACTTCGTGAGGAGAAAACATGGCGTTGTGAGCTCATTAGTTTCAGCCTTCTTGTGTCTGAAGGTGTACACAGTGACAGGCTGACACAGGCGACAAAAGACAGAGGTTGGAGTGTTGCATGTTAAAAATATCCCTCCCAGCACCACTGTAAAATATTAATTTGACTAACAGGCTCTTCACAATCAGTTATGTTGAATTAATGCAAGAATGAGGTGATTTTTAATGCATTTTGCTCAGACAGAATGTCCTTGCTATCTCCCCTGCAGAGACAAACCAAAGTGTCATTTTGAATACAATTTCCTTTGATTAGTGATGCATGTTTGCTTTGAAATAAGAGCAGACAGCTGATTTTCCCCCTCCCCATTTGAGGAAGAAAAAAAAATGCATTATTTTTTTTTTACATACCACAGTGTTTGTTAGGGAAATGTAAGCCTGTCTGGGATTTGTTGTGGTTGTTAAGAGTAGGAATATATTTTCAATGCTAAACTTAGCTACTATAGTTTCCTGTAGTAGTAAAAGGAAATGACCAGCTTAGGAAAAGTTCTCCAGCAGAGAGGCCACATCTGCACCATACATTTAAAGCACATTTATACCACTTTAGCAATCATGGCTTCCCCCAAAGAATCCTGGGAATTGTAGTTTACTTTGGCCACCTCATGAGAAGAGAAGACTCCCTGTAAAAGAACCTGATGTTGGGAAAGATTGAGGGCACAGGGAGAAGGGGATGACAGAGGACGAGATGGTTGGACAGTGTTCTTGAAGCTACAAACATGAGTTTGACCAAACTGCGGGAGGCAGTGGAAGACAGGAGTGCCTGGTGTGCTATGGTCCATGGGGTCACGAAGAGTCGGACACGACTAAACGACTAAACAACAACAACAAGGGATGGAAGTATCTGTCAGTTTCAGTCCTCTCTGCTTCTCATTTCAGATTAAAATTCAGTTCTGTGCATTTCTGCAGCAATTTGTGATTGGAACATTTTGAATAATTCTTATATATATAAAATTGACAGACAGAGAATCAGAAGTCATTTTTATTTATTTCTCTTCTTATTTTTTATTATCTTTTTTCTTTTTCTTTCTTCTGTTATCTCTTTTGCTTTTGCTTTTTTTTGTGTCCTCTACTCTGGGTTAATGAGAGTATGCACAGGAAATTTATGGGTGGTTGGTGAAAGACCCTGTATGAGAGTCAGGGTGGGAGGCTGGAGGGGGGGAAAAGGAACCTCCAAAGTGAGAGCTGGGAGGGACAACCCGCTTCTGTGTGAGATAAGGGTTAAGATCTACATTTAAGAGATGACTTTGTATTTTTTTCAATATTTCTTTCCTCTTTTTCTTTTCTTTTTTGACAGATACAATAATAATAGGATAACAGAATTGTAGTTTTGGAAGGGACCTCCAACCCTTTGCAACACAGAAATCTCAACTAAAGCATCCATGACAGATGGCCATCCAACATCTGCTTAAAAACCGCCAATGCAGGAGAGACTACAACCTCCTGAGGGAGACTGTTCCACTGTCAAAGAGCTCTTACTGTCAGAAAGTTCTTCCTGATATTTAGTTGGAATCTGCATTTTTGTAATTTGAAGCCATTGGTTTGAGTCCTACCCTCCAGAGCAGGAGAGAACAAGCTTGCTCCATCTTCTCTGTGACAGCATATCTCCTCTCAGTCTCTTCTTCTCTAAGCTAAACATACCGAGCTCCTTCAACCGTTCCTCATAAGGTTTGGTTTCCAGACCCTTGATCATCTTGGTTGCCCTCCTCTGCACATGTTCCAGCTTGTCAACATCCTTCTTAAATTGTGGCACCCAGAACTGGACACAGTATTCCAGGTGTGGTCTGACCAAGGCAGAATAGGTAAACGTAAAGGGACCCCTGACCATTAGGTCCAGTCGTGACCGACTCTGGGGTTGCGCGCTCATCTCGCATTATTGGCCGAGGGAGCCGGCGTATAGCTTCCAGGTCATGTGGCCAGCATGACAAAGCCACTTCTGGCAAACCAGAGCAGCACATGGAAACGCCGTTTCCCTTCCCGCTGTAGCGGTTCCTATTTATCTACTTGCACTTTGACATGCTTTCGAACTGCTAGGTTGGCAGGAGCTGGGACCGAGCAACGGGAGCTCACCCCGTCACAGGGATTCGAACCGCCAACCTTCTGGTCAGCAAGCCCTAGGCTCAGTGGTTTAACCACAGCGCCACCTGGGTCCCTAAGGCAGAATAGAGTGGGGCTATTACTTCCCTCGAATGGATGGATGAGCCATCCCTCTTCCTTCCACTGGCTGATGCTCAAACTCTTTTCTTGACTTAGTCGAAGAATGCCAGGTCAAACACATTTGAGAACACCTGGAACAGAATCTAAAAATACAAATCAAAACACAGCCTCTGTGTCTCTCTCCATCTGTGCACTTGGAATAAGAATGATTTTACATAACAGAGTTTTGTAGGGATAAATGGCATAAATTCTACCAGCTCTCCCTGTTATCAGATAACATTCTGACCCATCTCTTGCTAAGCAAAATAAGTAGGATAGTTGATGAGTCAGAACTCAGTTCTATAATTTTCACACTTAGTTGCACCGTGTTTTTTTTTTAAAAAAACACCTGCCCAGAACATTACATAGGTCATGAGACATCAGTCATAGTTACTTCTTTGTAACCAGAAATAAATCCATCAATTTCTGATGTCATTGTATTTTGTTCTCCAGAATTTATGAAGCCCAATTTAAGGTTCAGTGGGACAATGCCATTAAATCTTGGATAGCAAGAACTACTGCTTTAATCCGGACTGCTTGGGGACTTCCGGCACATGCAGAATTGTCCAGCCGCCATATGCCAGTCTGCCTGCCAGAATCACCAAATTGTAAGAACGTTTATATAATTTAGCAGAGTTTAAACGATCCCCCGTTTGAGTTTATGCAGCGACAAGCGGGTTGCAAACTCGTTTGAGTCCTATCAATAATTATACCTTCCTGGTTGATAATCCCTTTCTGTCCCTCTTAAAGAAAACACCCATGAATCTGAATCATATTAACATAAACTACTTTACTATCAGATTCATTCAGGTTTACAGAGTTGTTCCTGAAGGCAGGCTTAGGTTACATAACAGATAAACTATATACTGTACTAGATAGTAGTGAGTCATGAGAAGACTGCATCCGAGCAGTTACCAGTTGACACTCCTAGCAGCAACCGACCAGCAGACCAACTGACAAAACTGCCTGACACATAAAGGCAGTTAGTCCTCTCGGAATGTTGGACTTGACTGACAGCTTTATATCCCACACAAATTAGGGAGGCCAAAAAAGTTCACCTGAGCAAGCTTCTAACCCCGCCCCCATTGCTTCTCCAGCTAGGATCTAAATCCAAGCCACAGAACATTCCCCTCCGAGCTGCCTATCCACTCAAAGTTGCTGTCCCAGCACTATGTCCCAGAAGCCCTCCTTGCCCAGTCCCCAACATGCACTCACCTTTCCCTTGTAAAAGGAGATAGATCAGGGTCCCCAAATTAAGGCCCAATGTGGCCCAATCGGCTTCTAAATCCGGCCCTCAGACAGTCCGGGAATCAGCATGTTTTTACATGAGTAGAATGTATCCTTTTATTTAAAATGCACCTCTGGGTTATTTGTGGGACCCGCCTGGTGTTTTTACATGAGTAGAATGTGTCCTTTTATTTCAAATGCATCTCTGGGTTATTTGTGGGGCATAGGAATTCATTCATATATTTTTTTCAAAATATAGTCCGGCCCCCCACAAGGTCTGAGGGACAGTGGACCGGCCCCCTGCTGAAAAAGTTTGCTGACCCCTGAGATAGGTGCAGTGGAACAAACAGTGGATGCTGACAAGGGGAGGGTCTTTTCTTGTCCTCCTCTGATGCTCCAGCAGACTGGTTGGCAGTGTCCTGGACTGATGGGATCCAGTGACCTATAGGGGATGCAGTTCTCCCAAATGATGCTGCTGCTGTAAAAAAAAATAAAAAATGAAGCAGGTATTATAGGTGGCACCATTCCCCCAAACAATACTTAACTTGTATCATTTCCGCTTTGACCCTGCTCCCATCTTGAGGGTCATTCAGGTCATAGAATCGGAAGTGATCCTGAGGATCATCTGGTCCAACCCTGGAATATGTAGCTGTGATTGAACCTGCAGCCTTGCTGTTATCAGCACCACACTGCAACCCAGCTCTCCAGCTATATGACACAGACAAAGGAAGCTGCCTTATATCATCGGACCAGAGTTTCAGCCAGAGGGCTTTCCTAGTCCTGCCTGGGAATGCCAGGGATTGAACGTGGGTCTATCATCAGATAAATCAGATCAGAGGCGGATTTAGGGAAGTGTGATCTAAGGCACTGAGCCAAAGCCAAAGGAGGGACCTTCCCACCTCCTTCCCAAAGCCTAGCTATAATGATGATTATTATTATTTATACCCCACCCAACTGGCTGGGTTTTCCCAGCCATTCTGTGAGGCTCCCAACATGTTAAAAACAGAATAAAACATCGAACATTAAAAACTTCCCTAAACAGGGCTGTCTTCAGATGTCTTCTAAAAGTTGGATAGTAGTCTATTTCCTTGACATCTGATGGGAGGGCATTCCACAGGGCAGGCGCCACTACCAAGAAGGCCCTCTGCCTGGTCCCCGGTAACCTCACTTCTTGCAGGGAGGGAACCACCAGAAGGCCCTCGGAGCTGGACCTCAGTGTCCGGGCTGAACGATGGGAGTGGAGATGCTCCTTCATGTATCCTGGGCCGAGGCCATTTAGGGCTTTAAAGGTCAGCACCAACACTTTGAATTGTGCTCGGAAACATACTTGCCCAGCTTTGAGAAGGAGATAGGGCAGCTCTAGGACTCTGCCAGAGCCCTTGTGCCTCCTTCCTAAAGCTTAGCTTACCGAGCTCTCCCACCTTTGTCCATCACATGCTGTGATCTAGGTGAACTGACCCCTTGTACAAATATAACATGCTGACACATGGGTGCCAGGGCAGAGGGCTTGGGAGACAGAGCAGGCAGGCACACTGCTGGAACATAAACCTGATTCTTCATTACCTGTAGGCTCTCTCCAGTACATAAGACCAAGTATTGATGCAGACATTTTTACATGTAGCAGGAAGTAGATTTTCTATCCTACAGAAAGTATAAACAGCTCTTTAGCTGCCAGTCTGGAGAAAGGACTGGATTATTTGGAAAGGAAGGTCCTGAAATTCTCATGCTAGCTTTCCCACAGTTTGCAAAAACAAAAAACAAAAAACTCCCCGAGGCTTCACTATCTATCTAACATCACAGTAGGTGTGATTCCCCTCTCCCATCTTCAAACAGGAAATTTCCAGCAAACATCTGATGCCCATATCCTCTACAACTTCAGTAGCTTTGACAGGACAGCATGATGTCAGATACTTTTCAGATTTCCGAGATGCAGAAATACATGTCAAGCAATGATTTCAGCCTCCTTTCTCCACCTCCAAATCACTATTTGACATGAATGGAGATGTGTCCATTTGACAGATGTTGCTATAATTGAAGTACTTAAATGCCTTCAACTGACAGAGGCAAAAATGGAAAAGGGACCACAGGTGGAATGCTACCCTGACAGATGTGGTTAGATTTAGATGTATGATTTAAATCTGCTGTCACTCCCTTCGCTAGAGAGACAGGGCAAATTGTGGGTCTGTTCCAGCAGAAGTTTATTTGTGAACTAAGTTTCATTGGAAATGATGGGATGGTACTTAAGGCCTATGTATGCTTCATTTTCGGAAGTAAGTACCTCTGAATTCAATAAGCATACACAGAACAGTAGGCCAAGCCATGGCTGAGTCATATGGCCAAGTCATACCCACCTTTGGTGAATGGTACTTACATGGGGCGTGAGTGGCGCTGTGGTCTAAACCACAGAGCCTAGGGCTTGCCAATCAGAAGGTCGGTGGTTCGCATCCCCATGACGGGGTAAGCTCCCGTTGTTCGGTCCCTGCTCCTGCCCACCTAGCAGTTCGAAAGCACGTCAAAGTGCAAGTAGATAAATAGGTACCACTCTGGCAGGAAGGTAAACGTTGTTTCCGTGCGCTGCTCTGGTTCACCAGAAGCGCCTTAGTCATGCTGGCCACATGACCCGGAAGCTGTCTGCGGACAAACGCCAGCTCCCTCGGCCTATAGAGCGAGATGACCGCTGCAACCCCAGAGTCATCTGCGACTGGATCTAATTGTGAGGGGTACGTTTACCTTTACCTTTACTTACATAGGACTGCAGCCTTACACAGCTAACTTTAGTTGGATTAAGCTCAAATGTTTCTTGCTGTGGCAGAGCTGGGCAGTTGATTTTGAATCAATGGTTAGCTATAGATTAAATCTAGAATCAACAGAACTGCCATGCTTTTCCCGTAGATAAACAGCATCCTTGCCAAATGGCACCTCTGAGTTCCCCCATGGGGGGAAATATACTCCTGACAGTATGGGTGCTGATGTGTTCATGAACCCACAACCCCACAACCAGATCATCCCATAGGTGCCAACTCCCTGGGCCCCTGGGTGCCTGAGCACCCACAAAATTCCCCGTGAAGGAGCTGGGCACCCACAATTTTTGGTGCCAGGGTCATACACGCTGCATGGCACCCACGGCCCCGGGCACCCACGATCGTGGGGCAAAGTTGGCACTCCTGGCTCATCCCGCTGCCATACCATTCAAGTAAACAGCGGTGTCACCAGTATCAGGAGTGTAGCTAATGCACGGCTAACCCTACTGCACTGGCAGCTGATGCATAGAGGAGTGGTGGGAGGCATCTGTTGGGGAACCCCCAAGGAAACCCTCAGAGGAAGAAGGCTCAGTGCCAGGGGATTGGTGGTGGGACAGCGATGAGTGGTCAGAGGGAGAAGAGGGAGCAGACTGGGAGGAGGAAGTGTCCGAAGCTGAAGAGATAACAGGGTTGAGTGAGCAGGATGACTCTGTGACAGAATCAGGCAGAGTGGAGGCAGGCTGCTGAAGAAGCCAGGGAGTCTCCCCTTCCTGCTGTGACCAGCTCCCCTCCCCTCTGGTCTCCCAGAATAAGAAGAGGAATGAAGAGGGCAGAGCAAAGAGAAACAAGACAAGGAGTCTCAGGTTGCTGGAGAAGGAGGAGCCTTAGAGAGCGGTGGAAGGCAGGGACTTTCAGTGTCTCATTGCGGCAAGACGTCCTAGGAAGAGCTGCTGGGACCATTAGACCTGAGCTGTTTTGTTTCTTTGAATAAAGAGTTCACTAACACCTTGTGAGTTATTGCTGACTTGCTCTTGACTCCCACCTTGGCATCTACCCAGTACTGAGAAACAGTGTCTTGTGACCTCAGTCCCATGCAGCCCATGAGTTCCTCATGCCATGTGACCTGCAGTCCTTTCTGGGCTTTCCCTGGACTCTATGGTCACTGCAGGCCCACTCTATAATCTAGAATTATAATGCGGGTTCACCATCATGGTGAGCACGATTTGCGGTGGGGGCTTAACAAACCACTCCTGAGTTACAAAGGTGGGGGCATGAGTGGTCACTGTTGGATAGGTCCCTGGCTGTTGTTGGGCAAATTTGTATGTTGCAAATTGATGGGTCAGCCCCCTGGGTTTAAAAGCCAAGGAGAAAGGTTTCTCTTTCTCTTTGGCTGCGTTTTCGGATCCCCACCCTCCCTCCGCTGTTTTTAGGCCTCTGTGTTGACATTGCTGTGCATTTGCAAATGCATTAAGAAAATTCCTGAGGTGTGGAGATTTTCAATAAAGGTTGGACGCTAACCAGCCACTTAATGCTCATCTACGAGATCCCCAATTAAAAGCCTCTAAGAGCCAGTCATTAAATTATTTCACTGATGAAGCACTGATGCCTAAAGCACTAACCTACACATATTGGCAATTAATTTTAGTAAACAGAGACTAAGCATAACGTACATTGCTCTTCCAAACGATATATTCCTTCCACTATGTTTGGAATTTTTTTTAGTATGTATGAATCCTAAACTCAGATATCAGATATTACATACAATCTGAAGTGTGTTTGTACGAAGCGAGACACAGTGGTAGCAGCAAGAGACTCTATTGAGCCAATCACTAACAAAACAGAACAGTCAAACATGAGCAAAGCAACTGCTTATATGTATTTCTGAAGGTAAAGGTAATTTTTCGGTGTCTCTGAAAATTTTTACACATCACTTGGGAAGACAGGCAAACTAATATCAGTGTACTGGAAGAAGCAAAGATCACCAATGTTGAAGCAATGATTCTTCAACATCAACTTCGTTGGACTGGTCATGTTGTGTGGATGTCTGATGGTCTTCCAAAGCAACTACTCTATTCCAAACTTTAAAAATGGAAAGCGTAATGCTGGTGGTCAACAAAAGAGGTTTAAAGACTCTCTCAAGGCAAATCTAAAAAATATAGTATAAACATTGACAACTGGGAAACACTGGCCTGTGAGTGCTCCAGTTGGAGAACAGCCTTTACCAAAGGTGTCATGGGCTTTGAAGACACTCAAACTCAGGACGCAAGGGGGAAACGTGCTAAGAGGAAGGCACACTTGGCAAATCTACACCGTGATCAACTCCCACCCAGAAACCAATGTCCCCACTGTGGAAGGACATGTGGGTCCAGAATTGGCCTCCACAGTCACTTACGGACTCATTGCTAAAACCGTGTTTATGGAAGACAATCTTACTTGGCTACGAGTGATCGCCAAAGAAGAAGAAGATTTATGACGGCCTAGACCATGCCCACTCTCAACGTGATTGGATGTCAAAACCCCCAAAGCTGCAAATCGTAACTCAGAGCTTAAGAGCCAATGCCAGTAGCCCAAACCCTGACAATGCTACGTGATTTGATATCATGTATCAAATCAAAACACAGGGCTCAGGATCATAGTCCAGACTCAAGCTCAGGCAAACACAGACCACTGCCTACCTAATACAATAAACAATAACAAATATGTAAGCCGCATTGTGCCTCATGTGAATGAAAAATGGCATAGAAATATAATAAATGAAATAAATGAATGAATGAACATACCATATTCATTCATACCATATTCACCGGAGCGGCTGGGGGCAGGAGCAAAGAGGCTGAGCCCTGGCCGCGCACCCACTTTAAGGCAGCAAGCCACGCCTTCGGGACGTCCGGATTGGACATGCCGGAGAGCTCCAGGCCCGGGCCCCAGCCTATGGCTGGAGGGATGGCAACCATCCCCCCCCCAGCACGTGAAGGGCTCGCAACCTCCCTTCCTGCTATGCCAGAAGGGACTTTGTATTATTCTCCATGAAAAGCTACTGCATGACTTCAAATAATTATATGCGCCATTGGCACAGCACACCCAACGTTAAGCACATACAGTCCCATTTATTTCAATAGGGAAGGGTTGCAGTTCAGCAGTAGAGGTGCAGAGCATCCACTTTGCAGGGGGTAAGTCCCAGGTTCAGTGTCTGGCATATTCAGATACCGTATGCCTGCCTAAAACCCTGGAAAGCTGCTGTCAATCGGTGTAGACAATACTGAGCTAGATGGAACAATGGTCTGTCTTAGAATGAACCATCGCTTCCTATGTTCCTAAATACCTGCTTCAACCACTTCCCTTGAAGCTGATATGGTTTAAAGGGCTCAGCATTGGCTGGGTTGTAAATGAAAATATGTCTCATCTCCTCTCTCCCCTCCCTTGAAACCATTTGCTAGAAAGATATTCAAGGGCCCACTAGACCTTCTTACATGATATCACTGTTTCCTCCTCCCATCTCCTCCTCCCCTCCTCCTCCTTATGCTTCTCCATTCCTTTCTGCCATCTCAGGATAAAAGTTATCTCAAATTGTGACGAAAAGCAGACAATGATGAAAACCAATGATGAAAATTCATCAGTCAGAAAGCATGACAGCAAGATCTGAGGGCCGCCCATCAGTTTGGGTATCACACCGTGAAAGTCTAGAGAGGCGCACAGACACTCCATAATTGCTGTTTCTACTAGAAGTTGAAATATATATATTTTATTTTGTTTGTCTTTGAGATGCTAACATTTCATCCAGGGTTTTCCGAGCTTAGCCGAAAGACAAATCAGTGACTGGATGAAATCCCAGGAAAACACTGGCTTTATAAAATATGCTCTCTCCTCTTTGCATAGAAGGGGCATAAAGGGAATTGTGCCGACGTGAAGGCAGCCATTTTGACACACAAACACACGCTATAAAATACTTTAATTAAATTGTGGACACGGCCATTTCTCCAGGACTTTATTTAGTTTTCAGAGGGGGTAATTGTTTACTGGGAGACAAGACAAAGAGGCTCACGTAATTTTTCTGAGAGAAAGCTTGCAAAAGGAAGGATTACAGGAGAGTTCTAACTTAATTGCTCTGAGGAGAATTTTAAAAGTAAAATGTGTTGAGCTCAGTGTTGATGCTTTTTTCTTTTATTTTTCACAATAAAATCCCCACCCGTTCCAACTTGAAGATTGACTCTTTTCTCCTAATCAGCCTTTTATTTGTTGCTCACCAAACAGGAGCAGTGGGGGGGGGGGAACATGTGATAAGGCCAGTACAGAACTCCACATGGAACCTAGTATACATATCTATAGATGGTAGGTATTCAGACATACAGATAGATTTTTAATAGATTTTATTAAAAAACCATATACAATCTGTTTATGACAATATAGACAAATGCAATAAAATGTAAGATAATGCAGGTTCACCATTATGGTGAGCACGATTTGCGGTGTGGGCTTAACAAACCACTCCTGAGTTCCAAAGGTGGGGGCAGGAGTGGTCACTGTGGAATAGGTCCTTGGCTGTTGCTGGGCAAATTTGGATGTTGCAATTTGATGGGTCAGCCCCCTTGGTATAAAAGCCAAAGAGAGAGGTTTCTCTTTCTCTTTGGTTGCGTTTTCGGATCCCCACCCTCCCTCCGCTTTTTTTAGGCCTCTGTGTTGACATTGCTGTGCCTCTCAAGGGGTTGCCTGTATTCAGGGGCCTGGTAGGAATTTTTCCATTTGGCTGATGCCATCTGGTTTTTGCCTACTGCATAGCAAATAGTCACAACTTGTAAGGTTGGCGGTTAGCATAGCTGCCAAGTTATCCCTATTTAAAGGGATTTTCCCTTATGCTGAATAGGCTTCCTCGCGAGAAAAGGGAAAACTTGGCAGCTATGGCGGTTAGGCATTGGTTATTGGTTGTATATGGTGTCTGTTGACTGCGTTGGCCCCTTGTGTTAATGCCTGAGTTAGGGGAGATTCTGGTCAGGAATACAGGGGCTCTATGCAGTGTCCATAACCCCAGTCGGCGGCCAGCAATATGCATGAGCCCCTGGGAGCCTGAGGGGAGAGGGGAGAGCCTATTGCACCCAACTCCCTGTCTCTCCCTGTTGGGTTTCCCCTTGTTGACAAGGCGAGTTTATTTCTGTCCTTAGGTGACAGTTGGAGAACCAATGCCTATGCAACCACTCACTTATTTCATATTTGTATTTCAATAAAAGTTGTGGCCAAATTCATGCCAAAAACCATTAAGCAAAAAATTCTGTCTATGGTGTGAGTTATTTGAGGGGTGGTTTTGGGGACCTCCACACACAAAGAAAAACTGTACAAAATAATCATAAAAGTCACTGGCTCATCTTTGGAAAAAAAAATTAAGTAAACGAATAGGCCTGTTGGCATAGAAAAATCTTCAAGGTATGCCTGGCAGTTTAGCAATGAGAATGGCTGCTGGATGTCTGTTGGAATATTTATTTCACAGCATGGGACGGTAGCACCACATGAACGACCATACCCTCCAACACTTCTCAGATGAAAATAGTGACGTCCTATTCCATAATAATAATAGCAATTATATTGTTTATACCCCGTTCATCTGACTGGGTTGCCCCAGCCACTGCGGGCAGCTTCCAACACATATAAAAACAAAATAAAAGATAAAACTTTTTTTTTTAAAAAAATCCCTATACAGGGTTCCCTTAAAATGTCTTCTAAGGGTAATTTAGTTATTTATCTCCTTGGCTTAGGGGTTGCATAATTCCATACCCTCCAGCATTTCTCTGATGAAAATAGGGACATCCTACCATACCCTCCAACAGTTCTCAGATGAAAATAGGTTCACCCCAGGGCTCCCCCCCCCCAGAGGAAACTTTTTGGAACCCAGTTCCGGCACCTCTAAGTTGGGTTCTGGAACATCTTAGGTGAGTTCCAGCACATCTCAGGTGTGCGCCATTGCCATTCTAAGAGAAAGAGGGAGGCATTCATGGTGAGTTCAAGCACCAATTTTTCTAGAAAAATAGCAGTGGGACATCCTAAGGAAAAGTGGGACATTCTGGGATCAAATCAGAAACTGGCACGGCTTCTGTAAATTCAGGACTGCCCCTGGAAAAAAATGGCAATTGGAAGGTCTGTTATATAGATGATGATGACGACGATGACAAACAACAACAACAACAACAACAACAACAACAACAACAACAACAACAACTTCTTTATACCCTGCCCATCTGGATGGGTGGCTCCCAAGAGAATATTAAAAACACAGTAAAACATCAAACATTGAAAATTTCCCTAAAATTCAGATGTCTTCTGAAAGTCAGATAATGTTTAATTTACTTGACATATTATGGGAGGGCGTTCCACAGGGCGGGTGCAACTACCGAGAAGGCCCTCTGCCTGGTTCCCTGTAACCTCACTTCTCGCAGTGGGGGAACCGCCAGAAGGCCCTTGGCGCTGGACCTCAGTGTCCAGGCTGAACAATAAGGGTGGAGATGCTCCTTCAGGTATACTGGGCTGAAGCTGTTTAGGGCTTTAAAGGTCAGCACCATCACTTTGAATTGTGCTCGGAAACGTACTGAGAGCCAATGTAGATCTTTCAGGACCGGCGTTGTGTGGTCTCGGCAGCCACTCCCAGTCACCAGTCTAGCAGATAGTAAATGCAGTAGAATGCCAAACATAGCTGCCAAGTACCCCGTTTTCCCCGGGAAACCCCTGTTTTTACTTACCTTTCCCGGCGGTCCCCCGTATCACTTCGTCTCCCATTTTTCTCCGTTATTTTCTCCTGCTGGCAGCCATTTCTTTCCTGATTTGCCCTTCTATGGGTACCAAAAATGGCCATTGCTGGCTTCGAAAGTCGCGGCGGCCATTTTTGGTGCCCATAGAAGGGCAAAGTGACACCGGAAGTTGTGTCAACGCAACTTCCGGTGTCACACGGCTGCCGGTCCTGGATTCTGCAGTCCGGGACTTAGAAGGTAAGATGCCAAATATAGTGGGCTGGCTTCATGTCTAGCAACCCATTGTCTTTGAGGTGAACATGGAGCTATTTCTGCACCATGTGAATGTGATATGGGGAGTGACCCTGTCTATTCAGGACCACAGGTCATTTCCCACATTGCATTTCCCTTTTCCCTTTAAAAAACACTCATTCTGACACTTTACACACTGCCATGAAGTGGCAGTAAACATCACAAGAGATTAAGGGAGCAGAGAAGGTAAAAAAGGAAAACAAGCAATTATTTTAGAACATGTTGTTCTGTTTCAGGCAAGTTAGTTTAAAGCACCAACAGGGAGACAGGTGTTATAACCTAGAGTAAACAGGAGATAGTAATTAATGTGGAGTATTTTGGATGCTATTTATAGATATGTCTCTCTGCCTTCAAATCTCTCTACAAAAGTGCTGTTGGGTTGGTGATTGAAGGCCAGCATGAAGATATCAGGATAGTGACAAACAAGATTCCTGTGAAGGAATAGAGATACATGTTATTCTAAGGAAAATGCAATTGCAGCTAAGAGTATCCTTGCAAACATGTTCTGCATGTCACTTATCAAAACAATGCGCTGAGATAAATTGTTCACATAGCAAATTCTCACTTAGTCGGGAGAAGCTCTTTTGCTAATTAAATATCCTCAAATAAATATCTCTTGAACATACTGCAATATTTTAATTGCTCAATTAATTGATTTTATCGGTTAAAAGCACAACAGCTAATTGACCAAACACCTTTAATTGGTTGACAGGCTTAATAGCAATTAATGTTTCCTCCTAGCTAGCTGTAAACATCAGCTGTGACCAGTAAAAATACTGCAGCTAATTGGGGACTGAAGATATTAAATACTTCTGCTAAATGACGATTTCTGTCAGAGTGGGGGGTTGTGTTGACATTTTACATAATAATACAATGGCAAGAAACTTTGTTCATGGAGAGCCAAGCAAGGCTGACACACACAAAATGATTTCTTTATATATAAAAAATTGGCAGTGGCACCCAGCACCACTCCCTCACTATAATAAATCAGATTTTTCTCACTCCAAAACCTTCTTCACACATTTTTTAAGCTTCACGCCTGTCATTGTTCTCAATATCATCCATGAGTTGGAGGGCAACGGTCTGAAGTGAGGAGACTCCTGAAATTTTAGAGGGTCCCTGCACCTTTTAGATCCCTGAATGATGACATCTCACTGGGATAGAACAAAAACTGTGATTTAGGCGTTTCTTGAAAATAACGTAAGGGCAATGTCATAACATCAGGAGTGAGGGACCTCTTGTCCATGCGTCATGGCCTGGTAGAGGTTCTAATTTGTCCTACAAGGCAGTTTAGTCCCATCCACCAGACCCATCACTGAGGTGACATCTTTTTTAAAAAAATTGTTTTATTTTTTTCCATGCGTATTTCCATGCTTATTACATATGAAACAAAACAAAACAAAACAAAAACAATACCGAAAAGGGGTACAACTTAAGAGGGGAGGGAAAAGGAAAGAAAATAAAATCTACACAATCTGTTAGGAAGATAAAAATAATCACTGAGGTGACATCAGGTGGCAGAAAGGTTAAGGTGTGGCCTTCACATCGAAGTCTAAATGGAAACGTTCAAAGACGTTGTTAACAGGTAGCCCTGCCCACTTGTCAGACTTGGCCAATAGGGCTGGAGACAGAATAGAACAGAGGTTGGCAAACTACAGCCTGGGGGCCGGATGATCCAGTCCACGGACCCTGCCGCCCGCTCAGTCAGTCCTTGTGCACTGCGGATGCCTTGTCGCGCAGGGACTGACTTCCACGACGCTGGTACGGCTTCTGGGCAGGCGGCGATGCTGGCACAGCTTCGGATTGGCTGCAGGAAGTTCCTGCAGCCAATCCGAAGTCTTGCCACCTGCACACTGAGGTAAACCCAGCGTGGCCATGGATGGAGAGGCCAGTGGGCACATCATGGGGCTTCAGCTGGACCTTGCCGCGGCTGCTGCCCCCGCGCCTTGTGCCCAGCGCGGTGCTGCTGCTGGTGGCATGCTTGGTGGCTGCACTGGAGCAGCTGGAGGGCAAGCTGCATGCCACCTGCAGGGTGCTCCCATGTGCACGGCCTGCCCACCGACCTAGCATCGGGTGGTGGGCCACAGTGCATGGTGCACGCTGCCTGGGAGCTCCGTGGGGGCGGGCCGATGGAGCGGCTGCTGCTTGCCAACAACGCCAGTGAGTGAGGGGCGCCAAGATGCGCTCCTGAGCGCGTGCAGAGTGTGTTCCTCCTCCAGGTCTTCCAGAGGCAGCGTGCAGGGTATTTATATTTTTCAAAATATAGTCCGGCCCCCCACAAGGTCTGAGAGACGGTGGACTAGCCCCCTGGTGAAAAGGTTTGCTGACCCCTGGATTAGAATATTGGCCTGGTGGGCTGAAAAGTTTCCTCATCCCTGTGACATCCACTTATCTGGGCCTAAGGGGCTGGTGTCGGACCTCCTGGGGCCTTTGGCATGGTGTTGCTGATGGGCTCTTGCCACCAATGCATTTCACGCATAAATGGTGGGCCTTCCAGAAAAAGACCTCCAGTAGTCTCATGCCCTGAATTCCATAGTCTGTACATTCTTTGGGGGGAAATGTGGGAAGCCTTACAGAGTTTACAGAGCATCACACTCCCCTGAAGCATTCTGACACGGGAGAGAGGACCAATGACAATATATATTTTTTATAATATTTTTATTAGTGTTTTCACAAAAATAACAACAATACATAAGAAAGAAGAAAAAAGACACATACAGTAAAAAAGAAAAAAACAAAGAAACATATACAGTAACAATTCTCATATCATCTCACATGGTTTAATGGGACCTCCTCGGGCTTCCCTCCCTGTGGTTCTTAAACACATTTATAGATAGCAAATTCTAAATCATTTTCATCACCTTGCCTAACCTTATTTTCTAACTTTCCTATCACATATTTCTAAATTCCACAGTTTATTTACAACTTAATTTCTGATCTAATATGTTACTTTAGCATATTTTTTTAAAATACAGTTTAAAATCTTTCCATTCTTCTTCCATCGCTGCTTCTCCCTGGTTGTGGATTCTTCCGGTCATCTCAGCCAGTTCCATAAACTCCATCATCTTCATCTGCCAGTCGTCAATCGTTGGTAATGTTTGTAGTTTCCAGTTCTTGGCAATCAAAAGTCTCACTGCCGTCGTAGCATACATAAAAAACGATACATTCTTCTTTGGAATCTCCTTCCCTACAATGCCCACTGGAAATGCTTCTGGTTTCTTAACAAATGTGTTTTTCAACACTTTCTTGAGTTCATTATGAATCTTATTCCAGAAGTCATTCACTAGTGGACATGTCCACCACATGTGGTAAGGACCAATGACAATATTGTAGCTATAGGGTTAGTGCCTGCTTCACTGGCCAAGAGCATCAGCCCTCACTTGACACTTTGCTCATTATGCCTCTATAGTTGTTCCAGAGTGACCTTGCTGGTGGGCCAAGAGACAGAATGTAACAACCATTATTATTATAATTGTTGTTGTTGTTGTTGTTGTTGTTGTTGTTGTTGTTGTTGTTGTTGTTAGGGATGTGCCTTGGTTCTGTGTGTACGTTACATTGACTACCACTACTCTACATAGCAGGACCTTAGAACGGTAATATGAGCCAGTAGGAGAACACTTCCACCTCCCAGGACATTCAATACAGGATATGTCTTATTACAAAATAATTTCAGAAACAGACTTGAAAGAGAAGTTACTGTGTTACAACTTATCACTAAACTGAAAACTATGGGGAGACCTGGTCTTAATAGAGATATTGAATCCCTGTCTCATTACATATGCTAATCATCTGCATACTATCCCTTGCTTTTTCCTGTAGTACTAATTGCAGTTGTCAACAGTCGCCAACAGGTCTACCATTCCCACTGAGTCAATCACCCATCTCCTATAACCCTCCTGAGAAAAGCCACACCCACCCTCCCACTATATATAAGGGTCTGGTGACTTCTGCTTC
Source organism: Zootoca vivipara (assembly GCF_963506605.1). Classification (NCBI taxonomy): domain Eukaryota; kingdom Metazoa; phylum Chordata; class Lepidosauria; order Squamata; family Lacertidae; genus Zootoca; species Zootoca vivipara. The sequence goes on along the minus strand of NC_083276.1, from coordinate 121,879,949 downwards.
AGTGTATCTGAAGAAGTGTGCATGCACATGAAAGCTTATACCAAGAGCAAGTTTAGTTGGTCTCTAAGGTGCTGCTGCTACTACTACTACTACTACTACACACACATATTCCATGAGCATCACGGGCAACTCCACATTTCTGTTAAATTGACATGGACCTCAAGGGGGTGGAGCAGAAATGGGATGGGGCAGTGCAGGAGCAGAACAGGATGGGGTAGGGATAGAATGGGGTGGGCTGATGTACGTCCCACTAATGTGCATGGTACCTCGGAACACAACCCCTGCATAAATGGGGAGTTGCCTGAATTCTAGCTTGCATCCCTTGGCCATAGTTCAGTAGTAAGGCATAGATACAATCCCAATGGCAACCCCTACCATCTTCAGATGAAGTCTCCCAAGAAGCAGAGAGAGCAGTAGATGGTGCTCTGTTAGACAGACCTTTCTTCTGAATAAGCATAGGGCAGCTTCTTAATCATACCTGCTAAGTCCTGGACTGTAGAATCTGGGACCGGCAGGCACGTGACACCGGAAGTTGCGTAGACGCAACTTCCGGTGTCGCTTTGCCCATCTATGGGCACAAAAAATGGCTGGCGCCGGCAACGGAAATCACGTCTACGCATGTCCGGAAGTGCGTAGACGCAACTTCTGGTGTCGCTTTGCCCATCTATGGGCACCAAAAATGGCCGCCGCTGACACCAGAAGTCGCGTCTACGCACTTCCGGACATGCATAGACGTGACTTTCGGCGCCGGTGCTGGCCATTTTCGGTGCCCATAGATGGGCAAAGCAGAAAAAATGGCCGCCGGCAGGAAAATATAAGGGAGAATAATGGGAGATGAAGTGATGCGGGGGACTGCCGGGAAATGGTATGAAAAAACGGGGATTTCCCGGCAAAAACGGGGTATTTGGCAGCTATGTTCTTAATGTGGCTTGGAGACTGACTATAGTGTGTAGTAGTTTTGAAGTGTGCGGTTTCATAGCTAAGAATGTGACACACCATCTGATATTTGTTAGAGGGTTTCCACAAAGAGTTGGCCAATAGGTGTTCTCTCAAAGATGTCTGTGTCCTTGTATAAGAAATGGAAATAGAGGTTAATAATGGACACAGACAGTGAGGAAATGATCACATGGTCAGGAGTCTTTTGTGTGGAAAAAAGGATGTGTCGCTAACTAAGGGATTGAAAAGGTCAAGAAAAAAATTAAAGAAAGAGCAGGGCGGAATAGACTGCGAATCACCAAGAAAACAAATTCCAGACTAGCACTTGCTATTTCTCAAGGTGGAGCAACTTGATACAAAATTATGACCTTTCCCCCCGCCCTGTCTACCTTATTTTATTTTTCTGCACTAAAATATTGCCGGTGCCTGAGGCGTAAGTCAGAGCAAACTTCCATTATCACTCTGGAGACTTGGCACTTTGCTCATTAGGCTTCTAAGGTTCTGACTGAGTGACCTTGTTTAGTGGCGAAGACACAGATGGAGTCTGCCAGTAAATCTTGTTAATGTAACAAGTATTTCTGCTGTTAGATGGGTTTTGTACCTGATACAAGCATTTCCTTACCCAGTAAACATCCTTCCCCTCCCCGCTCCCCTTTCCTCCCTCCCACGGCAGCCGAAGCACTTCATGCTGCTAGGTAGTTCACCATTTGTTTTTGTTTTTTACACACCTCCACGTGCTATCACAAAAATGTGTCTTGCTGTGTGTGTAGGCAACTCGGTCTCTTAAAATAAAGCCTGTGGCTGGCTTCTGAGAGCAACCAAAACTTGCTTTAAAAATAGGAACAGTTCCCCTATAAAGACAACAATTTCCTTCTGCTGTGAATCTCGCCTCCCGAGCGAGTTTCAACTCACTGCAGGCAAAGATGGTTCTCTCCCTCTCCTTCCTTTTCCTAGATCACTTTGCAAGGTGCTTATTATTGCGGGGAAATAAATAAAAATTAGAAGAAAGCATTATGGTTTAGGAACCTAAGCACTCCCCCGCCCCCCCACTGATAGACTGTTGCTCTTCTGGCAGAGTGTCCTTTGCAGACAGATCATGGAGATGAAAGATGCTGTTGCCATAGGAAGTGTACATAAACACACATACACATGCTTGTGCCTTGGGGGTGTTTACACTTGACTATTATATCCTGGTTCCAGTCTCAATGGAAAGTCTAGTCTAAAATAAAATAAAATAAGGTTGCTAATATCGGCATGCCACTTTAAATCTCCCAATATTAACCAGGCATCCACTTCCTTCCTTGATCTCATTTACTCGCATTAACTAATAGAACTACATTAATTCCTTTTCCATTCCTTTTTCTTCTACTAGGTTGTTTTCTGCTGCTCCAGAGAAGCGGACATGGAGCAATGGATTCAAACTACAAGAAAGAAGATTCCACCTAAACATTAGGAAGAACTTCCTGACAGTAAGAGCTGTTCGGCAGTGGAATTTGCTGCCAAGGTGTGTGGTGGAGTCTCCTTCTTTGGAGGTCTTTAAGCAGAGGCCTGACAGCCATATGTCAGGAATGCTTTGATGGTGTGGATGGCCCTTGTGGTCTCTTCCAACTCTATGATTCTATGATTCTACCTTTACAGGAACCTCCCCTCCGACTAGTCTTTGTCTATGGCTAAGACACCAGCTTCTACCACCAGTAACACAATTAATTACTGATAATATCTTAAATGGGACGCGGGTAGCGCTGTGCTCTAAACCACCGAGCCTCTTGGGCTTGCCGATCGTAAGGCCGGCGGTTTGAATCCGCACGACGGGGTGAGCTCCCGTTGCTCTGTCCCAGCTCCTACCAACCTAGCAGTTTGAAACCATGCCAGTGCAAGTAGATAGATAGGTACCACTGCAGCGGGAAGGTGTTTCTGTGTGCTCTGGTTTCCATCACGGTATTCCGTTGCGTCAGAAGTGGTTTAGTCCTGCTGGCCACGTGACCCGGAAAAGCTGTCTGTGGACAAACACCGGCCCCCTCGGCCTGAAAGCAGAGATGAGTGCCGCACCCCATAGTCGAATTTGGCTGGACCTAACCATCCAGGGGTCCTTTACTTTTTACCTTAATGATATCTTAACTACCACTAGCACTACAACTGATGTTTCTATTACTTCTGATGTTTGTATACAATCACCACCACCACCTTGCTTGGTGGTGATACTTGAATGGTGAGCCATTTCAGCCGCATTGAATTTATCAAAGAGAAAACCCCCTCTCCCTTCAACACACACACACACATTTCCCTTCAGTTGTTGTAATCTGCTCCATAGTGGCTGTGAACAGATCAGAATTTTCTGCATGTTTTATATGATGTCATTTTTGTAGATACAGCACGCCTGCAGCAATGCAGTGATTCCATCCTAGGTGATTTTATAGGTAATTACAATAGCTATGAAAGTAGAACATAACTTTGCTTCTGCATCACCACGTATACACTTCCCAGAGATGTGCTTCAGTCCCAGTAAAGCTCCCTACTTCAGCTGAGAGCACCTACAATGGAAGCCTGAGGCAGCAGCGGGGAAATGGAGCCTAAAATTCAGATTGTCCTCATTTTGTCAAAGAAGCAAAACTACCTCTTTTTTTGTCCCCAAGGTACTTCATGTTGCTATTTCTATTGCTGCCTTGCTGTAGCTTCTCTCCCGCCCCAGTCTTAACCTTCAACAGATCAGAGTGTGCAAAAAGTTATGGACTTGTTGAATCCTGTGGAGGATTCGTTCAGCAATGGAGGAGGAATTTGTTCTGTCCGATTTTCGCTGTGGACTGACCTGAAAGAATGCTTGCAGATGGGAACACAGCTCTCAGTCAAAAGACCACCCTTCTTCAGATTCTGTGATGCAGATTTGGTGCGCAATAAGTTCCTCACCCTGCTGAGTTTATCATCCTGGGATTGGTGTGGCCACCTACCTGTGGCTATGCAAACTGCAGTGTGATGACAACCTTGCATTTTTATGTATATAGGAAGAATTCTTCCTCTCCTCCTCCTCCTCCTCCCACTGTGATGGATATACCCTGTGTGATGAACATATCCTGTCAACAGCACATCATCATTTCGCTTGAGGGTTAGATTTTTTATTATTATTTGTTTCTACCACTGCAAGTAGCCATGTCGGCATTTAGGAAAGGACCCATTCCACAGCAATTTCCCCACCAAAATGGTAACATAAGAAATTATTGCAACTGAGTTATGAGCTACAGTGCTTTTTTCCCTTTAAAATTGTTTAGGGGTGCTCTCATTTTGACTCAAGAAAACCACCATTTTATAGTACAAATCGGGGGAAATAAATACAGTAAATGGACAAAAATACAAAGATTCACAAAATGTTTAGGGGTATGCTTACCCCTGAGTCCCCCCAGAAAAAAACCCACTGACAACGTGTATAAAAATAGGAATACCTATCTAAGTATTTAAACAGAGTATGTCAACGTTGTAATGAAGGATGGAGTCTGATTTGGACAATCACACCAAGGCTATTTGTGGATGAACAAATTGTATGCATTTGGCTCTGCTTTGATTGCATGCATATTTAGTTGAGGAGAAATATATTATTCCCAGAATAATCTGCCTAGACATCTAAAGTTGAATATTGATTGACAATAGCCCTAGCCCTCTTGTCCTTCTAGGTGGCATGACACTGGATCGTGGCTCGAATCGATACAAAGCAATTTCCAATCAAGGGGAAACAGTTGCCTATTGGTTTCTTCTGATCCATTTGCTGATAGGATTCTGCAACCTCCCGTGGATTTCAGCAGCGCAATTGTAGTCTAATTGGGTGACCCCTATGGAGACACACTCAGTAAGCATTCTTGGTACGGTGACATTCTGAATGAAGCAAACCCTTCAGCGTACGTGGTTGCCTGGCTGGTCAGAAAAACGTAAGTACAGAATTTGTAAGAAAAGAGATAGTGCTCTGAATGTATGTGCCAATTATATTCTTACAGCTGAATCCCAAACAATATGAACACGGCGTTATATTGCTTCAAGATTGACCTAAGTTCTCAAGAAAGGCCAACATGAAGTCACCTAGATAATGGCTTTGCACATAGACCCTTATTTGCGAGTCACACATGACTATTCCTTAATTTTAACAAGGCAAAATTTCAACAGGCACAATAACATCTCATCTCATTAAAGATGCAGTGTCTTCTTCTTTTATTTTATTTTAAAGAGAAGAACCCATGAGATGAAGCTCAATGCACAATCAACCTGACAGGGTCACTGTGAGGATTAAGTAATGGGAAAAAAACATGTACACCAGGCATCCCCAAACTGCAACCCTCCAGATGTTTTGGCCTACAACTCCCATGATCCCTAGCTAACAGGACCAGGGGTCAGGGATGGTGGGAATTGTAGTCCAAAACATCTGGAGGGCTGAAGTTTGGGGATGCCTGATGTGCACCATGGAGGACGCATGGGCTAGAAATGTAAAAAAAAAGTAATGAAAGGTAAGGCCTATTACCCCTTCATGGATGACTGCCTTGTCGTGGTGAAGGGGCTTGAATAACTCCAAGAAGCTATGAGCTATGTCGTGCAGGGCCACCCAAGATGGACAAGTCATAGCCGAGAGTTTAGACTAAATGTGATCCACCTGGAGAAGGAACTGGCAAACCACTCCAGTATTTTGCCAAGAAAACTCCATGGACATAAAAAAGGAGAAGCTTTAAGAAGAAAGTGAGAGTTTCCAAGGCATGCTCTGGTTCACGACTAAGACAACTGAACAACAACAAAGGCCTATTAAGGAGACTGTTAAACTAATAGCTGATTTTTTTTTTTTAAAAAAAACTTTGTAGGCTGTTTCTGAGGTCTGAGACCTATATTAAAAGAGCTCCAATTTGTATGCTGGAGAAAAAGTCCACTTCCTCCCCTCCATGTAAAAAAAAAAAAGGTAAAGGACCCCTGGACAGTTATGTCCAGTCAAAGGTGACTATGGCGTTTCGGCGCTCATCTCACTTTCAGGCCAAGGGAGCCAGTGTTTGTCCACAGACAGTTCTCCAGGTCATGTGGCCAGCATGACTAAACCGCTTTTGGCGTAATGGAACACCATGACAAAAACCAGAGCGCAAGGAAATGCCGTTTACTATTTACCTATTTATATACCTATTTTTTTTTAAAAAAAGTTTAAAAATCCTTTATTGATATATTCAAATAAAAATACATGTACACATATAAGTCATGCATATGCATCTACAGAAACCAAAAAATAGATACATATCATTATTAATGTATTTTTACATTAGCAGTAACAACAACAAAAAAGAACTGGAGAAGAGAAAAGAGAAAGAAAGAAAAAGAAAAAGGTAAAGAAAAAAAGAAAAGCAAGGAAAATAAGAAAATAAGGAAGAGAAATAATAAACGGAGTAAATAAAGAGTAAAGAATAAAGAGAGAAGAGAAGAAAGAAACAATTAAGAAAAACTTATATACCATTTCCAAACTTCCACCGCGACTCCGTACAGTAGTTAAGCTAAATAAATATATAATTTCTGTCTTTTTCTTATTGTCATCGTCTTTATGTACCTGTTTACCTACTTGCACTGGCGTGCTTTTGAACTGATAGGTTGACAGGAGCTGGGACAGAGCAACAGGAGCTCACCCCGCCGTGGGGATTTGAACTGCCGACCTTCTGATCAGCAAGCCTATGGGGCTCAATGGTCTAGAGCACAGAGCCACCCGCGTGCCTAGTCCCCTCCATGACACCCACAATGAGGCCAGTTGTCTGGGTGGTAGGGGTGTGCGCTGACCCAGATCCAGTGTTTTGGGCAACTGCCTTCCTCACTCCAAGGTGTTTCTTTCCTCTCAAGAAACAATAAGGAAGGGTGTGTAGCTGTGCTGTAGCAGATAACATGTTGGACTGACAATGGAGAGACCCAAGCTCAAATCCCCATGCCACTGGGTTACCTTGAGCTGATCACTATCTCTCAGCCGAATCTCCCTTGCAAGTCTCGAATGAAAAAGGACAGGGCAGGAACTATGTATTCTACCTTAAGATGGGATAATGGTAACAGGCCATTGTGAGTATGTATGGATATCCACATGGCTCAGCTACCACACACATAACAGGGCACTGATCATCAAACAAATTGGAAGAAGTAAGTCTATGACCCAGGCCTTAGTTCTGGAGAAATATAGAACTTCCTCAAATTCCAATTGGACACACAGAGGGAGCATTCAACTGATTTGTAAATAGGTGAGCTAAAAGGAAGGTAATTGTTCTCTAGTTCCAGTGTGTGTGTGTGTGTGTGTGTGTGTGTGTGTGTGTGTGAGAGAGAGAGAGAGAGAGAGAGAGAGAGAGAGAGAGAGAGAGAGAGAGAGAGAGAGAATGTTCTGCTTTACAATTTAGAATATTCATTTAAACAACCTTAAAATATCAGCGACTTCCCTTCTACTCTTTCCATGGCTCATTTTGCATAACATAAATCCCTGCATATTTTACACAAACTAAATCATTCAGTATTCCATTATTGCATCCATCAAAACTTATTTACACTGTTGAATTTATCTTAATGCTGCCAACGTTTTCAACTATACACAGTTTCCCCCCATATATTCAATAAACATTTTCCAATCTTCTCTTAACATATGTTCTTCTTGTTCTCTTATTCTATAAGTTAGGTCTGCAAGCTGCGCCTATTCCATCAGTTTAAGTTGCCATTCTTCTTTGGTTGGGACCTCGTTCATTTTCTATTTGGGAGCTGACAAAACACGGGTCGCAGTAGTGGCATACATAAATAACCTTTTTTGACACCTGGGAATTTCCATCTGAATTGTCCCCAACAAAAAGGACTCTAGATTTCCCCTCTGGAAAAGTGCTTTTAAACATTCTTTTCAATTCATTATGAATTATTTCCCAGTACCCTTTTACAGGTCCACCACATATGAGAGCACATATCCTACATAGTTTTAGATCCTTTGTAGCAATACCATTTGGCGGTCACAGTATACCTGAAGCCAGAACTCAAGCAGTCTCTCCTTCCACTTCTTTCAAGTCTTGATGTGGTTCTGGCCTCCGGTCTACTCAGCAAACAGCCATGCTGGTGGGGTAGCAGGAGTTTTAGTGCCTCTCCAAACCTGACTGCTGGCTGTTCCCACCTGACCCTGCATTCTAGCCTTTATAAACCAATCAGATTATACGGCATCATATCATCTAGTTTGTAGTTATACCAATTTCTAAATGATGGATCAATCATTCAGTTTATATGTGTAATATCTGGAAGAATGTTTTATTATATTATCAGGTATATCACATAACTATTATTTTATATTCGGTTTACATATGCAAGGCACATTTATTTACCCAACATTCAGCTAATATCTTTAGAAGGTCAACTTTCAGCTTTTCCCCCTTCACATCACTCCACTTTTACTGTCTTCTACCTATACCTCCTCCATCCCATTGGTCATTAACGCATTTCCCTTAGGGGCCATAAACACTTCAAATAGCTGCGCATTAAATTTTGTGCTGTAGTCGCAGCCCATGAAAGCTGTACATCTTGTTTAATTTTAATGTTCATAGAGAAGTATTTCTAAGTGCGTGCAAAAGCCACTGAAACAGAAATAGATATAGAAGACTTGGCATTCTGAACTCTTACCCAACCCTTATGGCAGACGTCTTCACCATTTTTGGGGAGGCAGACCAAAGACAAGGAATGACTTCCACGGCCGTGTCTCATCCTGCAAACTTTATGCAATTGCATTTGTCACAATCAATACATGAGCTCTTGCCCAGAGCACCATACATTTTCAAGGCTCACGTGGAGGTTGTTTGGAAAAAGACTTTCCTATTCGCTGTAATGTTGGAATCACTGGAAGCCTCAGTATACACCCCAGGCTGTGACCACAAACACAAAAGGAAGTGAAATGACAGGTGAAGCTCTTGTGGACAAGGGAGCTAAATGAGAACAAGCAAACTCCCTTCCCCACGAGAGATTTTTGGATCAGGGCAATGAGGCTAAATGAATCATTTTTTTTGCTATGTTTCATACATGAGACACACTGTGTCATATAAATGCACTCCCTACCAATAGAACTGACAGAGGTCTCAAAGTAAGGCAACTTATGAGAGAGCTCAGCTCTGCAAGCGAGAGGGAAGCTTCAGTTGATCAAATGTTTCAGCCCCAGGATGAAGCAGTCAGTCCCATCCTGTTTAAATCTTAGAAATCTGAACTTTGCAAGTGAACAAGGAGTGGGGGCTATCCAGTATCATTAGATCACATGATTTGCAACTGTCCTTCTGCTGGACCGAAGTCATGCTATGCAATGGGCTCCTGGCTCGTAGGGAAATGTATTAGATATAAAAGATCTGTACTGTATTACATTCTGGATATATAACATCCATCACACCTGTTCAAAATGTGTTTGGTTAAGAGCTTTTGACATTCCAGAGAGCAATCCTGGCCAAGTGTAGACAGTATCGCAAATCATATATTCCATTGTATCACTTCTCCTTCGCTCAATCTGTCTGGCCATAGAACCCTAGAATTCTAGAGTTGGAAGGGACACCAAGGGTCATCTACTCCAACCCCTGCAATGCAGGAATCTCAACTAACACATCCATGACAGACGGCCATCCGACCTCTGCTTAAATACAGCCAAGGAAGGAGAGTCCACTACTTTCCGACGGAGACCATTCTATTGTTGAACAGCTCTTCCTATCAAAAAGTTATTCGTGATGTTTAGCTGGAATATCCTTTCACGTAACTTGAAGTCATTGCTGTGCAAAGATTTATAGGTATTAGAGTTTTTGTGCTTGCACCCACCCACCCCAATTCTGGTTTATCCGTTTCTCTGCTCATGTTAATTAGCAACAAGGGCACTTTTTAAGTTCATGTGACAGTTCTCTTGTCGAAGAACTCCTATTCCACTGTGGTAACAGATAAGCAAGAAAAATGTGACTCTCTGCAGAATCTAATCTGCAAAATCTGATGGTTTTTCATTAGTTGATATTATAATTATGCCTCGATTTATTAGGTTCTGTTCTCCCGACCCCCTTTTTTTTGTTTTTCAGGCTTATAGTATGCATACAACACATTTTAATTTCCTTGCTTAGTTATGTCTCATGTGGGAGTAGTGTAGCTGATTTACAACCCAAGATTTTGTGTATTTCCATCAAGATGCTGTTGAGTTAAAAGGGCAATTTGATACAATAATTTATGATGATAAAAAGTCACCACGTGTTGACCTTTCCTCACCTATCCCAAGGTGAAACTTTCTTGTGAGCGTGCAATGCCCTAGTGTCAGATTTATATTTAGCAAACGTCCGTGGAATTATCAGAATGTACCCTTCTTCCAGATGCAGTAAACTGTAAATCTGACCCAGTGGAGGTGCATTTGCAAAAATATCTTTGTCACAAGAGAATGGCAGAGGAAGGTCACCATCTGATGGTTCCCGTCTTTTCTCGTATTATATTAGAAACTCACCATTTGTTGAAGGTATACAGCTGCAATTTAGGCAGCCATAATGACTTGAAAGGAACTAACATTCATGTAATTAATGAAATGTCAGAAACAGATTCCCAGAATAGCTTGAACTAATATAATAAAAATAGTTACCATACTTTTCTGTGTATGTTGTTGTTGTTGTTTAGTCGTTTAGTCGTGTCCGACTCTTAGTGACCCCATGGACCATAGCACGCCAGGCACTCCTGTCTTGCACTGCCTCCCGCAGTTTGGTCAAACTCATGTTCGTAGCTTCGAGAACACTGTCCAACCATCTCGTCCTCTGTCGTCCCCTTCTCCTAGTGCCCTCAATCTTTCCCAACATCAGGGTCTTTTCCAAGGATTCTTCTCTTCTCATGAGATGGCCAAAGTATTGGAGCCTCAGCTTCAGAATCTGTCCTTCCAGTGAGCACTCAGGGCTGATTTCCTTCAGAATGGATAGGTTTGATCTTCTTGCAGTCCATGGGACTCTCAAGAGTCTCCTCCAGCACCATAATTCAAAAGCATCAATTCTTTGGCGATCAGCCTTCTTTATGGTCCAGCTCTCACTTCCATACATCACGACTGGGAAAACCATAGCTTTAACTATACGGACCTTTGTAGACAAGGTGAATAAGACTATGGTTTTTTTTTAAATTTAACAATCATGCTAAAAAGTGGGGGTCGTCTTATGCATGGGTAGTGCATAGGGTGGACGTTTGATTGGTTGGTGCCGTGTCTGCCAGCGGCTATTGTGCGTGTTATTGGTTGCTGCGTCAATGGGTGGTGTTGATTGGCTGACGCTCCGGTAGTTGGGCAGGCAATTGGCAGCTTCTGCTGGAGATGGGACAGACAGGAGGCAGGTTTTGTGATGCGTGCGGGTGAGCGATTTTTGGCTACCCCCCCCCCCCCAAAGCAACTTGGGCTCCCTCTCTCTCTAGCATCAGACAGCAAAGAGAGTGAAACAAAAGACAATAGTTGAATATCACGGAACACAGTAACACAAACATCCTGTCTCCATCACTTCCCTCTCTGTGTAATTAAAACATACACCGTCATGTGATAGACAACAATCCCATGACTGCAGACACGGGGAATGAATCAGCTTGGAAAATATTTGGAAGAATAGAACATCCGAAATGAAATGCATATAGATTAAATAAATGTAAACTAGCACAATGAGAATGGTTAGAAGGCAGTTCACGGTGGGTGTGTTCACGTTGGGTATGTGTGTACAGGTAATGTATGTTTTATAGATATGTATTGTATTGTATTGTTTGATATATGTGTTGTATGTTTATAGATTCTGATGTAAAATAAAGGTATTTAAACCTCAAAAGGGGGGGGGGGGTTTAAAAAGAAAAGAAAAGAAAAGGCATACCCGCCAACTTCATTTCAGTTATTGAGATTAGATTTACAAGTCAGCCGTCCTGGAGAATGAATAGAAGTGGATTTGCAAAAGTAAATAAATGCGTTCAGAAATGTGCTAGATGTCTGAAAGACAAGGAAATTATTATTGAGAGACTATATCTCCACTAACAGTGCATTGGAAACCTCCCAGGGCAGCGCCCATTAGCTCTAGCATCCCTACTCGCAAATCTACACATCAGGTAAGACCAATCGTTCTATTTACCATGTGGGATGCTGGTGCCAATGGGATGGGACATACCACAGCGGATGAAAAGAAAACGGGTGGGTCCCAGATCTGCAGATGCACTGATTATCCACCTGGCTTGGGGCAGGACCTGACAGGCTCCATTAAGGATTGCTGCTGCTACTGCTGCTGGGCAGAGAAGGCTCCTTTTTTGTTTTGTTTTTAAATTGCTTTTAATTTTTTATCTACGTCATTTTAAATTGTGATTGATATTAATGCTGTATTCTTAGTTTTAGATTTTATGATTTATGCGGAAATTGTTTTCCGTTTGGTTGTGTACATTTTGATGTGTTTCCTTTATTATTTATGACTTTTGTTATGTTGGTAATTATGTAAATCTTTGTCATGTTGTAAGCCGCCTTGAGCATTGTTTTAACTATGGAAAGGTGGCATACAAATAAAATGATGGTGTTGATGATGATGATACCTGATGGAGTACAGTACAGCCAAAGACGGCCTCAGCTGCAGGCCTGCAAGTCCAGTTTATAATGTCTGATAAAAGCAAACATTAAGGTCTGGTTTCAGTGGCAGCTGACACTGAAATGCACACATATAAATTCATAGAATCATAGAATTGTAGAGTTGGAAGGAACCACAATGGTCTTCTACTCCAACCTCCTTCAATGCAGGAAACTTTTGCCCAATGTGGGGTTTGAACCCACAACCCTGAGATTAAGAGGCTTATGTTCTACCAACTGAGCTATTTAACAATTGGTAACTGTGAGTGCTGTTTATGCTTACAGTTTGGGAGGAATAATAATAATAATAATAATAATAATAATAATAATAATAATACCTTTATTGCCAATGTACAACCTGTGTACAATGAAATTAACTGAGCCTCCCTCCCCAACCACCCAAACACTCAATCTCATTGCACTCTGTGTGTTTATCGCACAACACACCACCTCACAAGTCAGTTGCGCTATGTTATTTTCCGTTCAGCAGCCTAACAGCCCATAGATAGAAGCTATTTTTTAGCCTGTTGGTACGACTGATTATACTTCTATATCTCCTGCCCGAGGGTAGAAGATTAAAGAGGTGCTGGCCGGGGTGTGAATCGTCCCTGAGAATTTGTCTCGCTCTCCTAAGGCATCGATCCCTTGCGATGTCATCTAGCGGGCTCAGGGGACAGCCCATGAGATCATGTGCTGTGTTCACCACCCTCTGTAAAGACTTTCTGTCCGTGGCTGTCAAGCCAACAATACCACACTGTGATACAATATGAGAGGACACTTTCTATTGTGGACCAGTAGAAGGAGGTCATCAATTGTTGTTTAACATTATTCTTTCGCAAGACCCTGAGGAAATGGAGTCTCTCTTGGGCCTTTCTGACCACCTGAGTTGTGTTGATTTTCCAAGTGAGGTCCTCACGGAGGTAAACTCCCAGGAATTTAAAGGAGACTCTCTCCACACAGCCCTCCCCAATGTAAAATGGGGCAGGTTCCCCTCTTTTCCTCTGGATGTCCAACACATAGCTGCCAAGTCTCCCGCTGGTAAATGAGGGATCAGCAGCGGTGTGGCATTGGAAGTCGCTTCTACGCATGTCTGGACATGCGTAGAAGCAACTTCCGGTGCCGGCGCTGCCCGATTTCTGGTGCCCAGGCATGGGCAGAGCGGCACCCGAAATGGAGCTCTCTGGCAGGTAGGAAATCCCAGGGATTTCTGGGATTTTTTTCTATTTGGGATAACAGCGGGAAATGGATTAAAATCCGGGGGTTTCCTGCGTAAAATGGGAGACTTGGCAGCTATGGTCCACTACCGTCTCCTTTGTCTTACTAATACACAAGGTAAGCTCTGTGGGGAAAATGGCTGAGCACCTTATCCTCTTTGTTCCAATGTAATTTTTACTATGATGCTTAAAGGAAATAGTTTGTTAATAGTTATTAGAATTAATACCATACCTGCCAAGTTGCTGTCGAAGAAATAAGGGACCGGGCGGAAGTAGCAGACCGGAAGTAGCGCTGCCGCCATTTTGGAACTGGGCGGAACATACTCAGAAGTGACTTTTGATGCTGCTTTGCCCAGTTCCAAAATGGCCACCACACCAGAAGTCGCACTGCAGCCATTTTGGAACTGGGCAGAGCAGCATCAAAAGTCGCTTCTGAGCATGCTCCACCCAGTTCCAAAATGCCCGCCGCTTCAGAATAAACCGGGGAAAAACAAAAAAATCTGTTTTTCCAGCTAGGAACAGCTGGAAAAACGGGGATTTCCCGGGGAATACGGGAGACTTGGCAGCTATGATTAATACTGTCTTTTTTAAAACCACTTCAACAAATATTTTTAGCTCCTCCTTGGGGACCGGGGTGGGAGAGATGGCATTCAGTATAATGGAATGGTTTCACAAATTGTGAGAGTAAACTGACATTTCTTGTGCAGGGAGAAAGACTTTAAAGAAAAGGGTTTGCTGAAAACTGGATTTTATTATTATTATTATTATTATTATTATTATTATTATTATTATTTTACTATGTACTGGAATTTCAAAGATAAAAATGATAAGAACTCATATGCTTTGCTTTCAGCATTGTAATCAGGATATAGTAAATAAACAAATATTTAATGGAAGAAAGAATTAAAACTGGATCCAGCCACCTAAACAGCAGATGCTAAGCAAGTTGAGGAAAGAGGAAAAAGAGGGGTGTATTAACAGAGGAATCCGCACAAAATGTCACTACCGCTCAGAAAATAGTGCTGGCTCTGAGCAAACAAGCATAATCCTTCGACAAGAAAGAGGTTTGCTTTCTAATCAACAAAAGAGTGACATCGCAGAGTCTGTTTCACTGCCACTGAGTACTGTTGATAGCTCTGCTCCAGACTTCAAAGTTCCCTTTTTCACTAAAAAATACTCTTGTATTCCTTTGAAATCCCTCAAGTTCACAAACCAAGAACCATTCTTAATCCATGCTTTGATCTGAATTTTCAAGATACCGGACCATTGATCCCCCAACCCCTCACTTCACTGTTTGCTGATGATATTTCTTGAGCTTCTTGCCGCACAAGCTCATGCGCTCCCTGCTCATCGGCGGCTGGATTTTGAAGCCTGCATTCCGCACATATACTTTTCAATCAACCTTTTGCAAAGTTAACCTTCAGATTTAAAAATTCTCAAGAGCATAACTTTGGTTTAATGACACATAGAGAAACTTTGGGAAGGGGGGCAGGGACAGTGATATTTTCTGATAATGCGTGCGTGCAGATGTTGAGTTTAATAACTTTGTGATTCCAGGAGTTTAAGCAGGCAAGCACATTGATCTTTTTTTAAAAAAAAATGAAAAAGTTTTGTATACATTTATCATCATCATCATCATCATCATCATCATCATCATTTTTTAGTCTTATAGTTCAGTAACTTAAAGCACAATCTAGCTGTGTCTACTTAAAAGTAAGTCCTAATAAATTCAATGGGACTTACTCCTAGGTAAAAGGATTGCAGCCAAAATTGGAGGAATGTGCTTGCCAGCAACTTATGCAGAAATGTGTGTTATTCACAATGACTGTGTCTGCAAAAGGAGGCTGTAGGGTAGGGGTCCCCAGACTACAGCCCGGGGGCCATATACGGCCCAGAGGCTCTTTTATGTGACCCTCGGGGATCCCCGCCACCCGCTCTTACTGGCGCGGCGCGGCAGTAAAAGTGACAGAAATAGCTTGTGGGCACACGCAAGTGTCATTTCTGGTGTACTTCCGGGTCGGAGGAGGCTTCTGCACATGCGCACAAGCTATTTCCGACGCTTTCCAGGTCGGGAGTGTGCCAGAAATAGCGTTTGCGCATGCACATGGGTGCACACAGCCACGCGCTCCCATGCCCCGGCATCCCTGCGCGCACTCCCCCACCCTCCGGCCCACCACGCAATCGGCGCGGCGGGCATCCGGCCCGAAGCAGGGTAAGTTTGGGGACCCCTGCAGTAGGGCATTTGTTATGAAAGACATGAGTGATGAATTGTTATGGATCAGATTCATTTCCATTACCCCATTCATCTCTTATTTGGTGCTTGGGCTGCTTATCTTTATCTGGGGGCACCATCTTAGAGTGGCGGCAGATTCTGGCGAGTAGGGAATGATGCAATGGAGGCCAGTGTCTTATGGCCAGTATCGGAAGTAAGGTTCACCATGCTGCAAAAGAGGGCACCTTCTTGTTCTTTGCCTCAGGCAGCAAAATGCCTTGGCACCAGCGTCTCTTGTCAGCCACCTCCTTTTCATTTTCCCAGATTGCCTTGGGCACCACATAATTACAGGGCATTTTTCAGGGGGGAAATGGCAGGTGCCAGTAGGGGATGCACCTTTTGTGTGGTGGCTCCCCTCCTCCAATCAGGAGAGCATAAGGTGTGGAGGATGCTGGGAAAATAAAATGTTGGCCACCACAAAGCAGATGCCAAAATGTCGCCTCTGCCACAAGAGATGGCAGTGAATATTTTTATAAAGCAATGAAATAAGTAACAAAAATAACGTGAGAGAAGGAGAGAGACGCGGCGCAGCCTCTCAGCTAGTGAAGCGCAGTCCTGGCCAGATCGCCGGAACCCTGCACTCGCTTGGCGCCCTCCCAGCGCCCGGCGCCGTGGTTCTCCGCGCCACTAGCCTCTATGGCTAGGACGGGCCTGGCTAGGAAGCTAGAGGGAGTCTAGTTATCAGGGACAGTTTTTTATTCTGCTTTGGTCCCAATTTCTTGTTGTATTCAGTAGTCTATTGCATCTGTACTCCAAACCTTATGAATTCTACCCCTTCTTTTAAAAACTTTTAACTCTAGCATTTTCCCACACAGCTTTTTCTCATATTGTGCAACCAAAATAAAGTCTGCAGATGAAGAACATTTATGCAAGCATGTCTAACTCATTTCTTTCCAATTACAGAATTTAGGTTACAGATTTGGGGCCTTTTTAATTTGGAATTTCAGAGTCCTGAAATTAACAGCCTTCATTTCAGAAACAAATGGAGACCAGTGGCTTAAGAAAAAATATATATGGCTGCATTAAGTTTTGAAGCCAGTGCTTTAGCTGGCATGAATTAGTGTAACCCACACTGAAATAAAGTACAGCGTTTACAGTTTAGCTAATCTCATTTTCTTTTCTCAATTATAGTCTTTGGGGAAGGCATTCATTTTAGCACCTCTGCTTCCAGACTGGTGTGTTTCCACTTTTAATGTCACATTTAAATGCAGAAGCATATCAATAATTGCAGAATATCACATCCTAGCCTTGTACTGCCTAAAATGTATTCAGGTATGTCATCATAACATAAAAGATGTATTCCCCCAATGACATTACGCTTTGCAGATTTTTGCCTGGTGCAAAGGTGCAGTTATAAAAACAAAATAAATATACTCTGATAGGGAATGAGGAGGGATGAGATAATGGCCAAGGGGGAAAAAAGCAAGATGAATACCATTTAACCCCAATTACGAGAAGTGTTTGTACCTCTTTATTATTTTTGCATGCAAATATCAGGAAGTAGGGTGTAGAGGGACTGTACCCAAGTGGTAATATGGAGGGTACTCCCTCCTTGCACAAAGGGCAGTATCCTAAAGGTGACGTCATCTTGAAGGTGAGAACCGAGGTTCAAAGCAGCCCTGGAGCTCAATGGGTGGGATTAAAAGGCTGTTATATCTAAGCCTGTCTCTTCATAATCTTCTTAAGTCCTTGAATTCCTGAAAGTCCACATAAAGGTAAAGGTAAAGGGACCCCTGACCATTAGGTCCAGTCGTGACCGACTCTGGGGTTGCGCGCTCATCTCGCATTATTGGCCGAGGGAGCCGGCGTACAGCTTCCAGGTCATGTGGCCAGCATGACAAAGCCGCTTCTGGCAAACCAGAGCAGCACATGGAAACGCCGTTTACCTTCCCGCTGTAGCGGTTCCTATTTATCTACTTGCACTTTGACGTGCTTTCGAACTGCTAGGTTGGCAGGAGCTGGGACCAAGCAACGGGAGCTCACCCCGTCACAGGGATTCGAACCGCTGACCTTCTGATCAGCAAGCCCTAGGCTCAGTGGTTTAACCCACAGTGCCACCTGGGTCCACGTATTTGGGGGCAAAGTCACAGCTCAGTGGTAAAGCAAGTACGCACATTTTCATTCCGCAGGTAGGGAACATAGGGCTGCTGTATTTCACAAAGTGAAAATCCAGGCACAAAAGTTGTCGAGCTGTTTCTTGCAGCTATTTTAAATGAAATTCGCCAAAATCTACACTTCTGATATGGACTGCCATACGTCCGGATTTCCCCGGACATTTCCCAGCTATGTCCAGGAAATTCCAGATGTACGGAACATCTTAAGGGAACATCTCCTGTCCAGAAACCACTGGGATGATGCTCTTGCCAAGTCAGTGTTGGCGATTCTGAGGAAGATGTGCCGAAGCATGCTTCCTATATTCCTATTTTCTTTCATTTGCCCTTTCTAGATTTTTGGTGTTTTCAGCACCTTTATTCAGTAATTTTCTAGCATCACTGCCTGATGCTTCTAGGGAGCAGGTGATTGTTCATTTGAAAGATTAAAGCCCAGGAAGAGATTCTGAATTATGTCATCAGTAAAACCATAAATTATTACAGGAAGATATAACCTCTCCTCCCCTAGTTATCAGCCCAACAGATGCCCTTATAACTCTTTGGTTCTTTGATACCTTCATGTACATTATTGTCAGGCTGATTGACAGTAAGAAAGATAAAACAACAAAACAGAGATAAATCATCGGGAACAGAAACTAAAGGAGATAACAAAAATGCCACAGGGATTGCAAATGGGGCAGGGACAAACAATGGAAATGATAAATATGATAACTTGCATATCAATGAGTCTCAAATAATGCTTAGTTGTTACTCACACTTGCATAGATCTACTTGATTGAGGTAATTTACATACTCTGAAGGTCATTCCCCATGGAAAGCTGTGATAAAACACTCCGATTATGGCAGATATGTCTCCATTCAGGGGGCAGGAAGCCAAGCCCTGTGAAAAGCTCCAGAGATGGAGGCAGAAGCAATTCCAGAGATAACTCTGCTAACCTGGGCTCACTGTGAACAGGATACCTGTGTGACTGGGCTTTATTGTAGACCCAGAGTCGGCCAAACCATGAGGCAAGATGAGGCAACTGCCTCAGGTGGCAGGATCCACAGGTGCAGTAGATTACAATGTAGATATTGTTATAGTTTTTTTGGGGGGGGTAAACTCAAGAAATTAATGAATGGTAGGATTTTGATTATTTGGGATGAGAAGGGAGAAATACAAGCTGCAGATGAATTCCTGGGCTAGCCTATGAAAAGCAACCTGGCCAAGCTAGAGTCATTAAGAAACAATACAGGGCCATAGAGGACCATTGGCAAGATGATGACGACGACAACAACGATGATAGTTTATTGTTTATAACCCAACCATCTGGCTTGTTTCCCCAGCCACTCTGGGCGGCTCCCAACAGTTAAAAACACGATAAAAAATAAAACATTAAAAACTTCCCTAAACTGGGCTGCCTTCATATGCCTTCTAAAAGTTAGATTTTTTATTTCCTTGACATATGAGGGGAGGGCGTCCCATAAGGCGGGCACCACTACCAAGAAGGCCCTGTGCCTGGTTCCCTGCATCCTCACTTCTCACAGTGAGGGAACCATCAGAAGGCCCTTGGAGCTGGACCCTAGTGTCTGAAATGAATGATGTGGGTGAAGACGCTCTTTCAGGTCTAACAGAGAACTGTTTCCCTTCCCTGAGGTGTGAACAGAGACTGGGGGTGTAAGGGGACAGGAAAAGAGAGGATTTTTAGCAAGGTGTTCTGGGAAGAAGAAGAAGAAAAGATTGGGATCCTTCTTGGGCAGGCTGGCTGAAGGCGGGCTGGGAGACATGCCTTGGACTCCAAGGCTGCACTGCTGTGGGGGACAAGCCTCTCTTGAAGTGACCATTCATTTCAAGATCTGGACTTCCTCCATTCAGACTGAAGGTGTAAATAGGTAAATACATCATATTTCTTAAAGCTATGGCAGTCTCCGCTGTGTCTCAATTCTCCAAAGGAACACAGACGCTGGGTGACTGCCTGGAACCCCCCTAGGATCTTGCTATCGCTCGGCAGAGAGAGAGGGAGGCACCCAACTTTTGTAACAATATTTATTTCCCCCCTTCTTCCTGATGTGGATCTTCACTCACACACCATTGTGTGGTTTGTCTCAGGTGCCAAAATGCCTGTTTAGACAACTCACTTCATACATTCATTGCAGTGTATCATGACTAGGGATGGAGGAGAAATGAGGTCTCGTTCACCTTTAAAGGCAAATCTACTTATTTTACATTTCCCGAATCAATGCATGAACCGAAACACAGCTATCCTTTGAAATCAGTGCTTCTTTGAATTCTGCAGTGCAGTTCGCCAGCCATGTAATGTGTGCAAATATGTGCCTAGAGATGCCAATATTAGTGAAAATGTGTTACATAAGGGAAAGCTGTTTGGCGAAAATGTGAATATTATGCAAAACTGTTTTCAAATATGAATATATTTGGAGAAATATGTAGGAGATTAGTGGTAAATTGGAGTTATGCCCATGGAGAGGCATTGGTTAGATAACATAAAATATTGAGCTAATAGAACTTCATGTTTTCCACCTTATTTAAACTTTTTCACACAATTACATTGGACACTGGTACAAGTTTGGTTTCTTTTTCTTTTTCCAAAGTTTGTGAGAACCCATTCTTTAAAGCTGAATTGGAGCAAATAGCAATCCGGGGAAATCCCAAATTGCCCTTAGTTGCACTTCAACTTTAACAAGTGGGTTTTGGGAGGGAAATCTCCAGAGCAAAAATTAAAATTAAAAAGCACTCAAAGACACAGACCAGGAAAGTGTGGGCTGTACCTGGAAAACACAGAGGACACGAAAGTGTGTATAAGCCTTCAGTCCTCTTGCATCTTATAAGAATATATATTCCAGTAACTTTAAATTCAGCAACTGAAATCAAACCATGGGGGTGGGTTGTGTGGGATTCTTTTTCAAACTTGCCAGCAACACTTAAATCAACATCGCTGTGCAGAAATCGTACATTACATAAAATAAACCCCACCGTTTATTTTAATCAAATCTATTTTGAACTGAATTAGTCTCAGTAACCAAAGCCGAACCCAGCTGAGCACACACGCTGCAAAAAGAAATGGCATTATTGTGCAGAAAATTAGCTGGGAATTCATTATATCTTTTAAATAATTTAAGTCACATTTTGTCATGGGGGGAAAAAAAAAGAAAAGAAAAACATAAATAGCTAATCGAGATCAAGATTACAAGCTCCAGTAATTTAACAGAGCTGTAACTTTGCAACAGAAGTTGTTAACCTCGCTGGTGTTTTCACATCATCATTTGAAACCATTGCCATTAATAAGAGATTGACATTCTGCAAAGAAAAGAGCTGCTGTGCTCCAAATAAGCTATGGTGGGTGAAGCAGTCTCATATTTAATTGCACATCATTTTTTAGCACGGTCTACAAATTCTACAGGGCAGGCTTAAGCAGTATGTGGACCGAGAACTCCCAGAAGTGGAAGCTGGATTTCGAAGGGGCAGAGGAACCAGAGAACAAATTGCAAACATGCGCTGAATTATGGAGAAAGCTAGAGAGTTCCAGAAAAAAACCATCTACTTCTGCTTCATTGACTACGCAAAAGCCTTTGACTGTGTCGATCACAGCAAACTATGGCAAGTTCTTAAAGAAATGGGAGTGCCTGATCACCTCATCTGTGATGGCCTGGAACTCTGGAAAGATGCTACAAGTCAGAGCACATAGTGCCGAGCTACATGGACCAAAGATATGACTGACAGCTTCCCCACATTTCTGTGTTCATGAATCATAGGCTTAAAAGGAATCTTGAAGGTGGACATGTAAAGCAGCTAAAGGCTTCTGGGAGATGACATATAATGAGATGAAAACAAGTGTTTCTTTTAGGAATAATTGAGTCGGGCATCCCCAAGGATCAAAGGAATTCATTTCTTTATGCAACTACTGCAACCTGAATTTTATACACCGGAAAATGGAGGGAGGGAGCAGTCCCAACGAGAGAGGAGTGGCAGTTGAGGATGATGGAACATGCAGAACTGGCAAGTCTAAGCAGTAGAATGAGAGAACAAGAGGAAAGGGTATTTCAGAAGGATTGGAAAGTGTTTGTAGAGCAGCAGCTCAAAAAGCCAATGCAATTATGGGCTGCATCAATAGGAGTATAGCATCTAGATCAGGGGTCCCCAGACTTACCGGCATTTGGGCCGGTTCCCACCACACCGATTGCGCGGCGGGCCGGATGGCGGGGGAGTGCGCGCCCGTGCGCATGTGCACGGGCGCTTACTGGCGCGGCGGCACGCTTCCAGGGTGGGAAAAGCGCCGAAAATCCGTTGTGAGCATGCGCGTGGGCCTCCCCCGACCCGGAAGTGCACCAGAAATGACTTCTTCCGGGTCGGGAGAGGCCCATACGCATGCGCACAAAGGATTTTCGGCGCTTTTTTCCCAACCCGGAAGAGCGCTGTCGCGCTGCGCACCGTAAGAGCGGGCGGCAGCGGCGGGCGGCGGGGGTCGTCGCGGGCCGGATTGGCAGGCTAATTGGGCCGCATCCGGCCCCCGGGCCGTAGTCTGGGGACCCCTGATCTAGATCAAGGGAAGTAATAGTACCACTATCTTCTGCTCTGGTCAGACCTCACCTGGAGTACTGTGTCCAGTTCTGGGCACCACAGTTCAAGAAGGAGACTGACAAGCTGGAACGTGTCCAGAGGAGGGCAACCAAAATGGTCAAAGGCCTGGAAACGATGCCTTATGATGAACGGCTTAGTGAGCTGGGTATGTTTAGCCTGGAGAAGAGAAGGTTAAGGGGTGATATGATAGCCATGTTCAAATATATAAAAGGATGTCATATAGAGGAGGGAGAAAGGTTGTTTTCTGCTGCTCCAAAGAAGCAGACACGGAGCAATGGATTCAAACTACAAGAAAGAAGATTCCACCTAAACATTAGCTAGAACTTCCTGACAGTAAGAGCTGTTCGGCAGTGGAATTTGCTACCAAGGAGTGTGGTGGAGTCTCCTTCTTTGGAGGTCTTTAAGCAGAGGCTTGACAGGCATATGTCAAGAATGCTTTGATAGTGTTTCCTGCTTGGCAGGGGGTTGGAGTGGATGGCCCTTGTGGTCTCTTCCAACTCTATGATTCTATGAAGAATCATTGTAAACAGGTTAAAACCTTGGAGTAAATTCAGCAGTCTAGGTTATATTGAGATAAAATGAGAAAGAGGGGCTACAGAGTGACTAGAACATGCAGCAGCAATAATTGTCGGAGGAAGCCATGGAAGGGTGGAAGGGAAGTCGATGTTTAATGTACTGTTATTATGAATGTGGAAAAATTGCAATGATGAAAATCACAAATTTAAAAAAAGGATCTTGATGGTTATCTAATGCAACCTCTGCTCAGTGTTGGATCTGCAATGCAGGATGCAACTGCAGCACCTCTAACCCTTGCTGGAAATCTCTTTGGATGAGGCAGTGACAAATGCAGGCTGACTCTTGTTTCATAGTACCATAGAATTGTAGAGTTGGAAGGGGTCACGAGGGTCTTTTGGTCCAACCCCCTGCAATAGACTCAGTCACCCACGCAACTGCTCACAACCACACACACAAAACTCAACAGATGTCAAAAATCCATGGCAACCTCTTTGCTTTCTTTTTCTTTGTAAATTACCAACATTTATAGAATCATGACAAATCTACCGCCTTGGCTTTTAGGACCGTTACTGAACACACTGATGCATTATTATTATGTGAGGTGCAGTGAGGTCACATAATTTCCGTCTCACAACACAGATTTACAAGCATTGCTGTTGCTTAAGCCACACTATAATCTTGTCCTCCAGTGCTCTCACCTGCTGAGAAGCAAAGCTTCCCGAAAGTATATTTGAAATACCTTAAGGGCTTAAAAACATACAGCTACAATCCTTGTCCTTAATATTATATTTTACTGTTTTGTTTTCCACCTTACAACAGCTTGCTAGGTGCAAAGCACGGTGTTGTGTGTGTGTGTGTGTGTGTGTGTGTGTGTGCCTGCGTGCCAGCCACCATTGCATTGCTTATTTTTCAAAGCAAAGTGAATGCATTTACATATTTTTTTCTTCAGATATGGAGATTGACTATACTGCCTGTCTAGAAATAGCTGTGATTGCTGTACTGAATACTGATATTCTGTGATAGATAGGCCTAAGCAAGTGATTCCAGTTGATCTATAAACCTATAATAAAACAGCATGTTATGTATTTGTAGTGCAATTCTATGCAAATGCTATACATGGAAACGTAGGTGCCAACTCCCTGGGGCCCTGGGTGCCTGAGCACCCACAAAATTCCCCATGAAGGGGCCTGGCACCCATAAATTTTGGTCCCAAGGCCATGCACTCTGCATGGCACCCATGCCCCAAGGCACCCCACAGTTGTGGTGCCGAGCTGGGACTCCTGCACAGAAATAAGCCTCACTGAGTTCAAGTGGGCTTACTCTCAGGCAAATGTATCCAGAATTGTGGACTTTAATCACAAGGGAGGATGAAATCTAAGGCTCAGCGGTCTTAGTCTTTGAGACTCCTTCCCAGGCCACACCCACTCTCTCCTGACCACACCCCACCATACCTGCCAAGTCCTGGACTGCAAAATCCGGGATCGGTGACCGCGTGACACCGGACGTTGCGTGACACCGGTGTTGATTTGCCCATGGGCACCAAAAATGGCCGGCGCCGGCAACGGAAGTCGCGCCTACGCATGTCCGGAAGTGCATAGATGCAACTTCCGGTGTCGCTTTGCCCATCTTTGGGCACCGAAAATGGCCGGACATGCGTAGACGCAATTCGTGGTGCCCATAGATGGGCAAAGTAGGGGGGGGGGAAATGGCCACAGGCAGGAGCGGAATAAGGGAGAATAACGGGTGAGGAACCGATACGGGGGACTGCCGGGAAATGGTACGATAAAACGGGGGTTTCCTGGGTGATACGGGGTACTTGGCAGCTATGCACCCCACACAAGCCCTGCCCCATGCCTTGCTTGAGTGTTTTTGCTTATCCGGAATATTTCCTTGAACTGTGCCTTTTGGTTGCCACGGAGGAGATGTGTGCATAGAAACCTCTGGCACAACTGGCTGAAATGTTGCCAGTTGTGCAAAGGGAAGAGCTGCATGCAATGGTCCTCCGACTTTTGCCCCTAGATTTGCCCACCCCTAACATGTAGTGCTTGGAAGTTTGCCGAAGACAGAATGCAGCTCGGAGCTGCTATGTATACCATGGGTCGGCAAACTAAGGCCCGGGGGGGGGGCGGATCTGGCCCAATCACCTTCTAAATCCGGCCCATGGATGGTCCAAGAATCTGTGTGTTTTTACATGAGTAGAATGTGTGCTTTTATTTAAAATGCATCTCTGGGTTATTTCTGGGGCATAGGAATTTGTTCACCCCCCCAAAAAAAAATCTGCCCCCCCCCACTTACCTTCCAAGTCCCGGACTGCAGAATCCGGGACCGGCAGCCGTGTGACACCGGAAGTTGTGTCGACGTAACTTCCGGTGTCGCTTTGCCCTTCTATGGGCACAAAAAATGGCCGTCGCCGGCTTCGAAAGTCGCTTGTATGCATGTCCATGTCAGGAAGTGCGTCAACGCAACTTCCGGTATTGCTCCGCCCATCTATGGGCACCAAAAATGGCCGCCGCCGACACCGGAAGTCGCTTCTATGCACTTCCGGACATGCGTAGATGCAACTTTTGAAGCCAGCGGTGGCCATTTTTGGTGCCCATAGAAGGGCAAATCAGAAAGAAAAAAATGGCCGCCGGCAGGAGAAAATAACGGAGAAAAACGGGAGACGAAGTGATACGGGGGACCACCGGGAAAAGGTAAGTAAAAACGGGGGTTTCCCGGGGAAAACGGGGTACTTGGCAGCTATGCCCCCCACAAGGTCTGAGGGACAGTGACAGTGAATTGGCCCACTGCTGAAAAAGTTTGAGGAGACATAGACACAACTGTGTCATTACTGACTCAGTGTAGAGAAGCTTCATTTCTTTCTTAGCAGAAGCTTAGCTGAGCTAAGAGCTTCAAAACAATGCAAGAGCTACAACTGAAAAACAAAGAGCTAGTGTAGGTAGGTAATTCAATTCAATAAATATATAAATTTCTATTCTGTTCCCAAAGGAACTTGGGATGGCAAGCAATAAATAGCAAAGTAATACTCAAAATAAATAAATAAATGTTTTAGACCCTGGACTTTTTCTTTTTTTTTTAAAAAAAAAAGAGCTTAATTGCCAGGGCCTCATCCTCCTTAGATGGCAAACAAAATAGTTCATCACTCATTGCAAAGGACTTGAGCAAAGCTTCAGCATCTAATGTTCTTTTAACTTCCACCCTCCTCCATCCACACCTCAATTTCAGCAGTGTGGATGACCTCTTTATGTGACCAATGAAGAAGACTCTGTGGTCCATGGAAGAACCAGGTGTTAAATGGATTTTGCTTAAAATATCCATCCCTTCCAGTTCTGAATTCGCCCAAGCTCAACTGCTTATAGGTCCTGGGGTAAAGAATGGTCTGACCATTTCAGCACTTAAAAGACAGAACAAGAACAATGTTTGAGCCGCTGTTGTATTAGAGGTACCACTTTCAGGTGAGATGAAAACGCGTGAAATCATGGTTGCTCATGATCTTGTCACATTTTGTAAAATTGGAGGGTATTATCCTCAATGTCCTGGTCAAATTCAAACACTCATTTTTACAGCTTGCCAGTCTAAGCATCTTGCTTTTTGAAAGGGATGCAAGATTGCTCAGTCTTTGGGCAAATGGTCAAAATCTTGATGGCTTCTGCTACTGGCAGAAGCAGAGAGAAAGGATGATTTGCAGCAGAGAAGCTGTGGGTAAGAGTTGGTTTAATCAGAAACTTTTCTTTTGAACAATGCCTTATAGAATTCTAAAAATATAGAAATGGGTAAAATGGAGCGTAGAAGTATCAGGTTCGGTTGCTGACACACCAATTAAAAGGGTACTGAGTAGCAAGGGTTGAAAGATCCAAACTTTGGAGTGCCTCTCAAGTCAGAACAGGTCACATCATCATCATCATCACCGTCACTTTTAATTTGTATACAGTCTTTCTATCTTACAATTCCCAAGGAGGTTTACAAGCTGAAGAAACAAAGAATGTACACCTTATAACAATCTATTGCAATACAAAAATGTTATAATAAAACATAACTTTAAAACAATCAACCTACATCAAATAAAATACAGTGGTACCTCGGGTTACAAACACCTCAGGTTTGCTAACCCGGAAGTAGTACCTCAGGTTAAGAACTTTACCTCAGGATGAGAACAGAAATTGAGTGGCGGTGGTGCGGTGGCAACGGTACCTCAGGTTAAGAATCATTTCAGGTTAATAACACACCTCTAGAACAATTTAAGTTCCTAACCAGAGGTACCACTGTAACATTCAACCATCATTAAAATAGTGTAGATTGATATTAAATATCAGCATATAAAAATTGAACACAAATCTACTCTTAACAATTACAATAAATAATTTCCAAACTACAATCAATAAAACCACGACAAGGCACAGTGCATAAAATAATACAATACAAACTGAGAAGCAGAGACTGGAGGGTGAGGCAAGGCAGGTGGAAGGAGGCATTGCCTGATGAAGTCTCTCAGGCTGTAGAGATGGATTAATTGTCTACAGTGGTACCTCTACTTACGAATAACTCTACTTACGAATGTTTCTACTTACGAACGGAGCTCCGTCCGCCATCATGATTGCGGTTTAGATAGGCTTTTTTCCACTTACGAATTTTTAGCTAGGGTTGATTTGACTTACAAATCCCCCCCCCCCAATGCTGCTGCCAACCTAGTAGTTTGAAAGCACACCAGTGCAAGTAGCTAAATAGGTACTGCTGTGGTGGGAAGGTAAATGGCTTTCCCATGCACTCTGGTTTCCATCACGGTGTCCCGTTGCACCAGAAGCAGTTTAGTCATGCTGGCCACATGACCCAGAAAGCTATCTGTGGACAAACACCGGCTCCCTCGGCCTGAGAGTGAGATGAGCACTGCAACCTAATAGCCGCCTTTAACTGAACTTAACCGTCCAGGGGTCCTTTACCGTTACCTTTATCTAAACCTATAAATTCAGTATAAATATTGCATTTTTGTCTCCATTTTTATTGAATTTGTTTCACTTGCAAAATGAGAGATGGTGGCATTTTTCATCTCATTCCAGCATATTTTTCAGGAGCCACCCACTGTGCCCTAAATTCTTCCCGTATGTAATCGTCCATGGATGCTGTTTTGCATTGAGCGATATTTTTTTAAAAAATAACAGCAGCAGCACAATATTCTCTCTTTTCTCTCACATGTGACTCAAACTAGGAGTTAGACAGGGACAGAACAAGAAAGGGCAGCCAAGCCATATTAAATGCCTTTCAGTTGCTTAAATGTGTGAAATAAAATTCTGCTTTATGAAAATCTTAGCTGTGTTTTCTTCACACCCTGCTGTGCACCTCTAAGCTCCCTCAGCAGTATTGGGAGATGTTATCCCATTGCCAGCAATGAAATAAGATTCCATAGCAAGCCTAGCCAACTTCAATACATGGAATGGCGGGGTGTGGAGGGACCCTCTTGTTCTTTGCCTTCGGCAGCAAACTGTCTTAGAACTACCTTGCAGTCCTCTATGAGCAATACGACAGCCATGACTCATGTTTCTATTACCTGTATTATTCTCACTTGCTCAAAAATCCAGTAAGAAAAGTGGTTCGTCCACATGAAAACAAGCCACACTGAGACCAACTGAACACAATCTCCAACCCCTTGCAATGCCTGTGTGTGTGTGTGTGTGTGTGTGTGTGTGTGTGTGTGTGTGTATGGACTGGTCATGTTGTTCCGATGCCTGATTATTGTCTTCCAAAGCAACTACTCGATTCCCAACTTAAGAATGGTAAACATAATGCTGGTGAACAACAAAAAGAGATTTAAAGATGCTCCCAAGGCAATTTTTTTTAAAAAAAAACACCAACAACTGGGAATCACTGGCCTGTGAGAGCTCCAATTGGAGTATAGCCTCTACCCAAGGCATCATGGGCTATGAAGAAGCACAAACTCAGGATGAAAGGAGGAAATGAACTAAGAGGAAGGGATGTGTGGCAAACTCTCACCATGATCAACTCCCACCCGGAAACCTATGTCCCCACTGTGGAAGGATGTGCGGATCCAGAATTGGCCTCCACAGTCATCCATGGACACACTGTTAAGACCACATTCATGGAAGACAATCTTACTAGGTTACGTGTGATCGCCAAAGAAAGAAGAATATAAATAAAGGACCTGCCCAAATGATGCTGACACAAATCCCCACACTAACACTATGCACTAGTGTGTGTGTGTCTGTACACACCCACCCACCCACCCACCTCTCCCCTCTTTCTTTCCCCTTTCTTTTCCCCCAACTGTAAGATGTCACATGCTGAATCTAAACTGTGAGAAAGATTCTATGAAATGAAAATAGAACCCTATTTGAACTTTTCATTTTTTAAAATTTTGTAACACAAAATTTAAAAAAAAAACAGTAAGAAGTTCATAGAAAGATTTTGGTGCTTTACATGGTGGTAAAATATACAAAGTGAGTGGAGGTTTGTTGCCCTCCAGGAGTGCCGGCTTGGCCCTGCAACCGTGGGTGCCATGCATCGTGCATGGCTCTGGCACTGAAATTTGTGGGTACCTGGCCCTTTCATGGGGAATTTTGTGGGTGCTTGGGCACCCAGCGCCCCAGGGATTTGGCACCTATGTTGCCCTGTAAAGGTACCCTGTCTCCTGAGCTGACCACCTCATGGCGGAACTGGTCTTAGAAGTTCATCCATGGCTATCAAGATAGAGAGGTGGTTCTGGAGTGAAAAAATACACTCAGGTGGAAGTTTCATGTCAGTCATTCCTGCTTCAAAATATGAATGAACCCACAATGCCATTTTTGTGCACTGCCTGCAAGATCAATAAAGTGTGTGCTATTTTTTTATTTGCCCATACTGCCTTGACGCCATTGTAGATGGAGAAATGGGGAAGTTCAAACTTAAGTGTGATCCGCTGCCCTCTTGGCATTTTAGAAGTCCCCCCAACACCCAATTTCATTTCACCCTGTTGTTGCTGATAAGGAAGTTGTTCTAACTTCTGCGAGGCGACGTGGCGCCAGTTAGTGTTCCCTCAGTGTCTTTCATACTCTGGGACGTGATCCAGAAAAACATTCTGTTTTATGAGATTTACTTGGCCCACTTGCATAAAGAAGCTGGTAGGAAAGATAAGACAAATGCAAGTGTTTTGTTAGAACAAAGGCAGTTTAGAAAGAAATGTTGGTGCTGGTGTGCCCAGGAAATAGTTGTGATTAATACAGAGTTGCTATCCTCAAACTGAAGAAGTGTGCATGCACACGAAAGCTCATACCAAAATATAAACTTAGTTGGTCTTTAAGGTGCAACTGAAGGAATTTTTTTATTTTATCCTCAAACGTTATTCAGGAATAACAATGCAGAGCCCTAAAACTAGGAAAGGTTGAAACATGGTTTCTTACTTTTGGAAATAAAGGGTATGGAAACTGTAACAAATGGTTCTTTCTTTCTGAATATGATAGACATCATGAGGGCCTTTTCCTAATACAGTGGTACCTCGGTTTACAAACACAATTGGTTCCGGAAGTCTGTACTTAACCTGAAGCGAACTTTCGCATTGAAAGTAATGGAAAGTGGATTAATCCATTCCAGACAGGTCCGCGGAGTACTTAAACTGAAGCGTACTTAACCTGAAGCGAACTTTCCCATTGAAAGTAATGGAAAGTGGATTAATCCATTCCAGACAGGTCCGCGGAGTACTTAAACTGCAAATACTCAAACCGAGGCGTACTTAAACCGAGGTATGACTGTAACTTTGGCCACCTCATGAGAAGAGAAGACTCCCTGGAAAAGACCCTGATGCACAAGGAGAAGGGGACAACAGAAGACGAGATGGCTGGACAGTGTTCTCGAAGCTACGAACATGAGTCTGACCAAACTGTGGGAGGCAGTGCAAGACAGGAGTGCCTGGCGTGCTCTGGTCCATGGGGTCACGAAGAGTCAGACACGACTAAACGACTAAAGAACAAACAATGACTGTAATAGTCTTGATGCTGTAGTACAAACTAGGTAACTGGCAGTGACCAGAGAAAACCTCACACTAAGAATGAAGGAAGACCCCCTGCTGGATCCATCCAAATGTCTATTTGTTTCCTAGCATCTTGTTTCCTACCAGATGTCTTTGTGAAGCCCACAACAAAGGGCATCAGAGCAATGCAACTCTTCCTTGAGCCCTGTGGTCCATAAAGTATCTACCAAGACCAGGTCCACTGCTGAAGTGCTGGTCACGTTGCCCATTCTCCTTCCATCAAGTGGGGTTTATGTTTTTGACCATAGCAGTGCAGATGGGAGACGACCAGTTTGGGCAAAAGGATCAGCCTGATTCAGCAGGGCAGGAAGTACAACAAATGAATCTCACTCTTTTCTTTCCATCTTTGAAAGGTCCAAGCATCTTCTCTTTGCTGATGCCTAGGGAGCTTAGGAGTTGAGGTGCTCCTTCATTCATCTGTCCTGCCGGACTTCAATGGAGCCAGCATTTTCAATGGACAACCTGACTTCAAAATGGCAAAAGGTCTGTAGTTCAGTGGCAGAGCATCTGCTTTGCATGCAGAAGGTCCCAGGTTCAGTCTCCCAGGTAAGGCCAGGGAGAGTCCTCTTCTGAAATCCCTGACTGCTGCTGCCAGTCACAGTCGACAATGCTGGGCTAAATGGACCAATAGTGTGAATCAGGATAAGCCAGCTTCCTATGTTCCTGTGATCGTCACAATATCTAGGAAATGATCCTCAAAGGATTCCATGCAATAAGTAAAAATAAATTGTCTGTCAAATTGCATTATAGAATCATAGAATTGTAGAGTGGGAAGGGACCATGAGGGTCATCTTTTGCATGACGAGGCCCCGGGCCCCGCAGCCCCCTTAGATAATAAACACACGGGCAGGTTAGTGGGGTAAAATAGGCCACAACTTTATTGGTTACAGATGTGAGCAGTTTGGCTTAGACATTGGGTGAAATATATCCTAACTCCTGTGAAGTGGCCGGGAGTGCCGGTGGACGCGGGTGGCATCCCCGCACCCTCTTCTGGGTCACTGAACGGCTTGGGCGCCATCCTGCAACACCGCCCCCTGGGGGAGGGAAGCGGACTTGCCCAACATGGAATGTGAGCTGACAACCCTGAGATTACAAGTCTCATACTCTACCAACTGCTACCACAACTCCCATCAGCCCCAGCGAGCTTGTCCAATGATGATGGATGATGGGAGTTGTAGTCCAACAGTGCTTGGAGTTGCCCTATCCCTGCTCTATAGCCTACACTGCCCTCAGCGAATATAGTACTTTGCAGATTGGCCTCAACAGAAGACAGGCCCTAGAATCTTTCCATCTAAACTGCTGCAGCAAATGTTACAATGGATAATTTAACAGGGAGCCTGCTGTAATCACAGTGTGCATTAATTCTATTCATAGAGTAATAAACCTGTGGATGAGTACATCTCTAACCTATCTCAGCAAATACCTTTAGTGATGGATCTGCAAGATGGGGACACTTTCCGTTTTTTAAGGTTGAGCGTACTAATGCTTATCAGAGCTGCTGCATATCTTCCTGTACATAATGGGGGTGCAAGAACACGTGTGACAGCTTTTAAGAGAGCCCTAGAGAAGAATTCTACAAAAGGCTAGATCACTGAAGCAGCAGAGTCCAAATTTATTGCTGTCATACTAGACTACTCCTCAGTCTACCAGCACAAAGGCGCCTAGGGAGCTGTATTTGAAAAGACAGCTCCACACGAGAGTTTCATTAGGACTAAGATTTCTCGATAGAATTGGATAAAGGGCAAAATAAAATGGCAAGAGGAAGATGAAAGACCTGTGAGGTGACTTTCTCGGTGACAAAATGTTTAGTTTAAAGTTTGCAAGAAACACCGGGTGAGAGAGGGAGGGTGAGAGAACTTTGCTAATTGGAATATCTATCTACCTCTATCTATCTATCATCTATCTATCTATCTATCTATCTATCTATCTATCATCTATCTATTTCAGAACAAACATGAAAAATGCCTAAAATATAATGTTGGGTGTCAGAGGTTAAAGTATATGGTAAAAATGGGTTGCTTATGATACAATGAATAGTTGGGACAGCCAATCACCAAGCAGTGACTTTTTGTAAGCTATGATCTAGACACACACTGTGTCTGTGTATAGGAGATAGTCAGCATAGGGGTCAATGTGACACTTTTAGGGCTGCACCACAGAGACGTGGTCCATTCATAGCTCCCAAGTTCTGGATTGAAAAATCCTGGACCAGCAGCGGCGTGGCACCGGAGGTTGCTTCTACACAACTTCCGGACATGCGTAGAAGCAACTTCTGGTGCCGCTCTGCCCATTTCCAAAATGGCCGCGGTGCCAGAAGTCGCTTCTATGCACTTCCGGACATGCATCGAAGTGACTTCAGGTACTGCGGCCATTTTGGAAATGGGCAGAGTGGCACCGGAAGTCGCGTCTACACTCTTCCGGACATGCATAGAAGCAACTTCCGATGTCGGCGGCACCCGATTTCCGGTGCCCATACATGGGCAGAGCGGCACCAGAAACATGGCTGCCGGCAGGAGCTGCTTTCCGGGGGATTTATGGGATATAAATCCATTCGGGAGACCAGCAGGAAACGGTAAGAAAATATGGGGGTTTCCCAGGAAAAACGGGGTACTTGGCAGCTATGGGTCCATTGCTTACTCTCCTTATGTGTGTTTAACAAGTTGCTGTTCTCTAGGTGCAGCCAAAAATAGTTGGTGAGGTTGGGATTGGTCTCCGCCTGACAGCTAACAAAAGTCTTTTCACTGCGATCTGCACAGGCTCCAAAACTTGTCTGAAGTACCGTTTGGTGCTTTCATCACTCTCTCTGTATATGTGATACAAATAAATCTTCAGTAGAATCAAGTGATGTCTGCTACACTCACTTTTCATCCCTCACCTGTCCACCAGAAACCCCCTTCAAGCACCCTCAAATCCTCCATGATAGAAAGGAACAAAAAATAAAAAGGAAAAGCTAGGATTCTGTGTGCAGCAGTTGCTTATCTCATCTCTCCACTTGTTCACGTTGTATTTGATTTTTTTTTTTAATCTGTAAAGAATGGTCTGAATCTTGTTTTTGTTAAGCTTTATAAAGCTTGTAAAGTCTGAATGGTCCCCCTGTCTGGCACTTTCTCATTGCTGAAACACATGTGCAGAGCTTGAATGTCTGCCTGCCTCTGTTAAACACATCATCTTCTAAACAGGAGTGTTTCAATGGGGAGGAATTAGGCTTCAGAACCCAGGATTTCTGCAAAATAAACTTGGATATGGCTACAGAAACAGCTAGGGAAAATGAACAAATCAATCTGACCTATTATAGACCTAGGTGTCAAGTTCCGGATTGAAAAATCCGGGATCAGCAGCGTCATGGCACCGGATGTCACTTCTACGCACTTCCGGACATGCGTAGAAGCGACTTCTGGTGCTGCGGACATTTTGGAAATGGGCACAGCGGCATCGGAAGTCGCTTCTACGCATGTCCAGCTTCTTAATCTGGGGGAATACGGGGTATTTTGCCATTCGGGACACCTGCGGGAAACGGTAAGAAAATATGGGGGTTTCCTAGGGAAAACGGGGTACTTGGCAGCTATGATTATAGAGACAGTACAACAACATGTTATCTCATCAATATTATGCATAATGTTGCATGATTTGATATTGCTATTAATGCTGCTTTTTAGGGATATATGTTTTGCTTATTTATTATTCAATTATTTTTAAAACCGGATTTAAACAGGACAGTGTACAAATAAAACCCAAACTGATCGTTCCACCAAAGATGCACCCATACAACCCAACACCATGAAATCCAATAAAAACAGACCCTCCAAGTACCCCTATTCTCATGGATTTACAGAAGCCATCCAAGCTTCTGATGTGATCCTGGAATATCCCGCTTTTCCTTAGAACATCCCTATTTTCATCAGAGAAATGTTGGAGGGTATAGAGTTATCCAACCCCTGAGCCATCTGAAGGCAGCTCTGTACAGGGAATTATTTTAAATTTTTAATGTTTTATTATGGTGTGTGTGTGTGTGTGTGTGTGTGTGTGTGTGTGTGTGTGTGTGTGTGTTAGTAGAAACCCAGTCAAATGCCTTTCCTGTTAAAAGCTCTTTTACAGCGCAAAATGTACAAGAGCCTATAGATACAAAAAAATGTCCTTTTAGCTTCTCTATTTTTGTCCCAAATCCTGGGAACTAATCTCAGCTCAAACACAGCTGAGCAAACACTCCCCAATGTGATTTGTTGGGTTCCAGGGACCTGTGGCCGAGTCCAGGGTTGCTTCTAAGGCCTTGGGAAAAGAAGCTATACAATCCTTGGTCTGACCAAGTTTTGAGAAGTTTCTGAAATGGAATGCCCTCCCATCAGATGTCAAGGAAATAAACCTGACTTTTAGAAGACATCTAAAGGCAGCCCTGTTTAGGGAAGTTTTTAATGTTTGATCTTTTATCGTGGTTTTAATATTCTGTTGGGAGCCACCCAGAGTGGCTGGGGAAACCCAGCCAGATGGGCGGGGTATAAATAATAAGTTGTTGTTGTTGTTTGTTGTTAGAACTGTGATTCTACGATTCTGTAGTCTACCAACCTCTAGAGGGCCACAGGTTTTTCACCCCTATTTTAACCCTTTTTAAGGCCTAGCTGCAGACCCCCCAAGTGTCCCTATTTTCCAGGAACAGGCCTTGACTTACAGAAGCCATACCGGTTTCTGATTTGATTCTGGAATGCTCCGCTTTTCCTTAGGATTTCCCTATTTTCATCAGAGAAAAGTTGGAGGGTATGAAGTTGAATAACTTCCTATTTTGTTTTCTTTAAAGCCAAATGCAAATCAACTTCGTTTATGTGAACACATTCTGTATAGATTATCATCGAGCTCTGCTTCAGTCTAATCCTGTTGTATCTCTGAGTAATAAAGGTCGATACAGCGAGAATAATAATTGCTATTAGCTTCATAACAATAGATAGTTATGCCTAGATGCTGCGGTTTGCATCACAACCTAATTGCGTACAAACCCCAGGGACGAATTAATCCACCAAACTGAGTGAACTTCAAAAGATAAAGGAAAAAAAAGTTTTCAGAATGTGGAATTTATAGCATACAGTGGAACCTCGGTTTATGAACACCTTGGTTTATGAATTTTCGGTTTATGAACGCCGTGGACCCATCTGGAACGGATTAATTCACTTTCCATTACTTTTAATGGGAAAGTTCGCTTCAGTTTATGAATGCTTCAGTTTATGAACAGACCTCCGGAACCAATTACACCCATGTTTCAGTTTATGAACGCTTCAGTTTAAGTACTCCGCGGACCCATCTGGAACGGATTAATCCACTTTCCATTACTTTCAATGGGAAAGTTCGCTTCAGTTTATGAACGGTTACTCCGCGGACCGTCTGGAACGGATTAATCCACTTTCCATTACTTTCAATGGGAAAATTCGCTTCAGTTTATGAACGCTTCAGTTTATGAACAGACTTCCGGAACCAATTGTGTTCATAAACCGAGGTACCACTGTACAGCAAAGCAAACAAGTTATTGGCGTATACTATGAATCAACTAGAAAAAAAATCTCACTTTGAGTAAATGGGAAAACATGTCTTTTTATATTGTCAGAGGTCCAGTGTCAACATCCAGCATACCCAGATCTGTTGGAGCCCTTTATCTTCTCTGTGGAAAAAATTTGGGACCCTTGGCTCCTCGGCTCCCCCCCCCCATGCCCTTGCCCTGCATTGAAATTTCTGATCGGACCTAACCAATGATTCCTGCATTCAAATTTATGGATGATTAAGGTTAAGGGGACGTGGGTGGCGCTGTGGTCTAAACCACTGAGCCTCTTGGGCTTGCCAATCAGAAGGTCGGCGGTTCGAATCCCCGTGATGCGGTGAGCTCCCGTTGCTCGGCCCCAGGTCCTGCCAACCTAGCAGTTCAAAAGCACGCCAAAAAGTGCAAGTAGATAAAAAGGTACCACTCCGGTGGGAAGGTAAATGGCATTTTCATGCACTGCTCTGGTTTTGTCTGTGGACAAACACAGGCTCCCTCGGCCTGTAAAGCGAGATGAGCGCCACAACTCCAGAGTCATCTGCGACTGGACTTAACTGTCAGGGGTCCTTTACCTTTACCTTTAAGGCTAACAGGGACTAGTAGTTATTATGGCTATATGTTTTGGGTTTCCCCCCAGAATCAGAGGCAGCGCGTCTCTGAATGCCAATCACTTGAGAACGACAGTAGCAGAGAGCTTTTGCCTTTATGCTCTGTTTGTGGGCTTCCAATAGTCTTCGGACTGGATGCTGTCAAAACAACAACAGCAGCATACTGACATTTGATCTGATTCAGCCACATGGATGCTTTAGCTAAGATTCCTACATTGCAGGGGGTTAAATGAGATGACTCTCAGGGTCCCTTCCAACTGTACAATTCTATGGTTCTATGATTCTAAGCTCCCCAGGGCAATGGATATTGGTCATAATATAGACATGGAAGCATGGAAATGATTGTGGAATATGGATATAAAATTTACTGCATGTTATGGTTTAAGAGAAAATTATATGAAAAAGATATATTGATGGTATCTAATCTAAATCAAATGAGTGTTGGAAATGTAAAGAGAAAGAAGGTTCTTTTTATCATATGTGGTGGTCTTATAGTCATAGCTGCCAAGTTATCCCTTTTTTAAAGGGATTTTCCCTTATGCTGAATAGGCTTCCTCGCGAGAAAAGGGAAAACTTGGCAGCTATGCTTATAGTAAGCTTAAGGCTTACTGGGAAATGATATATAATTGTCACAGTGGCCACATCTTATCCGCTAGAGTCAGAACCTCCGAATGGCGTTTGGCGCGTTTTCCTCCAACATAA
Organism: Zootoca vivipara; assembly: GCF_963506605.1. Lineage (NCBI taxonomy): Eukaryota > Metazoa > Chordata > Lepidosauria > Squamata > Lacertidae > Zootoca > Zootoca vivipara. The sequence continues at coordinate 121,841,925 of NC_083276.1, read as the reverse complement.
CAACTTGGGGAGACCCATCCTCTTCCCCCTACGTTTTCTGCGCAATTCCGGAGTTGGGGGGACAGGTCTGCCCCATTGCTTCCCCCTTCCTGTCTCACCTGGGGCGCTGGCTCCGCTACCCTGTCTGAGCCTCGGACCCCACTTCCTGCTTCCCCACTTAAGACGGAGCTCTCCCTGCTTTCCCCTGTGCTCGGGGATGGGCTGGAACTCAGGAGGGGAGGGACTTCGCGATATCCCCTGTCCCTCACATCCACCCCCCTCCCAGGCCCCCCTTCTCCCCTCCCGAGGGGCTCCAAGGGCGTCGGTGACGACTGAAAGCCTAAAAACTCTGTGCTGTCCGAGCCTGTTGGTGTGAACACCTCTCCCCAATCCCTCGAAAAAAAGTTTGCAGAGGCACCACTGTCGATTAGGGCTAAAACCGTCAGGGGGTACCCATTTGGGAGTGTTAGCATCACTTCTAGAACCACCCCAGCTCTGGGGGGTGGGTGGGCTGGCGCTGCTCCTCGCTGTGCGGGTGGGTGGGTTGGGGCTGTTGTCTGCCGATTGCGCCTGGCTGCTGCCCCTTGTCTCCTGCAGCCAGGCTGTATCATTTCCCTGCTGTGGTGCTGCGTCAGTGGGGGAGGGCACAACCGTTCCCGCCTTTCCTTGCCACTCCCTGAGATGTGGGCAGTCTCTGACGAGATGCTGGGGGGAGTTGCAGAGGAAGCAGTTTCCGCCCCTCCCCTCCTTGCGTCTTGGCGCCGCCAGGGTTTGAAAAGCCCCCCCCCCCGCGCGCTATCAATTTGCATGGGTTCCTGGTCTTGGCTGGCCCCAGGCGTGGCTTGGGAGGGCTGTTGGGGGAGTGGCTTCTCCAGAGACCGTGGGAACCAAGCCCGCTTTGCGCGCGTTGCTTGCTTGTCGTTCCACCAGGATTCCTGTCTCACCCCCACCGCCAGAGCTGCTTTGCTGAGCTCATCCATGTTATTGGGCTTTGGACCTCTTGAGAGCTCATCCTTGACATCCTCATGCAACCCCAAATAGAACGCAGCTTGCATCGGAGCTGAGTGCAGTTCCCACCCCAGTCTGTGCACCAGCATGGTGAATTTCGCCCAATATTCGCGAACTGTCATTTTTCCCTGGCGTAAATTATGCAATTCCTCTTTGGTCTGGTCCATATGGCTATCAGACGCATACATTACTCTTAAGCCTTCTAAAAATAGTTTGACATTCTTCATGCAAGGATTTTTTGTCGCGATTAACGGTCTGAGCCATTCCCTTGCTGCCCCGGTAAGGTGTTCCACTACAAACGCTACTCTGTGCGCATCATCAGGGAACTCATCATTGTGCAGCTCAAGGGCATACAAGATCTCAGTCTCAAAGCCATGATACTCCCTTGGATCTCCGTTGAACTTGCTTACTAGGGTCCCTGCTCTCCTTCCTGGCAGCACTTGGAGTTGGGGGCCCCCTCCCCCCTTGTTTTTTTCTGCATCCAACTTGTTCTGGAGGTCTGCCGCTACCGCCCTTAACTGCTGTTCTTTTTCCTGTAGCTTTCTCACCTGTTCAGCAAGGTTTTGGCAGTCCTCCTTGACCTGCTCCATTTCTTGCTTAGCCGCCTTTAATTCCCCCTGTGCCTGCATGGCCAGTTGCTGCAGGTCCTGCTGGGCTTTCTCCGCGATCTGCCGCCATTTCTCCACTTCTGGCGCGCTCATCCCGGCAACTCCAAAGTAGCCCCAAAAAAAAAAGATTCAGAGGTTGCTGTCACAGTGGCCACATCTTATCCGCTAGAGTCAGACCCTCCGAATGGCGTTTGGCGCGTTTTCCTCCAACATAACAACTTGGGGAGACCCATCCTCTTCCCCCTACGTTTTCTGCGCAATTCCGGAGTTGGGGGGACAGGTCTGCCCCCCTTGCTTCCCCCTTCCTGTCTCACCTGGGGCGCTGGCTCCGCTACCCTGTCTGAGCCTCGGACCCCACTTCCTGCTTCCCCACTTGAGATGGAGCTCTCCCTGCTTTCCCCTGCGCTCGGGGATGGGCTGGAACTCAGGAGGGGAGGGACTTCGCGATATCCCCTGTCCCTCACAAAAATGAAATGAAAAGGGTGTTTAAAATAACATTCATAAAAAGACCAGAAGCTTTTCTCTTGGGAATTATAGGGACAATTCATGTACCTGACTACAGCAGCAAGAATGCTACTTGCCCAAAAGTGGAAAGAAGAAGAAGTCCCAGCAGAGGAAGAATAGATACAAAAACTTATGGAATGTGCAGAAATGGTGAAACTTACCGGAGGAATAAGAAATCAAGATAACAAACTTTTTATAAAAGAATGGAAATGGTTTATTGAATATTTACAGATAAATTGTAAACAGATAAAAACACTGGCAGGATTATTGTAATAACCTGTAGCTACCTAAGAGTATATATTTAAAGAAGATAAATAAATGAGCAAGTTAAGTTAATTCGGATATGCAGAAGATATGAAAAATAAATTTAAGGAACCACAGAAAGAGGGGGGAAGGAAGTCAAATTCTAAAATGTCAAAATGATTGTAAAATCAGTGAAATGTATATATCTGAAAAGTATGAATTACTTTTTTTAAAAAAGATTCCAAGCTCCCCATCCATTTTGTATACGGCTCTAAGGACAGAGAGGGTGTTAAACACCTCAGCCATTCTTGTATATTCCTTGCCCTTCAACCCTTTACAATTCCTAGATTTCAAGGTGGTCTGAAAGTACTTTAGCAATTTGGGGGCACAAGCTCCGTCCCCCATTGTGATGGAAAGAGCTACAAACTTAACCCTTTTTATATATTTTCTCATTAGTGTGTCTTGGATTATTGGGAGAGTCACATTTCAGCTTCCTTTCTGGGCTGGCAGTGCTTTAACTAATGCCCAAATGCCTGGCTTTCGAGTTTTTCTATCATAACATGGAGCGTCTTCCATATCAGATTTCGGGGCTGTAGCTGCTTCAGAACCCCCACTATCACCATATCTCAATTTGGAAGCCAGTCCAAACATCTTTATAAAACATATATTCATATAATGCATGTGTGTGAGTGTTTTTGTGTGTGCACAGAACGCACACCTGTGTACATGTTTATGTATGAGCCCGAAAAATACAGCCCAGCTGAGAAGAGACATGTGCGCCTGTAATTGCAAAGGCAGCAGGTAAACAGAGCCAGAATGGTGCGCTCGGTGCATTCAAACACAGACAGTATGCTTGTATTTAATAAGCACAGCGGGCAAACAATTGGATTTGAAAGGGAAATTAAATGGGCTGACCTCAGTGCAGCGGCATTTATTGTCTACCTCTGAAGCTTTCTGTGCCACGATTATGGCTAAGCTCTTTTGTAAACCAATATGAAGGCATGCCACTATTGTGATTGAGCATCAATTAAAGCAGGGGGTTCGCAGTAGGAAATGCAAATACGTTTTTAAAAAGTCAAACTCAATCAGCTTTTCCCTTCCAGCTGTTTTATGTGTGTGTGTGTGTGTGTGTGTGTGTGTGTGTGTGTGTGTATAGGAAAACTCAACAGTGTGTTTGGTATGGCCATTTCCTGCTATGTGATAAGAGCAGAAAAACCGGGAAATTATCCATCAGCTAGCCTTGGGCAACCAAAAATAGAAACCGCTGCCCAATAATATTCATGTTTTCACTATTAGTAGTGACATCCATGTATGTGTAGATGTATAAACTGCCTTTCAATCAATCCGAGCAACGGGAGCTCACCCCATCGTGGGGATTCGAACCGCCAACCTTCTGATCGGCAACCCCTAGGCTCTGTGGTTTAACCCACAGCGCCACCCGCGTCCTTAACCTTACCTTAGGGTAGTGATAAAGCGGGATATCAAATCCAAACTCTTCTTCTTGTTCTTCTTGGTAGCTCACTGATGAGGTCCAATTTGCCAGCAGCTCCCTCAAATCTGTCGCTGGCCCTTGACCTCGACCACCTTATGCAGAACATGGGGTTGTATCTATTGTAGCACTAAATGAAAGCCACCTGGCGGTATCCTTGTTGCACTGGCGGAACACTGTTGTGCAAAGGAGGACGCAAACACATTACCAAAGATAATTGCACAAGAAGCATCAGCTGTCATACAACAAGAACAATCTTCCACTCACACAAATGTTGCATTGGATTCCTTTCTTGTGCAACCTTTAAAAGACTCTTGCACTAGAGAGTAGAGAACGTTGGGTACAGGCTATGGTCTTGTTTCATTCAACCTAATATACAAAAGAAAAGGGAACCAGGAAGTATAGTTTGGATTTGGGGAAGTTTCAGCTGTTGCAACTTGATACTGCTTCTGTCACGAAGAGCAATGACATATTACCTCCTAGACGGTGGGAAAATGTTTTGGCTTCAGTATCAGATGTATCAATGGACCTTAAACTATGACTTCTACAACAGAAAATGATGTACATCCCCATCGTTCTGCCCGGACACTGAGGTCCAGTACCGAGGGCCTTCTGGAGGTTCCCTTGTTGCGAGAAGCCAAGTTGCAGGGAACCAGGCGGAGGGCCTTCTCGGTGATGGCGCCCGCCCTGTGGAACGCCCTCCCATCTGATGTCAAAGAGAAAAACAGCTACCAGATTTTTAGAAGACATCTGAAGGCAGCCCTGTTTAGGGAGGCTTTTAATGTCTAATAAATTATTTTATTTCATTTTTCTGTTGGAAGCCACCCAGAGTGGCTGGGGAAACACAGCCAGATGGGCGGGGTATAAATAATAATAATATATTATTATTAGCATATTATTATTATTATTATTATTATTATTATTGTTATTATTAGAATAAATTTGTATAAGAAAGGACTATCTAATTTAGCTCTTGGTTGGAGATGTAATATGGACAATGCTTCTTTGCAACATATACTTTTACTATGACCTACACTTACTAAGTTTTGGGAGAAAGTGCTGAACTATATGAACAAGACACTATGGGGGGAAAAATAAGATTTTCAGAGGTAAATATTGTCTTGAACAGGCTTCCTCAACCTCGGCCCTCCAGATGTTTTGAGACTACAATTCCCATCATCCCTGACCACTGGTCCTCCTAGCTAGGGATTATGGGAGTTGTAGGCCAAAAACATCTGGAGGGCCGAGGTTGAGGAAGCCTGGTCTTGAACTATATACCCATTGTATGGAAATTGACAACAGGACAGCGAAAATGGATTATACGTGCCCTAATGGCGGCCAAGAGACTGATATTATTGAACTGGCAACATAGAGATATGATTTCCCTTAATCAGTGGCTTGAGAACATGACAACATTGGCAAGATATGAACGGACAGCTTATAAACACAGACTTTCTTTGGATAAATACAGTGATATCTGGAATGAGTTTACACAGAATATATTAGGTTATTGACCATTATATGTGTATTAGGATAAGAAGAATATATGCATCTGTATATCAATGTATGGTAATACAACAGTATTTTTTAAAATTCTTACTCACTTCTTTCTTTCTTCTTTTCTCACTACCCTTTTATAAATGAAATTCTTCTTCTTCCTCCTCCTCCTCCTCTTCCTCTTCTTCTTCATGAAGAGCTCTAGGTAAATTCCTTGGAGCCTTCCTTGTCTGGTGAGCACACAGTGTCCTCTGGCACTGACAGTTTTTCACATTTCACAGCCACTAAATCCATCACGAAGCCATTTCAAGTGAGTGGGGGAGAGGTTGAGTAGGAACGAGACTTTTTTCCCCAAATCCAAGTATTCTTTCTATCTATATAAGAATGATGGAGTAGATCTTTCTACACTGTTGGAGAAATGCCTTCGGCACCCAGACACTGGAATGAGCAGAACATTCCTTCCTGTCTCTAATGCGATTGTTAAAGACTTGCCCCCCCCCTATAAGCTTCCCCAGACATAAACCCCGTGTTTCAAAACAGAATGCAGATCATTCAAACCCAAAGTGAAATAAAGCAAATTATCTAAGTGACGAGTGGTGGATATTAAAGCAGGACAAAGGGTGTCACAGGTAATTATAAAGATGCATCTGGCCCGTAGTTACTTTTGACAAAGCCGTTTCGGTGATTTATGGCAGGTGCTTGTTTATAAACCCATTTCTGCCGATACACGGTATAGCACATTCATCATTCTGCCCACTTTTCATTATTAGATAAACGTCACTTAAACAGAGCCAGAACCCGGAATCTTGCAACCTAAAAGACAGCAGCAACTTGCTCCTATCTGATGCTTATTTATTTATTTTGATTGACCTAAGGCAGCTGGGCATTGTTTGACACTCGGTACAATACCCCCTATGTAATTCAACAAGCACGAAGGAAGGCAGACGGCATGTTGGAGGTCAGCTAACAGCAGACGACACTCATCTCAACATTGATTTCTGCTTATTCCCAGTTTCTTGCCGTTTCGCTCCATTGTCGGGCAGGCTCACTGGTGCGGTAGCTGTTAACTGATATCTGCTTTAAACCCTCAGACAAAAACCCAGTCCCTCTGCTTTGTTGCGACCCATGTGCAAAAGGAACTGTGCAGTGGCAAACCATTCAGATCAGCATAACTACATTGCACTTTGATTCTCCCCCCTTAACAATGGAGATTTCAGTCGGCAGTTTCGTTCTGATTCCAAAGGCTATTGCCGTTGGAAAGTATCTGTGTTGTTCAGTTCCTTTGTCATGTTATCTACTTGTTCTCCTCGCGATAAATACAGGGTGGGGAGGGGGGGGAATACCATTCAGACAGACTGCGCACACCAATATTTTTAGGATTTCCCTGTATGTGTTGCTGTCTTCTTCATCTGCAGAATGTTCAGTACACAAAGCCATGGAGGTATAATTGTGTAGCATGGGGAGCTGGGGGCCATGGTCCCGGGCTCATATTTTTGAGGGGACACAACCAGGTGCCACCACGACAGGCTCCCTCATCGAGGCTGGAGCTGCAGGGAGGGAAGCCATGTCTGGGCAGGGCCAGCTGGCTGCAGCTCCACTCCCCATGGGAATCCGACACATGAGTGCATAATAAAACAGAAACAAAATGTGTAAGAAGAAACCAGGTAAAGGTAAAGGTGCCCCTGACCATCAGGACCAGTCGTGTCCGACTCTGGGGTTGTGGCGCTCATCTCGCTCTATAGGCCGAGCGAGCCGGCGTTTGTCCGCAGACAGCTTCCAGCATGACAAAGCTGCTTCTGGCGAACCAGAGCAGCACACGTAAACGCCGTTTACCTTCCCGCCGGAGCGGTCTCTATTTATCTACTTGCACCTTGATGTGCTTTCAAACTGCTAGGTGGGCAGGAGCTGGGACCGAGCAACGGGAGCTCACCCCGTTGCAGGGATTCGAACCGCCGACCTACTGATCAGCAAGCCCTAGACTCTGTGGTTTAACCCACAGCGCCACCTGGGTCCAACTAACCAATAACTCCCATCCCACAAGCACTTTTAAAAGGCCATCAAATGTTCATCAGCCAAAGGCCCGGTTGAGATGTATAATGAAGTCACCAGGCGAGCCTCCCTGGAGAGAGCATTCCACAAACACGGGCAATTTTCGTGTTGCCACCCTGCGGACCTCTCATGGAAGAGGCACACAAAGAAGGGCCTCGGATGGTGAACACAGAGTCCTGGTCAGTTCACATGGGGAGAAGCCATCCTTGACCTTCTATTTTCTCGTATCAGGAAACATAAGAAGGGCCTTTACTCTAGCCAGAAGCTCAGCCCTGCCCTCGCTGGTTTTGGAAGGAGCATTTGGAAAAGTCCCATATGCTCAGAGACTGTGCGCCTGTCCATAAGGGGAAATAGGAGGCCACAAACATTTATTTTTTTAGATGTCCCTTTTATGACGAGGTACGCAGAGATACCATTGACCCTCAGCTGGAAAGGCTTGCTGACCTTCCGGATAAGTCTAAACTCAATTTTCTCCTCTTATGCAAAGACCATAAGATGACCTGGATGGTCGCCAGATTATGCGGGCAGATTTGCAGGCGCAGACCACCACCCCCCAAAATAAATTACTCCACTAAGAAAACAGTTGAAGTCGGCCTCCTGGGCGTCAGGGCCAATTTGTATGGTACCCAAATTTTTAGTTCTTTATGTGTTTATGCACTTATCTTAGATTTTAATCTTTAAGCTGTTTTTGTTTACTGCTTTAAATGTATATTTCATTCTTGTGAAAGCTGTCTCAGTTGTGCTTTTTGAGCTGATCTTTGACCTTAATAAATTATGACGATAACCTTCCAGTGAAGTGGAATGCTGGAAGATTCAGGACAGATAAAGGTACTTATTTAAGCAGCACAAAGTTAGGTCATTGAACTTGCTTCTATTGGAGGCAATGATGACCACCAGCTTTGACAAATTCAAGAAACACAGAGCTATCAATGGGTACTAGCTATAATGGCCTCTGAATAGTGGAATACTGAATACATGGATGGTGCTGCGGTCTAAACCACTGAGCCTCTTGGGCTTGCCAATAAAAACGTCAGCAGTTTGAATCCGCACAACGGGGTGAGCTCCCGTTGCTCTGTCCCAGCTCCTGCCAACCTAGCAGTTTAGAAGCATGCCAGTGCTAGTAGATAAATAGGTACCGCTGTGGTGTGAAGGTAAACAGCATTTCCATGTGCTCTGGCTTCCGTCACGCTGTTCCATTGCGCCAGAAGCAGTTTGGTCATGCTGGTCACATGACCTGGAAAGCTGTTTGTGGATTAACGCCGTCTCCCTTGGCCTGAAAGCGAGATGAGCGTTGCAATCCCATAGTCGCCTTGGACTGGACTTAACTGTCCAGGGGTCCTTTACCTTTTACTAGTTCCTGGGAATTGCAGGTGGATTATACTCTTCTCCGGCTTGAAGTGCCATTATACTCTTCTCCGGCTTGAAGGTTTGGCCACTGTGGGAATAGGATGATGGACTAGGTGGTCCATTGGTCTGGTTCAGCTGGGCTCTACTTATGCTTTTTAGGTTCTTACTACTTCTTTTAGCATCAATGAAATAGCCCAAAGAAATAGCTTAGGCTGAGATGTCAGGTGGCCCCAAGTCACCCAGTGAGCATCACTGCACAGTGAACATTTGAAGTTTGATCTCTCCAGGTCTGTTTCACCACTCTAACTGCATCTTGGTTATGCTGCCTTGAACTGATTTTAATAATGTTCAGAAATATGAAGAAAATACCCAAGGCCCTAGATCCTAGCAGGTTCGTCACTATTAATTTCTTTATATTTTATCATCAGTCCTCCTATTTTTAAATATTAAATACATCATTCTAATGCTTGCTATGAATTTTTCCAGTAAAATAAATATTTCCTTACAAGCTATGCCATTTCATTTTTACTAGCATTTAAAATATTTTACTGCACGTTTCATCTGTGGAGCTTTTGTTTTATGTATTATGTTGCTAAGAAGGCAAAAAGCAATAAATGGTCTCTCTCTCGAATTCTTAATTTTGCTTTCTCTATACCTCTCATTTCTCTGGACATGAGAAGCTGCAGGGCTTCTAAAAATGTTTGTATTTCACATAGGGGAGTGTTGCTGTGGGGTGGGGGAACATTTTGATGGAATCATTCATTACAATGGTTTGGCTCAGTCCTGTTTCTAGGAGATTTTTGGTTCTTCATTGGTCGCAAAACCGCTAGTTGTGTTCAGCGATGAAGGCAAATGGGGAAGAGAGAGGCTGAAGTTTGGAGATAATGAAACTTCATGGCTTCATTTTTCCGCCTCTTGGTAAGCAAATAAGAGTGAGAGATTGTTCTGTTGTTTTCATGGCCCTCATATCAAGCTTTTGGTTGAGAAGTTATAGGTTTCTGTAGCGGCAACCGTTACAAGGCATGAGAATATATTTGGAAAATACATTGATTTCTTTTCTCTCTTTTTTGGGTATGTGTTCCCAAGCATTCTTGCTTTGAAAATATGATTGTGCTGAGGATACCAAAACACATCCAAGATTCATCTGCTTGTATTGATCACCTGATTGCATGTTGGAAGGACACTGTACCCACTGAAAACACACCCCCAGAGATCAAACCATTCCCATGTGAGTATAACAGTAATTGCTGTCCAAGATTGCACCTGGAGAAGCTGACATTATTAACAAGTCTATTTCTGTAGCGTTCCCATTTAGCTTTCCCTTTGTGATTGGATAATTGCAGTTCTCTTCCTAAATTGCCCCAGTCACGTTCAGAAGCTGCAGCTGTCTCTGAAGAATTTGGGCAGCAAATAAACAAACAAGTAAATAAATAAATACACTGTGCTCCAAGGACTCTTCTTCTTATGTCCAAGCAACTAGTGTGCATACACTAAAACACCAAGAAACATTTTATACGCCTTCATTTAACTCACAGCTATATGGCGCTGTGGTTAAACCACTAAGCCTAGGGCTTGCCAATCAGAAAGTTGGCGGTTCGAATCCCTGTGACGGGGTGAGCTCCCGTTGCTTGGTCCCAGCTCCTGCCCACCTAGCAGTTCGAAAGCACATCAAAGTGCAAGTAGATAAATAGGAACCGCTATAGCGGGAAGGTAAACGGCGTTTCCATGTGCTGCTCTGGTTTGCCAGAAGCAGCTTTGTCATGCTGGCCACATGACCTGGAAGCTATACGGCGGTCCCTCGGCCAATAATGCGAGATGAGCGTGCAACCCCAGAGTCGGTCACGACTGGACCTAATGGTCAGGGGTCCCTTTACCTTTACCTATAAATAAAAAATGGTCCTGTAGCACCTTAGAGACCTACTACGTTTGTTCTGGGTATAAGCTTTTGTGTGCATGCACACTTCTTCAGATGCATGCACATGAAAGCTTATACCCAGAACAAATGTTGTTGGTCTCTAAGGTGCTACTGGACAATTTTTTATTTATTTTGACTGCGTCAGACCAACACAGCAACCTACCTGAATCTAGAATCATAGCTATACTGTATATTTTCTTAGAATGACCATAGGGGTCAAGCTTACGACTGAGTTCCCTTGCCTTTTAAAAATTAAATAATTCTTCTCTGGGCTGCCCACAATGAGAATGGAGCCTCCCGAATGTTGTCCTCAAGGGAATGCAGAAGAGCCAAATTCCGAATATTTGAGGAAATGGCAGACACAATGTTCCCCATGTTGAATGGAGCCCATGGTGAGTATGTACGAACCGGGCAATGTAAGATTTCTTTTTAAGCTACTTCTGCATTTTCATTTTTATATTTTAAATGACTTCTTTCAAACATTAACTGCTTGAGCCTCTGAGGAGAAAGGCAGGTGAAGAATCCAATCAATAAATAAAAAATTGCCAGCTTGTTCCCTCTTCAGCTTTATTACTGTCCCCTGTTCTGGAGGCTTCATAAGGAGGCTTTTCCTGTTGTGAAAGAGGGCAAGGAAAGGGCATAGCAAGATCACACCTCTCCTATTTCCCTTATGTTGGCAAGAACTGTAGCGTGATTAAAGTCCTGTGATGAAAGTCATTGGCCTTTCTCAGAATATTGCCAAAAACTGTATAGTGAACAAAACTTAAAAATTTGTCCTACGCCTTGTATAAGGGATATACCCTGCCTTTGCAGCCAAACACACTTCTTTCACTCCCACTACAATAAGTATGAATTTCTATGCTTGTTTTTCACTAGAGGAACTGGTAGACATTGGAGCCCAACAACCTCTGTAAGGTGGCAGGTTCCCCATCAATGGCTTGGAAAATTGATGCTACAATACGTTGCTGGGACCAAACCACATCTGTACAACAATACTGATTCTGATCTGTTTGGAGAAATAGTCAAATTCTTTCTACTCATGTGATTGCTATGGCTACAAACACATTATTATTGCTACTGGTATGTACTCTGCTTGTACGTACAAAATTATATGTTGATTGATCAGAAGATTATGCACTTGGGAATCCCCTTTTCAAATCTGGAATTAAACAATTCAGTGGAAATCCCTGTTGCATGGCATATAGATTAGATGCACACAAAACAAGGGATGTGATCGCAGACGGAAGCAAATAAATAACATTGCCGTTCCCATGCTGTTCTTAAGAGGACTCTCCAACCATTTTGAGAAGCTTTTTCCTTATGTGGCATTGCAGGGAGATGAACGGAATCTTCCTGTTCTGCTGTGTCAAGAGGTCCTTCCATTTTTGAAGGCAAAGTCACTCTGAATTCCGATAGGGATACATGGATCTGCCATTTTCAGTTTCTCTTATAAGATTACAAAAGAGATCTGCTAGATCAGGCCCAAGGCCCATCTAGTCCAGCATCCTGCTTTTACAGTGGCCAAACAGATGCCTGTAGGAAGCCCCAGAGCAGGTCTTGAGCACAACAGCACCCTCCTCGCTTGTGATTCCCCAGTAGTTGCTATCCAGAAGCATTATGCCGCAGAAGGTTGAGATAAAACATAGAATCATGGCTAGTAATTCTTTTTTAAAGCCATCCAAGTTGGTCATCACAAAATCTTGGGGTCACATATAACAACATTACTGACAGTTTTATTTACAGTTGCTTTCCTAATGATCCCAAACATGAAATTTCCCCCTTTCACAACTGCCACACAGTGGGTTAGCATATTTTTGAGATGATCAAGGGTCTGGAGGGCAACCAAGATGATCAGGAGTCTGGAAACTAAGCCTTACAAGAAGTGCTTGAAGGAGCTGGGTATGTTTAGCCCCAAAAAAGAGGAGACGGAGAGAAGAGATGATAGCCATCTTCAAATACCTTAAGGGCTGTCACATGGAAGAGGGAGCGTACATGTTTTCTCCTGCTCTGGAGGGTAGGACTTGAACCGATGGCTTCAAGTTACAAGAAAGGAGATTCTGACTAAACATTCAGAAGAAACTTTCTGACAGGAAGAGCTGTTCGGCAGTGGAACTGTCACCCTCAGGAGGTTGTGGACTCTCCTTGGAGCTTTTTAAGCAGAGGTGAGATGGCCATCTGTCCTGGATGCTTTCGCTGATATTCCTGTATTGCAGGGGGTTGGACTAGATGACACCTGAGCTCCCTTCCAACTCTATGATTCTCTGATTCTATGTTATCCACTATGAACCCCACATCTTGCTTCTGGTCAGTCGCCACCGGGTCAGATTCCAGTAGCATAAGTGTGAAATTAGGGTTTTTTGCCCAAATACACACCACTTCACGATTACTTACACTGAATTATGAACATGTTAAAAAGCTTTTTTTCTCAGTGTTACAATCTTAAATTCAGTTTGCTACATTTCTTCATCAGTTTGCTTTTCTTTTTGCTTTAAAATAAAGAGCCTTATGAAACTTCATCAGCATTGTAGCGTGCCTTTCTCCTGATAAAATATTTCTGTATGTTTTGCCTGACATAATGACTTTTTGAATGTGAATAAAAACTAATACAGTGGTACCTCACAAGACAAATGCCTCGTGCAACGAAAAACTCGCAAGACGAAAGCGTTTTGCGATGTTTTTGGTGACTCGCAAGACCAAGTTTTCTATGGCCGTGCTTTGCAAGATGATTTTTTGGCGTTTTTTTTTGGCCGCGGCAAACCGCGCTTCACAAGACGAAATTATCGCAAAATGAGGCAACTCGCGGAACGAATTAATTTTGTCTTGCGAGGCATCACTGTATATGCATTTTTAAGCACACTTATCATCACATGCATTTTAAAAACACATTTATTGTTTGGAAAACCGCATTGCAAAATTCAGTGAAGTGCAAATTTCAAAGAATAGCTATAGTTTCATAGATCATAGAATTGTAGAGTTGGAAGGGATCAGAAGGGTCATCTGGTTCAACTGCTTGCAATGCAGGAATCTTTTGCCCAATATGAGGGAAAATATCCAGTTTGCATATAATTTTTGGAAGTGCAAATTAGGTAGCTTGGCATTAAATAAAAATGGGAACCAAAGCAAATTTCTCCCCGTCTCTGGAATCAGTCCATTATTTACGCATACAAACAATCTCAGATGCCTTTATAAAGCATTAATAAATACAAATTTCCACATTTAATTTACTTGAGGTGAATTAATTTCAGAACTACTATCACACAGACTATTGGTATTTCTTCATCTATTAAAACGAAATAACATCTTTTTAGATCACAACTCTTCTTCATCATGAGTATGACAAGTTGGCTGGCATAAGATAAGCAGTAACTAATCTGTATTAGTGGCCTTATCTGTTTGTCAAGAATTTCCATTAAGCTCATTATTAAATGTATTTTTACTGACATCAATGGAAGAAGTTGACTAGATCTAGCGGAAATGGAATCAATCTATGGCAGTGGGGGAATGCACTCTCATCCCAACTAACAGTGATGAAAACTGGCATCATACTGGCACAGCTCCATTATCTCATTTCATACAATGTTACCATGTTATTTCATAAGCTTTGTGTATTACTTTCTGTTTGCTGTATCCGTTTACTTTACATTAAAGATGAGGAAATCACTCTGGCAGGAACAAGAAAAGACTAAAGAAAGAGGGGGTGGGGGAAATTGACATAGAAAACAACCAAGAATAAATATATGTCTCCTACAAGTATTGATGCTATTGCTTCAGAGGTTCTGGCTAACAATTAAGAGTCACTTAGGAAGTATATAAAATGATGTCTTTCATTACCTTCCCCCACCCCTTCCATTAACTTCCTTCCACGAAACTGTTTTCTATATATATAAAAATGTAAACTGGGCATGGGGGTTATTATCCACTTTTCTCCGAAACCGCTTCACCGATTGCGTTCGAATTTTGACACAACGTCCCAAGCGAATATCCGAAGGTTCTTATAAAGTTTGCTAAAACAGATGTCACACCTGTGCAACATAAAACCACAAAAGCCCCATGTTTCAGAAGACACCAAACATAAAAGTGCATGCTGGGAAATAGAACGGAGAAGCAGCGTCTCAATTGGCTGCAGACAATCGGTGACATCACAACATTCCACAGCAACCAACTGAAAACAGGCCTTTACAGACTTTACAGACTAGGCCAAATGGAGGTACTGACTTGCCTGGGTGGGGGGTGGGGGGAAGAGGGAGTTGGGGGATTCACAGGGATGAGCTGGCGGGGGGGGACAGAATAGGTCATGGATTGGGACAGAGTGGGGGCAGTCACGGGGATTAGCCACTGCAACGCGTGGCAGGGCCAGCTAGTTATTTATATTATTGCGGGTGGATTTATGAATGTTCCATCTGTGCACGCTTTTCAGCTTGCCACATGGAACAATCCCCCCCTCTCTCCTCCCGCTGGACAGTGTTTTCTGGTGGGTTCTCCTATAATTTTTTTTGGGGGGGTGAAGGGGGAGGAGAGAATGAATTCCCCCCACACTACCAGCAGACGTCCCTGTACAGTGGAGAATCTTGTCTTGTTAAAATTTCTAAATTTCTATTCTGTAAGATTCTTCCTGAGGTGATTTTACAGTCGTACCTCAGAAGTTGAATGCCTTGCAAGATGAACATTTTGGCTCCTGAATGCCACAAACCTGGAAATGATTGTTGCAGTTTGCGAACATTCTGTGGAACCCAAACATCTGTTGTGACTTCCATGGCTTCCGATTGGCTGCAGGAGCTTCCTGCAGCCAATCAGAAGCCACGCCTTGGTTCCCGAACATTTTGGGCATCGAACAGACTTCTGGAACAGATTCTGTTCAACTTCCAAGGTACGACTGCACTACACATTTTGTATTTTAGCGATTTTTAATCTATCTATCTATCTATCTATCTATCTATCTATCTATCTATCTATCTATCTATCTATTCTTACATTATTAAAAGAAAACAATCCATAAATATTCCTCCTTCTGAAATTTAGACCTCTAAGTATTTGTGCTACCTTTTCATATTATAAAGGGCTGCTTTTTATACTCACAGGGGTTTTCTACTGCAAGGAATTTTTACATTTTGTTATGGATCTATTTCACTATTTT
The DNA here is from genome assembly GCF_963506605.1 of Zootoca vivipara. Taxonomy (NCBI): domain Eukaryota; kingdom Metazoa; phylum Chordata; class Lepidosauria; order Squamata; family Lacertidae; genus Zootoca; species Zootoca vivipara. Next base: position 121,826,152 of record NC_083276.1, on the reverse strand, counting down.
CAACAGTCTCTAAACGTCTTCGTATGATGTTACCTAAATTCAGCAGCTTGTATAGAGAAATGCTCATTTCAGTTATGTTCTCTATATCTGTCCTACTGTTTTTTCCCATAAAAGAAATGGATTCTGAACCTGTGAAGGTGGGGTTTCCTTTAGTGAGAAAGGAACCTTCTGACAAATTGTAATGTTTTAGAATTATCTCATAAAGCCTAAGGAATCTTTTTGGGAGGAAAGCTGACAGTCGCAGATAGTTGAAAGCTCAGCCTGAACAGAAAAGGTTTTAGAGTAGATCTTTTAAATAAGCAGCTGTATTTAACTGACAGGGGTGGATGTCTCAGTCTATTTTTGGTCCATGCCAGTTTCACACGTGTTCATTCATAAGTTTCATGTCAGCATTTCATACTAGAATTACTATTGAAGAATAGTAATGAAGAGAGAAATTTGATTCAGTTCACATGTCAAAGTGAGCCCTACCTAATGTTCACTTTCTGAAACAGTATTGAGAACAGACACCACCCCCCCAAAAAACCCTATTTGTCCCTACTGAATACTGCACAAATATAAGATGGGGGACACCTGGCTTACTAGCAGTACATGTGAAAAAGGACCTAGGGGTCTTGGTGGACCACAAGCATAAGATGAGTCAACAGTGTGATGCAACAGCAGAAAAAAGCTAATGCTGTTCTAGGCTGCATCCAGAGCCATAGCTAGGTGATCTTGAGCCCCTGCAGAACTGTCCAGATTGCGCCCCCTAACCACGGACAAATTAGGTCTTTTTTCCACCTCTCCTTCAACCCTGCCCCCTCCACCCATTCAATTCACCCTCGATTTAAAACCTTTTTCTTATGGGCCAATAATCAATATTTTTATTTATGGACATATTCTTTAGCCAATTTTGCGGGGGGGGGGGGGGCTGCCACATGCGCCCCTGGCAGGGGTCCACCTCACTACGGCCCTGGCTGCATCAAAAGAAATATAGAGTCCAGATCAATGTTTCATAGTCAAGCACAAACAATAGGTGGCAACTGAAGTTAATTTGGTTGCAGTATTACATATTCAACCATGAATAAAAGGAACTAAAAACATTTGAACTGGTATCTTCTTCAGTGTCCAAGTTTATAAAATTTTCAGAAGGTATCTCTGTGTGATCCCTCACTTCCCTACGTATACCCAAATTTGCCATATTTCAACAAAAATCTGGACACAAAAGTTGTTGAGCTTTTTTTTTTTTTAGTTTTGCCCAAAGTTGTTGAGCGAACAAAACAACAACAACACATTTTGGAGTTATTTTTGAGGGAAATCAGCAAAAACGACACTGCTCCTGACATGAGTTGTCATACGTCCAGACATTTTGCTGATTTCTGCCCCGACATGCAATTCTGGACATTGTGAAACTTTAGATATTATTCAACAAAACCTCTTTAGATATACACATGCGCAAACACATTGCCAACATTGTTTGGGGAGTTCTTTGAAGGAAAAAGCTAGTATTTTCGCAGGTAGTCCTGAGAAAATCAAAACTGTAAGTCAGACTGACCAATCAAAATGGCTTGTTGTTAAAAATTAGTCTTGTGCCTAATGGATTTCAGTTTTAGCATCCAATAGTTTGGCTTCCATTTGCACCAAGTGTCATGATGTTTTGACCCTCCAGATGTTACTGGACTACAACTCCCATCATCCTTTATCATTGACCATAAGGGCTGTGGTAGATGGGAGATGGAATCCAACATCTAGAAGGTTATAGGTTCTCTATCTCTGGTTGACATCCACAAAGCATTTTCCTCCCTATTTCTGTGTTTAAGGTAGGCCTAGCTGTCGCCAGAGTTAAATATTCAGCTCACAAGCCCAGACCAGCTGCCTGTCACATAGTATGAGCTGCGTGAATGCTTTTTCTGATCTGCTTCTCCTCTTAATAGGGCTGTGCAGGGCAAATGCCTTTGGAGAAACATTTATTAATGCTCCTGCAGATTAATCATACAGGTAGAAAATGGCTTTTTTAAAATAAAAAAAAGTCATAGCAAGCCCTCCTATCTATCTGTAAGTGTGAAAGCATTTTATTAATTTTAAAGGAAGCTTTGGAGAATAATGACTTAACAGACAATATTAATTTGTCAAAACCTGAAAGAACGGCTATTATAATGAAACAGAGGTATCATGAAATGCAAAAGGTGTGAAATCACAGGTGTACCACATTTATTTCCAAAGAAATAGAAGTGTGAGGAACAAAAGGCCCCTTAGAAATTGTTCTGTTGTGGGGAGTCTTCAAGGGATGGGAAAGGTGAGCATGACTTTGTTTTTTTGTGTTCTGATCCAAGAGCCTCATGTAAAGGTAAAGGACTCCTGGACAGTTAAGTCCAGTCAAAGGCGACTATGGGTTGTGGCGCTCATCTTGCTTTCAGGCCGAGGGAGCCGGCGTTTGTCCACAGACAGCTTTCTGGGTCATGTGGCCAGCATGACTAAACCACTTCTGGTGCAACGGGACATCGTGACGGAAGCCAGAGCACACAGAAACACTGTTCACCTTCCTGCCACAGTGGTACCTATTTATCTACTTGCACTGGTGTGCTTTTGAACTGCTAAGTTGGCAGGAGCTGGGACGACAGAGCAACAGGAGCTCACCCAGTTGCGGGGATTCGAACCGCCGACCTTTTGATCGTGCTCGTATTAGAGATCCCTGCAATGGAATTGCTTGGTGGAATGGATCTGACAGGTGGAAAACATGTTGCTAATATTGCATGGAATCAAGGGAATAATTGCTACCCACTCATCTGCATTGGTGAGGTTGCCTTTGAAAGCAATCAAAGTAAACGGCTTCCTCCTCCTCCTCCTCCTCCTCCTCCTCCTCCTCCTCCTCCTCCTCCTCTTCCTCTTCCTCCTCTTCCATGCTTGGGCTGGCAGAGAGCTCTGTAATTGCACTCACTGTTTGAATGGTTTGGTTTCAATTAAATTGAAGGGGTGTGTGTGAAATAATAGCATTAAGTACTCTGCCATTTACAGTTCTTAAGTGGAAACAGCTAACGCAATCTGGACTAACACACCATTAGTGGCCTTCTTTATACAGAGCCTCAGTGATTAAATCATTGTATGTATTATTAGACAATATCCGGTGAGCATCCTCATCAGGGCTATTAGAAACCTTGATGGGATTTTAAACAATTAGAAGCACCAACAGATTTTATGGATAGTTAAGATTCCTAAAGCCAGAAATGGTTTTCAAATGGGTTAAAAATGCTTGTAATGCTGCTATATCCACCCCCCCCCCAATGTTCTACTTCCTCCTTGGTTCATTAGCATTGATACCAATTACACCCACTTTGAGTCATTAGATTTCAGTTTCCACAGCCTCGTCTTCCCACCCCTGGCCATTAATCTAGGCTCATACAGTCCTCCCAGCCCCCAGCTCTCTTCCTTCTCCTTTCCCCAAAGGGAACATCCTTTTCAATAACCGCTTCTCAAACTGACACGTGGAAACTCTTCCCTCATTGCAGAAAATCTTCCCTTATTGCTGGGGATTCAATTTCCCAAAGTGGTGGAGCATTCTGTTCACAACTTCTCCCCCATCCAGTAAAAATAATTTTTTTTTAAGTTGGGGAGTGGAAAGAGGAGAAAAGCACCTGATAGCATATTCTCAGACTCATATACACTCGACACTTAGAGCTTTTTATCTTTTATTTTTGTATTTATTTTTAAACAAGTTTTTTAACAGAAAAAGGAAAGACAAAACCCACATACATAAAAAAGAAAACGAATTAGAAACACTTAAAAAACCATAACAATATCACTACATTTTAGTCAATAAAAGACATTACATATTTCTTTGACTTCCTTTTTTTTAAATAAATTTTTATTCAATTTCCAATTCAACCAATTAAAGAAAAAACATTCTTTTATACAAAACATTATAAATTTTCATCTAACATTTTACTCTGCCGAGCTACGACTTCCCCCCCCCCCCCTTCATGCGGGTTTCTTATTGACTACATTTTTGCAGTTCCTTTTTTAACTGTTTAGTCAATTCGTAGGATTTATTTCAATCCTGCAAGTGTTTTTAAAGATCTACAGTTTTTCTCCATATACTCCACATATTTACTCCAGTCTATTTGAAACCTTGTCTCCCCCTGGTCGCGTATCCTGCAAGTCATCCTTGCGAGTTCAGCATAATCCATCATTTTAGTCTGCCACTCTTCAATCGTTGGAAGTTCTTGTAATTTCCATTTTTGGGCTAACAAAGTCCTAGCCGCGGTTGTCGCATACATAAACAATACTTGATCTTCTTTTCTAATCTCTCCTCCCATTATTCCTAGTAAAAATGCTTCAGGTTTTTTTGGGAAAGTATATTTAAACATCTTTTTCAACTCATTATATAACATCTCCCAAAATCTTTTTACCTTATCGCATGTCCACCACATATGATAAAATTCGCCATCTCTCTCTTTACATTTCCAGCAAGTTTTGTCACTCATTCTATACATTTTGGCTAATTTAACTGGTGTTAAATACCATCTATACATCATCTTATACACATTTTCTTTCAAAGCAGTACATGCTGTAAATCTCAAAGTTTGAGTCCATAACTTCAACCACGCGTCATAATCAATATTATGCCCAAAATCTTTTGCCCACACATATTTCTTTGACTTCCGATTCACCACCTCGTGTATTTTATACATCATTTACCCTTTCATAGTTTCTATTTTATCCATTCCTTATCTATAATTCTCTACATTTCTCAGTATCTCCCCCCCCCCGCAAGATTCAGTCAAATCCTGTCAAAAGCTTCAAGTTTCCACAATGCTCTTTTATATATTCTTTAAATACAATCCATTCTTTATTAAATCTTTGGTTTGAATTTCCTCTTATTCTTTCCGTCATTCTAGCTAATCCTAAATACCCAATCTTGTTTACCTGCCAGTCTAAATTTGTAGGAATCAATTCTCCCTTCCAGTTTTGTGCTATAAGAATTCTAGCCACCATTGTTGCATACATACAGATTCTTCTACAATTTTTTGGAATTTCATTGGATATAATACCCAACAGGAAGATCTCTACCTTTTTCTTTTCTTTTTTGAAGGAGAGTTTCAAGATTTTTAAAATTTCATTATATATTGTCTCCCAAAAATCTCGTATCTTTGCGCAGCCCCACCACATGTGCATTAATGTACATATATACACTATACACTTAGAACTTACTCAATGCACATTTGAAGCACATAACTCCCCCACCAAGAGAATGCTGGGAATTGTAATATGTTATTGGTGCTGCAAAGGGTAGCTTTGTGAGGTGGAAACTGCAGTTTCTGAGATTCTTTGCGGATAGTCATGAGTTAACATGTATTGAATATACTTTAAATATGAATCTGCCTTAATACTCCAGGTTACATCATCATCATCATTATTATTTGGTATACTACCCTATACCCACGGGTCTCAGGGGGGTTCACAACATAAAAATCACGAAATACATAATGAAAACAAAAGCAAGAACAACTCAATACCCCCCCCGTCCCAAACACATTTTAAAGGGACATTGTTTGTTAATCAGCCAAAGACCTGGTTAAAGAGGAACGTTTTTGCCTGGTGCCTAAAGGTGTGTAATGAAGGCGCCAGCCAAACCTCCCTGAGGAGGGCATTGCACAAATGGGGAACCACTGCAGAGAAGGCCTGGTCTTGTGTTGCCACCCTCCGGACCTCTTCTGGAAGAGGCACATGAAGAAGGGCCTCAGAAGGTGATCTCAGGGTCCAGGTCGGTTCATATGGAGAGAGGCAGTCCTTGAGGCATTGTGGTCCTGAGTCGTTTAAATCAGGGGACCTTTTTCAGCCATGGACCGGTCTACTGTCCCTCAGACCATTTGGTGGGCCGGACTATATTTTGGAAAAAAATAATGAACGAATTCCTATGCCCCACAAATAACCCAGATGCATTTTAAACAAAAGCACATAATCTCCTCATGTAAAAACACCAGGCAGGCCCCACAAATAACCCAGTGATGCATTTTAAATAAAAGCACACATTGTACTCATGTAAAAATACGCTGATTCCCGGACCATCCACAGGCTGGATTGAGAAGGTGATTGGGCTGCATCCGGCCCACAGGCCTTAGGTTGCCCACCCCTGGTTTAAATAAATCCAGGGCAATACTCTTCTCAGTTTTGGTATTTGCTTGTTTTTCACCCTCCCCAAATCTGCTCCAGAGGGTGGGGTGGGGGAACCCAGAATAGATTTAAGGGGAGAAAGGGAGAATGTTCTGTTGTGCAAGCAGAAATCATTGCTACATTTACATCACTTAGTGCTACATGCAGAATTCTTGAGTTTAGTACTGTAGTATTGAGCATGCATATGTGTAATTGTGCTTAAAATATTTTGAGCAGAAATGCTTTCATCATTGAAAAGTGGATTGCAATTATTCTTTTGGAAGTTTTAGTGGCTGGCTACTTTGTAAACCTTTCCTAGTTCATGGAATAGGAAAGGGGGATTTAAAATTGACATCATCCTTAGCAAAGTGGCACAAATGTGTTTCTATAATTTTACAGATACCCTTCAGTCTTCTTCACAGATCTTAGTACTGTGAAAATCTTAATAAAGTAAATTGAATAGGTTCTAAAAGGAAGAAAACTATGTCAAATTTGAAGCTAATCAGTTCTGACTTGGAGCAGTTTAGCACATAGTTAGTGGATAGGACTGAATATTTCACCGAAAATGTAATTTTACTTTCAGCCTCAGTTAAAGGTGGTCTCTTGCTGGAAAGCCTCTCTGATTTTATTTTTTTAAAAAATCAAATTATTCTGGGAAGAGGAGCTTGGAAGGCACAGTAAGTTTTAGCAATTTTAATATGCAAGCCAAAGCATATCTCCTTGGAAGATGGACCTACTGTGTTAAACAAGGCTTGGGTCACCTCCATAATGTACAATTAAAGCACATGCCCTCCCTGAAAGGATCATGGGAGCTGGAGTTTTTTTAATAAGGGTGCTGGGAATTGTAGCTCTGTGAGGGGTAAACTACAGTTCCCTGGATTATTGGAGGGGGGAAAGTACCATGAGTTATATGTGCATTCATTGTGCTTTAAATGGATGATCTGCAACTTCCCCAAATCAGACCATGGACTCATCTAACTCAATACTCATAGCTGCCAAGTACCCCGTTTTCCCCAGGAAAACCCCGTTTTTACTTACCTTTTCCCGGTGGTCCCCCGTATCACTTCATCTCCCGTTTTTCTCCGTTATTTTCTCCTGCCGGCGGCCATTTTTCCTTTCCGATTTGCCCTTCTATGGGCACCAAAAATGGCCGCCGCCGGCTTCAAAAGTTGCATCTACGCATGGCCGGAAGTCCATAGACGCGACTCCCGGTGTCGGCGACGGCCATTTTTGGTGCCCATAGATGGGCGGAACGACACTGGAAGTTGTGTCGACACACTTCCTGACATGCGTACAAGCGGCTTTCAAAGCCAGTGGCGGCCGTTTTTTGTGTCCATAGAAGGGCAAAGCGACACCGGAAGTTACGTCGACGCAAATTCCAGTGTCACATGGCTGCCGTTCCCAGATTCTGCAGTCCGGGACTTGGAAGGTAAGAATACTGTCTACACTGACTGACAGCAACTTTCCAGAGTTTCAGGAAATAATGTCTTCCAGTCCTACCTGAAGATGCTGGGGATTGAGCCGGGGTCCTTTCTGCATGCAAAATATATATGCTCTACCACTGAGCTACAGTCTTCCCGCTAAGATGTTGGATGGGTGACCAGGTTTGGGGACCAGGATAACTGAAAGACTACCTCTTCCTGAATCGACCTGCCTATCAACTGTGCTTTAAATATACTCACAGGATTGCAGCCTTGGTACATTTTGCTTTAGAAGTGGGCTACTTTGAGAGGCGACTATAAAAGAGCTCGTAAAATTGACATTTGAGACCCCCGAATCACCTCATTTGGGCTGCTTAGTTGACTGTTGCACAAAGCTGGGCTAAACTTCTAGTCTTTACCATAAGCCCTAAACAGCCTCAGCCCAGTATACCTGAAGGAGCGTCTCCACCCACATCGTTCTCTGAGGTCCAGCTCCGAGGGCCTTCTGGCGGTTCCCTCACTGTGAGAAGCGAAGTTACAGGGAACCAGGCAGAGGGCCTTCTCAGTAGTGGCGCCTGCCCTGTGTCAAAGAAATAAACAACTACCGTGTTTCTCCAAAAATAAGACACCGTCTTATATTTATTTTTCCTCAAAAAACACATGGTGGCTTATTTTCAGGGGATGTCTTTTTTTAAAAATTAAGTATGGTACAGTTTAACCTACAAGGTTAAACTGCCTATCACTATGGCTTATTTTCGGGGTATGGCTTATTTTCGGAGAAACACGGTATATGACATTTAGAAGACATCTGAATTTTTTAATGACTGATGTTTTAATATATTTTTAATATTTTGTTGGAAGATGCCCAGAGTGGCTGGGGAAACCCAGCCAGATGGGCGGGGTAGAAATAATAAAATTATTATTATTATTATTATTATTATTATTATTATTATTATTATTAACTACTACTACTACTACTACTACTACTACTACTACTACTACTACTACTACTACAACACCCAGAGTCAGTAAACACCAGCCTTGGGTTGTTGTTGTTTAGTTGTTTAGTCGTGTCCGACTCTTCGTGACCCCATGGACCAGAGCACGCCAGGCACTCCTGTCTTGCACTGCCTCCCGCAGTTTGGTCAAACTCATGTTCGTAGCTTCGAGAACACTGTCCAACCATCTCGTCCTCTGTCATCCCCTTCTCCTTGTGCCCTCCATCTTTCCCAACATCAGGGTCTTTTCCAAGGATTCTTCTCTTCTCATGAGGTGGCCAAAGTATTAGTACATGCTATTTGAGAGCTGCACTGTCAGCTAAATAACAATGGATACCCAGCCCATCTTTCTACTTCCTGTCCAGCTTCTTTCATATTTTCAAGCTCCAGACAAATCTGCCTTTGCTTTTTCCCCTCCCTCCTTCCTACCTTTGGTAAAATTTATCAGTCTGCTCTCGTGCTGCTCACCTCTCAAGCAGTTACCGTTAGATCATGACAAAGCGATCTTGTGTGGAGCATGACCTTTTGTTTCAAGTAATTTGTCTTGGGTTGGGGATATCAAAACATAACTATCCCATGGCCCTAGTACTCTCCCTTTGCCATGCCCATGTTTTTAAATCATGAAACGACTACCTTGGCAAAAATAGCAAGATTAAATCGAAAGAATAGTAAAGATTTGTGTTTCCCTCCATTTACTCCTTTTTATTTAATCTTGCTATTTTAATTTCTTTCTTTCCTTTGCATTTGGTGGGTCCTCTTCACCTTTGGATAGCTCTCATCTGAGGAGTTTGCTGTCTCAAGTGATTTCCTTCTGCCATTGAATGCTTGGCATTATTAAATTCTTAGTGCTTTTGTATATGTGATTTAGTCTGTCCCAAGTGATTTTTATTTATTTTATTGCCAAGCCTGTCTGCCTTATTAAGTCATAGTTAATGCCTTTGGGTGGGTGTGTTTATCACACAAACACACAGTCCTGCCTGATTCTAAACTACAGTACTATTCTGGGCAAAAGCACTCCCTGATTTTCTAAGCGGCAAAGTATCAAATGACAAATTTGGTTGCTTGAACAAAATTATCATAAGGTTGTTGCACTGGGAACATGATACCTAGTATGGTAAGGTGTCCCCTAGCAAAACATTTGCTCAAATAGAAAAGGCAGCTCCAAAAATGGAAAAGGCACTCTGCTCATTCTGTACAGGATGAGTGTTTTGCCGTTGTATCATTCCATTGTGGGCCAACTGGAGGAACACATTTGAAAAAGACATTTGCATCCAGTGATCATGTCGTCAGAGTCCCACTTAGGATTTCACACAGCTGGGGCACTGCCACTGCAGTTTGAGTGACTGAGAGCAAAGCTATAGCACTCCTGGGGATGTGAACAGTTTTTTTCTGGTCTGTGGATCATCCTTTAGGAGCAAAAATACTTGTAGAGATTCTTTTCTCTTTATTGGATGAAGGAATATTTGGACAGAACACCCTGTCACTTGAATATTATTTCAGTATTGCATACACTATGTAAAAGCTATATTTGAAGAAATGGACACTTGGTGGAATATAATCGTCTTATTTTTATATTTGGTCTTTGGGAAGTTCTATATAATTGCCTACATAGTTGTGTGAGCTGTGTTTCTTTATTTCTCTGTATTCCTTTGTGCTGCGTTTTCAGTCTGTAAACAATGACTGGCTTTCCCTCACTTTGCATTGTGTTTCCTTTGCACTGAAACGAACGGTGTGAAACGATGTAATGATAACATCATTCGTTATGTAAAATTTCACCACAGGGGCCTGCGAGGCAAATAGTGTTCTTTTTGTTGGAAACTGAACTGCAGCAGAACAGAAACAGTGCTGTGTGCAACAAATGGAGGGCGGAAAGGAAATTGATACTCAGATGTAGTCTCAGATGCCAGAGGTTAATGTCACAAAGAGCACCGCATAATATGCATTTGGACAATCATATGTCACATTCAAATGGTGACTTCATATCCCAGCTTGTTCCCAAACCATCAAGTTCAGATGTAATGGGAACCTAAAGTTACAAGACTTTCTAGTTTGTCCGTTTGCTTATCAGGGAAGAACGAAGTGACTATAATGGTTTGGGTCTCTCCCACAAATGCATGAGGACTTTGGTAGTCAATTATTTCAGATTTATTGTCCAAACAAACACATCAGGTTGGAGCTCAGTTAATCTCCGTCATCCTCAGATAGTACAGATAGTACAGTACAGTTGCCAGGACTAAGCTCTGCCCCCCTTTTCCCCAACAGGAAAACCCCCACCTTCTCTTCCTTTCATTTTCGTGCTTCTCGTAAAGTCTCAGGATCCTGCGAGATTTTGGAGAGGGCACTGCCCGTATTCCTGGGTCTGGGTCACTGTCTGGGCTGACAAGCCGCATTCTTTCACTCTGGCTCTCCCTTCCATTATCCCTGTGCCCAGAGATCAAGTTACAACTGCTCCCTGCATTTTGTGCGCTTCGCGCATGTGCAGAAGTGCTCTATCACACTTTCGTGAATGCACGAAAGCACCGCTCAGGTTGTGGGCTTTTCAGGATGCGAACGGCACCCTGGAATGGATCTGGTCTGCAACCCGAGATACCACTGTATATACTACCTCCATAATTCTTTTGAGGGGTGAGAGTAAAATATGTATCAGCTGAGTCCAATTTAAACTGAGAGACGAGTGTGCATCTGTGCATCACCCATCAGTAGATAATATTTTGTGGTAACAGCATAATGTCTAATGGAAAATATTCTGGAAAAGAGCCAGTCTTCTACATTCCACTCAGAGACATACAATATCCTCAATGTGTTTAATTGGTACAAAACATCTTAATAAACAGGAAGAGAACAAAATTGCAAACCCAGCACAAGTGTCGAATTGTTGTAAAGAATACACATGAGAAAGAGACGGGGGGAGGAGGAGGAGGAAGGAAGAGGGGGGGGCGAAAGAGAGATGATTAGGATCCATTAAAATAATGTACCACCTTGAAGTATTTGAAGGCCAGTGATTGGCATGAAAAAGAACATGATAAAAGAAAGATCTCTTTTCAAAGTGCCAGGATTCAGCACTTAGGTTCATTCTAGTAGGCTTGGAGGCTTGGGAGGCGGGTGATGAGCATTCACACCATAACTGTGCTTGTATGAATTCCCCTTCACATCTTCCCACTTAATACAGGAAGGTTGGGGGATGGAGAAGGGATGGGGCACTTGCGCCCTCTAGCACCCTGCCCCAAATACAGGCATCCCCAAACTGTGGCCCTCCAGATGTTTTGGCCTACAACTCCCATGATCCCTAGCTAACAGGACAAGTGGTTGGGGAAGATGGGAATTGTAGTCCAAAACATCTGGAGGGCTGAAGTTTGGGGATGCCTGCCCAAATACAATCAATGGATAGGGCACTTTTGTTAGTTTAAAGTAAACCCTTCAAATGTACCTTGACTGAAAGTAAACAGACTGCCTGTATTCCTTTCTTAGCCTCTCTACAGCTTTCTTGTAATGCTAACTTACAAGACTGCTAATAAAAGAGACTTCCCCTCCTCTAAAGCTTAACGCAGCTTTTCATTCATCTGCTTACCTACCCAGTTAAACCCTAAATAATTATACACAGTTAGCATGGCTTGAATATTTATGGGAACTTTTCCTCCCTCCCTCCCCCCCTTCCCCCACCTCACCTCCAACACATCCACAAATACACAAATGAAGCATAGACTTATGAGATTAGCAGGCAAATAAACCCAATGTAAGGTTGATTAAAGCATGCTTAGCAGCAGCGTATTGCATTGTCACACTCGTGTAGCCAATTTCATGTAACTGGTAATACCCAATTGCTCTCTCTCTCTCTCTCTCTCTCTCTCTCTCTATATATATATATATATATATATAGCATAGCAAACACTGCAGTGCGCCCGTCAGGGTAAGCAGCCAGTTAAAATATACAGAAAGTTAAGTTGCTTCAAATTTGGCTTTTTGTTTTCTAGCATCAAGGTATATTTCATGTCAGGTTCTAGAGAAGACAAGAGAATGCTTTTAAGTGGAACAAACAGGGTCAACCCTCTCCAACCCTCTCTAATGCTCTCTAAGCCTTTCTACCCCTCTCTCCAAACTTTTCCTTAAAAAAAAAAAGATTTTTTAACAAACAACAAAAGATTTTTTAACAAACAACAAAAACATACAGAAATACAAAATACAAAAAATACAAAAACAAAAATTCTATTTTATATCCCTTATTTCTAATCTACTGACTTCCTCATTCCACCTCCTTCTGCGTTTCTTTACAGATCATCCTTAGTAAACTCTAAATCTTATATAAACTCTAGTTTTTTACTTTAATATTACCTTATTTCTCTATCTTTTATAACTTACCCTTTTACTCTCTATCTATATCTTTCCTCTTAATTGAATCATAACTATCTTCTAGCAATACTTATTTCACACCATTGTATTATCTACAACCTCTTTGTATCTCCCTCACTTCCATTGATTCTAATCTATTATACGCTTGTTCTTTAAATAAATTTTAAATTTCTTGCAATCTTCTTCCACTGCTGCTTCACTCCGATCCCGGAGTCTCCCGGTCAACTCAGACAGTTCCATAAATTCTATCAGCTTCTTCTGCCAATCGTCCACTGTTGGTACTTCTTCATTCTTCCCATTCTTTGCGAATAGAATTCTTGCAGCTGTTGTGGCATACAGAAAAAAAGTAACATCCTTCCTAGATATTTCATCTCCCGTTATCCCAAGTAAGAAGGCCTCTGGTTTCTTAACAAAGGTGTTTTTCAACACTTTTTTCACTCTCCAAACTTTTCCAACCCTCTCAGGCCCTCTAAACCCCCCAGGGTTTGGTAATCTTCGGTAATATTTCATAATATGCTGCCTTGTGCCAGGCCAAAACCCAACACCCCCAAATGGATCTTCTCAATTGTGGATCTTCTCAATTTTGTCCCCCCCCCCAACTTGTGTGGGGGGAACTACCTGCACCACCCCAAATCTGGTGCTGAACCCTCTCTTGTCCTCTTCACCCTCTCTGACCCTCTCTCATCCTTTGCAACCTTCTCCTTCCCCTCTTAAACCTCCTCTAACCCTCTCCGACCTTTCTTGAGCCAATGGCAATCAATCCCACAAGAAAGACCCGGGTGCAACACCTCTCTCCAAACTTGTGGTTCCTGGCAACTGGTATTCAGGTGCATCCTGCCTGTGAGAGTGGAGCTAAAAAGGAGTGATGGAGGTTTCTGTTCCATCATCAGTGCTGAAATGAGACTGAGCTGCCCATCTGATCACCTGCTCATGAAGGCAGCAGAGGAAGGCAGGGTAGCATTGCTCACCTGGCTTCCAATGCTGAGCATCACTACTGGTTACCGAGAGAGTGAGGCAACAGGGAGATCTGTATGGTGCATGGCATTGGGAAGCCAGGTGACAACAGCGCCCCCTCCTGACCTCTACTGGTGGAATGCAGTGGTGTAGCATGGGTGGGGCAACAGAGGCAGTTGCCCTGGGCGCAAAATCCTAAGAGGTGCATTTTTTAAAAAATAATAATATGAAAGTAGTATTAACAAATAAAAATTAGCGCACGATCCCCCTTGCACAGAAAATCTCCCAATGTTCACTTGGGCGGACTGATGAGTGGATTTGGGTCACGGTTGGTTGCCAGGGTGCCTTCTGCTCAGACTTTAGAAAGATACCCACTCCTGACCAAACCTCTCTGCTGTGCTCGAGGCTTACAGGGCACTGCGGCTGCCACCCAGGTTGGTCTCTGATTTATTGCCCCCTCATTCCAGCTTATTGGTGGGCAGTGCCGAGGATGTTTGCCTTTCTCCGGGCACTGACATCCCACGCTACGCCACTGGTGGAATGGGCATGAGTGCATGACCCTGTATTTTCACCTCAGGCAACAAAATATAATAATAATAATAATAATAATAATAATAATAATAATAATAATAATAATAATTTATTTATACCCTGCCCATCTGGCTGGGTTTCCCCAGCCACTCTGGGCGGCTTCCAACCGAATATTAAAAACAGTACAGCATCAAACATTAAAAACTTCCCTAAACAGGGCCGTCTTCAGTTGTCTTCTAAAAGTAAAATACAGTGGTACCTCTACTTACAAATAACTCTACTTACAAATGTTTCTACTTACGAATGGAGCTCCATCCGCCATCTTGGATGCAGTTTAGCTAGGATTTTTTTCTACTTATGAATTTTTAGATAGGGTTGCTTCTACTTACGAATTTTTTCTCCCAATGCATTCCTATGGGATTCGACTTACAATTTTTTTCGACTTACAAATGTGCGTTCGGAATGCATTAAATTCGTAAGTAGAGGTACCACTGTAGTTGCTTATTGCCTTGACATCTGCTGGGAGGCCATTCCACAGGCAGGCGCCACTACCAAGAAGGCCCTCTGTCTGGTTCCCTGTAACCTCACTTCTCGCAATGAGGGAACCGCCAGAAGGCCCTCGGTACTGGATCTCAGTGTTTAGGCTGAATGATGGAGGTGGAGATGCCCCTTCAGGTATACAGAACAGAGGCTGTTTAGGGCTTTAAAGGTCAGTACCAACACTTTGAATTGTGCTCAGAAAAGGTACTGGGAGCCAGGGTAGATCTCTCAGGACCGGTGTTATGTGGTCCCGGCGGCCACTCCCAGTCACTAGTCTAGCTGCCGCATTCTGGATTAATTGCAGTTTCCGGGGCACCTTCAAAGATAGCCCTACATAGAGCGCATTGCAGTAGTCCAAGCGGGAGATAACCAGAGCATGCACCACTCTGGTGAGACAGCCTGCGGGCAGGTAGGGTCTCAGCCTGCGTACCAGATGGAGCTGGTAGACAGGCGCCCTGGACACAGAATTAACCTGTGGCTCCATGGACAGCTGTAAGCCTGATGGTGTAAGAGCCTCATCTTTTTGTTCCAAGCCTGGGTGACAATGTTTCCAGCCTAGTACTGCTTGATTTCAAAGCTGCATTTACTTTATGTAGTACAACTAGCCCAGAACCTTCGGGAATAGAGCAGCATAAAAACGGGCGTCTTAACACACGGTAGCCAATAAGTCTTGCTTGCCAAGAAGAATGATAAGAAGAATGGTGTGTGTGTTGTTATGCTCATCTGTTGATGTGCCTAGTGTGATAACAGTAATTTCCTGCCCTTATTTCTTTCATTCTATGAGCTGTTAATCCTTACACCACATTCTTTCACTGCCATAGAATATTATCATTTATATTGCCCTTTTATTGGGATTGTTATGAAGTTTTATCATTTTTTAAGTGTTGGCACCAAATGTAGATATTCCACGGAGAGCAGTGCCAGCATGTTCTAGTCTAACAATCTGGTTTAGCAATCAAACAACACGTGCCACCATTTTATTCCAGAACTGAGAACCGCAGTGTTGCTCCAGTGTCTCACAATGCAGCTCAGTGAATACCAGCTAAGTATGGGAAGGAGCCCCATGTTTCTCCATGTCAGTAACCTCTGGCAAGCTACTGGCCTGAAACTAAAAGCCACAGCTACAGTGTAGTGCTGGAGGGCCCATTGGCCTGGCTCCAGGTAAGGCCAATGGCTTTTGGGATGCTTTCCTATGGGAAACATCTATAGGAATACATGTACGGATTTGCACCAGATTCAATGCAGGGAGCCTCCTTTTCAATTTATTTTGGTGTTATGGTATCCACCTTTCATGTTCTATTTGCCTGTGGTCTTATTTGTTGAGGAAACCTGCATGTTCTTCAACAGAAGAACTTCAAGAGAGAACACCAGCATTTGCTTAGGGATCCGTAGAGACCAGGAGTTATTATTATTTTATTATTATTAATTATAAAGGTGCCAGGCAAGCCTCTTTGGGGAGAGCATTCCACAAGTGGGGAGCCACCACATGAAAGGCCCGTTCTCAGGTTGCCACCCACCACACCACTTGCGGAAGAGGCGCATGATCAAGGGCCTCAGATTATGATTGCAGGGTCTGGGTCGGTTCCTATGGGAGAGCGGGTTTCTCTCACAATGCAGGTGTTTTATGTGTCTTGGAAAGGAAGGAAGAGGATAGGAAGGATTCAAGTGAACCCCTTCACATGTTAAAAGAATACATGGGGGAGGGTCACATGGTCATGTGACCTAACCCTGCTGGTGACTGACCATGTCCCCTGCTGGTCACACATTCAGCAAGCATGAAAAGGGACCTTATGGGCACACCGATGTACACACAGAAAGTGGGACTCTCAACTGGTAGGATCCCACATTGGAGGGCAATGTGCATACACCATGGTCACTATATGTGTCAAGGCTCTGGAAAGGCTTCAGGGAATTACGATCCCTCCCCCGGTGGCAATCAAAAGGCAGATAAACAGAAATGTAATTTATTCAGTATTCACAGAGGAGCGCTGTCTCTATAATGATGGCGTTGCTCCAAGTAAAGTCCCATCCCTCCTAATATACGTCACTCCTGTGCAGGCTGGTCAGTGCTTTCTGCCTCTGAGATTTCTGTTCTGCTACTCGCACAACCTGTCTGGTTTAGGCAGAGGGGGGGGGGGGTCAGGAATGCTTTCAAGAGACACCGAGTCTGTTAACTGCCTCTCCCCTGGTGCTTCTCCTTCCTCCTGCTCCCCCAATATATCCCAGCTTTTCCCCTGGTCAGCCTCTGAAGTATGCCCTTCGGCAAACCACTGTTCTAAATCTACCCTGTCCTCCTCTTCCTGGGAAGGTGCAGAGAAGGCGGGGAGGTTCCCACCATTCCTCTTCAGTGCAGCCCCTGACATGTGTGCAGAAGGGGAAAAATGGATGCTGAGGATGACTCCACCCCCCAAAAAAAAACATATGAAGGGTGTTTGTTTGGAAGACCTATAGTAGCATTGCTTACTGTTGTGGATTGTCTCTGTGCTTTTCTCGAGAACAGTGAAGCGGTGGCTGCTGAATTTATCTTATTTGTTCAAAGTACTTTAACACTATGCATGATGTGGATTTATCAACGTGCTTCATTTAACATTGGAAAGCAAGGTTTGAAAGGCGATATGAGTAGCAGGCATCACATCGGAGCAGTAGAAGGAAACAATTTCTAGACACTTTGATGCGGGGCCATTTTGCCATCAGCAAATATGCCAACGTAGCTTTTTATATAGGTGCCATGATCAACACCATCTAGATAATTGCCTCCAACTTCCATATCTTACTGAATAGTCTCTTTAAAACTTGTATGTTGTAATTCTGAATCCACATAGAAAACATAGTGCTTGATATCAGAGGAAACTCAATATTGGAGAAGTCTGAGGTTCTTAAAGGCACAACTTTTATTTTTTACTTAAAAAAAAATACTCCATAGGCATGTTGAAAACTCCGTGTATAGGCAGCTCTTCACTTCGAGTGCCCATTAGTGCTAAATTGGAGTAGGATCCATAGTTGTTTATTCGTTTAGTCGTGTCCGACTCTTCGTGACCCCATGGACCATAGCACGCCAGCCTTGTTGTGGCGAAGGGGCTTGAATAACTCAGAGAAGCTATGCGCTATGCCAGGCATGTCAAACCTGCGGCCCTCCAGATGTTTTGGCCTACAACTCCCATGATCCCTAGCTAGCAGGACCAGTGGTTGGGAAAGATGGGAATTGTAGTCCAAAACATCTGGAGGGCCGCAGGTTTGGCATGCCTGCGCTATGCTATGCAGGGCCACCCAAGATGGACAGGTCATAGTGGAGAGTTTTGACTAAACGTGATCCAACTGGAGAAGGAACTGGCAAGCCACTCCAGTATCCCTGCCAAGAAAACTCCATGGCCAAAGACAACAGGATCCATAGACCAACATACAAAAGTCATCTGTAAATAATTGAATTCAAAGTGGTGGCCGATTCAGATTGTCCTTCAAGAAAGAAGGATAAAAGAGAAGGTGGTATATATATATATATATATATATATATATATATATATATAT
Organism: Zootoca vivipara; assembly: GCF_963506605.1. Lineage (NCBI taxonomy): Eukaryota > Metazoa > Chordata > Lepidosauria > Squamata > Lacertidae > Zootoca > Zootoca vivipara. The sequence continues at coordinate 121,807,707 of NC_083276.1, read as the reverse complement.
ATATATATATATATATATATATATATACTGTTCCCATAAAATTTATTTTCCTATGAATAGGAGAAATGCCATTTTTTATGAATTTTGCTTTGTTGCATCAAATGATCAAAAGTATTAGCCTTTTTTTCTTAGCAAATTAATAATTCAGCTAGCCAGCCGCACATCTTAACCCAGGGGTGTCAAACTCAAATTCATCGGGGGCCACATCAGCAGTTTGGTCACCCTCAAAGGGCCGGTTGTATCTGTAGGACTATGTGTCCACTCTTTATTATCATAAATTATTGTCACTGCATTCAATTATTACTGTTTTTTGTAATAATGTAAGTAATAACTAGCTCTGAAAGCAGAAACATAGTCAGAATAATGGCAAGTAGATATTCAAATGTACAATTATTGTACAATTGATTGAAAAATGATTTTTGGTAACTGCACAGGGTGGTGGAGGCTCGCTAGGGTTTCATGCAGGACCTTTGCAGAGCTACTAGTACCTGGAGATGCTGGGGTCCTTCTGCATGCAGGACAGATGTTCTGGCAGTGAGCCAACACCCTTCACCAAAGGGACTGGCTGAGGTTGACTCACTGGAGCTGCTCTCCTGGTTCCAGGGTTTAAGGGCCAGAAGTATAAAGCAGCATCCTATGTTTCTGAGGAGAGGGAGAGGGAGGGGAGGGGAGGGGAGGGGAGAGGGAGGGGAGGGGAGGGAGGGAGGAAGGAAGGAAGGAAGGAAGGAAGGAAGGAAGAAAAGAGGGAGTGGGAGGGAGAGAGGAAGGAAGGAAAGAGGGGAGAGAAAGAAGAGTAGGAAATAAGGAAGGGAATAAAGAAGAAAAGAAAAAGAAAGAGGGAGAGAAGACGGAAAGGGAGAAAGAAGGAAGGAAGTAGAGGGAAAGAAAGAATAAGAATGAGGGAGAGGAAGAAAGATGGAAAGGACGGAAGGAAGAAAGGAAGTAAGAAAGAAAGAAAGAAAGAAAGAAAGAAAGAAAAGAGGGAGCAGGAGGGAGAGAGGAAGGAAAGAGGTAAGAGAAAGAAGAGTAGGAAAGAAGGAATAAAGAAGGAAAGAAAAAGAAAGAGGGAGAGAAGACAGAGATAAAGAAGGAAGGAAGGAGAGGGAAAGAAAGAATAAGAACGAGAGAGAGGAAGAAAGAAAGGGAAGGGGGGGTCGCCGCCTTGATTCAGCGCCAGAAAAGAGCGCGAAGGGACCCAGGGGCAAAAAGCATTTCCCGTGCAGCGTGAGGCAGCGGGTGTCCGTTTTAGGAGAAGTGCGTAAAGCCTCAGAGTTGCACGTTCGTGAGGCTGAGCTGCTGCTGAGCTCATGTTCATGAGGCTGATCCGCGGCAGGAGAAGGAGGAGGTGAGGCAAGAGGAGGAGGCGGCGGCAGCTTGCCGGGTCGGTGCCCGGCAGCGCCGTGCGGAGAGTCCCGAGCCTCTGGGACGCAGCAGTGCTCTGTAGCACTTTGAATCATCCTCCTCCTCCATGCGGCGCTGCTGGGTGCTTTGTCTGTGCTTCAGCAGCAGCAGCAGCAGCAGCCGTTTCCAGGCACCGAGCCGTGGCAGGAGGAGGAGGATTCAAAGTGCTACAGAGCACTGCTGCATCGCAGAGGCTCGGGACTCTCCGTGCGGCGCTGCCGGGCGCTGACCCGGCAAGCTGCCTCCTCCTTCTCCTGCTGTGGCTCAGGGCGCTCCACGCAGCGCTGCTCTGGCTGCCTTTCTACCCCCCCCCCCCGGCCCCAGCTGTTTGTCGGCGCTTTGGCGCGGTGCTTCAGCAGCAAGGTCCCGCTGCTGGGTCCCGCTTGCTGGGGCGCTCGGCGGGCCACATGACGAGGTCTGGAGGGCCGGATTTGGCCCCCGGGCCTTGTGTTTGACACCCATGTCTTAACCCCTCTGTGACCCTGCCTACATTGATTTTAGCCCACATGTTGCTGCAGGAAGCTGTAACATCCATGTACGATCTTGAGGTGGGCTGAGATAATAGCCATTAGCTTGCAAAGTCAAATAAGCACATAAGCAAGATACAAATGAAACTTACAGACGCACGGGCAGTTGGTTTCCTCCTCACTTCATGCAAGCCAGCAAACAAACCAGGAAGCCTTCTAGACTAGGAAACTTTAATAGTTTCAAAGCAACAACTTCAAACCGTAGTTTCCTTCTACCAGCTATCAAAATTAAGTTGAACTCTAGAGCTGTGAAAAGAGCTGGTTGGAATTTGAAGGTTCTGAGACTTCATACCCCACTTATATACTTTGTCCTCCCATCCATGAAGACTTATGAGACAAAGACATTGGAATTACCATTATATTTATTAATATCAAAGCCCGGAGGAAGGGCAAACCAAATTAACTGAATTCAGAAAGCATGAGAAAGTGAGGATTTTGTCTAAACCTACCTCAAATGTGATCTAGCTCTGGTAGAGAAGGATCCCTTCAGACCACTGGGCTTGTGAATAACAGCAGATAGTGGCTGTCCGGCAAAAGATGGGGAGGAAATGACTCTCTTTGTGCTAGGTGAGCCTGGGAAATAAATGGGCACATGCACTCAGGCTCTGCTGTCCAGCATTCACCCAAAATGTGTACAATAGGCCTCAAGGGCACCCTCAAGGTCCACTAGAACATTTCCAAGGAGTGACTTGAAACCAGCAATGGTTCAGGACACCTGAAACTTTTCTCCTCCACTTCCTCACTTGCCCAGATTTAATGCAACTGCAGTGGTGCCTCAACTTACGAATTTAATCCGTTCCGAAGGCACCTTTGTAAGTTGAAAAATTCATAAGTCGAAAAACGTCATTGGAAACACGATTTCCCATAGGAATACATTGGAAATGGGAAAATTCGTAAGTTGAAGCAACCCTATCTAAAAATTCCTAAGTTGGAAAATCCCTATCTAAAACCACCGCGGTTTTTTTCCGGATGTCGAGACATTCATAAGCACGCGGCCATTACCCCCATTCGTAAGTCAAAAAATTCGGTTGCCGAGTCGTTCGTAAGTCGAGGTGCCACTGTAATCCACTCCAGAATGCCAAATGAATTATTCCCAGCAGTGTGGAGAAGACAGGAAAAAGGGTGGGCCTTTAGAGGCAGTCAAGGATTCACCTACCAAAAAAAAAACACCCCTACCCAATGCTAACAGGCAACTTGGCAAAGTTCACACTACATATGGGGGTGGGTGGGTGTAGGACACACATGTATCCCCACCCCCAGCCAGGCTCCCAAATCATCGTTGAGAATGGGGTAGAGGCAACCATGCCACACTGAAAGCATGAGAACTGTGCTGGTCCAAGGGTAATCCAAGAGGCGAGGTCCAGGGCCGGTCCGAAGTCTAAGGAAACAACGAGGGGTCAGTCCGATGAAGCTGAGGCAGGGTGCAGGGCAGGAAACTAAGCAAGGTCAGGAGCAGGAACACAGGCAGGATCTGGCAAGCAGCAATGATTTCTCCCGCAACCTGGGGCAGGGTTTGACCGCCTTTTATCTCTGACGAGGTAATGGCCAGTCCCGATCCCCCAATGACTCACCACCCTGCCTCACCTGACCCCAATGACTCGCCACCCTGCCTCGCCTGAAGGCGAGCACTCCTCCTGCGAGTACTCAGGTCTCGCCTCCTCTCAGCCCTGAGTCTCTGCAGCTCGGGAGACGCCGGAGGGTTACTGGACCCAGGAGCCACCTCAGCCTCTCCTGACCCAGGCGGTAGTGGACCAGCTGTCGGCAATGAGGTATTCTCAGCACCTGGAGCCAGGACAGGCTCAGGCCCCTGACTCGGCCCAGCTGGTCCTTGTTGCAGGGGAACCTAAGCAGACTGAGTCTCTTCAGGAACAGGCCCCAGACTAGGTTCAGCCGATGTCCCAGGCAGAGGGTCCAGTACAGGCTCCGATTCCTCCGGCTCCGAGTCTGAGCCCAAGTCCCAGGCCATCACACGAACAATATTTGGAAATAATTACATATGTCCTATGGCTTTGATCCAGCATCCAGTGATCTTTGCGGGATCAATGAAATTTCGCACCCCTAACTTTTTTGTGCTTGGGGCAACTGACCCTGTGCCTCCCCCCCCCCCACTACGCCACTGCTTGACCATTGACTGTGCTAGGTGGGAACTGAAGGGGATCGCAGTTCAAAACATCTGGAGGCATCCAGGTTGGGAAAGGAGTGATAAAATATCTGGAAACTTAGGAAAGCAAACATGTGGGTTGCCGTTGGCAGGTGGCTGTCTGCACACCCACTTGACACTCAAGGCTCAGGAAAGCAATGAAGTGGCATGATTGATCCCTGATTTGGATTGCTCTATTGGCAACTGTCTGCAGTAAGTTGCCCTTTCCCCTGCGTGTCTTTCTGAAATACTGTTAGGTAAGCAGCGAAACTGTACAAGACTGTCAACATTAAGTATTCAGAAATCACAATATTTTGCTGTGTTGATTTCTTTCTTTGCCTTGAGCTCCTTCCCCTTCAGGCTATCCCTGGGATACTGTTTGTTTTCAAACTATTTCCCCATCAAACACGAATTGGGGGGCGGGGAGGGGGGAGAACCTGCCTGAAATGTTTGAAAGAAAGCTGAGTACGTACACACACACACACACACACACACACACACACACCCTTTAGTAAGTCAAAGGCATATTTGAAGAAGACAAACATTGGTCTTCTGCAATGGATCTGTTTTCTCTCCCTATAGGTGGCACTTTCCCTCCTCAAACAGTGATAAAACACACACATATAACACAGTAGCAGCAGCAGCAGCACCACCACCATCACCACCACAACAACAACAGTACCAACCACCACCACAACAACAGTGTTGCAGTGAGGTATCTTTGCTGAATAAGATGTGAAGGAAATTGTTCCTTCCATTTACTAATGTTGGCAGGACATGGGGTCAGATGAAGTCAGTCTGACCTGAAGCCAAATCAGAAAGGAAGTGTTTTGCACTTAGTGAGTCCAGAACTGTTCTTCCATAGAAAGTTTTGTTTGAAGGAAAGAAGATCGAATGCTTACATGCTCCAGTCTTGTAAAGGTGACTCACATGTCAAACATGGACAGCTGCATTATTCTCAGGAAGATCATTGATCCATCTAACTCAGGCCATTTTCACACCACACATTGCAAGAACTCAAAACTGCACTATTTGCATTTACTACCCAGGAAGCCACCTTGACTGGAAATGGCTTTCTGAAGATGCTGGGATTTGAACCGGGGATTTTTGACACGCAAAGCAAGGAATTTGCCACTGAGCTTCCCTGCTGAAACACCAGCAGTTTCGTACTTTCTCCAATGAAGAATGTCTGTTCTCTTGTTCCCCCCAAGCATCTGTGGTAAATTAATGGGCTGTGGGCGGTCATCGGCACCATTGCCAAAAAGCTGTTGGATGCGAGTAATGGATGATGTCTCATAAATATCCCTTATCCACTACCCAAATGGCAATTAGGCCCATTTCCTCACTGGAAGCTGCAATCCCTTATTTATTTGGCAGTAAAATGATTAGCTCTTTTAAAGAATTGCAAGATGGCTTAATCAATACAAATGCTGTTTATATTGTCCCGATAATGATCCATTATCTCTTATAATCAGATTCTGGAGTGCCCTCAGAGAATGAAGGCATCTTTTTAAAAAATAAAATAGAATGAGCATCGCATTCTGTAATGGGTGCACTGAAAGGCTAAGGAGTTTTTTTTTTCCCTCCCTGTCTTAGCCATAATACTGACCACATTATCATCTTGTGCTGTTCTGCAAAATGACTAAAAAGAAACAATAACCGATGCATACAGTATAGGTTTATTGGAAATTGCGATTAGAAACAGAAATGATACACACTATGCAACAAGAAATGTGCAAAATAATATAAAAGCCCACTGCTTTTTCCATTGCATTGCCATACATCTGGGTTTTCGCTTTGGCAAAATCCCCCCCGATGCCATTTTTGCACCCAAAATCATTATCCTGATGTATGGCAAGCCTACATAGAAGACCCACCCCAGCCCCTGCCCATACCCCCTATCCCCTGTACAGAAAAGAGACCCAAACCTTTTGTGTACACACCAACTGATTAACAAGATCAGTGAACAGTTGCAATACTGCTTGCTTCTCGCTTTCCTCTCCAACATTTACAACAAATTACGTATTGCTTCTGGAAACTCCTAGGCCTTCAAGAGACATAACTGATGATGCTCTTTCGCCAGAGGCATATTTACATCCACTACGGGTTTGTGCGTAGCTTCTATACATTATGTATAGATTAAAAATGGATTTCCATTATGCTCATAGGATAAGATAAGCATTAAACATATGTTTGAAACTTCTATGGCAAGCTCTACTTATGCCGGCTTGCGAGTCATCACCATTTGTCAAGAGTCAGTGACAGGACGGCGTAACTTGTATGCACTGAGAGCTAATTGCAAGAACTCCATCTCAGGAGATTTGCAGATACTGCTTTCACCAGCACCCATATCAGTCATTTGGAAACCTTAGTAACGAAAGACTAATAAGCTAAATAATAATAATAATAGTCATAATAATAATAGTATTCAACTAAGTTTTACTCATACTAAGTTAGGTCCATTTATTTCCACTCTGATTAAAACTTAGTTGAATTCTACCCACTAATATCTTCAGGCTTGATGCTGTAGGAATAGTGGCTTACCTATTTATATCTACAATATTCAGATAACGGTGATGGAACAAATAGTAACTCTTGGCAAAACCAGGGGCATGCAATTGACACTTTTCTTCCTGGGATAAGCCATTATGCCAGGAATAGCTAAGTTTAGGGGCCTGATAAGACCTCAGATTTATCTGCAGCCCCCCCCCCCGGCACCAAGATCTCACCGATTTTGGTACTGGGAACAAAATTGAGAAACAATTAAAGTATACCCATTGCTGGACTGGACAGAGCCCAGATCCCTGAAGGGGATGCACCCTCCACTTCCATAATTATTGTATTAATCAATTGATGAGAGAAAGCTGGATGAGAGATCCCCTCTGTTATTTGCAAGCCCTCTGAAATCTGTGAGCAATTGATGGTAGCAGGTCCATCTACTCTGGAGATGGATGAAGATAGTGGCTCAGTTGGCAGTTGGGTAACCCTTGATCTTAGCTGGAGGAAAGCTTGTAGCCTCTGCTTGCCTCTCCTTGGGTAAGGGTATCTTATTAAAGGGATCTAAGAGGAGATGCTTCTGTTTGATGGCCAGGCAGGGCCACTCCAGTGGGGACCCTTCAAGGGGGGGGATCCCTATTTGATGTAGGTAATAGAGCCCCCCCCAGTTGGGTTCACCCTTAGATGCTCTCCCTTAGATACCCTCCCAGCAAGTAGGCTGGAATGGAATAATGTGGCTTAACCAGGGCCGTCTTTAGGATATGCGCCGCCGGGGTGCAAAGATCCGCCCAGGCCCCCCAAATTTAGTTTAGCCACCAAATTAACCTTTATGATGCCTTATGTCACTATTATCATTTGATAAATAGCACTCACACCTGTGCGGCTCCAAAAGGAGTGTGGGGGGGGGAGGGTTGTGTGTGTTTAAAACCAGCTTTTCTAAAGAAGGCAAAGAACACATTGGGAGTCGTGTAAAGACTCCACGCATGTGCTTACGGTCGTAGGGAGGTGTCTGAAAGATGAGACGAGCGGGCATGGTGCGCATGTGTGGGAGAACCATCTCAGGCAGCCTTTCATTGTGGAAGCAACCTTATTTCTAAGGGGGTGGGAGGGCCCTTGCGAGCGTGCATATACGAGTTTTTCTTTCGGTGCCTGTGTGCACTGCCATTGCTAGATAGGCATGTTCTTTTTCTGTCTCTCTCTCCCTCTTTCCTGTCACTCCCCCTCCTCCTACCTTTGGTGAGTGAGACTTTCCAGAGAGCTCTTCCTGCAGGTGGCACGATATCAGCTGTGTCAAAGGTGCCGCTGACCCCGCTGTGACACAGCAGCTCAATACAATACACTTACGTGGCTTCAGCGGTGGGTGCCTGCCCCCCCGAATTCGGCGGCCGGGGACCCCGCACCCCTTGCACCCCTGTGTAAAGACGGCCCTGGGCTTCACCCAATGCCTATGCCAAACCGTTTACATCTGTAACCAATAAAAGTTGTGGTCTATTTGACTACCAAATGCAGTTGTCTTTTCTGGTTAATTTCTCCCTGAGAACTGTGGGGTCATAGGGTCTTGGCATGCAACTCCACTCTGTTCTTTGCAGGCCCAGTGAACTCTGCACCACCACCCCCAACTGTGAGCAATTGACAGGTCCATCTATTCTGGGGGGTGGATGGTGAAGACAGAAACCCACCCTGCTATCTGCTTCAACCTCCCATCCGACAAGGGCAGGCGGTTCTGATGGCCTCTGTGAGTGGGAAAGAGGTGTCTAACCTACCTGGCGAAAGTATCTCCTCCCCATTTTTTCCTTTTCCCCCCTTTTGGTAAATACTGTAAAATATGAATGCGAAAATATAGCCTGGGGCTCTTTCAGAAATTTGGCTCATAAATCATTTCCATAATGACACTGCTATTGACGAATGGGGAATTCCTTGGTGGGATCAGCTCGTTAGGAGTTATGGTTAATGAGAGTAATGTGATGCAGGCTATCCTAATGATATTTGTGCCACAGAATGAGAGATGTGGAATATGAAATCAGGCCGCCAAGGCACCCTGATCCTAAGCAGGTTTACTCAGAAGAAAGTTCATAGTGTTTGGACAGGACTATATGCCTTTCTGGTAAGAATGCTTAAGTTCACAGCTTTAATTTGCTCGTTTGTAGTTATGCAAAACAAGTCCAGGCTTATGCATCAAATAAAGGCCGCCATTCAACAAACAAGACTATCTATCTCTATCTCTATCTCTATCTCTATCTCTATCTCTATCTCTATCTCTATCTCTATCTCTATCTCTATCTATATCATCAACTCTATATCTATATCATCTATATCTATATCTTAGCTGCCAAGTAGCCCATTTTTAATGGGGAAACCCCCGGATTTTAATCCGTTTCCCGCTGTTCTCCCAAATGGAGAAAAATCCTGGAAATACCCTGGATTTCCTACCTGCCAGGAAGCTTCCATTTTGGGTGCTGCTTTGCCCATGTGTGGGCACCGGAAATAAGAGAGAGCGGCACTGGAAGTCACTTCTACACATGCCCGGCGGCCATCACCAAGATGGTCACCACCATGCGGCCGCCGCCATGTGGCCACCACCAAGATGGCTGCCGGGCATGTGTAGAAGCGACTTCCGGTGCCGCTCTGCCCTATTTCCGGTGCCCACACATGGTCAGAGAGGCCCCGGAAGTTGCTTCTACACTGCCACTGATCCCGCATTTTTCAGCGGGGGACTTGGCAGGTATTATCTATATCTATATCACATCGAGGAGGTGATAAAGTCCCATCTGTGTCTTCCAATAACAAAGGTAAGGTCTTGTTAGTAAAATATATTAAAGAGCAAAATAGGTTCATGAGACCTATCTATTTATTCAAGCTTTTCTAGCTGAATGTTTCCTGGTTATGATAGTTGTTATATTTTTATTGTATCTTTTTTTTAAAAAAAATGGAATTCCTTTTGAATTGTTGTTGCATGCTGAATTCTCATATTGCACACCACCTGAGTATTATTTTAATGAGAGGCGGTATATGAATATTTTAAATAATAGTAATAAATGAGAGTAATAAAATCACACTTCAGCTGGCCTTCCAGAGTGAAAACATATAATTCACTGGGGGAGACAGAAGCGCCCTCTGGAAAGAATAGTGGTGAATTATTCATATTGCTGTCTTAAGCCCCATCTGCATATACATTTAAAGCAGTATGATTGAAACACTTTTAACTGTCATGGCTTATCCCAGTGAATCCTGGGAACGGTAGTTTCATAAACTTGCTGAGGGTTGTTAGGAGACTCCAATTTCTCTCACAGAGCTACAATTCCCAGAGTTTGCTGGGCGGAGGGATTGACTGCTAAACCACTCTGAGAGCTGCAGCTCTCTGAGGGCAATAAAAAGGTAAAGGGACCCCTGACCAGGGCCGGCCCTACGGCAAGGCTGGGTGGCGCAGGGCTGCTAGGGGGCGCCGTGCTGCGGTGCCTGTGGCAGCCGCATAGCAGACACTGGGAAACGGGGGGCGGGCGCCGGAGGGATCTTTGCACCACGGCGCCAGGGCGCCAGGCATGCTTAAGACAGCCCTGCCCCTGACAGTTAAGTCCAGTCTCCTAATAGCTCTCGGCCCCCTAAAGAGACAACAGCATAGCCTCCAACATTTCTCCAATGAAAGTAAGGACATCCTATTCCATAATAATACTAATATTTTTATTATTTATACCTCACCCATCTGACTGGGGGGCTTCCAACATATATGAAAACACAACAAAACATTAAACATTAAAACACGTCCCTGTACAGGGCTGCCTTTAGATGTCTTCTAAAGGTTGTGTAGTTAATTCTCTCCTTGGCTCTGGGGTCGCATAACTCCATACCCTCCAACATTTCTCTGATGAAAATTGGGACGTCCTAAGGAAAAGCAGGACGTTGTGGGATCAAATCAGAAACCAGGATGGCTTCTGTAAACCTGGGACTGTCCCTGAAAAATAGGGACACCTGGAGGATCTGCCACAACCTCCAGGATTATTTGGGGGATAGCAATAGCTGCATAAGGTGGAATGATACTGCTTTAAATGTATAATGCACATAGAATAGAATAGAATAGAATAGAATAGAATAGAATAGAATAGAATAGAATAGAAATTAATTCGCCAAGTACTTACATACTTGGAATTTGCTTTGGCTAATTTTACAATGTAAACGTACTTTATACAAAATATCTGTTAAATATCTGTGTGAGGATCGGACTGTGCAGAACACTATTTCAAGCAAAGAGGAGCCACTCCGACTGCGCCTGGAGCTTTTGCCTTCTGTCCCTGTAGTGACTTCAGAACAGGTTGAGGTGGTTGTTGGTGCCTCTGGCGCCGAGTGAATTGCTCTAGTTGTTAATGCTTGACTTTGCTATAAAACTGATTCAGGTCGTTTGCCAATTTTGGACTCTCCGGAGCAGAAGAATATGCTCTCTTATATTCAATAAAAAGAAGATGTTCTCTTATATTCAGAAATGTTCTGTAAATTCTTCTGAAGATATGGGACATTATTTCACTAGATTTGCCCAGAACCGTTTCATGGCAGAGAACAAGCAAGGGAAAACAAAATGGCTGACCAGGAGATTCATCTGAGCACTACACTTTGGGAAGAGAGGGTTTCCTTAGAACTGTAGCAAGGGGTGATGAAAGGGGTGTAGATTACTCACCCTTCAAGGGTTCCTATTTAAAGGGGGTGAGAGATGCAAAGCCAAACCATAAGTTTAACATAACATGTCATTTTGGCCCTAGAGCAAACCTTCTTCCGTGTTGACCAATGTGTTACTTTTTTGCTGAATTCAAGAAAGAATGAAAGAAAGAAAGAAAGAAAGAAAGAAAGAGTACCACAATTGTTAGAACTATTAGAACTTTAAGAATTACTTCTTTACCTATAGTAATATATACCATTCCATATGAGTCATTCTTCAGATGTGAGACAGGAGGCATTGCAGTCAAACGGATGAAGAGAAAAGCCCGGCTTGATGGATCTGCAAATCGTGATGTTCCTTGATGAACTTGGAATAACTTTGACTGTTATTTAAAGTTACTTAGGGGTATAAAAAAGCAGGCTTCATTTTGTCTTCTTGCCATCCATAACAATATTGTAGCACAAAAGAACTGCCAATCAGAGAAAAAGACCAGACCATTTCTCCCCCTTTAGTATGCAGCTTTTCCCCCAACTTTACATCAGATAACAATCTACTTTCCATTTAATCCTCACCAGCCAGCTGTATATCTAGGGTGTTATTAAAAGGCATTCTGCATTTTATGCTTCACAGACAAGCAGCCCAAGCACTGAATAGCATAGTATTGGCAGGTGAAGAAGGTCTAAAGAATAAAATTAATTCAAGATAAGAATCAGTGGGCTTTGGGCAAACTGTTTTGCAACTCATGATTGTGTGTGTGTGTGTGTGTGTGTGTATTCTGAAACTTACGGAATGGCAAAAGTTTCCTGATGTGTGCACTGGCTGCTCATTACATCAGCAAAGGTCCCATCTTTCCCCCTTCTCATGGTGTTGTTGTTGTTGTTTAGTCGTTTAGTCGTGTCTGACTCTTCGTGACCCCATGGACCATAGCATGCCAGGCACTCCTGTCTTCCACTGCCTCCCGCAGTTTGGTCAGACTCATGTTCGTAGCTTCGAGAACACTGTCCAACCATCTCGTTCTCTGCCGTCCCCTTCTCCTAGTGCCCTCAATCTTTCCCAACATCAGGGTCTTTTCCAGGGAGTCTTCTCTTCTCATGAGGCGGCCAAAGTATTGCAGCCTCAGCTTCATGGTGTAGGGAAGAAGAAAAGCAACTCACTTCTGGCACCTCTCAATTGCCATTAAAAGAGAACAAGCAAGACATTCATGATGAGTTCCGGCACCTCTTTTTCTAGAAAAATAGAACTGCTTAAAGAAGCCCAAGTCGAGCCTTTCCTGAAAGAACCACCAGTCCCTGTTTCAGGGGAACACTTCATATTTTAAAATAGTAAGCCGCCTCTGGTACCTTGGTAAAAAGGTGATGTATACGAACACATATGGGGACGAGGGTGGGGCTGTGGTCTAAACCACATGACCCAGAAAAACTGTCTGTGGACAAACGTCTGCTCCCTCGGCCAGTAAAGTGAGATGAGTGCCGGAACCCCAGAGCCATTCACAACTGGACTTAACTGTCAGGGGTCCTTTACCTTTACATGAACACATGAAATAAATAAAAGAGTCAGAGCAGCACCCAACAAACTCATGGGTAGCAGTGAGGGTTCATCCCCAAAACGTCAGCAAGACTAAAGTTATTGCCTTAACTCAGGGATGGTCAACATGGTGACCTACAAATATTGTCAAACTACAATTCTTTTTTTTATAATTATTTTTATTAAAGATTTTCTTGGGTTACAAAGGTAATGCAATGTCTCATTCATTTTTTTTCCTTCCATGCATCATTTTAACACATCAATTTTACTTGTTGAGACATTATGAGGATTTTTCTTGGCTTGACAATTGCACTGCCACAAAAAGAAGCAGATTGCTCTCTTCGTCTGGAGGCCATGGTAGCTGCAGCTAGAGGACTGACTTAAGAAGAAGAAAATGTGAGTGTTTTACCTATAAGTCCGCTTACCGCATTTGGTAGGTGGCGTTGTGGCCAGGCATCAGCCCCCACAGTGATCTGGCCGGGGGTGGAGATCGATACCCTCCTTGTCACTGTTTGGGTATGACGCCAGGTGGGGCCCTGCCCAGGGGCGGCCCTTACTCTCCAACCATCACTGGTGGGGTGTGTGACTGCGGGAAATTTAAACTGTGGCAAGGCTGGAGACCATCCTCAAGCACCGTTCACTAGGGCCATGCCACTACCCCAACAGGGCCCCCCTCAGGGTGCCCCTATAGGACTCCCCCTATTGGTGGTTTACCCTTAGTTGGACTCCCAGCAGATGGGCGGCAGTCAAGATATAGGCTGGCTTCACCCAATGCCAAAGCCAAACCACTCACATCTGTAACCTATTGTGGCCTATTCAAACCCATAAACCAAAATCCCCTTGTCCGTGTGTTTATTTATCCACTAGGGAAGTGCGGGTGACAGGGCCTTGGCAACTAAATGCTTTATCAGTGAAGTTATTGGTTCTCAAAGAAGAAAGTGAAAAGGAATGAGGAAATAACAAAACCCAAGCATTTGATTATTGTTTGGGATATACATAATTCTAACTACAAATCTGTATCTCGCTACTTGTATCTACGAGTTATTTATTATCTAATATGCAAACATGTTGAACTGAACGCACACATTGCTATCCAAAAACAAATGTATCTGGAAATAGGAAAGGAAGAAAGAGGAGACCTGACACATCTGTTTCTCGCTTTGGGACCCTATAGAAGGGTTTCATATGCCCTTCAGATATTGTTGAACTCCAGCTCCCAAGAACCCGAGCAAGACCAGTTAATAGTTGGTGATGATGGGAGCTGTAGACCAGCAACACATGGAGCAAATGATGTTGTGGTATTCTACCCCAGAGTCGGACACGACTGGACCTGATGGTCAGGGGCCCCTTTACCTTTACCTTTTAGTGTAGGGACCCAGGTGGCGCTGTGGGTTAAACCACAGAGTCTAGGGCTTGCTGATCAGAAGGTCGGTGGTTCGAATCCCCGCAACGGGGTGAGCTCCCGTTGCTTGGTCCCAGCTCCTGCCCACCTAGCAGTTCGAAAGCACATCAAAGTGCAAGTAGATAAATAGGGACCGCTCCAGCGGGAAGGTAAACGGCATTTACATGCGCTGCTCTGGTTCGCCAGAAGCAGCTTTGTCATGCTGGCCACATGACCCGGAAGCTGTCTGCGGACAAACGCCGGCTCCCTCGGCCTATAGAGCGAGTTGATTGCCGCAACCCCAGAGTCGGACACGACTGGACCTGATGGTCAGGGGCCCCTTTACATTTTAGTGTATCTCATTCTCAGCTGCTACATAGTTGCTGCCATTTTTGAAATACCTTGGCATGTTGTCCAGCTCATAGCTGAGCACATAAAAGATCATGATGCCCATAGCTTTTAGATACAAAGGAGACTGCCTCCTATATATTAATCATAATGTCCACAGTTATCCAAGGGTACCCTCTTTAATAAACATGCACCGAGGCAAAACCACAAGGACAAGCAAATATGCGGTTGTGGGATTTTCATCTCCCAAGGGCAAGCAACTATGCCGCTGTGGGATCCTCATCTCCTGGAGACTTGCCCAAACAGCTTCTAGAAGCATTATAAAGTCTTTTTTTTATTGTTGGTCGTAGCTCATGGTCCTGCATGTTCTGCCAAGGTTGAAGTGTCCAATCCATGCCAACTGTTTAAAAAGAGATGCTAACTTCCTTGAAATCTCCCTTGTGTTGTATGGTCTGAAAATTAACTCCTGCAAGCTTGTTGCTTGTAGCAAAGAGTCACTCATTAGCATACCAACTGGCAAGTGGTACCCTTGGAAGCAACTTTTACCCAACCTGCTTCTCCTGCCTCCTGTATACACTTTCCTAGTTGTTCATGCATCAAACCAGGGCCTGATTTGGGCCCTAAGCTACTGAAGGTAATGGGGCCCATTATGTGTCCAGCTGTCATTTGTCAACAACAAATTGTCACTGTTTTTGTGTTGAATATGTGCTTTATAGTAATTTATGGACCTAATAGGTATCTAAAGCCATTTGCACATAACAAAATATGCAGAATGTTGGCACCCTATATATAGAAATGAGCAACCCAGTGATATTTTAGGAAGCAGGCTAGCAGGCAGGGCCCATTACTTACACCATAGGAGCCTACACAACACAAAACAATGTTGCTGTATGTAGGTTTTATTTTATTTCTTTTTTATCTTTTATTTTGAAAATGTGCATCCAGGTTGTTGTTGTTTCCTTTCATTTTTTTTTGGGGGGGGGGGCAAACTATAGCTTGTTTAGCTTATATGCAAACCCGGCTCTGGACATGTTGGACTTGGATCATACAACTGAGTATCAGGGTACAGAGCAACTACCAAGGGCTTTTAGGACCCTCCTGCTACCCCTCTTAATATTCTGCCGCCTCAATGGATGACACAGGAGTATTGGATGGTGATGATAATAAAAGAAACCCAACAAACAATTATGATGTCTCTGGGTTGGGAGGCTGCTTTTGTCTTAACATAGTGTTCTGTGTGTGCACTCCATTGATCACTCTGGTAATGTTCAATGAAGGGCATAATTGAAAACCTTAAGTAGTCCCACTTTAAGCCATTAACACTTGCAATTGCAAAACTGTTCTGTCAATACTTACCATCTTGCAGTGCAGATGGAGTGCCTAAAGTATAGAGAAGTGGGGATTTTCGAAGGCAGAGCTTTCCCCATCCCCGTCCACATTTCATTAATAAATCTCTCTGCACATTTCTATAGGTGACTCAAGGGCGGCAGGACAGGGAGGATCTCAGAATGGCAATTCACATGGAAAAGGTGGTGGTGGATATTTATCTTAATCATGCCTCATCAGGAAAAGCCGAACAAGTTGAACTTTTTCCACTTTACTGTGTCCTATTTGATGTGGTTCATCAGGGGAGGTAATTTAATTTTGAAGGATCAGGAGCTTGGGTAGATAAGTATGCCCCTAGGTGTTTATTAAAATAAAAATCCAGGTGAATGGAAGTTCTTCTGTTAGAAGTCATCTAGGTAATGCTACATTGCCACAGTCAGCTGCTTGCTCTCTTTCGTGCTCATTCTCCCAAGCACACATATTCAGAGTTCATTTTCACTGATATCAACGGGGCTTACTTCTAGGCAAGGTTTGCTCATGGTGCTCTAACATATGCCCTTGCGAAGGAGGTGGCTTTCTTTCTTTCTTTCTTTCTTTCTTATTATTATTTATTTTTAAAAATGTATTTATTACACTCTTCGGCTGAAAAAGGCCCCCAAGTGGTAACTTGAAAATATAAATACCCTACTGTCAGGCGTACGATCCTGAAATGCCTGCTAAAAACTTCTATAATCCATCAGGCTTAACTAGGTAATTAAAAATTGGTTGTTCAGTCGATTAGTCACGTCCGACTCTTCGTGACCCCATGGACCAGAGCATGCCAGGCACATGTCCTCCCACAGTTTGGTCAGACTCATGTTGGTCGCTTCAAGAACACTGTCCAACCATCTCGTCCTCTGTCGTCCCCTTTTCCTTGTGCCCTCAATCTTTCCCAACACCAGAGTTTTTTCACAGGTCCAAAATAGTGAGCTGATTTCCGATTTTAATTTTTTATATGCTTTTTATATTATGGTTTTATGTACATGCATCTCCCCACTCGCACATGATCAATACATGTGCAGTCGCAGAAATGCACACTGATTTCAGTGCTGGAAGGGAGGTGGGAGCAGTGGAACGGGGCATGGGGCAGACTTGCGCATATTCCGTTGACACATGTAGTGGCAGAGAATGGAGCTCCCCACATAAGTGGCAGTTCCCCTGTATAACTGTTGCCAGATCACACCCCAAATGGACATAATCCTGCCCCAAATTGGCACCAATTGTGGTGGCACTTCTCCATCACTGGTGAAGGCAGCAGCGCAGGTGGGGCACCTCTAGGCATGCCACCTGGGAGCTTTTGCCACCTGAAGCAGCTGCCTCAATGCCTTGGTTGACACTGACTGTTCTAAACAGCTGTGATGTTTTTTAATGAAAAGTGTTGTTGAAGCTTTTTTTATATAAATACATACATTTCTGACCTAGTTTTTATTGATTAGCATTGTGGAGAGAGAATTGCTGATTGTATTATTGAGCTAGATCTGATCCTATAGTTTGCATTGCTTGCATTGTATGAATTCTGACTGTATGGCTGTAGCCCTGGGATGTCTTGCTTAAAATGCTTTCCTCTTTGCCTCTATGCCTCTGTGTGTCAAAGTGCAATCAAGGCTAAGAGCTGACCTTGTCTGGATCACAGAGAAAGGCTTATCAGTGGACGCACATGGAAGCGGCTATCTTTGACGCATAGTCTTACTCAAGGCTGAGTGAGGATGCTACTGGGGCAGCATGAGTCAGCATGTGTTTACCGGACACAGGAAGATCCTTATATGTACTTGTGATCCCCTTGCGTACGCACATTTAGAAAGGAGGGGGAAAGGAGCCTAAAGAAGTATATAAGAAGCTTTGCAATTTGTGTTTCTTTACTCTTGTCATCAGGAGTCTCTCTAATTAGAGATTAAAACTCTTTCTCTGGAACTCAACCCCGGTGTCTTATTGACTGTCTCTGTCCTTGCCTGGGCGCAACTTAAGGACCCTTATCAGCAAATAAGGCTGCAGCATCACCAACGTATCGTAAGCATGTCTTGATCTCTATGGATGCCCCAGATAAAATGGAGTGATTGATACTGCCTTCTTTTGAAGCCCCCCCCCCTTCTTTTTTCTTCCTCGTTCTCTCCCAGAGCAGGGCCTACTGTTTCTCCACTTAATAAAACTGCACAAAAGTAGCGCTTCAGAAACTTGTTCTGTGCAAGGTGTACTCCAAGAAGCCATAAATATGCAACTTCTAATGGTTTCTTGTGAGACAACTGCTCTCCACAATAATGTTTAGTGGTACCTTTGGGATACGAAGAGCAGACAGGTACAAATCGTCACACTTTTAAAAATAGATTTAATGAGATTGTTCCTAAAATCCAGAGCAGCACCGGATCCTGTTTTATTTCCACGTAACAGATGTTCCCGGCGACACAAACAAGCTATAACCACAGGAAACAAAACTATGTTTCACACTCTGTGTCAGTGCGCAATGCAGAAAAGAAAATTTGTTGAGGAGCTCAGTGCTGAGGAACATTTTCTTGACTCCCCCCTCAGCCCTTTGAAGAGCTGGCATGATATTTCCATACCTTCATACTTTGAAATAAACATATAATGGTATAATAATCCTAGGAAAAGAAAGGGAAGCAAACTGATGCCTGAAGGAAAGTATATTTATAAAAATACACTGCCCAATCTCTTTCCACCGTCTGTCTTCCTGAGAGGCAATTGTGGATGCTTCAACCTCAAAAAGTTCTTCCTCAAAGCTTTAGTTCATACAGAGAGGTGTTTTTCTTTTAGCAAAACATCCCTATGTTATTTTATTAATCACCTTTTGGTGGAATAGTGCCTAGTTATTGCATCTGCCCCCCTCATTTATATATTGTTTTGTTTTGTTTATTGTTTTATTGCTTATTTTATTTTATTGCTTTATTTAGATGATCCCCAAGGTCCATTCCAACTATGATTCTATATTTCTATGATTCATTTGAAAAAAGTGTTTTGAGGTTTTGTTTCAGACAAGTGAAATGGCTTTCAGAAGAAATCTCACCCAGGCATTGGAGCCAACTCCTAGGGGCCGAGGTTATTTTGGTCCCCTGAATAAAATATTTGAGGGAGCCAGGGCCCCCTCCCCCAAGTTAATGGGCATTGCCATTCAAATGGTGTGTGTGCACCATATCTTGGGGGGCAGATTACCTGCCCCCCAATATTTTATTCAAGTTGGCACCCCTGCACCCAGGCATTTGAAAGATTGAAGGTGCTGACAATGACAACCTTGAAATTAATAACTGGGAGGGTATGCGACTACATTTAGATTATTATTTTTTAATGCTCTTAAATAAAGCACAACTGGATGCCTTTATCTGCCATGGATGCAGTAAAACATGTCTGTGCCCTATCAGTCTTCACAGCCACAGAAGGCACCGTAACTCTCCAGTGGTTTGATTTCACCTCCAAAGGCGCACTCCTCCATCATCTCACAAGACAACAATCTAACAATCTAATATGAAGTGCATTGTTTTATCTTTCTTAAGCTTGCAAGTATCGACTTCTTTGGGAGGAAGGGTGGCATAGAAATATAATAAATAGATAAGATGATCAATATTCAAGAGACTCCGAGTGGTGCAGAAGTTCCAGCGTTCAACCCTTTCAGCATAATCCAGAACATGGTGTTCTACAGAAATGGTTGGACTCCATTACCCATCAGTTCAAGCTTTATGGCCAATGGAAGTTTGGGCTTTATGGCCAACATCCTGAGGGTGTTGGCTGCCTCTAGCCTAACCCCTGGGGTGCAACTGGTGGGGATGGGACCTTCTTGGTGGTGGCACCCCATCACCAAAGTAATTGGCTTTGAGTTTATCCTTTCAATTAGCGAAGCCCCTTAACCTCAGTGCTACTGATATGTCACAAATTCGTAACACCTCCTCTTCTGCTTTTAGTATTGGTTTTCTATTTTGTGATGGGAGTTGAGGTCCAAAAACAGCTGGAAACCCAAGTTTGTGATGGGAGTTGAGGTCCAAAAACAGCTGAAAACCCAAGTTTGGGAAACACTGTAGACCAGGCATCCCCAAACTTCGGCCCTCCAGATGTTTTGGACTACAATCCCCATCTTCCCTGACCACTGGTCCTGTTAGCTAGGGATCATGGGAGTTGTAGGCCAAAACATCTGGAAGGCCGCAGTATGGGGATGCCTGTTGTAGACAGTCCTGAGATACATGGACTAATGATCTGGCTCAGTACTATTTTTCTAGAAAAAGAGGTGCCAGAACTCACCATGAGCATCTCCCTCGTTCTCTTAGAATGGCAATGGCACCCACCTGAGAGGTGCCGGAACTCACCTGAGAGATGCCTTACCATATTTGACAGAACTGGGGGGGGGCGCCCTGGTCTGACTCAGTATAAGACAGCTTCCTATTCTGCATGTGTTCCTTGCTTTTCCGTGGATGTCTGACCTCGTGGCAGGTCCGACTTCTCCCTTACGATCAGGCACCCACATGGAAGCTCTGGAAACAAAGCACAGTCTTCATTGTGTATAGTGGAGGGGATGGCTGCCTCCTCTCTGCTCTCCCATTCCCCAAGGACTACTGCAGCAAAAGAACTAGACCTGAGGCATTCCTTGACCCCCGTCACCTGCATCATCATCATCATCATCATCATCACCATCATCATCATCACCATCCTCATAATTTATTACTTATACCCTGCCCATCTGGCCGGGCCTCCCCAGCCACTCTGGGCGGCTTCCAACAGGATATTAAAAATACAATAAAACATCAAACATTAAAAACTTTCCTATTAACAGGGCTGCCTTCAGATGACTTCTAAAAGTCAGATAGTTGTTTATTTGCTTGACATCTGATGGGAGAGCATTCCACAGCGAAGGCACCACTACCGAGAAGGCCCTCTGCCTGGTTACCTGTAACCTCACTTCTTGCAGTGAGGGAACCACCAGAAGGCTCTCGGCGCTTGACCTCATGTGAGAAAGCTTTCTTCTGAGTCTGCGCCAACACTGTCTTCGGAATTTGTTACAGTTTCTTCCCTCCTCTCCTCTCCTCTCTCTCACATAGTTTATAGTTTATTTGTTCATTCCCCCTTCCCTTTAATCTCCTGCTGCATTCAATGGAAGGCTTCAAGCGTGCACACACTCAACGTTTGGCCTTTAACATTCAATTTCCCTCAGTCTCATTTCACCGGCTGGTGAGCTTTCCAACCATTCAGCTCTTGTTTCTGTTGCTCTACAAAAGTGACAGCAACTTCCCTTTTGGGGCTATATTCCCAGATTATCATGGTAAATGGCAAATGGTATGAGGGAGCGGGGCCAATAAAGTTATGTGTTAAATGGAGCTTGCGGGTTTTCTTGTTATCGCGGTGAGCCATTGTTTTAGAATGTGTTTCATTATCTCCTTCATCAATTACAAGGGGATTTGCTGAAGAGGAAAATAAAGGAGAAGGATCCATAGCAATAATCCATTCCTATCTTCATTATGTGCTATGTGTGACTGCTGTCTGTAATTCACCTCTCTTCATTGTTGTCCAGGAAGCTGGGCAGATTTCTCACTCCTTACATCGACTTTTGTGTGTGCGCGCACCTGCTGAAGTGGTCTTTTAAAAAACAAAGTTTTGTCTTTTAACTGCATCACACCATTGTATTCAACCTTTCTAAACCCCAAAACTAGAGATGGGTGAATTTCCTCATTTTTCCAATCTTAGGGCAGGATTCAACTAAGCTGTTGCATGTGCAGAATGAGGTCTGTTTGTGCAACCAGACTTTTCCTGTTCTCCTCCACTTTTGCACCCCCTACATCCTCTAAAATTTACTCTGGAGGGTTAGTGGAAAACCCAGAACTGTTTAGAGAGGGGAGAGGGGAGGGGAGAGGGCAATGAATTCTCATTGCAGAAGCAGACTTTGGTCCCCTTGTGTCTACTCCACACCGCGAGTGGTGCTGTGGTCTAAAAAAACTGAGCCTCTTGGGCTTGCTGATCGGACGGTTGGCAGTTCAAATCGGCGCAATGGGGTGAGCTCCCATTGCTCTGCCCCAACTTCTGCCAACCTAGCAGTTCAAAGCATACCAGTGCAAGTAGATAAATAGATACTGCTGCAGCAGGAAGGTAAACAGTGCTTCTGTGTGCTCTGGCACCCGTAACAGTCCTCCATGCACCAGTAGTGGTTTAGTCATGCTGGCCACATGACCCAGAAAGCTGTCTGTGGACAAACGCCAGCTCCCTTAGCCTGAAATGAGATGAGTGCTGCACCCCATAGTCTCCTTTGACTGGACTTAACCGTCCAGGGGTCCTTCACCAAATAGAAGGGGAAGAAATGGAGGTAGTGAGAGATTTTACTTTCTTGGTCTCCTTGATCACTGCAGATGGTGGCAGCAGTCACGAAATTAAAAGACGCCTGCTTCTTGGGAGAAAACCAATGACAAACCTAGACAGCATCTTAAAAAGCAGAGACATCACCTTGCCGACAAAGGTCCGTATAAGGTAAAGCTATGGTTTTCCCAGTAGTGATGTATGGAAGTGAGAGCTGGACCATAAAGAAGGCTGATCACTGAAGAATTGATGCTTTTGAATTATGGTGCTGGAGGAGACTCTTGAGAGTCCCATGGACTGCGAGAAGATCAAACCTATCCATTCTGAAGGAAATCAGCCCTGAGTGCTCACTGGAAGGACAGATCCTGAAACTGAGGCTCCAATACTTTGGCCACCTCATGAGAAGAGAAGACTCCCTGGAAAAGACCCTGGTGTTGGGAAAGATTGAGGGCACAAGGAGAAGGGGACGGCAGAGGATGAGATGGTTGGACAGTGTTCTTGAAGCTACGAACATGAGTTTGACCAAACTGCAGGAGGCAGTGGAAGACAGGAGTGCCTGGTGTGCTATGGTCCATGGGGTCACGAAGAGTCGGACACGACTAAACGACTAAACAACAACAACAACAACATGCTGAATTACACCATTAAATTCAATTCTCCAGATATCCACATCAGTTGGTAATTTATTTATTTATTTGTTCAAAAATGTCTTCATGAAAATTCGCCAGCATTTTAGTAGAAATTTATCCTAATGTACAAATGTTTGCACGCAAATTTGTCGAATGCATACATTTCTGAAGAGCAGTTTCCCCTAATATAATGTGTTTTTCTGCATTCTATTTGTAAATAGATTTATATGCACATTTTTAACCTCAGTATATGCATTTTTGTACACACTGGCTGGAGAACTTCATCGCACAATTCAGAGAATTGTGAATTGCAAAGAATGGCTGTGTTTCAGTTCTCATATGGTTTTGGACAGTGCAAATCAAACTGAAATGAATTTTCCCCAAGGCTCACCTTTAATGCCAAACTTGAAATGTGTCTCACTTTCAGTGCATTCCTACACATAGAGGGACATTATCTGTGTACAAAAGGATTATGCCTTTCATTTTTTTTCTTTAAAAACCCACAACCACCCATAGAGAACATGACTCTACTATATTTAATAACTGTGTCAAAGAGGCCAAACCTGGCCACAAAAGGCACATCTAACATTTTTTATTACAAGCCTGAATAAATCATACTCTTTTTCTGACT
The DNA here is from genome assembly GCF_963506605.1 of Zootoca vivipara. NCBI lineage: Eukaryota > Metazoa > Chordata > Lepidosauria > Squamata > Lacertidae > Zootoca > Zootoca vivipara. The sequence goes on along the minus strand of NC_083276.1, from coordinate 121,784,341 downwards.
TACTGGGAAATAATTCTGTTTGCCAAGCCTAATTTCAGGTTGAACCAGGTTAGGGTGGTGTGTGTGTGTGTGTGTGTGTGTGTGTGTGTGTGTGGCGAGTCCTTATTTTGTGATAGCAAGCTGACAACATGTCCTTTTTCCCCAACAACTATTCAAGATAAAGTGACCCTATTCTCCTTTTCTGCCTAGTTTATCTCTTTTCTTGAGGATTAAAGACCTGGAGGAATAGTCTGAACCAAATTTAAATGGCTATAATGATGGTGGCCTGCCGGCTGATAATCAGTACATTACAGAATACTTTTCCAGTACCTGTATTACCAGTTCTCACCTGCATAGAAGCAGAGAGCCTACTTATTTAAACAGTTAAAGACAGAGCATTGTGTGTTCATGTGTGCAAAATCCCCATCATCTTTTCAATAGGCACATACAGGATTCATTGCAGCACTTATCTATATTACCTAAAACACTATGGTTTAAAGCCGAGATGGGGCTTACATTTTAAAGACACATTTTGCAGGAGCCTGAATGGCAACCGTTCCAAATGCATCATAGGCCGTGCGGCTTAGATGGCTACAACCATAGAATTATAGAGTTGGAAGGGGCTGCCAAGGGTCATCTAGTCCAACCCCATGCAGTGCAGAAATCTCAGCTAGATCATACATGACAGATGGCCAGCCTCTGCTTAAAAACCTCCCGGGAAGGAGAGTCCACCACCTCTTGTGGGAGTCTGTTCCACTGTCAAAACTCTTTTACCATCAGAATGGTTTTCCTGATGTTTAGTCAGAATCTCCCTCCTTGTAACTTGAAGCTATTGGTTCGGGTCCTAGCCTGCAGAGCAGGAAAAAAAGAAGCTCGCGTCATCTCCCGTGTGACAGCCCTTTAGATGTTTAGAAATGGTTATCATATCTCCTCTCTGTCTCCTCTTTACTAGGCCAAACATACCTGAGTCCCTCAACCATTCCTCATATGGTTTGGTTTCCAGACCCTTGATCATTTTGGTCAGCCTCCTCTATGCACATTCCTTCTTAAATTGTGGTGCCCAGCATAGCTGCCAAGTTATCCCTTTTTTACAGGGATTTTCCCTTATGCTGAATAGGCTTCCTCGCGAGAAAAGTGAAAACTTGGCAGCTATGGTGCCCAGAATTGGACACAGTATTCCAGGTGTGCGCTGACCAAACCAATAAACGCCAGGACTGGTTTGATAAGAATGACAGTGAGACTGAACGCATTATTGACAAAAAAAGGAAGGCCTTTCAGATCTGGCAAAGAGATAGAAACACAGTCACTTACAGACTCACTGTTAGGATCATGTTCATGGAAGACAATGTTACTCGGCTACGAGTGATCTCCAGACAGAAAACTCTGGCACATCTCTCATGCACTCGCAAACCACAATGTTGGGCACTGGTAAAATGTGCCCTCATTGTTTCAGCCACCTTTGCATCTAGTCCTTCTCACCACTGTCATGTGGCCAATAGAAGGCTGCCCAAAATGGAAGGCAGCAGTCAGGCCAAGAAAGATTCCCCTGGTCTAAATGATAACTTACACACCAGCTAAGAAAATTCTCAGCAGTATTCTCCACGTTTTAATGAATTTTTATTACCCATTTATCAGAGAGAATGCAGACATCTTGCTGCTGGCTGGTTTCATTATTAAGATATTCTTTAGTCTAACATGAGTGTTTAAGGCTCAAGCTTTCAAAAGATCGGGGCACAAAAGCATTAATCACCATCCCAATTTTTTTTTTAGTAAAGTCAGATAAACGGACACCCTAAGGTATTTCAAGTCCAAGCCCAGAACTGCATCCTTACATTTGATTCCCCAAGTAGCATATGCTTTAGAATGAAATACTCATCATCGTTTAGAAAGGCAATCTTATAACATACAATACCTCTGAGTTCTAAGGCACTTTCAAATTATGAACAACCATGGATTAAAACAAATTACTATGTGGGTTTTCTGAGCCTTCAGACTTCCCTTTCACATTCATAAAAAAGGCAGCAGGAAATCAAGAGATCCCATTGTCTTACACCAATCCCAGTCTGTCACTGTAGTCCAGTGAAATTCTTTCACCTCTGTGATCTGCAGAAATTCTAGAGCCACCAAACTTAATGAGACACAACCCAGTTCTTTTCAGGTCTACCGTAGTCCACACACAACAGACCTTCCAAGTGTCCCTATTTTCCAGGGGCATTCCCAGATTGACTGAAGCTGTCCTGGTTTCTGATTGGATCCTGGAATGTCCCTCTTTTCCTTAGGACGTCCCTAAATGTTGGAGGTTATGGCAGGATGTCTCTATTTTCATTGGAGAAATGTTAGAGGGTATGGGGCTATATGACCCCTGAGGCCAGGAGATCAGTAATCAAACCACCCTTAAAAGACTTCTGAAGATAGCACTATATAGGGATGTGTTTGTTTTTTTTAAAGTTCAGTGTTTTAGTATGCTTTTATAAATGTTGGAAGCCACCCAGAGTGGCTGGGGCAACCCGGTCATATGGTTGAGGTATAAATAATAAAGTTATTGTTATTAATATTATGGAATAGGACACCCCTATTTTCACTGGAGAAATGTTAGATTTGCTACTGAGTGCATACTCAACAGGAAGTTGCAACCAGCCATGGATCCTCTGAATGTAGGAAGAGCCATGCTGGGATCCAGCCAATGACCCGTCTAGTTCAGCATCCTGTTCTCACAGTGGCCAACCAGATGCTTGTGGGAAGCAAGAAAGCAGGACCTGAGTCCGTGAGCATTCCCCTCTCCTTCAGCTCCCAACAGCTGGCATTCATATGCACACTGTCTCTGTCAGTTTGTAGGACCCAGGAAAGTCCGTCGGATGTTGTATTAGAGGAAAGCAAGAGGAAGACCTTGCTTCATTGGACAAATGGGATAAATGCAGATGGTTGCAAAAGCCGGGTGCCTGCCCCTCTCTCTGCCGAGCGGTGGCAACAACCCATGGAATCCCAGGCATCCACACAGGGTCCGTGTTCCTTTGGCGAATGGAAGACATGGCAGAGACTGTCATGGCTTTAAGAAATATGGTTTATTCACCTATTTACACCTTCAGTCTGATGGAGGGAGTCCAGATCTAACAGGATGGTCCTTTCAAGAGGAGCTTGAAAGCAGCGCAGGCAGCCTTCAGCCAGTGTGAGAGCCAGTGTGGTGTAGTGGTTAAGAGCGATAGACTCGTAATCTGGGGAACCGGGTTCGCATCTCCGCTCCTCCACATGCAACTCCTGGGTGACCTTGGGCTAGTCACACGTCTCTGAAGTCTCTCAGCCCCACTCACCTCACAGAGTGTTTGTTGTGGGGGAGGAGGGGAAAGGAGATTGTTAGCTGCTTTGAGACTCCTTACGGTAGCGATAAAGCGGGATATCAAATCCAAACTACTCTTCTTCTTCTTCTTCTTCTTCTTCTTCTTCTTCTTCTTCTTCTTCTTCTTCTTCTTCTTCTTCTTCTTCTTCTTCTTCTTCTCCTTCTGCCAGCCTGCCCAAGATGGATCTCAGCTCTTCTCCCTGCTGCTTCTTCCCAGCAACCCTTGTTCCCAGACTCCCTTTTCCTGTCACCAGGAAACATACACCCCTCACCTCGGTATCATCTGACTCCCCAGGCCAAAGGATTCCTCCAAGATGGCCCATCTTTTGGCATGTTAACCTCTGGCCCATGGATGCAGTTATCTAAACATGGGAAGCTGACATCACTTCTGGGTGTGGCTTGGCCAAAATGGCATGCTGGGCCAAATGGGGAGGACCGGTGGCTCTAATTAGGTCCTAATTAGGTTGTCCACTAGGCTTCCCTATTCGGCCCAGCAGGCCATTTTGGTGAAGCCACAACCAGCAGCCCTTGATATACGCATCTTGATATACATCTAAAACACAGGACGTACAAATAGGTCCTAGATTTTACACAACCTTCACCAAAGCTTATTTTAAAATTCACAGAGGTTTATCATTGCTACTGCTAATAACTCTGAATATAAGAATATAAATGCATTAGTGATATGAAACGTAGCATTATATAGCAATATAAATGCATTAGTGATATGCTATAGCCCCAATGACACCCTCCCAGGGAGCACAGAATTGACATTTTAGTTGCCTTAAATGATTCTGAAAAAGAGTTTAGGGAGACTGCCAAACACCTAGGTGTACAAACATTATGTACATGCTCTCTGCCCATTTTAAAAAAATGTGTTCCTGAGTTAAGCAGCATCCATTTTTTCCCCTTCACCACCAATATGATTTGTTTCATAAGCAAGAGCAATTACTTCAAGGGAAATCTACAGTGATACCTGTTTATTTGTATCTTCATTTATTCTACATCGTAAATAAGATGTCATATGCTCCTGCTATTCCAATCAGATAAGGAAACATAACATAGGTACAAGGTGCAAATTGCCTTAATCATACAATTATGGGTATTCAATACACTTTCATGATGCAGAACTGAATTTTCACCTGTCTGTATACACACTTTCACCATGCATTGGCAGTGCTCTTGAGTGAGCATTTCATCAGGCCTGTTCCCACTGGAAAATGTCCAAAATCTATACTTAGTCATCACAAGAACACCAGCCTTAATCTTCTTGGCATAAATGGGGTAGGCTGCCATCTCTTGGGAATGTACTATTTTTGCCCCTTCAAAATGTTTTCAAGTGATAACGTCTCTTACTGAGCTCCTGGCATAAGAACTAACAGTGTGCTTGCCACCTAGGGAATCACTTTTTTTAAGGACTTACAAAAGTTGCAGTTGGGTTTTGCTTTTTAAATATGGGAGTGGGGATAAGTCAAAGTACCACAAATATTTTCTCCCACACCCTTTTAACCAACAAACACATCAGTACAATAATCAATGCCATCTTAATATTAGCAGAATGGAAGTATGCCATATATTTCACGTTAACACTTGGCATATAATTTATAATGAAATCATTTAAAACTAAATTATTAAGAAATGGGGAAGCAAAAATACTTGAAATCAAAAGCAATTCATTGGAGTTGTGTTGAAGATATTAAGTTTAATGTGCAGAAAATGTAATGTTTGTATGCGTTGAAGTTTGAAAAACTTATGGAAAGGTTTGCAGGTGCAAAGCAGAGAAGCCTGTGTGAGGCAGGAAGTTTCACTCTGGCAAATGTGGCAGAAAAGGCTGGATGTTTCCATTTCAGGTCACCATTTATGCCCAAGCTCTAATTCTGCATCACACGTGCAGTAGAGATTTTCAAAGAACACCCCACCGCCACCGCCAATTCCTATTGTCAAAATAAAAATAAAAAATCCTTCCCGTAGCACCTTAGAGACCAACTAAGTTTGTCATAGGTATGAGCTTTCGTGTGCATGCACCCTTCTTCAGATACACTGAAACAGAAGTCACCAGACCCTTATGTATAGTCAGAGGGTGTGTGTGTGGGGGGGGTGATGGGAATGGGTGATGGGCTGATAGGAGTGGTAAACTTGCTGATGACTGTTAACGAATGTTAATGACTGCAATTGGTCTTGCAGGAAAAAGCAAGGGCTGAGGTGCTAAAGAAAGCTTGATCATGTATATTGAGATAAGAATCCTATGTCTCTGTTCATACCAGGTCTCTCCATGGTTTTAAGCTTCGTAATGAGTTGCAATTCAGCAACTTCTCTTTCCAGTCTGTTTCTGAAATTTTTCTGTAATAAAACAGCTACTTTGAGATCTTGTATAGAATGTACTGGGAGATTGAAGTGTTCTCCTACTGGTTTCTCTGTCTTGTGGTTCCTGATGTCAGATTTATGTCCATTTATCCTTTGGCGTAGGGTTTGGCCTGTTTGTCCAATATAGAGAGCTGAAGGGCACTGTTGGCATTTGATGGCATACACAATGTTAGAAGATGAGCAATTAAATAGTCCTGAGATGGTATGTTTGATGTTGTTGGGGCCAGGGATGGTGTTGTCCAGGTGTATGTGGCAGCAAAGTCGGCATCTGGGTTTATTGCAGGCTCTGGTACCAATGTCCATGTGTCCTATTGTGTTCCTGATCACCCTGGCAGCAGAGTTCCAACTCTGTGGAGAGTGATCACAGTCTTCAAGCACAACACATTGGTAGATGCAGCAGACTAGGTTTTCTTAAGCCACAATGAAAGGCAGGGTTTGCAAGAGTGAATGATGTGGAACATTAACAGCATTTTAAAATATTTCTGCATCATTTGAGGTGCATTTTGAAAAGGTAGGGGCAAAAAACTCACTGGAGGCTTCTTCTTCTGCTGCCCTTTCTTCCTGGATGCTCTCTCACAATAAGGAAAGCCAGCCTGCCCGGCAGTCGGCACAATCCATTGATTGAATAAATACAAACCTAACAAACAGTGAGGAAACCAGCTGTGAAAGTGTGTTGTGTTGACAGACAATGCATTTTTAGCAGTGTAATTTACTGCTGTTCGGCTTTACTGACCTTTTGAGAGACTAAAATAAACACATTATTCTCTGTGGTCTGAAGCACTTCAGTTGCTTCAGCTATAGCGTACTTTACCACATAAAGGGTTCAGAACTGAGAAGCCCCCATGGGGATTCCCCCCCCCCAATAGCTCTTGGTCTGATTGCTACAGCCACTGTGTCATAATAGTATGCAAGAGTGCAGAAGAATGCGCTGCTTGGCTTATTTCGTTGGACCAAACACAACTGCAATATTGAATTCCCTATTATTTCAAAGAGCTTCACTGCTTCTGCTGTCTCGGTACAAAATTTAGAATCAACAGTACTTACCCCCACACCAGCACCCCACACTCAACACACCTAGAGATTACACTTACTTTGCAGTTGATTCTGAGGGATCCTGTGCAAATCTAGAGACATAACCATATTTATATGGTGTGTGCAATGGTGGACCCAGTTTATATAATGTTATAGAATCATAGAATCAAAGAGTTGGAAGATACCATGAGGGCCATCCAGTCCAACCCCCTGCCAAGCAGGAAACACCATCAAAGCATTTCTGACATATGGCTGTCAAGCCTCCACTTAAAGACCTCCAAAGAAGGAGACTCCACCACACTCCTTGGTAGCAAATTCCACTGTCGAACAGCTCTTACTGTCAGGAAGTTCTTCCTAATGTTTAGGTGGAATCTTCTTTCTTGTAGTTTGAATCCATTGCTCCATGTCCACTTCTCTGGAGCAGCAGAAAACAACCCTCCCCCCTCCTCTATATGACATCCCTTTATATATTTGAACATGGCTATCATATCACCCCTTAACCTTCTCTTCTCCAGGCTAAACATACCCAGCTCCCTAAGCCGTTCCTCATAAGGCATCGTTTCCAGGCCTTTGACCATTTTGGTTGCCCTTCTCTGAACACGTTCTAGCTTGTCAGTAAACTTCTTAAACTGTGGTGCCCAGAACTGGACATAGTATTCCAGGTGAGGTCTGACCAGAGTGGAATACAGTGGTACTATTACTTCCCTTGATCTAGATGCTATACTCCTATTGATGCAGCCCAGAATTGCATTGGCTTTTTTAGCTGCTGCATCACACTGTTGAATCATGTCAAGTTTGTGGTCTACCAAGACTCCTAGATCTTTTTCAAATGTACTACATGTATGGTAGAGCATTGGATATGGGCCAGGGAAACCCAGGCATATATCTTTGCTCAGACAAAATGAGGCAATTCCACAAGCCCTGAGTTCCTTGAAGGAATAGTGGGTTGTAATGTAAAACGGCTCTCCCAACACTACCAGCCCATTGTTGATGTTGTCATTGTTGGAGCTCTCTTCCTCTTCTTTGGCGATCACTCATAGCCGAGTAAAATTGTGTTCCATAAACACAGTTTTAACAGTGAGGTGCTGTGGAGGTCAATTCTGGATCCACACGTCCTTCCACAGTGGGGACATTGGTTTCCGGGCAGGAGTTGACCTCGGTGTGGATTTGCCAAGTGTGCCTTCCTCTTAGCACGTTTCTCCCTTGTGTCCTGAGTTTGAGTGTCTTCAAAGCCCATGACACCTTTGGGAAAGGCTGTTATCCAACTGGAGCGCTTGCAGGCCAGTGTTTCCCAGTTGTCGGTGTTTATACTACCTTTTTAAAGATTTGCCTTGAGAGAGTCTTTGAACCTCACCACAAATATTACGCTTTCCATTTTTAAGTTTGGAATAGAGTAGTTGCTTTGGAAGACGATAATCTCGCATCCGCACAACATGACCAGCCCAACAAAGTTAATGTTGAACAATCATTGCTTCAACACTGGTGATCTTTGCTTCTTCCAGTACACTGGTATTAGTTCATCAATGTTATCAGCATTGCCATTCCATCTTCAGGACATCTATAGCTCTCAATAACTTCCATCCCTCTTTCCTCTCTGATCATGACCCACGTATCCTCATTGAACTGTTCACTTCTCTGATTGGACTTCATCTCTCTGGCATGGCCACTTTCCTGGGTCAGAAAGAATGGAGGTCACTGTAACCCTGCTGTTCAAGCAGCTACAGGACACAGTCCCCAGCTTCTTCTGAATCGGCCATATTAATTCAACTTGTGAAAGAACATTTCAGCCAAATAAGCCCCCGGGCAGCATGGGAATTTGTGAGGATCTGAAATGTAAATACAGTTTTAACAGCTTGCAAGAGGTCTGTTTGACAATCTAAAGTGCTCCTCGTGCACTGTGAGTTAAGCCAAAACATTTAAATATTAAGTGCTGTGAGCAATGAAAATGTATTAGAAACTTGTAATTTATTTATAGAGACTAATGCTCTTTTTTAAAATAAAATAAAAATTCATTTTTAAAAACCTGTTCTGGAAAGGAAAAGGGTTGCAGTGCCTGTTGAGTGATCAAACGGCTTTATGTCATTCCAGTGATGTATTGCCATGGATGAAAAATGCTGACAGCTAGTCCATTCAAAGAAGCAAGAGGACAATGGAGTGAATTTGAAGTAACCAGAGTGGGTGGTTTAAATGCCTGGTGTGAAATAATTAGCCAACCAATCATACCTGGATTTAGAAATTCCCCGTAGCCTATAAAAATAAAATAGATGAGTGAGATGGCCATAGTTTTTATGCCCATAATGTCAAGATGGACTATAACTGGGTGGGGTAAAAGGTTGCCAACCCCAACATCCCTTCTTTCTCATGTTGGGTTAAATCAGGCATCTGTGAGGGATTCCCCGTTTCCCACCCCTCAGTGCTTTAACAACAGAGGCTCTCCCTGTGCTTCTATACAAACGGGAGTAAACCTCCAGTGTCCAAATTGGACTTGTCTCCAGGGTACCTCAGGGCTCTGCGTTCGAAACCTATTGCCACCAGTGGGGTCTCCCTCCCATGGATCCCTACTGCTACAATTTGCCTCTCCTTTAGGCAACTATGTGGCTCTCTTGGCTTCACCAACCAGCCCTTTGTATGACAGGAGAAAAAGCAAACGGTTTCCTCTTCCACAGGAAAGCTTTGTTCTCGCCTCTTAGTCACACCTCTGAAGGTACTGAGACACTGCCCAAGTCCACGGACATTTAGGCACATTTAACTTTATTATTTAACTTGAAAACATGGATTTCTCTGGTTCTTAAAAGTGCATATCTTCTTTTCATATAGTACAGACTTGTTAATACATCTCCTGCATCTTGATAATAACGGTTCTAACCTTTCTTCCCATCCACCCAAACCTAACCTCCTGCTTCCTCTCTAACCCTCCACTCCCCAACTGCCAACCCCCAACTGCCTTTCAATGGTTGTTCCCCCTCCATTTAGAACGCCGTCTAGCTCCGCCTCCTGGGGAGCACCTGCCTATCATGTGAGTGATAGGTTAACCCATGATGAACCAGAATCATAGTCAGGCACTATTCCGCCACAGCATCCCCAAACTCCAGATGTTTTGGACTACAATTCCCATCTTTCCTGACCACTGGTCCTGTTAGCTAGGGATCATGGGAGTTGTAGGCCAAAACATCTGGAGGGCCGCAGTTTGGGGGTGCCTGGGTTAAATAAATCAGCCTGTTTACAGAATGTGTACCATTTGCACATGTCTGCCATAAGTCTGCTCTATTTCATTTCCACATTTACAACAACAACAACTGCTCAAGAATATTGAGCCAATGTTATGGTTTAAGAGAAAATTATATGAAAATGCTAGATAGATTGTTGTTGTTGTTGTTGTTGTTGTTGTTGTTGTTGTTGTTGTTTAGTCATTTAGTCGTGTCCGACTCTTCGTGACCCCATGGACCATAGCACGCCAGGCACTCCTGTCTTCCACTGCCTCCCGCAGTTTGGTCAAACTCATGTTCGTAGCTTTGAGAACACTGTCCAACCATCTTGTCCTCTGTCGTCCCCAGATAGATTGTACCTAACACCTAGTAGAGTGGCAAAAATGTGTAAATCAAAGTCGAATAAATGTTGGAAATGTAAGGAGAAAGAAGGCACTTTTTCACATGTGGTGGTTTTGTAATAAGGTTAAAGCTTACTGGGAAATGATATATAATGAATTGAATAAGATTTTTAAGATAACATTCGTTTTTTAAAGAAACACAGAAGCTTTTCTCTTGGGAATTATAGGATTACAACTACCCAAACAGTATAGTGTGCAACTACAGCTGCATGAATGTTATTTGCCCAAAAGTGGAAAAATGAAGAGGTCCCAACAAAAGAAGATTGGATACATAAACTAATGGAATATGCAGAAATGGAGAAACCTACCAAAAAGAATAAGAAATAAAGACAACAAACTTTTTAGAAAGGAATGAAACTGGTTTGTTGAGTATTTAAAAATAAACTGTAAACAGATCAAAGTGTTGGCAGGATTATTGTAAAAACCTGCAGTTTTCAAAATATATTTGAATAAGTTACAGCAATTTTCAGTATGCAGGAATGGACGAAAATAAATGTAAGAAACTGCAGAATGAGTGGAAAGGGGTGGAAACTGAAAATGTTAATACTATGGTTAAATAATTGTTGTAATGTATATAAATGAAAATTATTTAAGAAAAAAAATCTGTACTGCATTTTTACACAGGTTTAGTCTTAGAACATTTCTAAATGTAGTTTATCCCAAAGGTAAAACGTGACCTTCCAACTTTTTTGAGGCCCAAAGTGCATCATCATAATGTTTGAGGAATGTGAATTATGGTGGAACGCTAAGTTCTCATCTGCATGTTAGTTCAGGAGATACATCTCAGATCAGAATTCACATAGATCAAATTCTTTAAACAATTATTTCCCTAAGTGTTTTGCCCCATGTAACCTGTGTTTCTGCATCCTCTTCATTTTGCCCAGTGTTCCCCAAACTTGGGTCTCCAGCTTTTTTTTGGACTGCAAATCCCATCGTCTTTGGCCACTGGTCCTGCTACCTAGGGATGATGGGAGTTGTAGTCCAAGATCAGCTGGAGACCCAAGTTTGGGAAACCTTGGGTTAGCCTCTCCCACACATCTGGCTTGCTTTATAAGGCTGCTCATGGCCAATTTGTGGAGGGGAAAGTGGGTTCTCATCCATCAGTTCCCCCGTTCCCCCGGTTTATATGCCTCCCAGGTATCTCACCTGACACCTGCATGTGTAGGTTGTTGGAGGTGATTTGGGGCCTCAACTCTTAACATTCAACTCAGTCTTTGCAAATATTAGTGAGATCTGCTTCAAAGGGGGTGGGGGATCCACTTATTTTTCTAGGAGCTCTAGATAAAAATCCATCTTGGCCACAGAGCATTTTTTAATACCGTTTCCCTTTTAGCCTTGAAGTGACAAGGAAATAGTTTTGTCAAGATGTCATGAATACTCCCACATCTATTTGACACACACACACAGAAAACATGTGCAGTTTCAAATGCTATTTGCCACAAGCAGCTTAACTGTGAGATTATGTCATAGCAAGTGGTAATTAAAGTCTCCTTAAAGATAGAATGGCAATAGTGTGGCTCAGAAGCACACATGAGGCATTCGGAGTTCCCAGAATGATGGAGGATTCCTTTCCATTTCTGCAGATAACCACCGTTAGTCAAAACACTTTCTTCAAAAGGAATTCAAACTATAAACTCTCGCACTCAAACCAAACAAGGGAAATAATCCTACAGAAGAGATGCATTTGCACACAAATTCACATCTGAATGGACATTTATGGTTGCATCACCACCATCATTTTAAATTCTTTTTTTCTTCTGATTTTCCGTGAAGAAGGCCTGTGCGTAACTTCTTGCTTTTGCACATATATACAATTTTGTACATATTGCTTGGCTAGAGAACTGCATTGCAAAATTCATCTAAGTGCCAATTTCGAAAAATGGCTAATTTTCAGTTTCTGTATTCTTTTGCAGATTAGGAAAATGCGAACCAAATTGAATTTCTTTCCCCTCCCTAACGTCCAGCACCTTTGTTTCACTCAGAATCTGTGAGCCGAGTTGACACCCTGTTGACACGGGTCCAATACAGTGTTGTTGTTGTTGTTGTTGTTGTTGTTGTTGTTGTTGTTGTTGTTGTTGTAACTTAGGTTGGTAGTCACTCAAGTGAAAGCTGTCAGATGTTTGATATGTGGGTCCTCAGCATAAAAATAGTTCTGCAGATACACTTTTTAAATTCAGTGTGCTGTCAACAACAGAAGAAAAGGCACACTGATGATTTATCTACACACTTTCACAGCAGGTAGGAGCAGAGCTTTTGTCATGAATGCCTTTTTGTCAAAAATGATCACTTTCTGTAGGGTATCTTTTCCACATAGCAGAAAAAGCCAAGCAACCAAAATATTTCATATGATGAAGGAAGCTGATAGCATTGAGCCAGCTGAGGCACAGTCCTCTGAAGCTGAATGCTTAGCCTACAGAGTTATCTTCCGAAACAGGGAGGCGGGAATCAATTTCATTTCTCCCTCCAGAAATCACTTTCCAAAGATTTCTCTGGCTATTGCACCTCTCTCCTGCCCCACCACCAATATTCCTTCAAACTCACATTTGGTTTACAGTGTAACTCAGTGCTTTTTTTTCTTTTTTAAAAAATGTTTAGGGGTACTCTAATTTTGACTCAAGAAAATCACCATTTTATAGTTCGAATCGGGGAAAATAAATACAGTAAATGGAAGGACAGCTCACTGGAAGGACAGATCGTGAAGCTGAGGCTCCAATACTTTGGCCACCTCATGAGAAGAGAAGACTCCCTGGAAAAGACCCTGATGCTGGGAAAGATTGAGGGCACTAGGAGAAGGGGACGACAGAGGACAAGATGGTTGGACAGTGTTCTCAAAGCTACGAACATGAGTTTGACCAAACTGCGGGAGGCAGTGCAAGACAGGAGTGCCTGGTGTGCTCTGGTCCATGGGGTCACGAAGAGTCGGACACGACTAAATGACTAAACAACAACAACAACAACAACAAAGATTCACAAAATGTTTAGGGGTATGCGTACCTCTGGGTCCCCTCAGAAAAAAAACACTTGTGTAACCTAAGTGTGTTTATGTGTGTTTAAATACAGTGGTACCTCTGGTTAATAACTTAATTCGTTCTGGAGGTCCATTCTTAACCTGAAACCATTCTTAACCTGAGGTACCACTTTAGCTAATGGGGCCCCCCGCTACTGCCGCACTGCCACCACGCAATTTCTGTTCTCATCCTGAGGTAAAGTTCTTAACCCGAGGTACTACTTCCGGGTTAGTGGAGTCTGTAACCTGAAGTGTTTGTAACCTGAAGCGTTTGTAACCCGAGGTACCATTGTAATGTAGACATGATATATCTGTCAGGATCGTCCTACTCGCATGTAGGACCCTGGCAGAGATACATGCCCAAGTGATACTGTTCTCTCCCTCCTGGTCGGTCGATTGGGCGCTTCAAAAGCTTTCTCCAGCCCGAACATCACAGTGAATGATATCAAGAGGCATCAACACACTTACGGAACCTGCAGAGTATTAGCAGTCTGCGTAACAAACTCAGTAGCACAGCATTTGGGCTAATCTACTTTATTTACATATGATACATTCAGAGCATTCAGACTTAGCTCCTTCCTCTTTCTCATCAGACAGCAAAGAGAAAGAACAAAGGACAATAGTCCCACATCACGGAAACACAGTAACAGAAACATTCTGTCTCCGTCACTTCCCACACTGTGGAATGAGAACATACACCGTCATGTGATAGAAAACAATCCCATGACTGCAAGCACAGAGCAAGAATCCTAACAATATCAACATTAAATATATCAACATTAGGATACCAGAAGAAATGATGTTCAGTTTAAGTCTATGAATGGAAGTTGTAAGTTCAAGCAGGGTGAAATCTAAGGTCACACCACAGCATACATTTAAAGGATGCCACTTTAACAGCCATGGCTCCCCCCCCCCAAAGGATCCTGGGAGGTATAATTTGTTAGGGGTGCTGCAAGTTGTTCAAGCTACACTTCCCAGCACCCTTAATGTTATACAGTTCTCAGGATTCCTTGGAGGAAGCCATGGCTGTTAACAGTGGGTGTATGCCATGGGTATGGCCTAAGGGTTCAAAGAGAATTTGTATTACAATTTCACACACACTTGTATTTAGCTGGAGATCTAAATTCTTTTTTTTTTAAAAAAAGTACATTCTATATAAACTGATAAGTCATTCATTTGTGGACACTGACAGCGCATCATGAACAACATGACTGTTTCATATACAATTTCAGTAAATTTGACTACAAACTGCCCTTGGAAGTTTCAGAAGAAATCCTAGTTTTGAACAGTGTACAAATGTAAAGCAGCAGGGGAGACCCTCATCCAAGTTTTAAGATGGGACATCACTGAGCTCACCATCTGTACGTGATGCGAAAATAAGCTGCTTAACGGAGGCTGTAGATTTCAGTATAACTCAAATCTAACTTATGCAAATAAACGATCAATTTGTTACAGTGTTTGTGAATGCAGCTGGCTGCTCAGTTGTTGTTCACACCTTCCTAATGCTACTGGGCTCTTCAAAATATTTCTGCAATTTAAATTTATAGTGAAAAAATCCCTCCCTCCTTCCCCATTTACCTCATTATACATGCATACATGCATATGTTCTCTTTACAGCCTGCATTTCCCCGAATTGCTGTCAATTGCCCAGTTGGGTACAAAGCATTTTACTCTCGATAGATCACAATTTCTGATAATTTACACAGAGGAGGTCTTTTCCTTGTTTAGTTCACATAATTTAAATCGGGCTGGAAGCATCGATGCTGCATGAATCACTCAGGAATAATGTTATAGGTGGATCACAATGGAGGGCTTGCAATAACATTTCCCCCTTGTGGCACCAATTTAAATAAAACAATCCGCAGGAGAAAATGCTAATTTGCATCTCCAGTGATGACTTATCCCCTCCCCCCCCCCGAAATGTGATAATGCTTTCTGCAAATGTGAGGCAATTGAGCATCCATTATTTAATTGTAAGCATCACTGGGAATTCTTTTCTTTATTTGTTTTGTCATGTTATCTTTTGGTGAGGTGTAGTCACCAGTGTGCAGTTGCCTGTATCTGGAATGTGAGACACAATTCCTTGGTAATGCCATTGCGACTTGAGTGCTTGCCAGTAGAGACTGCTACTGTGATATGTAAGGTTCTACATTTTGGAAGGAATAACTAGATGAACAAATTCCAAAAGTGATAATCCAGACAAAAAGGTTGTTGAACTTTCTTTGTGAAATCTCAACCAAAAAAAAATGAGTTTTAAAGCTATTTTTAATGGAAATCGCCAAAATCTAACTACCAACATGGGCTGCCATGCACCTGGATTTTCTTGGAGATTTCAGCGTTTTCTGTCTGCATGCTGCTTAACATAGCTGCCAAGTTTTCCCTTTTCTCACAAGGAAGCCTATTCAGCATAAGGGAAAATCCCTTTAAAAAAGGGATAACTTGGCAGCTATGCTGTTTAAGGGGGCTGAATACCGGTTATGTCCAGAAAATGGCAGATGTATGACAACCCTAAATTAAGCCAGAGTCTCTGCTTTAGGGAGAAAACCCTTCAACACAACCACAGACTGTAAATTTGAATTCCCAGACAGGGATGTCCTGGTTTAAGAATACAGCGGTACCTCTACTTATGAATTTGATGCGTTCCGAACGCACATTCGTAAGTTGAAAAAAATTGTAAGTCGAATCCTATAGGAATGCATTGGGAGAAAAAATTCTTAAGTCGAAGCAACCCTATCTAAAAATTAGTAAGTAGAAAAAATCCCATCTAAACCGCATCCAAGATAGCGGACGGAGCTCCATCCGTAAGTAGAAACATCCGTAAGTAGAGTTATTCGTAAGTAGAGTTACCACTGTACTGATTCAGAAACTGGGCTTGTTAGTTGGCCAAAATATTCCCATTCCAATTAAAAAATGCCAGTGCCTTTCTTAAAATTTCAGCATAGATATCTGAATTCTTTTGGATCTTTCTTTTTTTCCTTTTAATGGTATACTATTCTTTTGTAGGAAACTAAACAAGACAAGATGTGCTTTTCAAAATAATTAGAATTTTGTTTCTCAGCCAGCGGATTCCTTAGCTGACCATTGCCCTTCCTCATCCTACCAGGCTAATGAAATTGAATACAATGCGGGTTGGAAATAATTGTGGTTGGGTGTCGTGGAGCATGAAGTTGTTCAAAGAACAGCCATTGAAGTCTAACTGCCACTACAATTGGTTTTAACAGAGAATCCTTTAACGAGGGCTGGGTATACTATGCAGAAATCCATGAAAGGAGGGGGGGGGATAAGCTGCTGTAGCCAAGGGCAGCTGTAACATTTGGTGCATACATTACTGAACATACGACTTTGTTCAAGTAATTATGCTGCCATTCAATAAAAATGAGTAATTACCTAAGCAATAAATGTCATTTATATGCTTTTCCGTGTCGCACGTCTGAATAAATTGGATTCATAAATTTGATTCCTTCTAATAGCATTTCCCCCCTCCATTCCAATTTTTAAGTCAACGGTTTTTTTAAAGAAAAAAATTCAAAAAAGAAGCTAATAAAGTAGACCGGTTGACACCTTGAGGGGATAAATTTTATATCCTGTATTCCCCACTTACCGGAATTAAAGGCCTTACTTTTTAAAGGGTGTTACATAAATATTAACAAAACAACAGGGCCCTGAACAATTTGGTGAACAGCATGGTATTCTTTAGACATTTAGTCACATTGCAAACATAAAACTAGGTGATAATTAAGTTATTATTCAGTATAGTTTTCGGTTGTTATTATAAATTTAAAAAAATAGTACAAAGCTTTTTAAAGGATTAAGAAGAAAGCAGGGGTTTCAAAAACCTGGCTTCCTTCCATATTCACGTTGAGCTCCTTTATGAAGTGTAGAGGGAATCCTTTCAGTCTCCCACTGTGCGTATCTTATGGATGGTGGAAGAAGAAATTCTTCCTTCACACTTTTAAGAAGATCACGATGTTTGCTTGAATTTAATATCAGACTGGAAGTGTAGTGAATTTGGCCAGAACTCAAAGCCTGGGATGAAATGTATTCTTTTAGGGTATAACTCCTTGAGTATCATAGCTGCCAAGTCTCCCGTTTTCCCCAGGAAACCCCTGTTTTTACTTACCTTTTCCCGGTGGTCCCCCGTATCACTTCGTCTCCCGTTTTTCTCTGTTATTTTCTCCTGCCGGCGGCCATTTTTTCCCTGATTTGCCCTTCTATGGGCACAAAAGTGACAGCCGCCAGCTTCAAAAGTCGCATCTACGCATGACCGGAAGTGCGTAGATGTGACTTCCAGTGTCGGCGGCGGCCATTTTGGTGCCCATAGATGGGCGGGGCGACACCAGAAGTTGCGTCGATGCACTTCCCATCGTGCGTAGAAGCTACTTTTGAAGCCGGCTGCCGGTCCCGGATTCTGCAGTCCGGGACTTGGAAGGTAAGTTGAGTATGGAGAAAACAGACAGAAACATCTCTTTTGCAAGTGTGGCTGTTCTGCCTGTTGACAGTGGAATGGGCACTTCCTAGTATTATTATTTATTTATTTATACCCCGCCCATCTGGCTGGGTTTCCCCAGCCACTCTGGGCGGCTCCCAAAAGATTAAAAACAGAATAAAACACCATACATTAAAAACTTCCCTAAACAGGGCTGCCTTCAGACGTCTTCTAAAAGTCAGATAGTTGTTTATTTCCTTGTTGCGTGCCGAGGTACCAAGATATCTCCCCCCCCCAAAAAAACTCACACCATACACCATAATTTTTAGTTTAAGGTTTTTGGCATTAAATTTGGCCACAACTTTATTCAAATACAAATAATAATGTGAGTGGTTGCTTAGGCATTGGTTCCCCAGCCGACTCCCTCTAGCCTAGTAGGGGAGCCAGTAAGTAAGCACCCCCTGAGAGTCCTCTCCCCAGATGCTCCCCGAGGCTCATGCACAGTCCTGGCCCCTAGCGGGGATAAACAGACAAACATGTGGAGCCCCAGGATTCCTTTAACGGAATACTTCTATATGGCAGCAGCAATCAATAAGGGTCAGGCCCAGCCAAAATCTGTACCCCTCAACCAATTTATTTGAACCAATGCCTAACCACAACCTTACAAGTTGTGACTAATTGCAGCATGGTAGGCAAAAACCACCTGGCACCAGCCAATCAGCCAAGTGGCAAAATTCCTACCAGGCCCCTGAATACAGGCGACCCCATGATAGGCGCCGCAAGGTCAGTGCAAAAGGCCTAAACATAGCGGAGGGCGGGCGGGAGATTCAATGCGAGCAGCAAAGAGGTGACACAAACTGCTCAGCATGCATATATATTGCCAGGGCTGTCAATCAAGCAATTGCAACATGCTAAATTCCGCAGCAACACCATTCCCACCAATCAGATACCGGAGGTCATCCAAACTGACCCACCCCCAGGCCCTAGGATATCTTGTTAACCCTTCTGCAACCCATGTTCTCTCCTATGGATAGAATCTGCTACATCAGATGGGAGGGCGTTTCACAGAGCGGGTGCCACTACCGAGAAGGCCCTCTGCCTGGTTCCCTGTAACCTCACTTCTTGCAGTGAGGGAACTGCCAGAAGGCCCTCGGAGCTGGACCTCAGTGTCTGGGCAGAACGATGGGTGTGGAGACACTCCCAGGAGCTCCTTCCTACACTGCCACATATCATGGGTAGAAAATGTAGAATTAAGATGCTCCTGAAGTGAAATCTTGGTGAAATGTGTTGAGAATACTCTGACATTTCCCAAACTCTCTTCACTTTCCTTCTCCCATGAAGAATTCAAGACAGGATCAAGGTTATTCAGGACTCCTAAGCAATGCTACAGCAGGACTGCGATTAACTTTCAAGTGGTTCCATTATCCAGGCTACAGTCTAATGGTCAAAGGCAACTGCATTCCATTTTAGAGAAAGGACATTGCTCCAAGTGTCAGATGAAAAATAAAGATGAACATAAAGATGAAAAATAGCAACATTTCTGGGCCGGAACCATGAAGCGATGTAGAGGTAGGCATTGACTAAAAGTTACCCTGGAGCTGATCGGCAGATCAGTATGCTTATGGGGTTCTTGAAGGACCCCGTAGGGAGCAAGGGAGCAGCAGAGTGGGAAATGGATGTTCTGTTTCAGTATACAAATCACCATCGCCCTTCCGAATCTTGTAATAATTTCTAATGTCGCATAGGGACATAACAGCAGCCATCCTTTGCATCCCGCACAATCTGGCCTCTTATATTTATATCAATGATTCACATACCCCCTAGACTTCAAAAGGAATTGTTCTGGTGATATTTTGAGTTCTTTGGGTCAAACAGTGGTACCTTAGTTGTCGAACTTAATCTGTTTCGGGAGTCCGTTCGACTCCTGGAACCATTCAGAAACCAAGGTGTGGCTTCTGATTGGTTGCAGGAGCTTCCTACACTTGAAACATTTGAAAACCAGGACACTTATTTCCGGGTTTTCGGTGTTCGGGAATCAAAACATATGAGTACCAAGGCATTCGAGAACCAAGTTACCACTGTATTTTGTTTCTAGATGTTTGCTAGGTGTCCTATAGAAGCTATTGCTGCCTTCTCTGGGACAACTTTCCAATAGGTTTGGCACAGCCTTGACTGCTTATTATGAAAGAAGAATGTTTATCCCTGATTCTGGGGCACAAATCCACAAGTCACACCCCCTGACTCCAACCCCATCCCTTTCAAAATCTTCTAAAATAGTATGTAAAGTGGGTGGCAGAGAAGGTAATGGGTCCACACACATCCCTGGCATTCGTGTATTTCAGTAATTCACTGAGACTCTGCTTTTTGGCTGTTTATCTCACAATTTATACCTGAAGGAGCATCTCCACCCCTATTGTTCAGCCCAGACACTGAGGTCCCACTCTGAGGGCCTTCTGGCGATTCCCTCACTCCAAGAAGTGAGGTTACAGGGAACCAGGTAGAGGGCCTTCTCGGTGGTGGAATCTGCCCTGTGGAACGCCCTCCCATCAGATGTCAAGGAAATAAACAACTATCTGACTTTTAGAAGACATCCGAAGGTTCAGGGAAGTTTTTAATATTTGATGTTTTGTCGTATTTTTAATATTCTGTTGGAAGCCACCCACGGTGGCTGGGGAAACCTACCCAGATGGGCGGGGTATAAATATGTTGTTGTTGTTGTTGTTGTTGTTCAATGTCTATTGAAAAGTGAGTGTCATTAAAGTGAATTGAGGTTTTTTTAAAATAATTTTTATTGAAATTCATTGACATAAAATACAATAAGAAACAAACTAGTCTACAGAACAAGAATATTAAAATCTTCTTCTTCGGCGATCACTCGTAGCCGAGTAAGATTGTCTTCCATAAAACACGGTTTTAACAATGGGTCCGTAAGTGACTGTGAAGGCCAATTCTGGATCCATTAATTTAATCCATTAATTCTGGATTAAAATAAGCCAATGGGGTTTAGAGGGCAACAATGCTATTCACACTTACCTGGGAGTCAGTCAATGGGTCTTACTTCTGAGTAGATACACACAGCATTACACTGCCCATCCCTTAAATGTAGCCAATAATAGGCATTTATTGCGTATTTTGTCCATTTACCAGAATAGCCTTGGTCTTCCCTAAACATAAAATAATGAAATAGCACCCCTGAGGATATATGTGAACATTTATAGGGAGATTGTCATTTGAATTCGAAACACTTTCCCAGCACATTACATGCAGCATTTAAAGAAAAATTAAGATTCCCAAGTCTCAAAAATCACATGAGGGGCAAGGAGGTTATTAACCTCATTTACGAAAGCTCCTTGAACAGTCGGTGGAAACGAGTGCAGTGCAATCACTGAAAGGAAGGGGAGGACTATATTTGAAGGGGTGTGTGGAAACAGGTACTCTGGAGAAGGGAGATAATTAGTTTCTTTTTTTTTAAGGAAGTAGAAGAGAATGTCTCTTTAAAGCCCAATGACTTTGAAAGGCAAAGAGCTTCTTTGGAGGACACCGAAGCAGTGATCCTGGAAAAAGTGGACGGAATCCAGTTTTAAATTTCAATATACTTACTAGGAGGTTAGGCATACACTTAATCCACTTTGAAATAAATAAATAAAGGTAAAGGACCCCTGGACAGTTAAGTCCAGTCAAAGGCGGCTATGGGGTTGCGGCGCTCATCTCGCTTTCAGGCCGAGGGAGCCGGCGTTTGTTCACAGACATTTTTCCAGGTCATGTGGCCAGCAGGACTAAACCGCTTCTGGTGCAATGGGACACTGTGATGGAAACCAGAGTGCATGGAAACACCTTTTACCTTCCCGTCGCAGCGGTACCTATTTATCTACTTGCACCAGTGTGCTTTTGAACTGCTAGGTTGGCAGGAGCTGGGACAGAGCAGCGGGAGCTCGCCCCGTCACATGGATTTCAACCACCAACTTTCTGATCAGCAGGCCCAAGAGGTTCAGTGGTTTAGACCACAGCACCAGCCATGTCCCATTTGAAATAAATATGAAATAAATATGGTGTGTCATGCAGTCTTCTGCAGTATTGATTGGGCTGTACAAATCTGTCAATTTCAGATTCTCTGTTTTTTTCTGTTTTCCCAATCTTAAATTCAGTTCACCACCAGTCTGCATTTTATTTTTAAAAAAGAGTCATCACGGGCATTCGCCAGAGTTTTAGAATGTGTTTCTAACTTGCACAACTTTGTACACAAAGTTGCATATATTTTTGCAAGCAATTTCCCCTTATAATGCATGTTTTAAGCTATTTTTATGAAAGTATGGAAATTTTATTCAAACTTTCCCCTAATTTATCCATTATGCATTTTGGGTATGGTATTGTTTCAGTAAGTGTGAGATAGGTTTTCTCTAAAACACATGAAAACTTAGCAGTTAAGCAATATATAAATTTAACAAGAATGAGAAAACCAAACTAATTTCTCCTCCCATCCCTACACATTAACTTGCCATTAAATATCAATGTTTGATGCAGTTTACCCCTATGTAAATGTGCTTAGGCCGCAGCCTTAACAGCATAATCGTATACATATCTATTCAGAAGTCAGTTCTGTTGAGTTCAAGTTAAGTGGGTATAGGTAGAATTTGTGAACAGCCAATTGTGGAAACCCAATGTAAGTTGAACTTTATTATTTCCATAAACTAGAGGAGATTATATCCACAAACAAATGCCAATCAAGGGATTGGTGCTGCTGATCCGTAAGTGAGCCAATCCCCTAAATGCTCTCCTTGGTCCCCTCTTCTAAAAATGGTCCTTTTAAGAGCCAGTTACCTGTTGAATCTCTGGCCAACCTTACTTAGATTCACTGTTACTGAGCTGTGTTTTCAAGCTATGTCCTCCGCCGTTCTAGATGGATGATATACCAGGGTACCATATGAAGACAGGCTCTGTATATGTGGGCAACCTCAGGAAGAAGACTATTTATTATATTGTCCATGATACATTGGACCCGAGTAGCTATTTCTCATTTTAGCATCCATACAGGAAAGATGTCTCTCCCCGGCATAGAAGGTCCTATAAGTTCTTAGCGATGTAAACGCTTCAGTGACTCGTAAAGCCGCCCTTTTTGCTTTGGCGGCCAAAAAGATCAGAAAGAAGACCCAGGACAATATAGCAGTGAACTGTAAGGGAGATGCAGAGATCTAAATAGAGATCATTATTTGTGGCCGCAACACCCCTTTTGCTTGTATTTATTTTTGATTCAGATTTGTCTTGGCCAAGGGCTAGTACAATAAAGTTATTAGGGTTAGGTATACGACTGCAGCCTAGAAGAGCTCGAGTGAATCATGGCCAATGACTTTATGTTTGCATATCATGTAAAAAATGATGAAATTTTAGGACACGCTCCAACTAAAGTGAATCATAGGCTTATCTCTCCCCAAAATGCCTTAATCCTGAAGCCTTTTTTGTTGTTCTTTTAATGTGGCTGCATGGCAAGAGAAAGGTTCAGTGAATGGTTATGTGCAAATAAAGATTTAATATCAAAAGTTGGGTGTTTACAACCCCCTGACTATGGAAGGAAATAGCCAGCCAGGGAGATCACACAAGATTTCATGCCATATGATCCACCTCTGCAGATGTTTCCACCCGAGTTTTGGGTACCCAAGGAAAAGTTCGCCCTCTGTATAATTAAAAAATGTTCTGCAAAATCAACATTAAAAAGCAATAAAAATGAAGGGAAAGGTGTTTAATCAAAGTAATCACCCACAAGAGAGCGATCAGGAAACTTGTATCAAGCCAGGCAGGGTTCTTTAAGCCATTTGACACAGATGCATAATCTGACAGTTATTCGCAATGAGCATTTAGCTCTGTGATGGCCAGGTGTGGTTGTTTTACAGAGGTGGGAGAATCAGGAGATAAACATCTCTTGCTCCCCTTTAGAAAAGGGGGATAATCCTGCTGGTCTGGGACTGTGTGCTTCTGAATTTGCAGGAGAGCTTAACTCAAGTGTCCCTATTTTCCAGGGACAGCCCCAGATTTACAGAAGCCATCCCAGTTTCTGATTTGATCCCACAATGTCCTGCTTAGGACATCCCTATTTTCACTAGAGTTATGGGCATAGCTGCCAAGTCTCCCGTATTCCCTGGGAAACCCCCGTTTTCCCAGCTGTTCCCAGCCGAAAAAACGGATTTTTTTCGGATTTATTCTGACGCGGTGGCCATTTTGGAACTGGGCGGAGCATGCTCAGAAGCGACTTTTGATGCTGCTCTGCCCAGTTCCAAAATGGCTGCAGTGCGACTTCCAGTCTGCTACTTCCAGTCTGATCCCTTACTTTTCAGGCAGGAACTTGGCAGGTATGGTTATGGGTATGGAGTTATGCTACCCCAGAGCCAAGGAGATAACCTACAGAAGTCATCTGAAGGTGGTGCTGTGGTCTAAACCACTGAGCCTAGGGCTTGCTGATCAGAAGGTTGGCGGTTTGAATCCCTGTGATGGGGAGAGCTCCCGTTGCTCGGTCCCTGCTCCTGCCAACCTAGCAGTTCAAAAGCAAGTCAAAGTGCAAGTAGATGAATAGGTACTGCTCCGGCGGGAAGGTAAAAAGTGTTTCCATGCTCTGCTCTGGTTCGCCAGAAGCGGCTTAGTCATGCTGGCCACATGACCCAGAAGCTGTACGCTGGCTCCCTTGGCCAGAAAACCAAGATGAGTGCTGCAACCGCAGAGTCGTTCACAACTGGATGTAATGGTCAGGAGTCCCTTTACCTTTACCCCTCGCTGCCAGACTCATTCAAGTAGGCAACTGAAATTTTAAAAGTGGGTGGACTGAGCTTACAGGGGGCTGTAAGACTTGAGAAAGGGATTGATCAAAAGCCATAGCTAGTAAAATAAAACAAAAGGTTGGAAAACTCTGGGGGCAGAGGGCAGCTATTACAGTTGTACCTTGGTAGTCGAACTGAATCCGTTCCGGAAGTCCAAATGTTCGAAAACCAAATCGTGGCTTCTGCTGCTTCTGAAGCTCCTGCAACCAATCAGAAGCCACGGAAGCCCTGTTGGATGTTCGGGTTCCAAAAGAATGTTCACAAACCAGAACAATCACTTCCAGGTTTGTGGCGTTCGAGAGCCAAAATGTCCGAGTTCCAGGGCATTTGGGATCCAAGGTACGACTGTATAGGCAAGCTCCCTCCAATCTAATAGTCAAAGCAGGCCACATGGTCAGGAGCAATTGCTTCCTTCTCTCAGGAGAAAGCTACAAGATACTTCTTCATTGGTATGGAGCGATCCCAGTTCCAGGTAATGGGTTGGGAGAGACCTCATCAAAGCTAGTTGCATTTTCATTGCAAATTATTACTCAGATCAATTCAATTGTATGTGTGTGCAAGAGAGAGAGAGAGAGAGAGAGATGGAAGAAAAGAGTGATGGAGAACAGAAACAATTGTGTCCCATTCCATGGAACTTTTAGTTGAATCTAAATTATTAGACTGGAAAAATTATATGTTATTTTTCTCCCCCTTGAATTTATGCATAGTTAAACAGCCTTTCAGATATGAAACCTTTTTTTTTTTTGCTTCATCTAACGTTCCCATCAGAGTCCTTTGAAAATGTAGCCTTGATAAAACTAAAGAAAAAAAGCAGGGAGAGAACCTCACAATTCCACACAAATAGTTGCAAGCTGTGTGATGCCTGCTTTTTATCTGCATGGTGCCTAAAGATCAGAAGATTACTCCTAATTAGTGAATAAGTTAAGTAATAAAATATACTGCACCGAAGGTTCGCACTGCTTTAATTGTACACCTGAAAACTTCCTTGTTTTTCCCCCAGTACTTTCGTATTAGAAGTTGACTGCTTTTATATATCTTCAGTGTAAATCACCTTGAGATGGTTGTTTAGAAGGCAATGAATAAATCAACGAGGAGGAAGGGGAAGAGGAGAAAGGAAACAGAAAATGCATTTGTGAAATCCACTCATCCCACCTCATCACTGTTTTTACATTTAGGTTCTGCAAGATGTCCCCCGTGACACAGGAGAAGGAGAGGGCAACATGGCAGACCCTCCAAGTGTCCCTATTTTCCAGGGATGTCCCTGATTTAGAGACGCCGTCATGGTTTCTGATTTGATCCTGGAATTTTCCTTAAGATGTCCCTATTTTCCTTGGAGAAATGTTGCAGGATATGGAGTTATCCAACCCCTGAGCCAATTAAAGGCAATCCAGTACAGTGGTGCCTCGGCTTATGAATGTAATCCATCCCGAAGGCACTTTCGTAAGTTGGAAAATTCTTAAGTTGGAAAACGGCATTGGAAACGCGATTTCCCATAGGAATGCATTGGAAACGGAAAAATTCGTAAGTCGAAAAATTCGTATGTTGAAAAATCCCTATCTAAAACTGCTGCAGTTTCCCCCCGGATGTCGAGACATTCGTAAGTGCGCGGCCATTACCCCCATTCGTAAGTTGAAATATTCGGTTGTCGACTCGTTCGTAAGTTGAGGTACCACTGTATAGGAAAGTGGCTTAAAAAAAAATGTTTAATGTTTTATTATGCTTTTTTATATGTTGGAAGCTGCCCAGAGTGCTGGGGCAACCCAATAAGATGTGTGGGGTATAAATAGTAAAATTATCATTATGGAATGGGACGTCCCTATTTTCATCAGAGAAATGTTGGAGGGTACGTTAGTTCACTCTCACAGAAGCTACGACATAGTCAAAGGACTCATGAACTCCCTCCCCCTAATGTGTAAACAGTCAGAGAGCTCCGAGATGCTCTGTTAAACAGGAGTCAGCAAACTTTTTCAGCAGGGGGCTGGTCCATTGTCCATCAGACCTTGTGGGAGGCTGGACTATATATATTTGGGTGGGGGGAATGAACAAATTCCTATGCCTCACAAATTAACCAGAGGTGCATTTTAAATAAAATCACACATTCTACTCATATAAAAACACCAGGCAGGCCCCACAAATAACCCAGAGATGCATTTTAAATAAAAGCACACATTCTACTCCTGTAAAAACACGCCAATTTAGAAGGTGATTGGGCCGGATTTAGAAGGTGATTGGGCCGGATCCGGCCCCCGGGCCTTAGTTTGCCTACCCATGGTAAAGTATAATGGTTTAATTCACACAGAAATAATAAAAAAATGACAGTTGCACATGGTTGCGCACCACCACACTGATGGCTCAGATGCAGAGGTGAGCATGCCAAAAAAGAGGGTGCCATGGCAACAGCTGGTCTAGGTGGATGGGCCTATAGTCATGGCTCCAGCATAAAAGTTTGGGCAGCAGGCCCCACAGGGAATGGAGAATAGGCTCAGAACACTACAGTGGCTCTGTCTGCTTGGAGCAAGTGAGAGAAGGAAGAGGTGCAGAGAGCGAGAGAGAGAGAGAGAGGGAGATAGCGAGAGAGAGAGAGAGAGAGAACATGTTAGGGAGACCAATGTGGAAAAAGCCACATGAGATAAGCTCAGAAAGGAAAACTGTTAGGTACCCTTCAGCCTTACCCCGAGGGAAGAAAGTTCAGTGGCACCTTGGTTCTTGAACTTAATCCATTCTGGGAGTCCATTCAATTCTCGAAACCATTCACAAACCAAGGCACAACTTCCAATTGGCTGCAGGAGCTTCCTGCACTCAAGCGGAAGCCGCGTCAGACATTCGGCTTCTGAAAAGCATTCACAAACCGGAACGCTTACTTCCGGGTTAGCGGTGTTTGGGAGACAAATGTGCGAGTACCAAGGCATTCGAGAACCAAGGTATGACTGTAGCTCAGTGATGGCGAACCTATGACACGCGTGTCAGCACTGACACACATAGCCATTTTTGGTTACACGCGGCCACATGCTGAGACCTCACTTCCGGACGGCGGCGGAATGCTGCAGGCGACGCATCTCTGGGGGCCTTGTGGACTTGCGGCGAGGCAATATGGTGGTCGGCACGGAGCTCCTGAAAGTGACCAGCGCTGCAGGAGCTGCCGGACGGGCTCCCGAGCCACTGAAACCGCCACTGCCCAGACACTGGGGGCTACCAGTGCAGCAACCGGGGAGCTGCCGGACCCCACCCCATCACCGCTGTAGCTGCATTCCGAGAGCTTCACCTTTCTAATAAACAAATTAGTTTTATTGAAAGATGTGCATGGATAACAAAAGATACATATAACATCTCTGTTTTCGATTCATAGAGTTGGTTACATTTGGTCTGAGACACCGCTGTCATAGACATTGTAAGGTTGGGGGGAAAGAAGTGGGGAGAGGGGAGGGCCTTTACTTTCTAGTTTCATAGCAGGGGGCTATAGGGGGCATAGAAGCCGGGCTTGAATCTCTTTTACCAAACCAAAAGTTAGGGGTGCATGCACATATCCCTTTTAAAATTCCCATCAGTCGACGAGACGTGGACTCAAATTTCCCCATTCCTTGAACTGCATTCATATTAATGAACGTCAATGTGAAACAAATAGCTGTATCCAGCCCCCCCCCCCCCGAACTTGCTGGAATTCAGTTCCAACACCTCTCAGGTAGGCACTATTGCCATTGCAAGAGAACAAGGGGTTGCTCCTGGTGTGTTTTGGCATCTCTTTTCCTAGAAAAATAACACCAACTGCTAAGTAACTGCTTGTGCAAGTAGAATTTCTTCTGTTCTCCTCCCCCCCCCCCGCACTCTATAAAACTGTTCCTCAAACCCCCAAAACAAATTTGGGGATGGTGCGGGGGGAGGAGGAGAAAAAATCCACCCAACTACCAGCAAAAGTCAGCAATCTTATATGAGAGCAAGTTCCATTGAACTCAGTGAGGCTTACCTCTGAGTAAGATTGCCTTGCTTAGGGAGTCATTTGATATTCTACGTTTTATAATGAAGCTACATGAGTTGAGCTCTGCAAAGAAACTAACAAGCATCTAAATGAAGGCAAGGTGATTCATAAAGACTCAGTCAAGTCGCAAGTACAAAATAGATTCCTGAGTGTTTTTTATAGCCGGTTGAAATTATGCAAGTTTATTCTGTAAGCAAAGTGATTATTTGTCTCCAGGATGTTACAGCCTGATCTGGAGAAAAAGGAAAAGGTAAACAACTCCCACCTGTTCTGCCACAGAAATTTTCTCTTACAGATAACCTCCACTCCCTGCCTGGGAAAAAAAAACAATCTTCCTTACTGAACACTTAATGTGAATGAAAATATTAAATAATAATCACCAGGGGGAAAACTAATCTATCAAATCATTAGCAGGAAGGTGAAGCGACTAACTTATAAGCAAAGTAAAATAATGAAATGTAAACACAAGCTGGGGGGGAAATGATGGTTTAACATTGAGAGACACTTTTTGTGAAAGCTTTCACAGAAGAAGCACCCCACTTTCATTCTTTTTTGGGGGTAGGGAAGACTGAAAACTTGATCAAATGTACTTGCCCTTTAAGAGTGAGGGAGCATTATCTTATAAGCTGGCTTTGCAATACTGTCAGAAGGTTGACTCTGATTGGCTATATAGCACAGTGTCGTCATCAAACTCTGTGATCCCTGGTTGGTTGGGATCTCTTTCACCCGGAAAGAGAAGCCATGGTTTCATTGAAAAGCCAGTTAACAGCCAGCAAACACATTTTTCTCACTGAAAATGCTCTATGGCAGCCTAGGAGAAAATGTATCTGAATACAATAGAGATAATCAGTTTGTAACAAGTAACTGATAGATCTAATGGCTAGTCGGTTTATAACAAGTTTGTGATGTGGTTTCTGTAAAAGAGCTGGTAGAAAAATGGTACGTGCTCTTCCCACCCACCCACCCATATACATATACACAAACTCTGCATGGCTGTACCTACACAAAATGTCCAGGAATGATGGGAGTTGTAGTTCAGCAACGTCTGAAGGCAGAAATATTCCCCACACCTGCCCTATTGTCAGGGACTGGGCAGAAGAGGAATGGTGGAGACCGCTTCCCCAGCCTGACCCTTCCAGAGAAGAAGAAAACAGTTCTGAATTACAACAGGGGTTTGAGGGAGGTCACAGCTCAGAGGAAGATGAGGGGGAAAGTTGGGAAATAATGGGAGAGGAGGCAGAGCCAGAGCAGCTGGCTGACACATCATCACTAGAAAGCATTCCAGAACCACCATCTCCCAGAACCCGGCGAGCCTTAAAAGCAGAAGAGCAAAGAGCTTGGAGACAGATGGACCTAAGCAGAAACTCTAAAGGGAGTGGTGCTGTTGACGAATGAGGAGGTGGGAGAAAAGTGGGGTGGAGATTTCCTCAGGACAATGTCATTATTCAGAGATTCAGGTGGATAGCTGTGTTGATCTGTCACAGTCATAATAACAAGATGAAAGATGAAAAAATCTTTTTTAATAATTCCAGTGGCACCTTTAAGATCAGCTAGATATAGTTTTATATTTATATTTTAGTTTTAATAATTACCAAACTAAAAACTATGGAGAGACCTGGTCTGAATAGAGATATTGGATTCAGGTCCCATTATACTTACTAAAGCTAATTTTGGTCATCTATCCCTTTAAAAATCCCTTGCCCTTCCCTGTAGAACCAACTGCCATAGCAGCCATCAACTGTTATAAGGCTGAAGTGACTTCTGCTTCAGAGTATCTGATGAAGTGTGTATTACACACGAAAGCACATACCTTGAAAGCTTATATTTAGTTGATCTTAAAGGTGCCACTGGAATTATTTAAAAAGAATTTTTCATCTTTCATCTTGTTATTTGCTATGATTATTCAGAGAAGCTGCATTCCCAAGCCTCTCTCTGTGAATATTTAATAAAAGCAGATGGTAAAAGACTTTCCCTTGTCTTGTCCATTCCTCGCAACCTGCCGTGGGGGTTGGTTTCTCAACCGCCTGACATCTATACGGATCAGGACAACTATAATTTTGTAGTGCAGATAATAAGAACATAAGAGAAGATTGCTGGATCAAGCCAATGAATAATAGCTATTGGTAGCCTTCTGCTCCACGATTTTGTCTAATCCACTTTGAAAAATTAGCTTTGAAAGCCATCGCTGTTGCTAGCTATCACTGATTCCTTCCTTCCATAGTTTAACCATACAGTGCCTGAAGAAGTATTTCCTTTTATCTATCCCGTGACATAGCCATTCATGTTACACAGGAGACCTAACAAAGCAGGGGGAACCTGAAGAGTAATTTAGTAATTTGTTTCTCTCTCAGCAAGGACAAAAGGTAAACCTTACAGGCCTCACACTTACAGCATTCGCCCTCAGAGGACAAATTGGGAAACCAGAGTGATAAATGTATACGTTCACCTCTTCAAACACCCCACATTTCTCTCACTGCAAAGGAAACGTGCCAACGGTAAGGAAACAAGAGTCTTTTTTTAAAAAAATAATCTGTATAGTAATCCCCTGTGAAAATTAACTAATAAAAAGGGACATTTGCAAAGTCTGAAGCTCATTTCACATATTCTTTCCTTCCTTCCTTGTTTTTAGTGGCATGTCAGAAGTAAATTAAATTTACATTTGTGGAGGCCCAGGGGTTCCTCACAGTCAAAGGAAAGCAAATGAGTACTTGATAACCTCGCTTACTTACTGAATGGCAGGCAACTGCGAAACACATTAGCCAGCTGCCATGATGGCTATTCCCTCCAGAAAGAATGTGCATCAGATTCTGTATAGATAGATATGCAAGGAGGTATTGTCTTCAAGATAAACATGCTTACTGACTTAAAATCACCATCAATTTTTGCAGATTCATGAGGGGAACACAAATGTAGCTATTGTGAGTGTGGCTTGTCTGTGTGTGCGTGTGTGCACGCACGCACGCACGCACGCAGGGGGTGAGTTGTTGGGCCAGGTTAGCCATATTTACGCCCGACGTTTCTAACATTGCACATACTTCCCTGTCAAAGCAGGGAATAAAAAATGGACCAAACATGACAGTTCTATTTTGCACATCTAATTATGAAAAACTGGAGTGGGTGCTGTAAGATAGGTTCCGCTTCCAAAGACTGGTGTAATTGGGAACATTTCATGCTGCAGTAATTGGCCAGCCGTGGACCGTGCCGGAAATGGCAGTGGGTAGCATCAGAGATACTTCCCTCTCTTTGTTGCCCACCCCTCCTTTCCCTGCAAGAAATGGTACCACCCCAGGTTCGTCCATCCAACAGTGCTAGATTTAGGGCAGTGTGGTCAGTTCTCCCTCACGGTGTGTCAAGCCAAGGGGGTGCAAATTAATTGAGAAGATCCATCACTGAGATGATTTCTTTGAAGGCACCAAATTTTGACTCAGGGTGACATACTACCAAAGATTGCCAAAGTTCATATACCCCGTAGCCTCTGCTACTAATGAGTCCCAGTTCTCCGTTCTGACATTTGCTCCCTCTTCCTCTCCTAACAGGTGAGAATATGTGGAAGGAGTCGTTCTTCATTTCTCAGCTGGGAAAGGAATAATTTAATAAATAGGAGGGTTAAATAAATAAAGCTGGGGTAATAGGGATCTGCTGGATTCTCATTGATTATTGTTTTCTCTTCTAGGGTGGTTAGTTTTGTGAGCGTCCTTGTTCATTGAGTCAAATTAATTTTTCCCCTCCATCCTTTTTCAAAATCGAAGATGAATCTCATTCTTTTATTTGATTCCCACCTTGTGCAGCATAACAGCCTACTTGTCTTGCGAGGAAGTGCTGTAGTCTCTTCCATTTTGACAAAGTGATAATCTTGGCAAGCCTCGAGTTGCAACCGACTGCTGCAGAAAGCTCAATTTGAACCTTGTTTCTCATCTCCTCCCAATGTGCAAGGATGGAAATCTTTCATTTTCTGAAAAGTATGCTTCATTCCCGCCAGGTCCCCGAGGGGCTATTTTACTGACACTTGCCTTACAGTAAAAAACGTAACTTTTTCCTTGGCAATTTAAACAGGTGCCAATGGCAGTATATATCTTAGGAGACGGCTCACAATGTTAGTTCAGTCTCTTTCAACAGGGCGTCATAGTGAATGATGTTCCAGGGCTCCTAGTCATTTAAAGACCTGCGGATGTCATCCACTTTAGAGATACCATCCAGCAGATGTTAGTCACAACTGAAACGGACTGAAATTGACAGCACTGAGTTACCAGAACTTACTCAGAACTGAGTCCTCTGCCATTGCTTTCAGCGAGACTCACATTGCAATCCTAACCCCATCTACTCAGAAGTGAGTCCTATTGAATTCAATGGGGCTTACGTACTCTCGGATATGTGGGATTAGGGTTTCAGCCAAGACGTCCCACTCACAATGCCATGTGACATTGTGAAGTCGCCAATGGTTATTGAGGGTGCTGAGCCCCCTCTTTGAAAACTTCGGGGGTGGGGGGACCAAAGTGTCTTCACTCCGAGGACCCGGCGCAACCACTCCACGTAGTACACATGGAGAATGAAGAAACCTAGAAAACCCAAAATAAATAGACATGTTGAATTTTTCAGTTTTCAAATTCCAAAAATGAGGGGTGCTAAAAAGTTGTAACATCACTGGGAAATTGAAAAGGTAGTTTGCTTAACTTAATATAATTTGGTTTTGCTTGGTAAGTGTGCAAAATGTGTGTAAAATTGCACAGAGTTATTTAAAGATGATTGTCAAGTACTTGCAGTTATATTACATATTTATTATTATTATTATTATTATTATTAATTATTATTATTATTATTATCATTATTTAGGATTTTCTGACATTTTCAGAAGGTAGAATTAAAGTCCTTTGGTTCTTCATCAGACGTAGACTTACCAAGCTAAATGTTCTCCAATCACAAAAATAATAGCAGATTTGAATCCCTGACACCCAGAATTATATTTTTAAGACCCCTCAGTGAAGGCATCTGCAAAAAATAAGCCTCACCCCTAAAATGGCACCCCCGGTGTATCCAACCAAGATGTCTAATGTGTCACAGAACAGTAAACCCTGCTTGAAATTCCACACCCGCACTGATTGAATTAGGCTGGAACGATATCAGTTTTTATTAAACCCGCCCACCCCTGCTGTTGTCTTCTGACTTCGGCAATCTCCCCCAAACCTTACCTCGCTATGCTCCAAGTGAACGTTTAATATAACCCAGCGGTGGGCAGCCTCTCATTTTTCTGCTCTTCCCGTTTCCTTCCTGCTCTGCCTTCGGTGGCGTGATGCAGATTGATTTGCCCTGCTCCTTTGGCCAGTCCCTTGCCCCCCATTTGCCTGTTGACAGGTTTTTATGAAGGACAGTAAGTGCACAGTTGCCAGCCTCTTTTACGAGTTCATCTGTAACGCCGCGCCATGTGTGCCCTCCCTGTTGTGAGCTTGTTTACTGCAGTTTCAGACTCTGCCAGGGAGGAAAAAAAAGGTGAAGGTTATTTTATGGTTGTGCAGATGATTGCCTCACACTTGGTACTGTCTATAATGTCCCTTGATCCCCCTTATAGCTTTCTGAAATATTCTTATCCTGTGGTTCTTGATGTCTTCCTGTGCTGTTAGCACTTAGCCATCTGCTACTTTTTTTTTTACTTCTGCAGTAGGGAATGAGCCATCCTGCATGTTTCATTTAAGCCTTTTCCATTCATGTGCTTTCTTCACTTCTGTTTTTTTTTGGGGGGGGGGAGGTGGAGGTGAGAAGGTTCAGACTCTTAGGACAACACCATCTCCTAACCAAGGAGGCTGGTCCATTATGGCAGATGACACATTGCCCCGCTGACCTCACTCTGCCTTCAACCAGACCCTACTTGTCTACTTTGTGACCTACAACTAGCTCAAGAGGTGGAAGTGGCTGTTAGTTCCCTCCTTTTCAGTCCCCGAAAAACTCAACAGGGAGGATGGTTCCATGTATTCCTGCTCTACCAGTCGCAATGGGCACCAGCTGCTACTGTCTACTAATGAAGACAAGGAATAACTTTTAAGCAGAAATTTAGCTAAAGCCCCAACCAGCAGACCATAAATAAGGTGTGATTGTGTAATGGCGAAACATCTTCATATGCAGTGACAAAGTAGCTCAAGTCAACATTAGGTATTAGAAAAGGATGCTGGATCCTTTAGGGCAGAGGTAGGCAACCTAAGGCCCATGGGCCGGATGCGGCCCAATCGCCTTCTCAATCCAGCCCGCAGACGGTCTGGGAATCAGTGTGTTTTTACATGAGTAGAATGTGTCCTCTTATTTAAAATGCATCTCCGGGTTATTTGTGGGGCCTGCCTGGTGTTTTTACATGAGTAGAATGTGTGCTTTTATTTAAAATGCACCTCTGGGTTATTTCTGGGGCATAGGAATTTGTTCATCCCCCCCCCCCAAAAAAAATAGTCCGGCCCACCACATGGTCTGAGGGACGGTGGACCGGCCCACAGCTGAAAAAGGTTGCTGACCCCTGCTTTAGGGGGAAAGAAGAAGTATGGGAGTGTAAAGACAATTGAGTTCATGAGACGGAAAAGCAGTCCAACTCGACTAATTTGGCATATTATCTCTTGATCATGTTTTTACCCTGACATTCCTTGAAGGTGCTAAGGGCAGTATACACAGAATTCGTCTTATAAATTGAGATAGAAAACAAAGATATGCTTCATGGAGGCTACACACACTGACCAGAAAATGTGTGCATTGGCTGGAGAATGTACAAAATGCAGTCAAGATATGCACGTTCCCCAAGGCCATTGGAGATCATGCATAATGGTTGGAGGACATGCAGCATACAGTCCAGATAGAGTCCAGGCCTGTTGGGGATTGTGCAAATGCACAAAAATGCAGACAGTGAACATCCCCCAAGGCCTATTGTAGGCAATAGTAGGTGCTATCATTAGGCTAACTAGGCAGCTGCCTAGGGTGCAGATCTCAGAGGGGCACCACAGTGCTGGCTTTTGAGGGGCACAGCTTTATAATGATTAGTTTTTTGTTGCAGTTTATAAATTTCTAATAATATTTTACTTTTACATGTTGATGAATGTTATCATGTTTGAAGTAAATCATTAATTAGAATTGTTTGTTTTTTTAAAAAAAAAACAACCTGAAGCTTGCAATGTCTTTTTTCGGGGGATGCAAGTTATTAGCCTTGCCTAGAATGCAAACTAGCCTGACACCGGCCCTGCTTCTGGAGAATACATATTGGCCTGGAATTGTACACAAATCTCTCTTCATGGACAGATCATACCAACACCTGCTCAGCTTACATTACCCCTAACAAAAGGATGTTATATGCCTTGTTGGAAAGTAGCAAGAAAGGGAGAGGTCATAGGAAGGTTATTCCAAGGACAATGGTCAGAATATCTCATTTGGAAGCCCAATCAAACCCTTTGTGGAGAGAAAGACGTTATCCTACAGAAGGCACTGCCGAGAGAGTTGTTAATGAATATTGCTCTGAGACCTGCAACTTGCAATCAAATTATGTGGCAAGCAACCTGTTCAACTTAAATCTGGCAGATGCAATGAGAATGAAGCAAGCGAACTAGGGAATTCTGTTTATATCACCTATAAAGCAGTCATTACCTATGTTCATAGGGCACCCGGAGAGTTATATTCACACCATATGCTACTTCCTATATTCTTTCTGCTGGAAAACACACACACACACACACACACACACACACACACACACACACACACACACCCTATTAGAATAGCAAGAGCCTGGAAGAAATTTGAAATGCACCTTAGCCCAATTGTGTTTCTTCTGTTAGTGCAATATGGAGAAAATGCTTCTACTCTTGCAGAGAGCCCTGGTGTCCTTGGATGTTTGCAAAAACTATAAGTTAACTTCTATATGAATAACTATGTTTTATGGTCATTAAATCACCCTTAGAATGACCATAGAACATGCTAAATAAAATTGATGATGATGAATCCCTATACAAAGCTGAGATCTGAAAACTAATTCAGATGGATATGCTTAGACTTAGACTTTTGCACGTTCCAAGACAAACCAACCATAACAAGAAACAGAGTGACCATTTGCTGCTGTCCTCCCTCCCAAACAGGTAATTGATAGAAACTGAAAGTAGAGGAGCTTACTCTCTGCAATCAACTCTAAACTACAGTGATACCTCGGTTTATGAACACAATTGGTTCCGGAAGTCTGTTCATAAACTGAAGCATTCATAAACTGAAGCAAACTTTCCCATTGAAAGTAATGGAAAGTGGATTAATCTGTTCCAGGTGGACTGCAGAGTAGTTAAACTGAAGCGTTCATAAACTGAAGCGAACTTTCCCATTGAAAGTAATGGAAAGTGGATTAATCCGTTCCAGACGGGTCCGCAGAGTACTCAACCTGAAGTGTACTTAACCCGAAGCATGGGTGTAATTGGTTCCAGAAGTCTGTTCATAAACTGAAGCAAACTTTCCCATTGAAAATAATGGAAAGTGGACTAATCCGTTCCAGATGGGTCCGCGGCGTTCATAAACCGAAAATTCGTAAACCGAGGTGTTTATAAACCGAGGTTCCACTGTATAGGTCTTTGTGTAGCCCTGTGCCTGACTGATTGTCAGGTTCCTCCTGGTATTGGGCCTTGGTTAACTTTTCCATTGCAACTGTGGGACCCAGAATTCTCTTAGGAAGTTGAGAAGACATTATCAAAAGCAGGGTAGTTTGATGGGGAGGAGAAGCAGATCTATCTAACCATGAAGTAGCAATTGACAAAATAGGGGTGTCTGTAGGAATGGGAGGAATTTCACTTTAGTTTGCATTTAAAGGCAAACCTACTAATTTATCATATGTGAAAGAATATGAGAACTGATACACAGCCAACCTTCCAAATTTGCAGTTCTTTTTTTATAATATTGTTATTAGTTTCCCATTTTTAACATTCATGTAACATCTGATTTCCATTTACAATATCTTAGCTCTGTTGAGCCACTCAACTTCCCTCCAACCCATCAACTGGGTTTTTTTTTTAAAAAAAACCTACTTCATCATTGTACACATTTATACCATCTCAATTCTACATTTTTCTTAATTGTTTTCAACTTTAAACACAAGTAGAAAGGTCTATCAATTAAACCAGGGCCCCCCAAACTAAGGCCCGGGGGCCGGAGGTGGCCAAATCGCCTTCTCAATCTGGCCCACGGACGGTCTAGGAATCAGCGTGTTTTTACAAAAGTAGAATGTGTCCTTTTATTTAAAATGCATCTCTGGTTATTTGTGGGGCATAGGAATTTGTTCATATTTTTTTCCAAAATATAGTCCGGCCCACCACAAGGTCTGAGGGCAGTGGACCGGCCCCCTGCGGAAAAAGTTTGCTGACCCCTGAATTCAACGCAGTCCTGCTGGTGTCTTTAAATGTTTACAATAATTTTCTATATATTGAACAAATTTACTCCATTCTCTCTGGGAAGCTTGGTCACTCTGGTTTTGGATTTCCACCGTCAGCTTTGCTAATTCAGCATAGTCCATCGTCCTCATCTGCCATTCTTCTATCATTGGTAATTCTTGCTGTTTCCAATTTTGGGCTAATCAAGTTCTAGCTGTCGTAGTGGCATACACAAACTGTCGTCAGCCTTTGTTATTTCTTCTCCAATCATTCCCAATAAAAACACTTCTGGGTTTTTGGAGAAAGTATATCTAAACATTCTTTTCAGTTCATTATAAATCTTTCCCCAAAATAGTTTAACTTTATCCCATGTCACCAAGTTTGCAGTTCTTTGCATGTTGTAATGTGTTTGTCCATCCATTCAATGTGGATAAAAATACACACACTGGTGTGAAATGTCCATAAAAGTGTGTTCTCTCTCTCTCTCTCTCTCTCTCTCTCTCTCTCTCTCTCTCTCTCTCTCTGTGTGTGTGTGTGTGTGTGTGTGTGTGTGTGTGTTGCTTTAAGGAAAATTGTATTGCAGAAATGTGTGTGTTAGGCAAAATTGCATACAAACGTATATAAGGAGAAATTTGAACACAAATACTGATAAGCACTTAAAAAGAAAGAAAGAAAGAAAAACTGATATAGAAAACTGAACTTAGGACTGGAAGAATGGGAAATCCAGGGCTTTTTTCAGCCAGAACTTAGTTTGGCCCCCTCTCTTAGTTTGGCCTCTCCCCCCCATTGCCATTATAAGAGAACAGGGTGAGTTCATGGTGAGTTCCAGCACCTCTATTCTAGAAAAATAGCACTGGCAAAACCCAAATGCTCAGATTTTCCCCACCCTTTTTCCTGTGAGCCCTCTGGAAAAGTTTTGAAGCTTGCTATAAAGCTTTCCCCCTCTGCCCTCCCCCCCCCCAATAAAATGAAAAGGGGGCGGCGGGAGTTATTCTCATCAATTGTGCATATTTGCTACCAACAAGTCAAGCTAAAGCTTATCAGATTGGCCAAAGGATTACTTCCCTTTCAGGCATGCTAACTCA
Source organism: Zootoca vivipara (assembly GCF_963506605.1). Classification (NCBI taxonomy): domain Eukaryota; kingdom Metazoa; phylum Chordata; class Lepidosauria; order Squamata; family Lacertidae; genus Zootoca; species Zootoca vivipara. The sequence goes on along the minus strand of NC_083276.1, from coordinate 121,745,369 downwards.
TTTCGTGGCGTGGTTGTTGAAATAAGTTAAGACTGGGAATAATTATGTACTTATTTAACAGACAAAACAGGCGAGCATCAAGCCATCTGCTGCTGGCCCTTTAAAGGTCATCCGGATCACCTGAAATGCACTCCTGAGGTGTGATGGGTAAACCTAATTAAAAATGCAGTGCAAAGTCTGGCAAATGAATGAATATGAGTAATACCCAAGGCAGTGCATACATGCCAAGCGTACAATGACCCAAATGTATTCTCTCTCTCTCTCTCTCTCTCTCTCTCTCTCTCTCTCTCTCTCTCTCTCTCTCTCTCTCTCTCCCCTCACACACACACACACACACACAAAGTTTTTTTTTTTATAAGAAGCAAAACAGATAGCTATTAAGTTTCAGAATTGCACTGTTTTCCTGCAGCAGAGGTGCCAGTCAACAACCTCAAAAGAAATACTTTGTAAACAAACATACCCAAAAAGAGAGAGAGAGCACGATGTTTAGAGATGTCACTTGTGATAAATTGCTGAATTTTTACAACATCACAGGATTTAGATGGTATTTTTTCTTCTTGTCGTTGCCTCATTTTGCCGACACATTTACAAAAAGGAAAGGTCTTGCAACTCAATTCATTTTCTTTTGTTCTATACTTTATTGTCACATAGATTTAGTTTGATCTATAAATCAATTCTCTCCCCTACATGAGTGCGCGTGCGGACACACATGCACACACACGCACACACACACACACAGTCTCCTGGCAAAAGGTGTGTGTGCATTGTTAGCGTACCAATTTTAACCAGTAAATATATATATTTCTGTCACATGAGCTCTGCAACGCTGCATGTTTTCTCACTGCTGTTTTCTGTTTCTCTCTTGGGACTTGGTTTCTAAGAAGGGCTACCCTTCTTAGGTGTATAAACAACTCTTTAAAGATGTGCGTCTGCAATCCACTCTTTATGTGCCTGAAGAAATCATGTCCTCCTCAAAGAGGGCATGTGCTTTGGTGTGACCTGGCAACCAAATCCTGTGCTGTGGGTGGATACAATTGGATAGCCACAACACCCTATTGGTAGGTTCCCTTGATGCTGGGTTCAATCAGGCCAATAGGACGCTAGCCAAACCGATCAAGGGACCTATATATGCACGTGACTCAGAGCTTTCTCTTTTGGTCAGTTTATCGGAACACCCGCCCACATCTCCCTACTTTTAGGGCTTGCATGCTTGACCTTGCTATGCTGTCGTGTGTCGTTTGCCGTTGGGACAGGGACACGGCAGGAATTTTCCCCACTTGGCTGATGCCATTTGGGTTTTGCCTGCCACGTAGCAAATCGTCACAACTTGTAAGGTTGCAGATAGGCACTGGTTCAGGTGATAGGGATGGGGGAAGGCTCTCGTCATCCCTATGTGAAGGGTATTCTGTTAAAGGAATCCAGGGACTCAATGGTTTGGTCAACCCTGAGAGGGGTTGTGTCTGTGCCTGAGTCCAGGGGGACATCTGGGTGGTGGACATAGCACGTCCCTGGATTTCCACCATTCTAGGTGGAAACACCTGATGTAATCAATAAAGTTGTGGCCTAAATTCTACCAAAAACCCAACCAAAAATTGAGTCTTGTCTGAATTTATTTAAGGGGGGAGGTTTAAAGGTCTAAACACGGAAAACACTCACTTGTGGCCTTATTTTGACTCCATTTCTGTCTGCTGTTGCCTCACGTTGAAAGGTAATAAATAATAACAGGGGAAAGTCCTAATGTAATATGAAACACTATACTAAAAGACAAATTAGGGTAAAATTTGTGAAACTTCCACTAGATAGATATGTGTGTGTGTGTGGATTCTTTGCAATATAGAGTGTGGATGAAACCCAAGAGAGTAGCAAAAGATTAAAAACAAACAGTCATTTTATTGTGAGAGCATAAAAAAATTTCATGAGGTGCTGTCATTAGGCACATCATTAAAAGGATCCCCCCTTTCTCCTTTGTATCATAAAACAACACTGGCATTTACTGGGCTCATGTCTGGCACAATAAACCATCAAATAAGAATTTATGGTAGCCACAGAAAACACATAAAACCTGTCTGTGGTGCTCAATGCCTCCGAATAATAACCAATGGGAAGCATGATGGAGGGGAGAGTTTTCAAGAAATCCCCCACCACAACTGTAAGGTTGCTTGGTTAGTTTGCTGTGAGGAAAGAGAAAGAGTGCCTTTCGTTTGTGCATATAAAACAATCCACTTTTTAATTGAGCCTTCTTTCCCTCCTCCTTTTCCATAGCGGACATCCTAGCAAAACTATATAGTTTGCTACTGTATGGGGAAAATAATAATAATAATAATAATAATAATAATAATAATAATAATAATAATAAATATGCAGGCATAAGTTTAAGAACTGAGCGTTGACCTCCCAATATTATTTACCAAGCAGGGCCATAGATCAACTCTAGCAGATGCTGCTTAAACTTTAGATAAATTATACAATTTTATTTGAAAACGTACTAATGGTGACCTTTACTAAATGCCAAGAAATGAAAAGCCAGCCTTGAAAAAAAATAAAAATAAAAATCTAGACATATTGTGGTGGGGAGCATAAAATGGAACTGAATTTATGAAAGTACATTTTGAATGTAATCCATGGTCATTAGAAACAATTGGAGATTTGTTGTGGACTTTGTTGGGGAAAGAATAGATGTGGGGGGGCAGATGACATCTCTCCCTTACATGCCTGCGACTGTGGCCTGGAAATTAAAATAAGCTGATTTTTACTGTATCAGAACAGTCTGTCTATGCTAGCTGGCAGCAGCTCTGCAGGAGCTCAGACAAGGGTCTCTCTTGCCTGGAGATGTTGGGGGTGCCAGCAATAACAGCAACTTCAGCCTAAGACTTTGCTGATATAGACCCTCAGCCAGCTTTCTGTCCACTGTTGTTAATTGTTGCATTGTTCTCAGCAGCAATAGACTAAATAAAAATTAAAATGCATTGTTTCTTACGTACTAACCAAAATCAGTTTAGTCAGATTTGCGTTTGTAGACCTTTTAATCACCCCCAAATAAATTCAGACAAGACTCAAATTTTTGGTTTGGTTTTTGGCAGAATTTAGGCCACAGCTTTATTGATTGCAACCAAGTGAGTGGTTGAATAGGCTCTGGTTGAACTAGCTCCCTGGACCATTGCTGGTAGCGCTGACCCAGGGCACACACCATAGGTCAGCCTTGGGTGAAACACCCGGCACAGCGGAAAGCAGGGTCAAGCCAGTCCACCAGCCAGATGTCCCCCTGAACTCCGGCTCAGGGCACAATCCCTCTCAGGGTTGACCAACCAAAGAGTCCCAGGATTCCTTTAACAGAATACCCATCACATAGGGACGGCCAGACCGCTCTGCCACCCCTATCACCTGAACCAGAGCCTATCCGCAACCTTACAAGTTGTGGAAATTTGCTACGTGGGCAAGCGAACCCCAAATGGCACCAGCCAATCAGCCAAGTGGAGAAAATTCCTGCCGTGCCCCTGTCCCAACGACACATGACACACGGCGGCATAGCAAGGTCAAGCGTGCAAGCCCTAAATATAGAAAGAGGTGGGCGGGTGTTCCGATGCACTGGCTCCAAAGAGGAAGCATGGGCTTATATAGAGGTCCCTCGATAGACTTTAGCTGGCATCCCATTGGTCTAATTGCACCCAGCATCGAGGGACCTCCAATAGGGTGTTGTGGTCATCCAAACGTTCCCAACCACAACACAGGGTTTGGTTGCCAGGTCACACCGCAACATGTGCCCTCTTGTTAACAAAATATTAATCCACAAAATCAATTTGCTTCTTGCTCTTAATACTATGGATTATTATTATTTTAAAAAAGTGGTCATTTAGTGTTGTTTTGCTAGCCCATCAGAGCCCAATTCACTTTACATCTGCTGCAATGGATAGAAAGTCATCATTTGGGGGGAACACTTCACCTGTGTGCATGCAGCTATCATTTTTTGGCACCTGAAGTATGGCGATAGTGTGGGGGCGGGGAACCTGAATCCTTCATAGTGATGGTCAATTGCCCAGGTGAAAAAGGGAGGTATGCCTAGATCCTCCTGTTCTCTCTCTTTGACTCAGGGACTTGCCAAAATAAAAGATCCAGGTAACGAAAAGAGGTAGGCTACACATGTCAAATCAAGCTGTGAAAATGTTTCATAAAGCAGAAAACTCTCTCCGCATTTTCATGCAAACACAGATTGAATTAGGCGGAAGCTCAAGTTGGTTTCATTAAACACACCCACCTGCAGATGTCTTTGAATTTGCGCTTCATATCTTCCAGGTTCCTTTTTTTCAAGGCTGAGGCACACATACATAGAGATAGATAGATAGATAGATAGATAGATAGATAGATAGATAGATGAAAGATAGAAAGATAGAAAGATAGAAAGATAGATGATAGATAGATAGATTAGATAGATTAGATAGATAGATAGATAGATAGATAGATAGATAGATAGATAGATAGATAATGATAGATTATAGGTAGGTAGTTCTAGGACCCAGGTGGCGCTGTGGGTTAAACCACAGAGTCTAGGGCTTGCTGATCAGAAGGTCGGTGGTTCAAATCCCTGCAACGGGGTGAGCTCCCGTTGCTCGGTCTCAGCTCCTGCCCACCTAGCAGTTCGAAAGCACATCAAAGTGCAAGTAGATCAATAGGGACCGCTCCGGCGGGAAGGTAAACGGCGTTTCCGTGCGCTGCTCTGTTTCGCCAGAAGCGACTTAGTCATGCTGGCCACAAGACCCGGAAGCTGTCTGCGGACAAACGCCGGCTCCCTCGGCCTATAGAGCGAGATGAGCGCCGCAACCCCAGAGTCGGACACGACTGGACCTGATGGTCAGGGGCCCCTTTACCTTTTTTTAGGTAGGTCTAGATGATAGTTAGGATTTTCTCTAATTGGGGTGCACAGTTTATGCAATTTTACACACCACTCAGAGGCCAAAATACATTTGCCACTGAGCTTATGTGAAACACATTAAGTTGTCCCATGATGAGTCACACCAATAGGTCCAATGCTGTCTGCTTTGACTGGCAGCAGCTCTCTGGGGTCTCAGGCAGGGGTCTTCTTTTGTGACTGAAGATGCCAGTGATGGAATATGTTACCTTCTGCATGTGCAGCCTAAATTCTTCCACAGAGTTGCTGCCCACAAAGCTTCCCTGATGGATGGATGAATGTATGAATGAAAACAGTGTGATGGAAATTGGCTGGGTTTTTAAAGTTTGCCACCATAACCTGACAGAACCCATATTTCTAAGAACCCATATTTCTAAGGTCCCACTGTAAGCATTCTTTTTACAGAGTTGCGTGCTTAATTTCCTTTGTGGAGTCTGTTGTCAAAGAAATGACCTATTTTTCATTCTGTTGTTTAAGTGATCCCAGTACATTTCTGAATGTCCTAAAAGCCTGCAGTAGCACTTTCTGCCAGATTAATCTAATTTGGTGTGTGTGTGTTTGCCCAAATGCACACACAAAGACACAATTCATTCAGATGAGGCTTCAACCCTAGGCACGTTTACAAGGGAGTAAGTCCATGGAACGCAGTGGAACTTGAGTCCAAGTAAACGAGCGTAGGATCCTATTACCTAGCTCACATTCTCAGTTTAGCATGAAAAGTGAGAATTTATGGAGTAAGCTCCTTTTATTGCCTAGTACTGTACAAGGTTGGCCCTGCAAAGCTGTGGCCAGCACAGACAAACCCAATTGTGACAAGGTGAGGCATTGAGATGTGGCTAACTGGTGAGAACCAGGTCACTATGACAGGAAACATACTAGGCAGGGAAGTTGTGGCAGCCCCCTGGATAAAAGCATTCCTTCCCAACTCATTGCTGGGGCTGGAGACTGGAAGCAGCAGCTGGGAGCATGTAACACCAGCCCTAAAGGATCTACACTGGCTCCCAGTATGTTTCTGAGTACAATTCAAGGTGTTGGTGTTGACCTTTAAAGCCCTAAATGGCCTTGGCCCTGTATCCCTGATAAAGTGTCTCCACCCCCATTTTCCAACCTGGACGCTGAGATCCAGCTCCGAGGGCCTCCTGGTGGTTCCCTCATTGTGAGAGGTGAGGTTACAGGGACCTTCTCAGCAGTGGCCATAGATGCCAAGTTCCGGCCTGAGAAATAAGTGACTGGACCGGAAGTAGCAGACCGGAAGTAGCGCTGCCACCATTTTGGAACTGGGCGGAGCATGCTCAGAAGCTATTTTTGATGCTGCTCTGCCCTGTTCCAAAATGGCCGCCACACCAGAAGTCGCGCTACAGCCATTTTGGAACAGGGCAGAGCAGCATCAAAAGTCGCTTCTGAGCATGCTCCACCCAGTTCCAAAATGGCCGTCGCGCCAGAATAAACAAAAACAAAAACAAAAAATCTGTTTTTTGGGCTGGGAACAGCTGGAAAAACGGGGGTTTCCCGGGGAATACGGGAAAATACGGGGAATACGGGAGACTTGGCAGCTATGGCAGTGGCGCCCTCCTTTTGGAATGCCCTCTCATCAGATGTAAAGGAATTAAATAACTATACAACTTTTAGAAGACATCTAAAAGTCAGCCCTGTATCAGGAAGTTTTTCATGTCTGATGTTTTATTAAGTTTTAATATTTGTTGGAAGCCACCCGAGTGGTTGGGGCAACCCGGTCAGATGAGTGGGGTAGAAATAAGACAACAACAAAAACAGTTTATTATTATTATTATTGTTACTACATTGGAAGGTAGGGGACTCTGTCAGAGGCTTCTGATTCCTGCATTGCAGGTGGTTAGCCAAGATGACCCTTGGAATCCCTTACAACCCTACATTTCTGTGATTCCACTAGTACAGGCACGTCCAACAGGTAGATCGTGATCTACCGGTAAATCACTGGAAATCTGTGGTAGATCACTGGTAGATCAGTGGCTCCCCCCAAAGAAGCTGAACAACTTGGGCTCCCCTAAAAAAACTCAACATTTTGGCCCTTCACCCCCCCCCCAAAAAACGGGCCTTCCCTCTTCCCTAAAAGAAGCTCAACAAGTTTGACCTGAACCCCACACAACAGGACTTTCCTTCCTAATAAAAAAAAGCTCAAAAACTTTGACCTGAACACCCAACAAACGGGCCTTCCCTCTTCCCTAAAAAAAGCTCAACGACTTTGACCTGAACCCCCCAAAAGGGGGTAGATCACTGCCAGTCTTTAACTCTGTGAGTAGATCACAGTTTCTTGGGAGTTGGCCACCCCTGCACTAGTAGAACAGCATGGATTTCAAACACACAGAAAGCCTGTCTTCTGCTGTGTCGGACCATTGTCTACAATGACTGGCTGCGACTTTGCAGAATTTCATACATTCCCCGCCCTACCTGGGCATGCAGGGAATAGAGTCTGGGACCTGGGTCCTGAGACCTTCCATACGGAGCTGCTCTGCACACTGAGCTAAAGCCCTTTCCCAGCACGTTTCTGAAAAGGCTAAAAGCATAGTCTACAGTCAGTGGGAAATTTCCCCATTGTCTTCGGCAGCACTCGGGTTGCAGCCAGTGTCTCATCGCCTGGACCTACAGAGTTAAGTGCTTTGTTTAAGTGCTTGGCTGAACTTTTTGAATCAATGTGAATTATATTAAAAGATTAATAGAGAGTTTCTGAACAATGAAGCTGAATTCATTATATTCAGGGAGGGGGGAGGCTTCACTTTTTTTAAAAAATAACCCCCCACCCCCACCCCCCGCCACTACCACACTCCCGTCGTTTTTATTGAGCTGAAGTACGGAGAGAGCAAAAGCAAGATTCTGGTTAATTGTTATCAACTTTGTAGACTATATAAATACTCATTTTCATTAGTGCTTTTCTGGGAAATGCTGCTGGAGATATCACACACAATTAATGTATAATGTTACTTTCATTGTATCTTCTTGAGGATGAGTCGAAAAGAAAAGAAAAGAAAAGAAAAGAAAAGGTGTCTGCTCATACAAAGAGGAATAGATTATGTTTTGGGTTCATTCACAGAATGTAAGAGGAGTCCTGATGGATGGGGCCAAAGGCCCAGCCCAGCATCCTGCTCTCACAGTGGCCAGGCAGATGCCTGTGGGAAACGGTCAAGTGGAACCCACTGTGGCTTCCAGAAACTGGCATTCAGAAGCATTAATGACTCTGACCATGGAGGCAGAGCAAAGTTATCATGGCTAGCAGCCATTGATACCCTTCTCCTCCATGAATGTGTTGAATCCTCTTTCAGAGCCATCCAAGTTGGCTTCTGTGAGATCAAGTTCCATAGTTTAACTATACACTGAAGAGAAACAGTCGTCGTCGTCGTCCCCCCCCCTCTCTCTCTCTCTGTGTGTGTGTGTGTGTGTGTGTGTGTGTGTGTGTGAGAGAGAGAGAGAGAGAGAGAGAGAGGAGTCTGTGGGGCCTCTCCATTGGCTCAGCTGAAAAACCAGCAACTTCTGGCTCCTCCTTTGCTAACTTCTGTCAAAGAGATAAAAAGCAATTCCCTCCATTGTTGTTGCTGACTGGGTTGCCCCAGCTGCTCTGAGCTGCTCCCAGCAAAGTATTAAAAACATAATGCAACATCAACCATTACAAATTCCCCTGAATGGGGCTGCCTTCAGGTGTCTTCTAAAAGTCAAATACAGTGGACTCTCTGGATACGAATGTATTTCATTCCAGGGGTCCGTACGTACCCCGAAAAATCTGCAAGTAGAGGCACCATTTCTGCTCACACACTCAGCACGATAGAGCGCTTCTGCGCATGAGTGAGGCCTGCAGAGAGCTTCTGTTCATGTGCACGCGATGAAACCCGGAAGAATACACTTCTGGGTTTGCCGCGTTCACAACCCGAAAGTTACGTTACCCGAAGGTAACGTAACCTGAGGGTCCACTGTAGTTGTTTTATGTGATGGGAGGGCATTCCACAGGGCAGGTGCCACTACCAAGAAGGCCCTCTGCCTGTCTCCTTGTAACTTCACTTCTTGCAGTGCAGCCATTTAGGGATTTAAGGGTCAGCACCAACACTTTAACTGCCAAACACTTATATGGCCACAAACTTGTGTTGAAGCGGCATGCAAATAAAGAGGTGTTGCTTATGAACTGTACTGTCCTTTGGATTGCCCAAGAGGTTAGGATAGGGACAACCATAACACAAGGAAATAGAATTAGCTAGAGCCAAAGCACAGGTGAAGAAAGAGCTGAAATCAGAAGAATCAAAGATTGTGTAGTGGTCCCAAACTCCAGAAGTTTAACTGTTCAGAACTGTTTAGTGGAGGCTGCCAGAGAATAAAAAAAGTAATATTTAAAAAATTTTCCGGTACCCTTCATCGGTAATACAAGGACAATTCACAAAATGTACTAGTGAATATCCACTTGGCAGCAGTAGTACAAAGCAGCAGTACAAAGAAGGAGGAAATGAGTTGGGTGGTTCACTCAAATCCCCTCCATAGCTGCCAAGTACCCCATTTTCCCTGGGAAACCCCCGTTTTTACTTACCTTTTCTCGGTGGTCCCCCGTATCACTTCGTCTCCCATTTTTCTCTGTTATTTTCTCCTGCCGGCGGCCATTTTTTTCTTTTCGATTTGCCCTTCTATGGGCACCAAAAATGGCCACCGCCGGCTTCAAAAGTCACATCTACGCATGTCCAGAAGTGCATAGAAGCGACTTCCGTTGTCGGCGGCGGCCATTTTTGGTGCCCATAGATGGGCGGAGCGACACCGGAAGTTGCGTCGACGCACTTCCTGACATACATACAAGCGACTTTCGAAGCCGGCGGCGGCCATTTTTGGTGCCCATAGAAGGGCAAAGCGACACCGGAAGTTACGTTGACGCAACTTCCAGTGTCACACGGCTGCCGGACCCGGATTCTGCAGTCCGGGACTTGGAAGGTAAGATCCCCTCCTTGTGACAGTGTGGGCTACAACTGTGACATCACTTGCATTGCAATTTTAATCATGGGTTTTTTTGTACTTATTTTGCTCATCATGCATTTGCCTTTTTTTTTTACAATGCAGCTTGATCACAATGTCTTTCTGAGGAAAACATGCTATGCAAATAAACTGACTAGGTCTATGACTGACGGAGCAAAATATTTTCAAATCAATGACACTGCCCACTTTAACAACTTAATTGCAGTCCAAGGGTCACCCGGTCTCCTTCACACAGATACACAAACATCACTCATTTGACTATGGCAACAAGTGATAATTTGCATGTTTGCATGAGTCATTATGGGCAAAACGGAACAGAATTTGTAAAACAAAAGCCTCATCCTTTCCAATGGAGACAGCTCACACATTAAGCCAAGTCCTTGAGTCATGAGGGCTCCAATGACAAGAGATCAAGTGACAAATATTCATTCCTGAACCAGCCTCGATTGGTTTTGTTGTCACAACCATTTCAGTGGAGAAATTTGGTTTCATTATAGAGGCTGTTCAAATCCAGCTTTCTCGTCTATGGAGGAAAAAAACACTGAGTCAAAGTCAGAAATGAAATGGAGAAAGCGGAGATATTTGCTTCACTTTGTGCAACTCCATCTTTATTAAGGCAGCGTTAAACTATTGCTGCTCTCTCCTTGATTCAAAATGAATGGAAACCTGAAATATGCAGGCCATTCAATGCGAAAGCAGCCAAATTTGTTTGGCGGGCATGGTCCAAAAATGGACATTGGAGGTCTACGTGTATTAAGTTTGGCAGTTTACAAATCAATTACTTCTGTTAGATAGCTTGATGTACGGACCAATTGGAAAACAGATTATATTGGATTACGGCACTTTTAATTAGTTGTTTGTGACAGACAGGGCTGGAAGAGAAAAGAGAAAATCAATGGGAATCTGCCAGACTTGGCCAGCTGGATACACTGTCCCTCTATTGAATTATACACGTCTCTTCAAACTTATACTTAGTCGGTCTGCAGAAAGGGTGACTTGATCTTTTGATATATATATAAAATTGACACCTTCCAAACCTCTGTGCCATTTAGGCACTCTAATACTTCCATTAGTTGTTGCTTTGACTGATCTCTGCCAATGTCACCCGTTTAAACTATTTTTATTGGTATAGTGACCTATAAATACATAAGTAGGAAGTCTATATCTAAGCATTAGACACATAAAGTATTTGAAAAGGAATGGTTCCGTTTCTTGTATATATTCTACTGCTTTTTATTTGTTACTCTTGCTAAGATCTATAGCAGAAGTCGTCTGTGTTTTAAGGAATTCATTATGGTTCTTGGAAACCTTCTCTTATAGGGAGAGCTCAGAGATTTCTGGGTCCTCCTGGTGGGTCCCTAGCTGCCTAGGAAGAGAAGCACCTTCTTCAACACAAGGTGCTGGTTGCTGACTGTTCTATATGCATTCAAGTTAGTCCCAGTGGCGTAGTAAGGGGGGGCGGTGGGGGGCGGGTCGCCCCGGGTGCCACTCTGGAGGGGGGGTGACACTTGTCGCCCCCACTGGGGAACATTTTTTTAATTTTCTGTTGCATGACATTTTTCGACTGTTCTTATATGTTCTTTCAATGCTGATTTCATATCTGAAGTTGGTTTGCTCTAGTTTCTTTGCAATTCATGTTTTTCACTTTTCACCAGAGCCAGAGCCCCGTGTTTTTTTTGGGGGGGGGTGACAAAAATTTTTTCGCACCGGGTACCACCTGGGCTTGCTACACCTCTGGTTAGTCCTCACCCATAAACCAAGTTTCCTACCCAATCTTCCTGCTCAAGCACACTTAATCCACCAGCTTCCTATCTGTTCCTCAGTGTAGATTTCTGCCCATCCTTCCTCAATACCTGTACAGTCATACCTTTGTTGTCGAACGCCTTGGCACTCGTCCGTTTCGGCTCCCGAACACCGCAAACCCGGAAGTGAGTGTTCCGGTTTGCGAATGTTCTTTGGAAGCCGAACATCCGACGAGGCTTCCGATTGAGTGCGGGAAGCTCCTGCAGCCAATCGGAAGTCGCGCCTTGGTTTTTGAACATTTTCAGAAGTCGAACGGACTTCTGGAATGGATTCCATCTGACAAGTAAGGTACGACTGTAGTCCTTTTGCTCATCCATACACCCTCAAAAAAGTAGAGTTCCGAGTGCTTTTGAAGTCTGCCTTTAATACAGCCACAGTGCATGCCAGAGTGTCCCTCTGGGCTCACCATCCTCTGGCAGATCTAGTTTCAGCCCAACCTGCTTGGGAGACCTGCAAGAGGGATGGCACTAGAGTCCATATTCCAGATTTGATTGGGGTTCACAACGATGCCCTTCAGGTTTAGCCAAGGCCCTGCAAACCAGTCAATCACATGTGACAATATAGGGCTGGAGGGACCATTGGTATATAGGATAGGGTTGCCATATTTCAAAAAGTGAAAATCCGGACACAAAAGCTGTTGAGTTTTTTTCTTCAGTTTTGCCCAAAGTTTTCGAGCTATTGTTAAATGAAAATTACCAAAATCTTCAGCTGCCATACGTCCAGAGTTTCTCGGACATTTCAGTGATTGCCACCTAGTTGCTGCTTAAGGCAGCTGAATATCGGCTATGTCTGGAAAATTCCAGACATATGGTGACCCTAGTATAGGATGACTATAATTTTTTCCTGTATGCAACAACGGGGGCAAGACTGCTTATTGCAAAGTTATGGAAACAGAAACAACTTCCAACTATAGAGGAATGGCAGCAGAAAGTGCTAGAATATGCGGAAATAGCCAGATTAACAGCAAGAATCAGATATCAGGTGATGAAACGTTTCTGAAAGAATGGAGAAAATTTATGGACTATATTGATAAAACAAGTGGCTTACGCACTTACAAGTAGATTAGGCTAATACCTCATAACGGAAAGCAAAATTCTAAAAGAAGGAGAGTTTATATTATTTTTATTTAGCACTAATTTATTGATTTAATTTATATAAAGATCTAAGTGATATACTATAGCTATAATTAAGGCCAGAATTTGGATAATATAAGAAAATTATTTGAAAGCGGAAATGAATAACGCAATCATAAGTAAGACTAAAGAAAACAGAAGAAAGAAGAAGGGAAGGAATAAGAGGGGAAGGGGAAGGGCTATATCTTATTTTCAGGATGTATAAATTAGACAATACAAGTATAGATGTAACATCAGTGCTTTATTTGTTTTGATATTATTTGTAAACAAATGAGTTACAAGTTAACAACTGGAAAGTAAAATGTATTCGAATTGCTTGATGTCATTTACGTACAAAAAACTAATAAAGATACATATATATGATTTTCTATAGGCACTCCCTGTAGAAATACTTTGATGTAGGGCAGGGGGGGGTCAGCAAACCTTTTCAGCAGGGGGCTGGTCCACTGTCGCTCAGAGCTTGTGGGGGGCCGGACTATATTTTTTTTGGGGGGGGGGGAATGAACGGATTCCTATGCCCCACAAATAACCCAGAGATGCATTTTAAATAAAAGCACACATTCTGCTCATGTAAAAACACCAGGCAGGCCCCACAAATAACCCAGAGATGCATTTTAAATAAAAGAACACATTCTACTCATGTAAAAACACGCTGATTCTCGGACCGTCCGCAGGTCGGATTTAGAAGGCGATTGGGCCGGATCCAGCCCCCAGGCCTTAGTTTGCCTACCCATGATGTAGGGATTCCGCACTAGATTCAGCAATAGTTCAGTTGGAGATGGAAAAACTTTTGGAAATTTTATCAGAAAATTATTTTTCTGATTAATTTGGTCTCCTGTGTCTCCTCTATGATATGTACTGATTTGTGGACAGCTTGCTTTGTCCTATAGGGCTCCTATCAGAAGATGTTTAAGAGAAGGAATCGTGGCTTGTATATTAAGTGGAAATGCTTATTATCACACCTGTACACATTTGGGGACTTCCAGCACTGCAGTGTGTGAATTTAAGTTTCGTCTGGTCTTACTTTGACTTTCATTGATTAGGGAGGTATAGAGGCAGAACTTCTTTGTCACTTCACTGGAAGCTGTCTGGATGGCTACAAAGCGTGTCATTAATCAATTCAAGATGGGGGAACTGCTTGCCACAAAGTCAATAGCAGTGCATGGAAGCAGATACAGTGAAACAGGAATGGAAAGATTAAAAGGCTGTACTCTTTCTTTCTCTCCTCTCCCGCCACCCCCTGCACCAACCTGTCCGCAAATGTATTAAACTGAGCCTTTGGTTTGTCAAATGTGAAGCCCTTCACTATTCTCTTTCAAAACAAATCCTTTGCAATTTTCAAAACTCTTGTTTCAGGTTGTCAGGTCAGCTTCAATAATAAAATCAATTGAATATAATTTAAAAAATAAAATAATAAAATCAATTGGAATCTGAATTCATTGACTCCCGCCTGTTTTTGTTGTTTTATATATAACTAGCTGACCCGCCCACACGTTGCTGTGGGGTTTTTTTTTGGGGGGGGTTGGGAGTATTAATGTTATTTGTATTTGAATGGTAATGGTTGCATAACTTGTTTTTGGTTAGTGTTTTGGTTAGTGCTTAACTTGTTTTGGTTAGTGCTTTTCCGGATGTATGAACTTGGATTTGTTGTTTTAATTATTTTTGTTTTCTTATGTTTGTTTGCTGTGCCTGACTCAGGGTCCTTGTTTCCCAGGAAAGGGGGAGGATGTGTCCATTCCCCCCTGGACTATGTGTTTTTCCTCCCCCCCTGTTGTTGTGTCTCATCCCTGTGATTACTCCCATCCTGTAGCGACCCATGAGGTATCCCGTCCTCCCTCCCCCCACCCTGTGGCTCCCCCCACCCTACGTCAGCCCATGACCTAGTCGGGCCCCTCCTCCCCCCACCCCCCACCCCCCACCCGGGGCTCCACTCAGGATAGTATTTAAAGTAGAGTAGAGGCCTAGTTTGTAGGCTGTAGAGCTGAGGCCTAGTCTGTAGGCTGTAAAGTAGGGCCGAGGCCTAGTCTGTGAAGTAGAGTCAAGGCCTAGTCTGTAGGCTGTAAAGTAGAGCCGAGGCCTAGTCTGTAAAGTAGAGCCAAGGCCTAGTTTGTAGGCTTTAAAGTAGAGGCAAGGCCTAGTCTGTTGGTCTTGGCTTGGGCTAGTATTTAAATGCGAGCCGAGGCCTCCACCCTGTATCTCCATTCCATTACCAGACTCTGTGGTTTGTCTGGTAATGGCTGCCTTGGTGGTTTCAGTTGCTTGGTTGATGATGTCATTATTTGGCGCCACCCTTCAGAGCTGTTGCTGGTGACGGTGCACGATCTGCCTTTCTATTGGATGCTGCTGGAGTCTTCAGACCTTCTGCTGGTGATGTCTAATTTGGGCACCACTTTTTGTGTTTAATGTGGGGTTTTTTTTGGGGGGGGAATTACGCCAAATCCCTCCCAGATGGGCAAGGTACACTTTGCCCTGATTTGATGCAATTCGGTTCAGCGGTTACGGTGCAAGGGTGTTACCTCCGTGCACGCACTATATGCTGTGCTTATGCTATCACAGTTCAGGGCTCATCTGGGTGGAGGTGTGGTAGACACCCCTGCCTGCCTCTGTCCCAGGTGTTCACCCAAGGCTGACTTATGGTTGGTGCCCATAGTCAGCGCTGCCTGCAGGGCTGCAGGTAGCTAGTCGAACCAGAGCCTATGCAACCACTCACTTGATTTGTAATCAATAAAGTGGTGGCCTAAATTCTGCCAAAAACCAAACCAAAAATATGAGTCCTGTCTGAATTTATTTCTAGGCCTGGTTAAAGGGTCTCCACACGCAAATGGAGTCGTCTCTCTGAACCTACAGAGAGAACAATGCAAGTAAATGGCTTTCCTGTAGGGAAAGCAAAAAGCCTGGAGGCTGGAAAGTTGGCTGGAGGGAGGGACCTTTGTATTATTTCCTATTTAGGAAGGTGCTGAGCCTCATAGCTGCCAAGTCTCCCACTGAAAAATGTGGGATCAGCAGCAGCAGCGCGGCACCGGAAGTTGCTTCTATGCATGTCTGGACATGCGTAGAAGCGACGTCTGGTGCCGCGCTACCCATGTCTGGGCACTGGAAATCGGGCGGCGCCAGGATCCAAAATGGAGCCTCCGTGGCAGGTAGGAAATCCGGGGGAATTTACGGGATTTTTTTCCAATCCTGGCTGCCAGTGGAAAACGGTTTAAAATACAGGGGTTTCCCGCGAAAAACAGGAGACTTGGCAGCTATGCTGAGCCTGTGCTGGACAACACAAGATGTTGTATGGGTATTTTTGATGCTTTAATTCTGTTTTAAAGAAAGTTCTGCCGCTAAAGTGTGAATAATATTTTCCATGGGCCTGGACAATGTTTCATTTCCATAGGAATAAGTTCTTATGCTTCCAGTTGCTTCAAACTGTGCAATATTTAATATCTGCAACCTGCCCATCATGGACTATGCGGGATCCCAGTTTCAGCTTCCAGTTGCCAAGCCACATTAGATTGTCTTGGCCCCCACTCCCACATGCCAACAGAAGTTCTAGTTGCATTGGGACATTTTTAAAAAAGTCACCTCTAATTTCCCAAACCCCTTTCTCTGAATTTCCCCGTCGTCAACATTTCTTGCCACAAACCTCTTGTGCAAAAGAAAAAGGGGAAAGCCAGCTAATTAGAAGAATCTCCTCATCTACAGATAAAAATAAAGCTGAAAAACAATGAATCGCAAACGCTGCAGGGAGTGGCACTTGGAGTGATAAAACATTTACACGTACCTGCCTACTTAGCGCCGCAAAGCAAAGAATTGTGCATATCAGATGCTGCTTTGATGGTTGTATATACAGAGGATAACTACATTTTTTAATTGATGCATCAGTTCAAGTTTCTACCTCAGTTGACTCCCGCTTGCTTGTTTGCGGGGAGCATGAAGGGAAATTGTGACACTGCAAGGACACCGTCCACTAGGAAATTCTCCTGTATGGGGCCTCCTGGTGAAATAATTTAAGACCCGTGTCTCTGTTAGTGCGGCAAATCTGCCACAGAGGTACCCAGCAGGGTTTCCTCTGAAAATATATACGGTAACTCTACGTCCACTTCTGGGCATGTCTGGATACCTTTCCCTGAAACTTAGTTGAGGAAAAAGGATCTGTGTGTATCACAACCAAACAAATATGTCTGGGGCAGGGAGATTGTGGGGAATGCCTGCTTTCCTTTGCTGGACAGCCATCTGAGGCTGGAGAGTCATCTGTCACAGATGCACATAGATGCACAGTGGGTGGCGCTGTGGTCTAAACCACTGAGCCTCTTGGGCTTGCCGATCAGAAGGTTGGTGGTTTGAATCTGCACAACAGGGTGAGCTCCTGTTGCTCTGTCTCAGCTCCTGCCAACCTAGTAGTCGAAAGCACACCAGTGCAAATAGATAAATAGGTACTGATGTGGCGGGAAGGTAAACGGTGTTTCCGTGTGCTCTGGTTTCCGTCACGGTGTTGCATTGTGCCAGAAGCAGTTTAGTCATGCTGGCCACATGACCCGGAAAGCTATCTGTGGACAAACGCCGATTTCCTTGGCCTGAAAGCAAGATGAGCGCCACAACCCCATTGCCGCCTTTGATAGTACTTAACCATCCAGGGGTCCTTTACCTTTTTTTACCTAGTTGTATCCTGTTTGGCTCATTCTGTATTTAGCAGGAAGTTGGACTAGATCAGGCATAGGCAATCTCCGCCCTCCAGATGTTTTGAGACTACAATTCCCATCATCCCTGGCCATTGGTCCTGTTAGCTAGGGATTATGGGAGTTGTAGTCCCAAAACATCTGGAGGGCCGAGTTTGCCTATGCCTGGACTAGATGACTTCCATTGTCCCTTCCAACTTTATGATTCTGTGAATCTGCTCACCTCTTTCTTTCGGCTCTTCATCTGTGCCTCCTTTTATTGGTAGAGCTGCCAATTAAAGGGGAAGCCAAGTAACAAATTGCACCAAAGGGAAGAAAAATCCATGGAACTAAATTAGAACAACTTGCAACCTTATATATCTAAGCTTTTTCTCCCAGCTAAACATATTTCTAAACACATGTCCTGATGGGATGGCTTCCAAATTTCGTGATACGAACACGCAAAGAAATCGCCCTTAAAACACATAACCAGAATTGTCTTTTGCGGCTCCCCTTGAAACAGACGCTGATGTTTTTATTTGTTTCTTAAATGGGGAAGAAAACCACAAGAGGGAGAGGAAGCGAGAGGAAAAAGTAAGCCAATTATAGGAATGGACCACAGAGAGGCAACACTCAATAGCTCAAGCTTTAGAAAAGTGTTGACCTTGAAACAGTCAATATGTGCATTTCCATGGATATTTAACAAAATGCCTCTTCAATGGATTAATTAACTGTGCAAACAATTAACGGTGCTAAGATGTAAAGACTGAGCACCAGCTACATAGCTTGATTTGAAATGCTCTGCTAGTCTCCACATGCTAATATGTGGCAACCGGGTGCAAACTTTCTCTGTGAAAAATGACTGTTTGATTTGGTAAACGCCTCAGATTCTCACTGGAGACAACATTTCCAGTTTTATGGTGACTGAATCAGAGAAGCATGATCCAGTGATATAAATATCTTCTTCGTTGACTGGAAAACAACATCAGAAAGATTGAATTTCTGTGTTTTTTACTTAAAAATAAAAGCAGCATATCAGTCGCCATTCTGGGAATGACAACCATCTCAGCAAACTTTATATTGTTGAAAATGTTCAGTAATAAAATGCTCAGGAACGAAGAGGACTAAAACATTAAAAAAAGAATGGGAATTATCTTAAAATCCCCATTTATTTAACAGACTAATGCAAGCAGATGAAAACATTAGCAGGATTTTAATCACACTTGTAATGTAACAAAATAGGGATGGATATAAAAAATAGATTATGGAACAATGTGCAGTTGTAAATGTTGACATTAGGACCCATGGAGGGGATGAAGTCTCGAGATTCAGAGTAATCTCTCTATATATAGATACGCATTTGGATTGTTATAAATTTATACAGTATTCGTAAAATTAAATAAAAATGATTGGTTTTTTTTTAAAAAAAAGATTCATTTCCAAACCAAAGGGAAAAGGGAAAAACAAAAAAGTTCAGTAATAAAGACATACTTCCCCATTGTTTCCCAAGACAGACAAATACCAACACATATTGAGAATGGTCATTGTGGCACATTTTTATGGCTTGGATACACAAATCTTTAGAATTTTAAAAGAGTGATGACTTCCTTCTTATATTGCCAGTATTTATGTTGGGAGTAGCCAAAGGAGTGTCTTATTGATGTTTTCGACTACCATTCCCCTGAGCTGGGTCTGAAAGAGTCTCTGTGTTTGGAAGGACTGTGTTGGCTGCTGCCTCTGCCAATCAACTCCAAAACCCACCTATCCTGCTCCCACTATGGGCTAGATCCAGCTAAATATGGTAGAAGCATGAATTTCAAATGGCTCCAGTGTTTCCATTCACATTTTATTTCAGAAAGTGGTTTTATTTTTATTTTTGCTTCCTTCTTCTTCTTCTTCTTCTTCTTCTTCTTCTTCTTCTTCTTCTTCTTCTTCTATCACTCGTATCCGAGTAAGGCTGTCTTCTATAAACACGGTTTTAACAATGGGTCCGTAAGTGACTTTGGAAGCCAAATCTGGATCCACACGTCCTTCCACAGTGGGGACATAGGTTTCTGGGCGGGAGTTGATCATGGTGTGGATTTGCCAAGCGCGCCTTCCTCTTAGCATGTTTCTCCCTTGCGTCCTGAGATCAAGTTTCTTCAAAGCCCATGACACCTTTGGTAAAGGCTGTTCTCCAACTGGATCGCTTGCAGGCCAGTGTTTCCCAGTTGTTGGTGTTTATACTACATTTTTAAAGATTTGCCTTGAGAGAGTCTTTAAACCTCTTTTGTTGACCACCAGCATTACGCTTTCCATTTTTAAGTTTGGAATAGAGTAGTTGCTTTGGAAGACGATCATCAGGCATCCACACAACATGACCAGTCCAATGAAGTTGATGTTGAAGAATCATTGCTTCAACACTGGTGATCTTTGCTTCTTCCAGTACACTGATATTTATTAACAATCTCTTATATGACACATTTCATATAGCAGATCTCGTATAACATATTCATATACATATGTATTATACATCTTCTTGAGTAAACATATATATAATCCGTGTTCTAGTAATGAACGTACCTATCATTATTCTATACAAGATCTCAAAGCAGCTGTTTTATTACAGAAAAAATTCAGGGACAGACTGGAAAGAGAAGTTGCTGAATTGGAACTCATTACCAAGCTTAAAACCATGGAGCCACCTGGGATGAATAAAGACATTGGATTCTTATCTCATTATGCATGATCAAGCTCTCTTTAGTGCCTCAACTCTTGCTTTTTTTCCCCCAGGACCAATTGCAGTCATCAGCAGTTGTTAACAGCCATTTACAGGTTTACCACTCCCATCAGCCCATCACCCATTCCCATCACCCCCACCCCTCACCCTCTGAATATACATAAGGGTTTGGTGGATTCTGTTTCAGTGTATCTGACGAAGTGTGCATGCACACGAAAGCTCATACCAAAATAAAAACTTAGTTGGTCTTTAAGGTGCTACTGAAGGAATTTTTTTATTTTGCTATCATTATTGAGTTATTCTTTATATTCCTTCTAATACATTCTTACAACAGTTAGTACCTTTTGACTTATTTCTCATATGTTTCACTATATGAAGGTCAATCAAAAGCTGTCATAGACATTATACCACTGTTATAATTTCGTAAATATTTCTTATATTTATCCCATTTTTGTACAAATATTTGTTTTGTGTTGCCTCTCAAACTATTAGTCAGTTGTGCCATTTCTACATATTCCTGCAATTTATTTTGCCAGTCTGTTATGGTTGGAACATTTCCCCCTTTCCAGTTCATTGCTATCAATGTTCGAGCTGCAACCATGGCATATAGAGCAATTTCTCTCAAATCTTTCGGAATATCGTTGCCGAGAATGCTTAGCAGAAAAGCCTCAGCCTTTTTTAGAAAGGTTAACCCAAAGGTTTTTTTCCAGCTCATCATAAACAAGGCACCCAAACTCTCTAATCTTTCAGAAAGATGTTAACTGGGTAAGATTGCCTTTAAATGAGAACTGAATTGAATTTCTCCCACATTTCTCCTTCGAGGTAACACAGGCAAAAAAGCAAAAACCCTTCTTAAGCAAATGATGCCATTATTTTCATAACTGCTGGTTTGCAGCGAAAGCATGAGCAGTAACAAAATGTGTAAGTGTGCTGCCTCGTCACTGTCATCGGATTTGTGCAAAATACCCAACCAGCCCTGATGCACCACACACAGCAAGGGTATGCAGAGGAGCAAGCTGCCAAGTTTAATCTTTGTGGTACGCAGTGATGTTGATAATAAAATATGGCCCTGGTGGAAAATAGGTTGCTCTATGGTAATCTTGTCACAGTGTGGAGCAATACTGCTTGCGGGCCTGTCCAGGAGGACTTGCGATGCTGATGTCAGAAAGGTGTGCGACCTTTCAAATTCTCACAACAAGACGAGCAAAAGGAAACGGGATGGGTAACCATGTGGAATTCAGGGGCCCTTGGGATGTAATGTGTGTGTACAGAAATGGTCCCTGGTGCTTTCAAAATGCCTTTCCATTTCAGAAGAGGAATACATTTCCATCTGTTTATCTATATTTAAACAATGTGGGCTCACCATTATGGTGAGCACGATTTGCGGTGGGGGCTTAACAAACCACTCCTGAGTTCCAAAGGTGGGGGCATGAGTGGTCACTGTGGAATAGGTCCTTGGCTGTTGCTGGGAAAATTTGGCATAGCTGCCAAGTTATCCCTTTTTTTAAGGGAAATTCCCTTATGCTGAATAGGCTTCCTCGTGAGAAAAGGGAAAACTTGGCAGCTATGCAAATTTGGATGTTGCAATTTGATGGGTCAGCCCCCTTGGTATAAAAGCCAAAAAGAGAGGTTTCTCTTTCTCTTTGGCTGCGTTTTCGGATACCCACCCTCTCTCTGCTGTTTTTAGGCCTCTGTGTTGACATTGCTGTGCCTCTCATGGGGTCGCCTGTATTCAGGGGCCTGGTAGGAATTTTTCCATTTGGCTGATTGGCTGAAGCCATCTGGTTTTTGCCTACTGCATAGCAAATAGTCACAACTTGTAAGCTTGGCGGTTAGGCATTGGTTATTGGTTGTATATGGGGTCTGTTGACTGCGTTGGCCCCTTGTGTTAATGCCTGAGTTAGGGGAGATTCCGGTCAGGAATACAGGGGCTCTATGCAGTGTCCATAACCCCAGTCGGGGGCCAGCAATATGCATGAGCCCCTGGGAGCCTGAGGGGGAGAGCCTATTGCACCCAACTCCCTGTCTCTCCCTGTAGGGTTTTCCCTTGTTGACAAGGCGAGTTTATTTCTGTCCTTAGGTGACAATTGGAGAACCAATGCCTGCGCAACCACTCACTTGTTTGATATTTGTATTTCAATAAAAGTTGTGGCCAAATTCCTGCCAAAAACCATTAAACAAAAATTCTGTCTATGGTGTGAGTTATTTGAGGGGTGGTTTTGGGGACCTCCACAGGCAAACGGTATTTCTTTTGTTCACATACCCTCCAACATTTCCCCGATGAAATTGTTGTTGTTGTTTAGTCGTTTAGTCGTGTCCAAATCTTCGTGACCCCATGGACCAGAGCACGGTCCATGATGGTGAAATTAGAGACACCCTATTCCATAATAATAATAATAATAATATCAACTTTACTATTTATACCCCACCCATCTGACTGGCTTGCCACTCTGGGTGGCTTCCAACATATATAAAACATAATAAAACATTAAACACTAAAAAACTTCCCTATACAGGGCTGCCTTCAGATATCTTGGAAGTTGGATGACTCCATACTCTCCAACATTTCTCTGATGAAAATAGGGACATCCTACCATAACCTCCAAAGCTTCTCCGGTGAAAATAAAAAGGTAAAGGTAAAGGTAAAGGACCCCTGACAGTTAAGTCCAGTCACAGACGACTCTGGGGTTGTGGCGCTCATCTCGCTTTACAGGCCGAGGGAGCCAGCGTTTGTCCGCAGACAGTTTTTCCGGGTCATGTGGCCAGCGCAACGGAACACCGAAATCAGAGCAGCACATGGAAACACCATTTACCTTCTCGCCGGAGCGGTACCTATTTATCTATTTGCACTTTGACATGCTTTCGAACTGCTAGGTTGGCAGGAGCTGGGACTGAGCAATGCGAGCTCACCTTGTCTCGGGGATTTGAACCACTGACCTTCTGATCAGCAAGCCCAAGAGGCTCAGTGGTTTAGACCACAGCACCACCCCATGTTCCTCCGGTGAAAATAGGGACATCCTAAGGAAAAGTGGAACATTCAGGGATCAAATCAGAAACTGGGAAAGCTTCTGTAAACCAGGGATGTCCCTGGAAAATAGGGACACTTTGAGGGTCTGTGTTCACACAAACAACACAAAAGGCAACTAGAGCATTTTTAGAGGAGCATGAATGGTTGTTTCTGTATCTGATAGAAAGTACAGCTCACCTTTCAGACTTAGAAGGAACCCAGAGAAATGTGAAATGCCACGGCTCATCTTTTGAACCACATCTTGACAGCAGAGCTGAGCAGAGATGTCCTGGGCCAATACTCATCAAATACATTTTTAGGAACTGATGACAACAAGTAGTCCCACGTGGCCACAAAAACAATGCCCAAAAGGTGTATTGCACAATACCCTGTCTCCACTTTCATGTGACTGCTGGGCAAGTGTCTTCTTAAAAGGTAGAAAAGTGAATTTTTGAAAACAGTTCTTAAAAGGTAGAAAAGTGAATTTTTGAAAACAGTTCTTAGAATGCACTTTTAGCAGCCCAACCAGATGTCTTCCTCTGCCCCAGCTGCAACAAAACATGTCTCTCCTGTATCAGGCTCTACAGCTGCAGGAGCTATAATGGTTCCACTTCACACCTCCACCCCAAAGAAAAGAATGATTCATGCCAGCAACACTCCTCTTCTTCGGCGATCTTGCTTAGGGATAAGGCCTGAAAAAGATATTTGAACCACAATAGGTGGCCATGTATTTATAGAGCAAATTAATGTTTGAAAATAAGATGAAGGAAGAAGGACAGGAGAACACATTCCTACTAATTTGTAGTGGAAGGAATCATACATCTTATGAATTTGAGAGGAAAGTGCTTGGCTTAGAAACCTACCATCCCCTTGAATTATGTTATTTCCTCCTTCCTGCCTCTCCTCCTCAGTATACTGGCAAAGGGCGCCCATAATCCTAAAATGTCTCATCATGGAACAAAGCAAACATTTCAAAGGGCTGGTAGAGACTGAACTTAGCAATTTTATACTTTTAACTTCCAAGTACTAAACTCAAAGCCTGTGGCTAGCAATGTTGTAATCCAGCTGATCTTCCAGGCTGGCAGTGGCTGCAATTATTTCCTTCTTTCCTCCAGATCTCGACACAATCTGTTGGAACACTCTCACCCAGATGTCCATTTTATCTTTTTTTTCTGATAAAATATCCCTTTGGAAACCAACAATATATAATTTTTAAATCGGAACGTTCTTATATGACTAGTACTTGAGGGTTTCAAAATTCCTGCGTTATTATTTTGTTTAAAAAGTGAATCTCTACACCACCACCCCCAACAAAGCCTGTTGTTGTCCTTGGAAGATAAAAGCTAGGCCATTCCGATAAACCACATGTTAAAGACTCACTGCGACTGCGCCCGGGAGAATTAGATCAAAACCACCAATCTGTGTGAATGAGTAGGGATGAAATGGTCACCCTGTTTCTCTCCCGTGGTGACTTCCTGTCCTCACAATCACAGATCCATGCTGCTCTTCTATTCATACGTCTGTTTTGTTTGATTGCTTTAAAAAAAGATTTCCACCATCCTGTTCTACAATGGCCAGCCAGATGCCCACGGGAAGCCTTAACAAAAGCCAACCTGTGATTTCCAGCAACTGCATTTCATACTACCTCTGGCCATGAAGGCAGGTCATAGTCACCATGGTTGGTAGCCACTAATAGCCTTTAAATGTCTAATCTTCATTTAAAATACAAATAAATTGGAGTCCTTGGAGAGTTGAGAAAACCAAATGAAAAGATTCCAATGAAAAGATTCCAAGAGCTCTGGCCAGCTAAAGGAATAATTTTTAGAAAGTTTTAAGTTGATAATAATAAGGAAAATTCCAGTAGCAATCCAGTTTTTAGAAATCCAGGACAAGGCCCTGTGTCGGTTTATTCTTCATCAGCTCTAGTTTCATAGTTTCAAGGTCAAAACATGAATGGCACGCTTTGACCTTGAAACTATGAAAGGTCGGTGGGAATGGATGTTATCTGAGACAGTAACGGAAAAAATGGGTTTCATTAAAAAAAGAGGGAGGGACTAGAACATGTCTCACTCTAAAAAAGCAAAATAATTGTTATTTTTAAAAATAGAAACAAGTTTATTTACTCTAAACAGCAACACAGAAAAAAACACAATAATAATAATTTATTATTTCTAATTTATACCGCACCCATCTGGGTGGGTTTCCCACAACACAATCACAAAGGAAGTGATGCAGAATCAAGATGCTGGCTGACTTTGTATCTGAAGGCTTTTAAGCAACAACAACAACCTAATTCATTATTGGTAGAAATCAAAAAAGGGGGTGGAGGGCATGTTTTTTTCCTTCTTCTTACAGTTGTTAACAAATGATTTTCTTGAAACTTCACCAAATCCAAGCGGGTGCTCGGTCTTTTCCTTCGGCAATCGCCTGTTGCAGTGTCTTTCATATAATCCAGTTCTGCATTGAATTCCACATCCTTTCAAAACGCCTAGGGAGCAGTTTGTTTGCCCAAACTCTCAATGTGATGGATGAGACTTCCCGACAGCTGCCAGAAAACATACCTCTTCATATTACCTTGAAGAAATGTACACAGGCACTCAGGCCACTTAAGAGGGCACGTTTGGTCAAGACCGTTCTCTTGTTCTTTGCTTTGTTTCTGGCACCGGTGGGCGGCATTTTGAAGCTTTCTGGGAAATGTTGTTTCCAGGTCCACAAGTTATGAACTTGGGCTCAGCAGGGTTGCTTTAGAAAACAAAGGCAATTTGTTTGTGAATTAGCCCTGGCTCATGGTCCATCTAGGTATAGGATTCATCAGGCCCCTGAGGAGATTATGCAGGCCCAATGACTCGTGCTTTTATATACATCAATTAAAATCAAATTACATATCTCCTATAACATTTAACTTATACAGTACGTACAATACATCCAATACACACTGCACATATTAAAACAAAAACACACCAACCACACCATAGACCAGGCATCCCCAAACTGTGCCCCCCCAGATGTTTTGGCCTACAACTCCCATGATCCCTAGTTAACAGGATCAGTGGTCAGGGACGATGGGAATTTTAGTCCAAAACATCTGGAGGGCTGAAGTTTGGGGGTGCGTGTCATAGACACTAACTTCCGATTCTTTTCATTGTGCTATTTTACATTTTGTTAATCTATACACAATTCATTATCCCTATATTAGTTTCCCATTTCTTATCCAACTAATTTTATTATATACTTTCTCTGTATTTCATGATTCATTCTATGTCTGCCAGGAGATTAACATTGCCAGAAAAATTTCTAAGATATTCTTTAAATATTATCCAATCTTTATTGACTTTCTGTATTGAGTTTCCTCTTATTCTCCCTGTCATCTTTGGGAGTTGTAGGTATTCTATCATTTTTGCTTGCCAATCCATTTTAGTGGGGATATTATCACCTTTCCAGTTCTTAGCTATTAAAATCCTGGCCACTGTGAAAAGGGATCTCAATTTAAACAAAACAAAACAAACAAACAAACAAAAATTCTGTAGACATTATTCCTAACAGGAAGGCTTTGGGGGTTTGGGGGAATGAAAGTTTTAAAATATTTTTAAGTTCATTATAGTTCCCAAAGGCTGCTGAACTTATTTGTTTAGATAATTAACATACCACCATTTGTGCAGGTTGGTTTACCTTTTTCAAAAAATAAATAAAAGGTAAAGGTAAAGGACCCCTGACAGTTAGGTCCAGTCGCGAATGACTTTGGGGTTGCGATGCTCATCTCGCTTTACTGGCCGAGGGAGCTGACGTTTGTCCGCAGACAGTTTCTTTGGGTCGTGTGGCCATCATGACTAAGCCACTTCTGGTGCAACAGAACACCGAAACCAGAGCAGCGCATGGAAACGCCATTTACCTTCCTGTCGGAGTGGTACCAATTTATCTACTTGCACTTTGACGTGTTTTTGAACTGCTAGGTTGGCAGGAGCATGGACCGAGCAATGGGAGCTCACCCCGTTGCAGGGATTCGAACTGCCGACCTTCTGATCGGCAAGCCCTAGGCTCAGTGGTTTAGACCACAGCACCACCCGCGTAAATAAGAGTACATAAAACCCATTAAAATGCAGTCAATTAAAAACACAGCAAATAAGCAAACAATTGCTAACAAAAGCATCAGTACCCTCCAAAAACATGTTCATCAATCAGCCCAATGAAGCGGAGGCCAAATGCACCTCAGAAGGGAGACAGTGTTGCTATAACATTGTGTACCTCATCTTGTGTAATGGCCATGGAAGGGGGCTCATCCGATGATTTTAAGACTTTGGGTTGATATGGGAGAAGGTGTGCTTGCAGATATTTGGGTTCCAAACCACTTAGGGTTTGAACACACCGAACTGAACCCAGAAAGCCATTCTACGTCACTCACGTGGCCTGCTTCATCCTGAGAACTCCTGGACTTGCCTCTCTTAAAGAGACAGTAGGCAACAACAGGTGGGCATGGCACACCCTTTTTTTGCATGCAAATTAACCGCAGTTGTTCTCACAGTTGCCCTTTACCTGGATTCTTACCTCTAGGCAACAGTAGTAAGTAGATGTAGTAGTGAGAGACTCAGTGGGATTTTGGCTGTTGCAAAATTCATATAAAACAGTGTGTTGTGCAGCGTTTGCCCAACTCTGTTCTTCAGTTTCTTGAAAGTTTTCTTACCCTGCAAAAGAGGTTTCATTTTTCTACCTCGTTCTCATGGCACTTTAAAATTCTGTTAGAATTGCAGTGGGCTTTGAACTTGCATTATTGTTGTGAGGTAGCCAAGGGTGGAACACAAACACACAGAGAGAGACTCCCTGGTTGTCCATGCTTCTTGACATGATTGTTTTTTTAAGGGGGGGAAAAATACAGGAAGAGCTACTTCTTGATGGGCTTCAATTGAAGCAGAGGCCACCTGGAAACACTGCAGCTTGCAGACCACTGGTGAAATGATTTGCAGAATGAAAGAAAAGCGACTCGGAAACCTATCTTAGCCACATCCTTTTATATATTTGAACATGGCTATCATATCACCCCTTAACCTTCTCTTCTCCAGGCTAAACATACCCAGCTCCCTAAGCCGTTCCTCATAAGGCATCATTTCCAGCCTTTGACCATTTTGGTTGCCCTCCTCAGGACACATTCCAGCTTTTCAATATCCCTCTTGAATTGTGGTGCCCAGAACTGGACACAGTACTCCAGTTGAGGTCTGACCAGAGCAGAATACAGTGGTACTATTACTTCCCTTGATCTAGATGCTCTAATCCTATTGATGCAGCCCAGAATTGCATTGGCTTTTTAGCTGCTGCATCACACTGTTGACTCATGTCAAGTTTGTGGTCTTTCAGCTTAGTGTCTCTTCTTTCTCTCCTGAAGCAACAGGCTTTCTATTTTGATGACAGATACATTTAAAGGGTACATCCCCCCCTCCAATTCTTGCACCCTCAACTTCTGCCACCATCAAAAGAGCACTGGAGCAATGTGTTATCCTGGGGCTTCCAAACACAGCGTGTCACTGGTGGTTACTGGAGGAAGTAGGGGAGGTGGGGATTTTGAGGAGCTCAGTGCAGGTCCATCATGTCAAGAACAGTGGATTGTCTCTGCCCCACTGCACAGCACTGAGCTTCCCACACCTCATCGCTTTCCTTCAGTAAGCACCAGTGATGGCTGTGTTCAGTAGGGGCCACTACAGGCAATGCATGATTCATTCTTTCATTCTCTCTCTCTCTCACGCACACACAGTTGTTGAATCACAGCGAGTACCATGCACACGCATGCGCATGCGCGTGCACACACACACATTTTAAATTAGTCCAGTGAGACAATGTTGTGACAGCTTTGGCTGAATGCCACTGTGGTGACTGGCATTTCACAGATGCATATAATCACAGTTTACAAGAATGTAGCGGATATGAAAATGTATCAATTAAAAGCTAATTTTGCAGCCTCCCAGAAATGAGTTAATGAGTTCAGTGAGTTCTGGGAGAAGAGCTATAAGAGGTATGCTTACTCTGGTGCCTCCCCCCCCCCAAAAAAAAACCACCACATGTTTTTCTTCTTATTTCTTAGCTCTCCAATTGCTGCTACCTGCATGCCAGCATTAAAAACAAGCAAACATATGCACTTGTGTATCTTTACATGTTAAGTACTTCATAGAAAGACAGGGCTGAAGCAAAACAGCAGTGGTAGACAACAGGTTCTGATACTGGGGAATCCACAGAGAGGGTGGGACAAAGGGAACACAGAGAGGAGCAATTCACTTGTGGGAGCACATATGTTGCCCTCCTTTTTGTGCATTTTGTTGTTGTTTAGTCGCTTAGTCATGTCAGACTCTTCGTGACCCCATGGACCATAGCACGCCAGGCACTCCTGTCTTCCACTGCCTCCCACAGTTTGGTCAAACTCATGTTCGTAGCTTTGCAAACACTGTCCAAGCATCTCGTCCTCTGTCGTCCCCTTCTCCTAGTGCCCTCAATCTTTCCCAACATCAGGGTCTTTTCCAGGGAGTCTTCTCTTCTCATGAGGTGGCCAAAGTATTGGAGCCTCAGCTTCGCGATCTGTCCTTCCAGTGAGCACTCGGGGCTGATTTCCTTCAGAATGGATAGGTTTGATCTTCTTGCAGTCCATGGAACTCTCAAGAGTCTCCCCCAGCACCATAATTCAAAAGCATCAATTCTTCAGAAATCAGCCTTCTTTATGGTCCAGCTCTCACTTCCATACATCACTACTGGGAAAACCATAGCTTTAACTATACGGACCTTTGTTGGCAAGGTGACGTCTCTGCTTTTTAAGATGCTGTCTAGGTTTGTCATTGCGTTT
The DNA here is from genome assembly GCF_963506605.1 of Zootoca vivipara. Lineage (NCBI taxonomy): Eukaryota > Metazoa > Chordata > Lepidosauria > Squamata > Lacertidae > Zootoca > Zootoca vivipara. The sequence continues at coordinate 121,715,367 of NC_083276.1, read as the reverse complement.
CTCCCAAGAAGCAGGCATCTTTTAATAATCAGTTGGAAGCCTCCCAGAGTGGCTGGGGAAACCCAGCCAGATAGGCGGAGTATAAATAATAAATTCTTATTATTATATTTCATTCACCTTTGCCTTCTTCCTAAATAGCTTCTGCTTTGCTCAGCTTTTGCCTCATCAGAATCTCAAATCTTACTTTGCATCACAGAAACCTGAACTTGGGTTGTCACCTTGCTGGCTGGAATCCAATTTTCTGCCTAGGACCCCCCTGCTTGTATTAGAAACTTTTCTCACCGTCTGGAACAGAACACTAGCTTAGATGGCTTTGGAAAAGATTAGACAATGTTATGCCCTGAGATCTGTGGATGAAAGGTAGTATACAATATAAATGAATGAATGAATTATTAAATAAATAAATAAAGTCTTCATGGATCATAGATTCACCACTTGTTGTTAGCCATGATAGCTACATGGAACCTACTTTAGGGGCTTTATACATGTGAACACATGTTGTTGTTGTTGTTGTTTAGTCGTTTAGTCGTGTCCGTTTAGTCTCTCTATATGCTGTCTAGGTTTGTCATTGCTTTTCTCCCAAGAAGCAGGCGTCTTTTAATTTCGTGACTGCTGTCACCATCTGCAGTGATCAAGGAGCCCAAGAAAGTAAAATCTCTCACTGCCTCCATTTCTTCCCCTTCTATTTGCCAGGAGGTGATGGGACCAGTAGCCATGATCTTGGTTTTTTTGATGTTGAGCTTCAGACCATATTTTGCGCTCTCTTCTTTCACCCTCATTAAAAGGTTCTTTAATTCCTCCTCGCTTTCTGCCATCAAGGTTGTGTCATCTGCATACCTGAGGTTGTTGATATTTCTTCCGGCAATCTTAATTCCGGCTTGGGATTCATCTAGTTCAGCGTTTCACATGATGAATCCTGCACATAAGTTAAATAAGCAGGGAGGCAATATACAACCTTGTCGTACTCCTTCCCAATTTTGAACCAATCAGTTGTTCCATATCCAGTTCTAACTGTAGCTTCTTGTCCCACATAGAGATTTCTCAGGAGACAGATGAGGTGATCAGGCACTCCCATTTCTTTAAGAACTTGCCATAGTTTGCTGTGGTCCACACAGTCAAAGGCTTTTGCATAGTCAATGAAGCAGAAGTAGACGTTTTTCTGTGAACACATAGTGATGGAGAAAATTGTTGCCATTGTGCCCTGCTTGTGAGCTTCCCAGTGGTAGCTTGCTATTTAGTGCTCACTGGCTGGAAAAGGGATCCAGTTGTACTTTGGAATTGATCCAATTAGGCTCTTCTTATTTACAGGGGGGGGGGTTATATAGGAGAATTTCCAGGTGGTTCTTGCCCTTAAACAGTTACAAAGGCGTTAATTTTTGAACTGTGCACTTTCACATTGAGTTCCCTATGTTGTTCACTGCCAGAGGGAAAGTCACTGTAATTTTATCCCAAAATACCGTATTTACGCAAATATAATGCACCATGGAATCTAATGCACCCCATCAATTTTCAAAACCTTTAAACCAAAAAAGTATTTGCTGGTGAATGTAAATGCACCCTAAATTTTGTGACATAATTTGGTCAAAAAAGGTGCGATTACATTCCAGCAAATACGGTAGCAACTCTTTGTTAGCTTTGGAAATAAATCTGGAAGGGAAAAGTTGGATTTGGATTTGAGTGACTTAATAGATTTCTTTTTCATCAAATGTGGCACAGAGAGGGGAGACAGAGGTGCATTTGGACAGCCTGTGATTAACTAGGTTGAGAGGAGGGACAAAATTCCATCTTGTGCAATTAAAGATTAGTTAATGAATCTGCCAATGAAACTGCTTTAAGCTCCTAGCCCTGGTGAATACTACGAACACCAACTGAGTTCAAGACACACAGATCTGGCCACCTGGGCTTCATGCAACTTGTCCATCTGAAGGAGCACTTCAAAGACACACTACAAAGCCATGTTGCGTTCTGAGCCTTCCACGGGATTACACAGTCAGCAATTTCAGGGTCCCCTACTGGTGTATAATTAGCATCAGCAGAGGTTAATTACAGTTCCCCATAAAGATTCATTACAATCAGGCAGAGTGTAAAACCCATTTCAGCTGTTTAATTATTCTACAAAATATAATTACACAGTCCATGTAGTAGTCACTGTACAAAAGAGTTAGAACAAGCTTTGAAATCATCATTAAAAAGAGAGCGAGAGAGAAAATGGCACTGTTTCACAAACCATGTTTCTTTAAAACATCGCCACCAACAAAAACAACCCTAAGGAACAGTATACTTAAAAATAAGCAAGGACTATGTAGTTATTTTAGTCGCAACCCAGTTAGAAACAAAACAAGGAAACCAAAGTCAAATCGCAATCTAGGCTCAGAAAGTTAGTGTCCTGAAAACTCTACTTTATACTTTTAGAGGTGAAGCAATTATGCTTGTAATACATTACTCGAACCAGTGGGGGCGATAAACAGAAAGGCAGACTATTCTTCTCTCACCGATTCCTTCTTGAGTAGCTTTCTTCCTCCTCCTTTTTCAGACATTTAGTGTTGGACTTTTTTGTTTCTTTGTTGACCATTACACAGACTCCTTAATGAAGTCTAGCATTTAAATTTACCTAAAAGCACTTTTCAGTCAAGAGATTAAAGTTTCACCAAGTCAGGGAAAGGGGAGAAATTTAATTCATTTCACATTAAAAGGCAAACCTAACTAATTTGAGCATTCCAAAACAATAGGTCAAATGAAACACAGCCATTATTCAAAATTTGCACTTAGCTGCACCACCCTGGTAAGCGAGGGTTCAGTGAGTGAGGGTCTGTGGCCATGAGTGCAGTGGGGGGGGGGGCACCCTGTTTCACCTCAGGCTCTTCAGGCATACTAGCTGGGGCTGAGAAAAGTTGTAGTCCAAAATATATAGAGGGTGCCATGTTGGAAAAATCTGATAAAGAGTGTGGAGGTGAAGATTGGCCAGAAGCTGGATATGGGTGAAAAAAACAGAGGTAAAGGACCCCTGGATGGTTAAGTCCAGTCAAAGATGACTATGGGGTTGCGGCGCTCATCTCGTTTTCAGACTGGGGGAGCTGGCCTTTGTCCACAGGCAGCTTTCCAGCATGGATAAACCATTTCTGGCGCAACAGAACACCAGAACAACAGGAAACCAGAGTGCACGGAAACACCATTTACCTTCCCACTGCAGTGGTACCTATTTATCTACTTGCACTGGTGTGTTTTCAACTGCTAGGTTGGCAGGAGCTGGGACAGAGCAATGGGAGCTCACCCTGTGTGGGGATTTGAACCACTGACCTTCTGATCGGCAAGCCCAAGAGGCTCAGTGGTTTAGACCACAGCGCCACCTGCGTCCCCTAGTTGGATGTGAGCTCTGGTCTATACAAATACTTGCCCATAGCTGTGGACTGCTACTTCAGACTGAGATGAGAATCACATATAAGAAGTTCCCTGCTCCCGTAAAAGAGCATCCCCACAGATAGAAAACTACACTTTATACCACAGGACATGTCATGTTCTATAGACGCTTGAAAAATGGCCCTCGTATCAATGGCTGAGTGCATGTGTGAGTCTTGACTTATCTGTGACCTATGAAGATCAATCTCGCAGTCAGCATTTCAGCTCAGAGTAAGTAGCCAGGGAATGGGAGCATGTCACGCAGTTATCCTTGCGTTCAGAAGGATCATGGAGTTCAAAATTCAGTGTTTGCACTTTGTGGCCTGAGATAGCATTTAGGGGCACGCAAGTGCATTGAGGCCGCGAATGGCTCTCTTTATGGCTTTCCCCCTTGGAAATCCATGCCATAGTTAGTTAAGGAGATAACAGATAAGGGGCTGGCTCATAATGTCTCTAGATGGGATATCTGTTTTCTTCCTGTTTGCATTAGGCTTCTGTTTCGAGAGCGCCATTAAATGGCTATATAACTTCATTTGTTCATATAAAGTGAGGCTGCACACTAAATGGTCCGGAACGATGGGATGAGATTGGCCTGATTATACAGCACACAACTTTGCCTAGGAGACAGAAAGGCCCCCATTGTTTACGGTGACTTAATTAATATTCTGCTTTTAAAAGCAGGGCTGGGCACTGTGCTCTGATACCTAATGTACTGGAAAGAGATACAAGACCCTCTGACACACTGTGTATTGCAGAGACGAAATGCTATGAGCTCACATGATAGCATGTCATCAAGATAGGGCCCAACAGGGATACAAGGTATTTCTCTCTCTCAAGCTTTAGTTCCTGGATTGCAATTATTCCCTATATTAGATCCTGAAGGAACTCATTTTAGAGATAAGGTTCACCAAAGGCCCTTGTCAAGGTGCAGAAGCCCAGCAGTCAAACATGTACCTTACTAACGGACAGTTCCAAAGACAGCTAATCCCCAAATTACATCAGTGGAAACAAAGAAGTACTAAATTTAGACATGCTTTGTAGACATTTGTGCTTCGGATACAAAAAAACATATTAGGGAAACGCCATCATCATGTGGGTAAATCTCACCACCACCACCACAAAAGGTAGCAGGTTTCAGCCAGTATCGTGTGTGTTGAATTTTTATTGAACTTTAAAATCTTTAGATATAAATTCCAGATTCCAAATTTGTTATACATTTCTCTTTGAACTTTGACTCATACCTGCCAAGTCTCTCGCGGAGAAATCCGGGATCGGCAGCCGCGGCCGACCATTTTCTGGTGCCCATAGATGGGCAAAGCGGCACCAGAAAAATGGCCGCCGACAGGAGCCAAAATAAGGGAGATTAACGGGAGAGGAGCTGAAATGGGAGACCGCCGGGAAACGGTAAGGAAAAACGGGGGTTTCCCGGGAAATACGAGGTACTTGGCAGCTATGCTTTGACTTCTCGCCTTTCCCTTCACACTGTTCTTAATCTGATCCCATTTACATACTGCATTCTAATACATGTTTCACCTAAAACATATATGATCAATTTTCTACCACTGTTCCTATTTCAAATCCAGCTCATGATTTCATCTGATTATGATATTTCCCCAGATATTTCAAAGAGGCCTTCCGTTTTTCCATAGTCTTCCGTTTTTCAATAGTCTGTCATGTTGGTTTCTTATTTTTGCTGTTAGTTTCACCAGTTCCATATAGTCCATTAGCTTTAACATCCATTTTTCCTTTGTTGGTGTTGTTTCAGCCACTATTGTGGATCTACAAATCAAAGAAAGCCAAACAAGAGTGTGGATATTAGGGCTGGGTGATATATCGATATAATATCTAAAACCAGTTTGAAGTTCACATTGTGATATCAGTTTCATAATATTTGGCCTGGCTATATATCATGATTCGTAACGCGTTTGTGTGTGTGTGTGTGTGTGTGTGTGTGTGTGTTATGCAAAAATCACAATGTGGGGAAAACCGTGAAGTCAGCCAATGCCTCTACATAGCTCTATACTTATTTCAGACATTGTGGTATTTCGGTACATTGCAAAGGGATGCGGGTGGCGCTGTGGTCTAAACCACTGAGCCTCTTGGGCTTGCTGATCAGAAGGTTGGTGGTTCGAATCCGCACAATGGGATAAGCTCCAGTTGCTCTGTCCCAGCTCCTGCCAACCTAGCAGTTTGAAAGCACGCCAGTGCAAGTAGATAAATAGGTATCGCTGTGTTGGGAAGGTAAACAGCATTTCCGTGCACTCTGGTTTCCGTCACGGTGCCCCGTTGCGCCAGAAGCTGTTTAGTCATGCTGGCCACATGACCTGGAAAGCTGTCTGTGGACAAATGCCAGCTCCCTCGGCCTGGAGCGAGATGAGCGCCACAACCCCATAGTCGCCTGTGACTGGACTTAACTGCCCAGGGGTCCTTTACCTATACCTATATTGCAATGTTTAGCTGGTGATGCATCACAATGTTGAAAACTAGATATCACCCAACCCTAGTGTTCGCTTCTGCTAAGTTCCATCCTGATTTCAGACATCATGATATACTGCAATGTTGAAAACCAGATATTGCCCAGTCCTAGGAGATATGTGAATTGTTGCACAGTTAACTGTAGATGCATGTGGTGACCCTTGATGATTTAGACTGCAATCCTTGGTCTGCTTACAGCAAACTCCATTACATCTAATGGGACTTCCTTCTATGTAGACACGAATAGGATTACACTGTTAAAGTTGCATAGTAATATGTACTTTTGAATTGTGCAGTTAAGCCAACTTATGATAACACATAGGGTAATAATACATCAGATCTGTGTTGTGAAAATCACTTTTGTAGATATTTCCAAAGCATGGTGCATTGAATTAAATCCAAGCAATTTAAATAATGGATTGATTTAAATCACCAAGAAAGAAGTCTTAAACCACTGCTTTAAATCACATCTCCAGTATTGAAATTCACATTTTACAAGCATAGATACTAACTTTCTACTGCAAAAATTAAATCATATTAGTTTGCAACTACAGTAAATAGAGCCATTATTGTTCCATTTTGAGACATAATCTGAAAACTGATTAGAGAAGAATTTTATTTTTGAAATCTATTGAATAACAATAAATCCGAGCATTCTATCCCGTAGTCCATAATACGCTTTCAGCGCAGAATACTGTTTGTCACCCTCACTATATGCCAACAAGGACACTAAACAAAATCACTTACTTGAAATGTTTTCTTTTTGACCAGGCCAAATTTCAAAGAGCGGCAGTTCTTATAAGTTATTAAAAACTGATTTAAATAAAGCGTGTTCCCCCCCCCAAATCATATATATTTATATATTACTTTTATTTCATTTTCTTGGAAAGCAACACCCAAAGCCTGTGAAGAGGGCGAAAATATCTATGGAAATAAAAGGGCAGGCTTTAGCACATCCATAATTTAATTGGAAAACATTGTTCGACATTATCTGGCATTCCCATCCCCCTTCCCCCCCCCAATAATTCAGTCAACCTCATTTCCCTCCATTTTTCTTTTTAGCTTTTTTGCTTTTGCCTTATGGAGTCGATGGCTTCTCCAGAACCCCCTTCAGCTAAAGAAGTCCAGCCGACTAATTGCTTTCAGCCGACTGACTTGGTTGATGGTGGAGAAGCTAAAACCCAATTTATCCAGTAATTGCTACGTTCATGAAAACCAGCATCAAAGCCTTGATAGTGTTTCACTGTTGTCTCCTGGGAAGGCTCATGTCTCATTCTTATGCTGATATGGCTTAGAAGAGTCAGAGGACTACATTATAGTTGCTCTTGCAATTACAAGGTTTCTTATTCCATTGTGCACATTCCTCTGAACTAAGATTAGCTTAACTGAGCTCCCTTTGAAAAGTTGCCTACCCATCAAACGCATCAGGCCTAATGCATTCAGTAGCCCCGCAAAATCAATGAACAGCACCATTTTCTGCTTCCTGCGATGATCAATAGGATTCACATAATGGGTGGAAAATTTTTAATCATGACAGCCCAGCATCTAGTGGGCATAAATCTTCCTTGCATTATAACCTCTCCCCATTTCCCACTAGTGAGAAGGTGCAGGTATTGAATAATATTTATCTAGCAGATACATTATGAAAAGCGATACAATTAGAACTTCACACTTCAGCGATGATAGGTTTAATCCGAGAGGCCTGTTTCCTAGACAAAGCTGTGGCATCCGCATTTCCAATTTAAAAACTTTGCTGAAGAAATGTGGGTGTGGCAAAGGAGTGATCTATGGCGAAGAAACTTCGATGGGTGTGAAATAGAACCAGTTTGAGAAAACTCTTTAAATGCAAACTTCAGCAAGGCAGTAGGAGGGGATGGTTAGAAAATTACGTTTCAGATATTTTACTTCCCACATAAATAATCAGGCAAAGGGAGTAAGATCTACTATAATTTTGAAAGGTTAATGCAGAAAGGACCATATTCCTCAATTCTAAATGTGTTACTTAAAGTAATTACGGCTGAAACCTCTGTTCTGCAATCACTTCAGAGTTTACCTCTAAAAATGCATTTTTGTGCATTATGGGAAAACCATATCATCCTAGCATAACAGCCACTGAAGGGAACACGAAGTCCAATTTGTTTACATGTTCCAGAGGTCAATTGACATGAACTGGAAAACCACCCAGGTAGGATCAGAAGTTCTACACCCATCATTACTTTGTATAATCTGGATCGTAGCTGTTGAATGGCATAGATGAAAGGGAACCTGCGACCCTCTGGAAGTTATTGGACTACAACTCCCATCATCCTTGACCATTAGGTATGCTGGATGTGGCTGATGAAAATTGAGTCCAAGAGCAAGTAGATAACCATAGGTTCCTTATCCATGTACTTTAGAATAGGCAAGAAAATGTTCTTGAAGTTTACTCAGTGTTTTGGTACATTGTAGGTAAGTTGATGGCTCAGCCATCATGAATCAAGTAAACCATTCTAAGAGCAGATTTGTGTGTGCTAGGTCAACTGTATTTTGCATTCTACTTAGAGTTGAGACCAAAGGGCATACTTTTTCCTTCTTCTTTTTTGCTAACACATCCACCCCAATTTGCTCCATAATTCAAAGTATGTACCCTCTATTACTGTATTTTTGGACCATAACCCTAACCCTAACCACCACCACCCCGGGTTTTTTTGGGGGGGGCAGCTTCTTTTGCAAAGGGGGAAAGCTCCATTTTTTTGAGGATCAGCTCAAAGTTGCGCAGCTTCTTTTGCAAATGGGAAAAGCCCCTTTTTGGGGGGAGGATCAGCTCACAGTTGTGCAGCTTTTTTGCAAAGGGGGAAAGCTCAATTTTTGAGGATCAGCTCAAAGTTGTTGAGCTTACTTTGCAAAGGGAAAAAAAATCCTGGTTTTATGGGGTTCAACTCACAGTTCTGCAGCTTCTTTAGGAAAGGAAAGGGAGCCATTTCTACCGTTTCTAGACAGATAATCTAACCAGCCAATCACATGTGCTGGGGAAACAAACAGCCTCCCTCTGCAGAACATTCAACAATGGAGGGTGGGGCAAGGTGGCAGGCCGGGAAGGGAGCTAGCTTCCCTTATCTCCCTCCCTGATCTCTTGCAATCAGCTGTTGAGCACAATCTGCTTTTCACCCCTGGAGAATTCGGCTCCAGGGACCACACATTCTCTCCATAACATGCACAGACATTTCCTCTTACTTTTTAGGAGAAAAAAAGTGCATGTTATGGAGCGAAAAATATGATAAGTGACTTCAGGATGCATGCCCCTGTTTTGATCGTGGTGGTGGTGGTGGTGGTGATGGGGGCAAATGGAGGAGGAAGTAAAAAGCATCTGCCAGAGGAAAATTAATTTCTGTTCATATAAAATGTGGAAATTATCAGATAAGGAAATGTGAAAATGGAAAAATCTGAACAGAGGTTTGCTATGCAGTCGGATTCACATCCAATGCAGTTAAGTGAACTTTCTTCCTCTTAAATTCCCACATGGCACCCCAATTAGAAGCAGCATCTGTGTGTCCACCTTTAGTCATCCCAAGCATAGCAAACCTTCATTTGTAGCATTTAAAAAAGAAACAATATTTTGTATCTGGTGGATGGTAATGGCTCAGCACTTCAGTTTCACATTTGCCTATCTCCTGCTTAATTGGATAAGGGAGAAGGTGTCAACCAGTCCCAATGTGAAAAAATAAAATAAAAAGGTCGCTTAAGTAAAGAATAGCATTAAATTACAAAATCTATTAGGTTCTAGACTCTTTCATGAAAATTATTTAACAATTGTAGGAAACTGTAAAATCTTTATCATAACTTGTATCATTATCAATGCAGAGGAATTCCTGGGCTAGCCTGTGCAAAATGACCTGGCCAGGTTGGCCATTAAGAAACAACACAGGGACATTGAAGGACATTGGCAATGCAAGAGAATTGTCCTCCCCACTTGCCCCTGAGGTGTGAACAGAGACAGGGGTTTGGAAGGTTGCCAGGGTAACTGAGTGTGAGGTGACAAGAAAAGGGTTTTTTAGCAGGGTGTTCTGGGAAGGAGACGGAAGTAGAATGATTGGGATCCATCTTGGGTAGGCTGGCTGCAGTCTGGCAGGGAGAGATGCCTTGGATTCCAGGTACAAGCCCCTCTTGAAATGACTATGCCGTGAGATCTAGACTCCCTCCCTGCAGGCTGAAGGTGTAAATAGGTGAAGAAACCACATTTCTTAAAGCTATGAAAGTCTCCACTCCCCAAAGGACCACAGACCCTGGGTGAGTGCCTGGAACGCCATGGGCTCTTGCCACCGCTCGGCAGAGAGAGGGAGAGGCACCCAACTTTTGTAACAATATGTTAACTTGTGGCATAGAGCAGGAGTAAGAGACCTGTCCTAGCCAAGGACCACATTCCCTTCTGGGCAACTCTCCAAGATCCACTTGCACCCAGACCCATGGAAATGATGAGACAGGCACAGCAGGTTGGAATTAAAGCGGGCAACTATATTTTTATTAAATATAATTAAAGATCTGCAGAGGGAAGAGCTTGTATATTAATGATCAGTGTACACACTTATAAATCTGAGTGCTATGAAAAATTAAACAATTCAGGTTTTTGAGGGAGATACCTTGGCTTGAGGCCTCAGAGTAGTAAACTCACTATTGCTGCTTTTAATTGCCCCCCCCCAATAATCTCTATTGCTTTTATTTGAAATGAATCTGTGTGCTATTCTCTAGGGGGCTTCTTTGATTATACAGACAGTAACATTGCATAACTGTGCCTAGGGAATACATCTAACATAAGAAAGAACACATCTTTACCTCAGAACACACTCTCCAGAACTGACAGTTAGGAATGACAGTTACCAAGGAAGACTCCTCCCCCCCCCTCTCTCCACTGAGTCAGGAGATTGGCAGAAAAGGGAGGGATGAGATTATGTGTGCCATAATTTTTTGAATGGTCTCCCACATAAAATAAAAACCCTTCTGTGCACATTAACTAACACATGGGTGAGACACTAAACATTTATCTCTGATTTGCCTGATCCAGCTAGGTTTCCCCTCTTTTAATAATTCGTTTTGTATTTGCCATTACTATGTCTGGAGGAAAAGACGTAGAGAAGTAGCTGTTTGGAAACGCACATATATGTCAATTCCAGATATTTCCTTTTCATGTTCATACTGCAGCAAGTACCAGTGTAGCAGAGCACAGCCCCTTCTGTAGTTAAAACGCAGGTGCATCAACCCTTGTACAGAGGTGACTGAAAAGAGCTTGTTTCTCCAGTGACCTCAGCTCACCACTAATGCCTAGAGCCCAGGGAACAAAAAGCTAGGTCAGATAACAGAGAGGAAACTGTCCTGTTTTGGACTTGTATCAAAAGTACTAAGCAAAACTGACAGTTCTGCACCAAGGACAAGGCATTGCCCATGCACTAAGGAAAATAACTTGGAACAGGAAGCATAAGATTTCGGAAAGCACAAGCAAAATATATCCGTGGAAAAAAGTGCTTTGCATGCAGTGGGTTCCCAGTTCAATCCCTGATATTTCCTGTTGGGAATGGGAATGTTTCCTGTCTGGAGAACCACTGCCGAAAGGTTGATAATGCTGTGCCAGGTGGACCATTGATGTGACTCTGTATAAGGCAGCTTGTATGTAATTAGAAGCAATGTTGAAATTTCTCCTTGTTATATCTCTACTGTGGAACCAGAGGAGCCTATTGACATCACCACCTCTCACTATACAAGTCACAGTTTCACTCAGAGTGTGGGAAAAAAGCTCGCTCTTGCCACTGCTTTCATATGGCTACCTCAATGTGGGGTCCCCTTTCCTGGAAGGCTAGGAAGTGGCTACTTATCATATCAAGCACCAGCCCTAATGGCATTGCTGCCAAGTACCCCGTTTTCCCTGGGAAACCCCCGTATTTTCTTACCGTTTCCCGCAGGTGTCCCGAATGGCAAAATACCCCGCATTCCCCCGGATTACGGAGCTCCTGCTGACGGCCATGTTCTTCTGGTGCCGTGCCTGCACCGGAAGTCACTTCCACGCACTTCCAGACATGCATAGAAGTGGCTTCCGATGCCGCTGTGCCCATTTCCAAAATGTCTGCAGCGCCGGAAGTCGCTTCTACGCATGTCTGGAAGTGCGTAGAAGCAACTTCTGGTGCTGCGGACATTTTGGAAATGGGCACAGCAGCATCGGAAGTCACTTCTACGCATGTCCAGAAGTGCGTGGAAGTGACTTCCGGTGCCGCGGCGCTGCTGATCCCTGATTATTCAATCCGGAACTTGGGACCTATGCCTAATGGAATGATAACACAGATGGCAGGATTCTAAAATGCAAGCCCATGTTCCAAGTTTATCAGTGCCTTCTTGCTCCTTATTAGCTCCAGACTATGGAAATGTGTGTTTGTTCATTTGCCATGCAGTTGTGTGAATGACGCTGATCGCAGGGTAAGATCTGGCACTGAACTCAGGCCTCCACCTGCGATTTGCAGAGCATAAATATGCTTTGTAGACATTACCTCTGCATGTTAGGCTTCGGGGAATCCTATCCCTCCCATGGGAGCAGCCAAGAAGCAGAGAAGCAATAAAAGTTCTGACCACGTAATTTATTAATATTCACAGAGAGAGATATGAAAGAATGCAGTCTTCGGGGTCGTCTTTACCCGGGAGTGCAAGGGGTGTGGGGAACCCAGGCGCTGAATTCTGGGGGGTGCCCCTCTCCCCTCTCCACTGCGAGAGCCTCAACACCACCTTCAGACTGACGCTCTGAACTGACATCATCCTGGAACTCTGGCTCCGCGCTGATTCCCGGTGGACCCCTGACAGACAGACACACACATCTATGGTTAACTTGTCAAATATCACACCAAACAACAAAACAACTTATACAGTGGTACCTCTACTTACGAATTTAATGCGTTCCGAACGCACATTCATAAGTTGAAAAAATTTGTAAGTCGAATCCCATAGGAATGCATTGGGAGAAAAAATTCGTAAGTCAAAGCAACCCTATCTAAAAATTCATAAGTAGAAAAAAATCCTATCTAAATTGCATCCAAGATGGCGGACGGAGCTCCGTTCATAAGTAGAAACATTCGTAAGTAGAGTTATTCGTAAGTAGAGGTACCACTGTAATTATTTGTATTATTATTATTATTATTATTATTATTATTATTATTATTATTATTATTATTTTTAAAAAAACATGTCAAGGGCACAAGAAGTGTTAAACAGAGCTTGGGGATCCGTATTCATTAGTGGTATCTTATGTTTTCACAGCTCTAGCCGAACATCTATAAATAGCCTTTGAGGAACATTTTAACATAATGGGATTCATGTTTAATGTAGGGAATGACTTTTTCTCCCTCAGGACTTCAATTAAAATATTTTGGAGGGGGAGGTAAAAATTAAAGATGCATCTCAGGCAGATCCTGTGAAATGTGCCATATTCAAACAAACGCTGAGCTCCCTTGACAGAAAGCATTTCTCATGCATTTAAACTCTCTGAGAGGAAGGCACCACAGATAATTGTTACCATGTATGGTGAGAGAATTACAGAATATGGAAGCCCTGATAGTGGTAATTTGTAAAGAACATTGTCATTTCTAAAGGAGACTGGCACCCCCTCCCCCTCCCTTGAAAATAAATTAGCAGCTGACTTAAGACATGCTGGTGACATGTTTTCATTATTAACTAACGTCGTGCCTTTAACAGACTTGGTGTGTGTAAGAACAGCTTCCTTGTGTTGAGCAGTTTGATCAAATTGACTCCAACCTTGCCTATCATGACAGGAGCAGATTGGAAATCATAGTATTTCATGAGTAAGAATACAATGCTATGTTCAGTCAAGGAGGCTGCACAACAGATGCACTAATGCAACTTAGCCACACCAGCGCACCAGTACAAAAAAACTGGGAGTTGCATGGTTAAAATGCAGGTGTGCTGTGGAACTTTGTAATAATAATTTATTATTTATACCCCACCCATCTGGCTGGGTTTCCCCAGCCACTCTGGGCAGCTCACAACAGAATATTATTATTATTATTGATGGTGATGAAAAAGCGATAAAAAGTCAAACATTAAAAACATCCCTAAACAGGGCTGCCCTCAGATGTCTTCTAAAAGTCAGATAGTTGTTTATTTCCTTGACATCTGATGGGTGATGGGAGGGCGTTCCACAGGGCAGGCGCCACTACCGAGAAGGCCCTCTGCCTAATATTCTGTTACCTCACTTCTCACAGCGAGGGAACTGCCAGAAGGCCCTTGGAGCTGGACCTCAGTGTCCGGGCTGAACGATCTGGGTGGAGACACTCCTTCAGGTATACTGGGCCAAGGCCGTTTAGGGCAGGAGTCAGCAAACCTTTTCAGCAGGGGGCCGGTCCACTGTCCCTCAGATCTTGTGGGGGGGCGGACTATATTTTTTGGGGGAAAATGAACGAATTCCTATACCCCACAAATAACCCAGAGATGCATTTTAAATAAAAGGACACATTCTACTCATGTAAAAACACCAGGCAGGCCCCACAAATAACCCAGAGATGCATTTTAAATAAAAGTACACATTCTATTCATGTAAAAATATGCTGATTCCTGGACCGTCCGAGAGCCGGATTTAGGAGGTGATTGGGCCGCATCCGGCCCCTCTGCTTTAGTTTAGGGACCCCTGGTTTAGGGCTTTAAAGGTCAGCACCAACACTTTGAATTGTGCTCGGAAACATACTGGGAGTCAATGTTGATCTTTTAGGGCAGGTGTTGTATGGTCTCGGCGGCCACTCCAAGTCACCAATCTAGCTGCTGCATTCTGGATTAGTTGTAGTTTCCGGGTCACCTTCAAAGGTAGCCCCATGTAGTTACCCCATTCAGGACCAGGGAGTCCTCCACACCTGCCTGCCCCCTGTCCCCTCAAAACAGTACTTCTGTCTTGTCAGGATTCAACCTCCATCTGTTAGCCACCATCCATCCTCCAACCGCCTCCTGACAGTCACAGAGGACATTCACCAACTTCAGTGGTTCTGACTTAAAAGAGAGGTAGAGTTGTATAGCTCAGAAGGGAGCAAGATGGTGAAACAACCTAAAATGATATACAAACTAATATCTCATGAAAGGATCCTGACATGTTCTTGAGTCCCAGACTTTCCTATACAAAAAAGAAGACAGAAAGTGGGTTGTATCCATTGTCCGCCCCTCACACTGTCATGCATCCTCACTGAGATATTGTAGGGCCACACAAGATTGGGAGGCCCTGCAAGAACCCAGGGAGGATTACCCCAGTTGAGCCCAGATCTCTGCCACTGATACACATTTACTGAACTAGATGGACTAATTGTCTAAGATAGTATAAAGCATCGTCATCTGTTCATGTTATGAACATGAACCAGACCCCCCCCCAAAAAAACCAGGATTTTCACACCATCTTCTGTTCTGCTTATTGCCCTGAGACTCGCTATGTTTCCCAGACAATATTAATACTACAAAATCAATTTCTTAATATTCTCAGACACATCCTTTGCTTGTCCCTCTCTGATCTGAGTAGATCAGTCAATGCAGAGAAAGGCCTTGTGATTGGCTTGTCCCTCTGTGACTTTGGGAGAGCTCAGCCAATCACTTTCTAGATTAATTTTAATCTGAAACGGACTCCTGGGATCTCATAGTTGGTGACCCAATATAAGAGTTTATAGTGCTTTGTCATGATTTCTCGCAAAAGACAAAATTTTAATATCCATGGTACGATGAAGCCGGTTTCTATCTTTGTTTTATTTTTATGAGCATTCGCTTTATTTCCTTGTTTGGAACTGGCCTTAAAATAAAATAGAAAGACTGCGGCAATGTAGCACTGCTTTTAACTTCTTGCAGAGAAAGATGTCACCAATAAAATGTGGAAATGACTCCAGACAGATAGATATCATTATGGAGGCAGCATTTTATGATGCACTAAAAAGCTCCATAGAGCTTCCATTCATTAACTAAGCAGAGTTGGGAGGTCCTGGGGAAAAATCCCATTCAAATATACAACTCTATGGACATTATATATATACTAAAAAGATCAAGTCAACAGAGCATTCATTCACAGCAAGGGTGGCCACTGGCAGTCTACCATCTTGCCTTTGTCTCACATTTAACAGTCACCCCAGTTTTGCACATAGACCTTTTGTGCTCTTATTTTATTTTCTATGCGTTTGCAGAATTGCCTCTCCTGAGCATTTTGAGAAAATGGCAGACGGATGCAAGCAGCACGAGCCATTATTGACTGTTGATTAAATAAACCAGTTTCCAAAAAGGCCCCCAAACAACATAACTGTTTTAAAATTATCTGTGTACATATTTCTATAGCAGGCAATTACAATGAGAACGGATCCGTTACTGTTTGCTGGGAAAATACAAATGTTCTCAATCATATACGCTTATCTCATTTGGAAATGGTGCTGGTTAAAACACAACAGGGGGGAAAAAAGAACAGTCTTATAGAGCTGCGAGTTAAAAATGACTTGAGAGGGATTGAAATGAAACCTGATTCATTCTTTGTCACATCTACAGCAAGCCTCTAAATCTGCATGCCCATGCTCATTCTTTGATAAGATAGATTGCTGTTGGCATCTCTCTGTCTTGGGAAACAATGGAAGAATGCGCCTAGCAGGGGTGGGTAAAGTTAGACCCTTGCTGTGGCTGCAGAGAACAAAAGAGTGATGTTTTATTGCAGGAAGGGCAGATGAAGGGACCCGGTTTTGCTGCTATAGGTGCATGAGGCATTTCTGTGGGATGTGAAACACATAGCAGTCAAGTACAACATTCCTAGAATGGACATGCTGGGGGGGGGATGCTTTGTACCAGCCAGGAGAAAACTTCCTGTTTCCTCCTGAGCTGGGACAAACTTCCTCTGCATGTGACTAGAGGTGGGTGTGGCCTAACCTGGGCAGGGGAGCACACCTCCTTCTTTTGCTCTCTCCTCCATTTTGTCTTTTCCACGTGTAAGCAGAAGTGACTTCCTGTCTGCAATCACTTGGGACTAACTCCCTTATGGTATAGTTCCACATGTATATATATATATACTTTTGTAACCTAAGTCTGCCTTCAGGGATCCAACTGTGAACTGAATGAGTGTGAGTAAACTACTTTTCTATTGACTTTAACGAGATTGTCGTGTCTTTTCTTTTTAAGAGGGACAAGAAGGCCTCTTACCAGGAATCTTATAGATAGAGGCTCAGACGAGCCTGCAACAAGCAAAGTGCTGTGAGTTTAAAGGGGAATGTTTAAACTCTCCTAAAATATAGAACTTGCTAATGCAAGTTAGGAAGGATATATTAAACAATATATCCTCTCCTGCCTCCCTAAACATTCCCACAGTTTCTCCTCTGTGTGCTCCTCAGAGCATTCATTCCTCCTCTGGTCACTGCTGTGGATACACAGTCTGACTGGCTCTCTCCAGGCTCTATGATAGTCTGCAAGGGATTCCCATATGGCAAGGTTAATGTTGCCAACCTTCATGTCATGCTTGGATGACATCTTTGTAATGCAAAGTTGGTCAGCCAACATGCCTAGTGCCTGAATCCAGCTCCCCATAGAACACATCCTTAGGCAACCTGCTATCTTCCATTCTATGTACATGGCCATGCTAGCACTGAGTGGTACCTTGGTTCCCAAATTTAATCTGTTCCAGAAGTCTGTTCCAAAACCAAAGCATTCTAAAACCAAGGTGCGCTTTCCCATAGAAAGTAATGCAAAATGGATTAATCCATTCCAGACTTTTAAAAACAACCCTCAAAACAGCAATTTAACATGAATTTTACTATCTAATGAGACCATGGATCCATAAAATGAAAGCAATAATCAATGTACTGTACTATGAAATAAATAAGATAGTATTGTAGATGATAAAAATAAAAATTAATATTTTTTTCTTACGTGCGCTGATGATAGTCATTGTTTGGAGGGGGGCTTTTATCCATTTCTGCAGTCACACAATCAATCAATAGCTGAACTGGGTTCAACATAGTCACAAAACAAGTCACAAAAGTGAAGTCACAAGCCACAGTCACAAGTCAGTCCCATAAAACGAAGGACAAGTCACAGTCAAACAAACAAAAAAGGCACTCAAACAAAAACGCAGAAAAAATAGCAAAAATGAAAGCTCCAAATATCACCTCTGTGCTCGGGACTCAACTGCCAACACACTCAACAGGAAGCCTCTGATTAGAAGCGTGGGACTCAATTTACTAATGGAACACACTCACCAGGAAGCGGAACATGTTTATTCCCCCCCCCCAAATAAAATAAAGGACACATAATAAAATTATATGTTTGGGTAGGCAAAAGAAAGTGTTTAGCAGGCATTGAAAATGAGGCAGTGAAGGCACCTGGTGAATCCTGGTCCTGTTAGCTAGGGATGATGGGAGTTGTAGTCCCAAAACATCTGGAGGGCTGAGTTTGCCTATGCCTGAGTTACAGTGATCCCCCTCCCTCATGGCAGGCTGCCAGTAATGGAAAGACAAGAAGCTCTTACCAAGGTCTTTTATTCAATAGTCACAGAGAGAGAGATACTGTACCTGTAGAAATGTCATCTCTTGGATAATGGCGTTGCTCCAAGTAATCTCCTTCCCCTCTTCCCTTCTCAGTCGCCAACAGCCCCACCTCCCTTATGGTGTCTGCTTAGGGACAATTGCCTCTGGGCTCTCTGCTCTCCTACTTTCATTGCTCACCGTGTTCTGGGAGAAGGAGGGTCTGGAATGCTCTCTAGTGATAACGTATCAGCCAGCTGTTCCTGCTCTGCTTCTTCCATTATTTCCCAGCTTTGGCCCTTTCCCCCTCTCTGAGCTGTGACCATCTGCAAACCACCGTTGTAAATCTATACTGTCCTCCTCTTCTCGGGAAAGTTCAGAAAAGGGGGAGGCGGTCTCCATCATTCCTCCTCAGTCCCTGACAGTGAATGTCCTCTCCAAAACGTAATGTGTGAAGTTGTTTTCACTCACAAAGGAACAAGTGTGTCTATTCTTTCCTGGGCCATGAACCAGAAAACCACACGAGAAAATCCAACAAGGCTTTGACATCTCTTTTCACGGGAGCCCTCTGTGTGCCAAACCACTTTTGAAATGCCAGGGACTCAGCATGGAGGGGCTGCTTTCAAAGGTAGCGGTGATGGCAGGGACTCAAAAGTCTTGCTGGGAATTCACCAGCCATCGCATACAGAGCCATCTTGAGGATTTTGGTTGCAAGACTGACTTCCTGTTGCAATGTGGGAAGCAGCTTTCCAGCACTTGCTGTTTTTGAAATGAACCTCTTATTGCAAGCCGGCACCAATTTCAGTGTGTAAGCAAGCATGACACCATAGGTAATTAGCAAGCTGAGCCGAAGAAGAACCACATTTAGCTCAGTAGCTTTTAAAACAGAGTTATTTTCATTTGTTTACCTAATGTCTCTTGCCACTGAAGGCTAATGAACTAGTAATGGATCTGTCAAAAATCTGCGAGGAGACAAAGACCTCTAAATGTTGCCATTTTAGTCTATGAGAGCTGCTATTACAGTTTCCAAACACCTGATATACATAAATATGACACGGCAAGGGAGTTAGTATTCAATGGGGGTAGGGAGTCAGCCGTGCAATTTATACACCGTGGGAGTGGAAGCAGAGAGCATGTCATGAAAACACAAGTGACAGGAGCCTTAAAAAAAGACAGCAACCCATTATTCTGGTACTTCACTCACCAGAGGTGCTCCCGGACGTCAAAGAGATGTTTACTCCATTTTTTTTGCTCACCTTTCCTCCATAGTCTCACAACAATCCTTTGAGGTAGGTTGCTATAGATCAGGGTTTCCCCGACTTAGTTCTCCAGCTGTTTTTGGACTACAACTCCCATCATCCCTAGCTAGCAGCAGTGGCGGAGCTAGGTGCTGTGGCAACCATGCCGTGCATCCGGGGGTGGGGCGATCCGCTGATGGGGGCAGGGATGATTTGCCTAAGGGGCAGGGCGGACAACCCACAGGGCTGATCTCAGCACGGCGCCGCGATCCTCCCCACAGCCAGCCAGGGGAAGGGGGAGAGCCGCAGCAGCTGCTTTGCCGCTCGCCGCTTTGCCGCTCGCTCGGCTTGGAGGAGTTGTGGGCAGGGGCGTGTGCCCCGAATGTCACCCCCCTTCAGGATGACACCCAGTGCGGACCACACCCACTGCACCCCCGTTACTACGCCCCTGGCTAGCAGGACCTTGGGTCTTCTACTCTGCCTGACCACTCTTCCAATATGTTGATCGGGGAAACTCCTCTACTGCTTTCCCTCTTCTCATTGGATTCTCTTGCGGCACTTTTCTTGGGCAGCTGCTATTCTCTCCTTACAAGAGAATGTACAAGAGAGAGAGCAAGTTTTCACTGTGGTCCATGCTTCAGACCTTACTCCTGGGAACCAGATGGGTCCACTCATTGGCCTTCTAGGCCCAGCACTGTGCCAGACTACAGCTGACGAATTAGGACTAATTTTGTTTTCCTGCTGCTTTAAGGGACAATATGGGTCTACCACAAAATAGCAGTGAACCAGTATTTGGCTGGTTATCTGCCTTGGGGTGCTGTGTGTTTGTGTTTGTGTTTAAATGTATATAGATTTGTTTTAACTATAACTCACTCCGGAATGGCATTTCCACTGAACGGCAGGTAAGAAATGTCTTGAATAAGTGAATAAATTTATCTGCCACAAACATCAGCAGAAATTAAAATAAATAAATAAATAAAATAATTCCAGTATGGCAGATCATAGAAGCAAGCCAATAGTCCCATTCATGTAAGCAGAATTTGTCCACATGACATCCAATATGAGATGGCAGCTTTCATCTCTCCCCTCCCTCCCTCTCAACAAACACGAAACAAACATGAAGCAACAGTCTTAACTGTTGTCTAAAACAAGATGATTATATGATTATAGTTCATTTCATTGTTATTTGTTTCCTTTGAAACATCGACAGGGCAAGGGATGAACAGATGCTGTTAAGCTTGAGTGCTGTTTGGGAAACGTGCGTCAAATCAGATGCATTGCATTTTGATTGCCACCCCCCACCCCTGGTTCAAAAGTCTAGGGTTTTCTAGAAACCCAGCCAAACCCAGGACACCTAAACCGTTAACCCAACCTTTCCCCAATAGGATCAAATGCAAGTACCGTATTGGCCTGAATATAAGCCTCATCCCCCCCCCCAAAAAAATTTCCGTCCATGAAAAGTTAAAGAGCAGCTTAAATTCACAACCTTACAAAAATGGGCTTTTACAATATTGCTGCTGAAACGGGCATACAGTAAAACGGAACAGGTGTGAGTGCCTGCAAAATTTTAAGGGAGCAGCTTATATTTGGATATTGGCTTTTTTCTCCTCTCCCCCCCCCCACTCTGAATTTTAAAGGTGAGGCTTATATTCGGGTGTGGCTTGTATTCGGGCCAATACGGTATTTCTTTCCAGTGTGACAGCAGACTTTGTAAGTCGTGGGGACATATTGAGCCCAAGAAGTCCATTGCACTGGAAAATTATCTGTCTCCCAGTCTGCAAACTGCTTCTGCTTTCCAGCTCCAGAGAGCTGCTGTTGTTTCAGCAAGTATATGACAAGGACAAAGATGGACAGAGACAATTAGCTGAGTTTCTCATGGGCTTCGTGTAATGTACAAGCCAATGATTTGAAACCGAGCCCCCAAAAGCTCCAAATATATAGCAGGCTAAGTGGACTGATTTGATTTCTTACCCACAGTAAGGCATTAAGCAGCTCAAATCAGTGTTGCCTGCAGCAAAATGTTTGCTATATGCAATTATTGCTTGAGTCAGGAGGCTTTTTTTAAAAAAGAAAGAAAGAAAGAAATGCAAGCTTGTTTTCAGAGCACCATGCCCCGCAGACACATCAGGAAGACGCTTGGTGATATGGTACCCTCGCTTGTTGCATGCTTTTGTTATTTGATCTGTGCTTTTCATCTTGTTACTGATGAAAGATGCGGTCACTTAGGAAGGTTGTTCTCCGGTCACAGGTATGTAAACTTTTGCTACATTCTATAGCGAAGGTCCACTGAGGGAGGATATCAGATTCAGTTCACATTTAAAAGCGGATTTACTTCATGTGCACTCGCTGAAACAATGTGCAAATCAAAACACAGGTATCCTTCAAAATTTCCACTTTCCCAAATTTTGCCATGCAGTTCTCCAGCCAAGTAACTGACATTTGAAATTATACTCAGTATTGATCCAGAGTGGATTCGAATGTAACAGAGTGGAAACTTTAACATGGTGCAGGATTCCCCCCCCCCCCAAAAAATGGACCAGAGGCAATTGTATTTCATCTAGTAGAGCTTTACTGCTACTGAAAGCAAATGAGCATAATGGTCACAAATCCAATACAGTGGTAGTTACGAATGCTTTGAGTTACATTTTTTTCAGGTTATGAATGATTTTTAACCCGCAAGTGAGTTTTCCGAGCTCTCAGACGCCTCGCTGCTCCCCGGAACCAAGCCCGTACATCCGTGGGACTTACGGAGGCTCCGCAATCGGCCACCAGCCGTGGGAGCTCTCTGAGGCCTCCGCAACTGCCCCAAGCCAAGCCTTGACATCCACAGGATGCCCAGCAGGTCGCATCCCAGCCCCAAAATTAGGTAAGGAACACTTGCCTAGCAAAGACAAAGAGCAGTGAAGCTGTTAAGGATCAAAGATGGGCCTGGGCCGAAAAGCCCTTTACCAACCCTTGCCCCACCCCCAGCTGTAGCAAGATGGGTGGTACCTAGCCAGGTAAGCCCACCTACCCTGTGGGGGGGGGAGTGGAAAATTTTGGGATTCTGCAAGGGATTTGAGGATTTGTTTATGTGAGTCTGCCCTGTGCCTTTGTCTCTGCTTTGCTCCTTTGTTTGGGGGACTTCTGGGGGACTCTGCCTTCTGCCATTGTTTTGGGGATTGTGTGGAACCCAGTTCAGCGACTGGTTGATTATGTGACTGCAGAAATGGATTAAAGCCCCCCATCCAAACTGACTATCATCAGTGCACGTAAGAAGAAGAAAAAATGTTAATTTTTTTCATCTAAAATACTGTCTTATTTATTTCATAGTACAGTACATTGATTATTACCTTCATTTTATGGATCAATGGTCTCCTTAGACAGTAAAATTCATGTTAAATGGCTGTTTTAGGGGGTGTTTTTCATCGTCTGGAATGGATCAATCCACTTTCCATTACTTTCAATGGGAAAGTGTGCTTCAAGTTAAGAACGCTTCAGGTTAAGAACGGACTTCCGGAACCAATTAATTACTTAACCTGAGGTACCACTGTACATTCAGGATTGGCACTGTCCATAAGAAATCCAATTGCAGCAGACTTAACTTAAACTTGCAACAACTTTCAATATGTCTAAAACTTAACACTAAGCATACTATGTACAGAACAGCACACCAGAAGGCAAAAAAGATAGAAAGAGAAAGAGAAACTCAGGCTCCTTCTGGCCCTACTTTGTTTAAACCAGCTGTCCTCAGCTTCCCTTAAGGAATAACCCAAACATCATGAACCTTACGTTTGTTTAAAATAATAAAAATAAAAATAAAAAATTGTCCAGTAGCACCTTAGAGAGCAACTAAGTTTGTTCTGGGTATAAGCTTTTGTGTGCACACAGAGAAGCTTCCAGAATCCTCTTGAATTAATTAGAATAGGAAAGATCTGTACACATCAGTTCAATACTTTCTGCACTAAGAAATGCAAATTGACAGTAACATATGCAAAAGTCTATTTACTATGGTAAAATGTGCACACACAAAAAAGCATATAGTGGTGCAGAAATACAACTTAAGAGATTGTTGCAGGCATGGCGAAACTTTGCCCTCCAGCTGTTTTGGGACTACAATTCCCATGATCCCTGACCACTGGTCCTGTTAGCTAGGGGTGATGGGAGTTGTAATCCCCAAACAGCTGGAGGGTCAAGTTTGGCCATGCCTGGTTAAAGCAAGAAGAAGAAGAAGAAGAAGAAGAAGAAGAAGAAGAAGAAGAAGAAGAAGAAGAAGAAGAAGAAGAAGAAGAAGAGTTTGGATTTGATATCCCGCTTTATCACTACCCGAAGGAGTCTCAAAGCGGCTAACAATCCCCTTTCCCTTCCTCCCCCACAACAAACACTCTGTGAGGTGAGTGAGGCTGAGAGACTTCAGAGAAGTGTGACTAGCCCAAGGTCACCCAGCAGCTGCATGTGGAGGAGCGGGGAAGCAAACCCGGTTCACCAGATTATGAATCCACTGCTCTTAACCACTACACCACGCTGGCTCAAAGTTTCTGGTTGATGTCACCAACTAATGGATCTTAGGGCCATATGAGGTGCAACATGCATTGTGGAAATATAATTAGGGTGCATCTACATACGGGGGGGGGAGAGAACCCGCTATAAATGTCAGAAATTGAAAGAAAATAAAGAAAGATATAAGGAAAAATTGTTCCAAAACAAGAGTATAATAGAAAAAGACAGACAAGTTGGAAAAATGGTAAATTACTTACTGTACGATGAAGCGGTGGGAGCCATGTTTGTTCTTGTAGAATTCTCTATTTTCTTCACTTTTCTTTTTTTTCTCTCTCTTTTCTTCTTCACTCCTTTTCTTTCTTTTTTCTTTTTTCTTTATTTCCGTCTTTTCTTTCATTATCCTCTGCGTTTTAGTTTATGTTCTGTGATATATATTCCTGTTTATATGATTTGCTAGTATTTTTTATATGTGATGTATGGGCAAACTGTTCATATGTACTTTTAATTGCAACATTCAATAAAGATTTAATAAAAAAAGAAAAAAAAGAAATTGAATCGTTATAACAAATGGGGGGAAGCTATGTAAAATCAAAAATATTTATTTATTTATTACTTTCTAGAGCCACCTGGTGTTGCATGTCTGTAACATATTCAAAGTGCTGTTTTTTCACTAATGTAGCTGAGTCCATGTATTTTGTTTCATAAATAGCATCTGAAAGGAGAATGAGTAACAAGGGGTGCAAGGTCAAGTTTAACCCTTTCTCCATTGTTGTGATCCCAATGAAAAGCTCCTCGTCTTCCTGCCCAGGGCTCGATTCCAACAGGCCTGCAATAATAAGCAGTCTGAGTTCATGTACTGAGCATTCAGGGGTTCCAACTTGAATAAAATATTGGGGAGGGGGTCAGGAAAGCCCTGCCCTGCATAATAGATCACATGATGGGATGCACACACTATTTGAATGACAATGCCTATCAACTTTGGGGAGCCCCAGCTCCCTCAAATCTGTTATTGGGGTGCCTCCTATATCAGCATGTGTTTTTCCAGGCCCATCCTGTCTTCCCACCCTCAAATTCTCCCTTCATCTCTTTGAATTTACATCCCTTTTTCTCCCCACTCTGTTTCATTTTCTTCTCCGACTTCACAGCATTCCATTGCATAGCTGGTCTCCTGACCTTGACTACCATGCAAAAGTTGGTTAATTTCATGTCTGCTTTTGCATTGCTCTTTAGAGGTTTTTTTGCCCAGGGAATAGAAAAGGGCTGGGTATAGCAACTGGTTGAGTCAGAACTCATTTCACGGAACATAGCTCTCAACACGAGGAAGGGACAACCTATACAAATTTGGGCTGCCTCTTTTACAGAAAGTGCTCAAAAGCCATGTTGTAGATCATCAGACACATGGTGATCAGACCTGAATCTATTTCACTGTCTGTGCACACAGTAAAACAGGCAGGAGTGAAGGTGCTCATATGATTCTCATGCTTCCTCCTCCCCCCTCTTTGTGACAAGGTGAATGTACCCACAAGCCACAAGTAGCAGCCTATTTGGCATTCAATATCTTTCTTGTTTTTGTTTTTGTTGTCTGATCTAAAGAAAATCAGTTGTAGTCAAAACGCCCCACCAATTTTAATAGGAACTATGTGATCCATAGTCACATTGTATGTTATACCTACCATGTGAATCTGCTCATTTTTGCAAGGCTCTGGGTTGTATTAGTGTAGCGCTAAGCAATATATTTCATCAGAGCAAGGATTTCTCCTTGTGCAATGGAAGGTTCATCCCCTCTTGTCAGGGGCTGGACTGAGGAGGAATGGTGGGAACCGCTTCCCCTCTTCCTGCACCTTCTTGAGTAGAGGATAGTATAGATTTAGAACAGTGGTTTGCAGAAGGTCATAGTTCAGAGGCTGCAGAGGGGATAAGCTGGGAAATATTGGGAGAGCAGCAGGAAGAAGAAGCACTGGGGGAGAGACAGCTGACAGACTCGGTGTCCCTTGAAAGCATTCCTGACCCCCGCTCTCCCAGAACCAGGCGTGCCGTGAGAGTAGTAGAACAGAAAGCTCAGAGGCAGAAAGCACAGATCAGCCAGCACAGGGGTGACGTAGAAAAGGAGGGACTGAGGGGGTGGAGCAACACCATTATCTAAGAGAGACCGCATTCCTTCGTCTCTTTCTCTGTGAATATTAAATAAACTACTTGGTAAGAACTATTCTTGTTTATCTGCTTCTTGGCATCCCACCGTGGGAGGGATAGAATTCCCTGAAGCCTGGCACCTCTCCAACCCCCAGCACTCCCTAAATCTGTTCTGGGGGGTCCCCAACCCCACACAGCAGATTTTGGGGGGCAGCGAAGGACACATGGGGGGCAGGGAGGAGGAAGAAATATAATTGCATTATTTAAAAATTAATTCTGCTATTTAGCTGAAAACTCCTCATGTTGTATAAATAATGCATCACCCATGAGGTGCCCATGAAGGCCACAGAGCCCCATCTGCCCCACTGAAAATAGACTTGAAAGAAGCCTTGTTTCATAGTAGCCAACCTGCTCACTGGCCACTGAAGACCCTCTTGGACAGATCCCTGATGCTTCCACAATCACCTGTTCCTAGGACCTGAGTCAACTTTGTTTCAGTGCCTCCTCTCCTCAGTGCTGCTGGTTGTATTTTGCCAGCCCTGGAGTGGAGGGTCTGCTAGAACTTCAGTTTGGCACCCAAGGAGGGTGCGGCCTGGAGAAGGGGTGTGACTTGGGGAGAATCCCATGGCATAGACCATAGGACCCAACTCCTAGGGGCTGAATCCCCCCCCCAATTTTTTTTTGAGGGTGCTGTGCCCCTTCAAAGTTGATGAGCATTGCCATTCAAATAGTGTGTGTGCACTAGGGTGATGACTTTTTCATTGTTTTCCTCAAAAATTATTCGGCGTTATCGGCGTTCAAAAACTGAAACATTCGGCTTCTGAGACGCTTGGAAACCGAGGTACCACTGTACAAAACAAAAACAAAAAAACAGTCTGCACATGCTGCTTATACCCCTATGTTGAACAGACCTCTTTCAAAATATAAAGCAGATAGATTATATCTTCCCCCCACTTACAAATGTTGGAATGCACGTTTTCATGGTGGCTGATATGCCCTGTGTTTTTCCTCTTCTTCAGATATCCTTCAATTAATTAAGAAGGACTATTGCATAGTACTGCCATCAGTGTCTGAGTTCATTACATTTCCTTCCTCTGAGCCCTTTATACAACCACCTATCCAGGCAACCTTAGAGCTATTGTAGGGAACATCAGAAGACATTGCAATCATATTAGCAGACCTTTAATTATTCAGAGTTCTTTCTGATAAAATGGTGCTGCAGGACAATGGAAGCAAGAGCTAATTCCCGGCAGATTAGATTAGATCCCTCCCCCGCCCATTTCTGTCTGTAATTATTTCTATCACATAAGTTATTTGCTATGCAAGCTTACCTTCAAAAGCATGTTTGTTAAAAAGAGAAAGGGGAAGAAATCCTTTGTAGGCCCTACAGATGATTAAACAGTTTTGACAGAGCATGATGAATAATAATGATGAGGACCTGTCAAATGGAATTTTAAACACTTTGGCCTGCGCCTTGGAAGAACATCTGCTCTCAAATATACATAGCTGCCAAGTTATCCCTTATTTTAAGGGATTTTCCCTTATGCTGAATAGGCTTCCTCGCAAGAAAAGGGAAAACTTGGCAGCTATGAATATATAACACATTTTTTTTCATAAGGAGAAATGGATATGGCGGGTGGGGGGAATTGAGGGGGATGTTTAAACCCATTTGCTCATCACCAACGTTTCACAAGCAGCTTCTTGTGGCGCACCAACCAAAATATACATTAGCCCATTGCAGTCCTCAGTAGAACCACATCTGGTCATGCAAAACTCCACTTTGACCAGAGCTTGCATAAATAGCTGTGGAATAGCTATCATGTGCTTTGGTGTTACAGTCTTCTCCTGAGGGTTTGCTGTTCCACTGTGTTAAGTGGCTAATCTTATTGCATCAGTATCATGTCACAAAATCATGAAGCTACAGCACTGTGGACAACGATATTTCTCTGGTGCAGCTAACAGATCCAGTGGTTCAAATATTTAGGATCAGAACGATGGATGACTGATCATGAGTCAATAACACATTTTCAGTTTGCTGTATATGTGCATCCTGACCTACCTAGTACCATAGAAACACTGGACCTGAAAACTTGGATTGTGAGTGAGCTTAAATTGAGATGACAAATGCCATTAAATGTTTGCTTTGCATAGGCTTGCCATACGTAAAGAAAATTCCTGACATGGATTTCGGGTGTAAAAATGGTGTCGGGGAGAATTTTGCCCGTGTGGCAAAATGTCAGGGAAAACCCAGATAATAAAAATAATAATACCCCGCCCATCTGGCCGGGTTCCCCCAGCCACTCTGGGCGGCTTCGCTCTGGGCATGTATGGCATGCAATGGAAAATCAGCAGAAACAGCTCAAAAATCACTATTTTTGGGTTTAGATTCCCCCCCCCCCAAAAAAAAACAATTTTGGGGTCTTTCGAAAAAAGTTCAACAACTTTGCGAGTGTCCAAATTTTTTACTTTTTGAAATATGGCAACCCTAGCTTTGCATTTCATATTTCTTTGCCTGCAAGCTTTTTCTTTATCCAGGAAGTCCAGAACCTTTTAATTGTGGTATGCTTATCGGGCAAATAAGGTGTATGCTATACTTGGAATGGTTGTTTCTAAAAGGTGTGTGTGTGTGTGTGTGTGTGTGTTCACTGAGAAACATAATAATATAATATAATTCACCACAAGGTATGCTCCAGGCAATTTGAAACTGAAGTTATCAAGAAAAACAACATTTTTTCGTTACTAATGTACAATTTTTTAAAAAACATATCTACTATTTTTCAGTTTCAATCTGTGAGCGATCAGAATGGAACCTAATCAATACCATACGGATATCATGGAACAGACCAAAATAATCATTCAATGGAATTTGTTGTTGTTAGTCTCCTCCCTCCCTCCCTCCCTTTTACATCTTATTTTATACATTGGTCATAGCTCTGTTGAAATCACCTTTATGGGATATACAAATGTGACAGAAAAAAATATTAGTTCAGGAATAGGTATTTATTATACCTGCACCCAGGCCAATTTGCAACACAGTGCACACAGCAGTTAAATTAAGCTCCTCGATATCAGTTCAGGGCCTGACTAAGCAGATCCTGTAACATGCACACACAAAAAGGTTGTCTAGTTCAGCTTCGGGAACCAAATGAGAATTCTCCATTTCCCTGTGCTGTGTACTTTTTCCTAGCCATTCTGGCAATGCATACATAATGAACTGGACTTGGGGGTTCGATTCCCCGCAAGGGGGTGAGCTCCCGTTGCTCTGTTCCAGCTCCTGCCCACTTAGCAGTTCAAAAGCATGCCAGTGCAAGTAGATAAATAGGTACCCCTGTGGTGGGAAGGTAAACTGTGTTTCCGTGCGCTCTGGTTTCCGTCACGGTGTCCCATTGCACCAGAAGTGGTTTAGTCCTGCTGGCCACATGACCTGGGAAGCTGTCTGTGGACAAATACTGGCTCCCTTGACCTGAAAGCGAGATGAGCACCATAACCCCATAGTTGCCTTCGACTGGACTTAAGCATCCAGGGGTCCTTTACCTTTTTACCTTATAGAAATACTTTTATAAATGTAATACAAATAAAATAAATAAACATCTGGATGACCGCAGGGTTCCCCATCCCTGATCTATGGGATGTTGGCTTTTAGTTGATTGTTTAGGATGTTGTACTGTTAGTTGATTGTAAAAAAATAAAAATGGCAAAACTATCTGCAAGAATTACAGATAGAAAAGACAAGAGAAGAAAAGAAAAAGCTTGTAATTTACCATACTTCTGAGAAGCAGGAAGGCAAGATCAGATGTATTGACTGATCAGTGATGAAACCCCTAAAAGCATCATCCAATCAATATATTGATGATAAATATTCCATTTTTACATCCCATGTTCCAAGGTGGAGTGGTGGTCAGAAGAAAGCACAGTGTGCTGATAAAATGTTTGCAGATTGACTGAATCAGGTAGGAATATTTATTCTGAAAGGTTAACAAAAGGTATGCTGATTAACGAGTAAATGAAGGAATCTTGGGTCATGTTTAATTACAGCAGAATTGTAATCATCATTAATCAACTTGCACACTCCAGCCTCCCGGGGGATAATAAGATATAAGACTTCTTTAATGTCTATATTGGCCTATATCTGCCATGGTGTCCTTTGCCTATTGACTTTACAGTTGTGGAACAGGATATCAATATTTTAAAGTTGCATAGGACTCTAGTAAAGGTGGAGAGGAAGAAAAAGTAGAAAGAATGCCTTGATGGCTGAATAGGAACAACAAAGACAGCAGTCTCTAATTAACATTAGAGGAAAGAGCAGAGGGGGAATGGTGAGGGGGGGGGAATTTAAAGCCCATAGGTACCCTCGCAAGAGCTGGAAAATGTCAGGTAACTATGGAGCAGCTGATGAAAAAAGGAACTATGTAGCGTCTTTACCCAAAAAAAAGGGGGGGCACATAAGAGAATTGGTATATTCTGTGAGAACTATAATTCCTTTATAACACCAAGAAAACAAAAAAATTCCTTCAGTAGCACCTTAAAGACCAACTAAGTTTTTATTTTGGTATGAGCTTTCGTGTGCATGCACACTTCTTCAGACCCAGACCAACACGGCTACCTACCTGTAACCAAGAAAACAAAGCAACACACACAAAAACCGCCCTGGGTAAAGCTGATTTCAGTTTGAATTTACATTTCAGATGTGAAGCCTTTCCGTTTTGCCTGAATGCAATTATTTATTTCTTTAAGTGGTTGTGGTTGTGGTGGGGAAGGCATGCCTGGCAATGCAGAGTGTGTGTTTGTATGTGTGTGTTCCGAACGCGGCGCTGAAAGTCACAAAGAGAGATGCCGAGATGTCATCCCTCGGCTCCATTTGGCTTCTCAAGCTGAACTGAATAATGACAGGAAGTCCGAGGAGAAAAAGGCCGGAGGGGGAACCGAGGGAGTGAAATGGTGGACGGCATACAAGGTGAGCTGCGAAAGGTTTTCTTCAACGAATAAATGGATGAATGCATCAGCAGTTATGCAGACGCTGTGTGTGCCTATAGTTCAGGTATAGTTCAAAAAAAGGGAGATTTAATTTTCAATCCTTATTTATTTGTTGACCAATGAGAAAAACTTCAGTTGATTAATGCTCTCCATTTTACCGGATTGATTAATGAACTGGTTGAATCGAAATGCATTTGCGTCTTGTGAAAATGTCCAAATAGGTCTCACTTTTTTATTTTATTTTTATGTTGACAAAGTAATAAATAAGAATAAAAATGGGCACCCCACCCCCAAGACCATTCCATCGTAACTATCCAACCTCCCAAAATTTCAACACCTCTTGTGCTGGTTTGACCCCTTCCCATTTTAACAAACAAACACCCTCCCTATCTCCTCAAAATAATTTCTCCAGTCTTACCTTAATGGCACATGCTGATTTATCATTAATAGCTATATCCCACACCTCTTTATACCATTCCTCCATTTTATATTCTGCTTGCCCCTTCCACTTCCTAGCTATAATAATTTGTGCAGCTGTCAATAAATTTGTGAGCAAGTCCTACATAGTCTGTGAATTCCCCAGGTCTCACTTTTTAAAAAGAAGCTGAAGGAAGATTCAAATAGCATGTCATTTAATATATACACACTACCGTTTATTCTTGAAAGAAAAGGGTTCCTTATTTCCACTGTTCATTCTACCTCACAGTACCATCTTACATACCGAAACCCAAATAGTTTCTCTGTCAGAGGTTGTTGTGACTACTCTAGAGTAACGACTCTCCACATGCTTGTCCTTTAACAGTCTTTATTGGTGCACTCTATTTACAGTGTAACGGGGTGTTGGAAACATGTCTTCTTATTCCGATGCAGAATCCGGCACTGCCCCCCTGCACGACTTCTCCCAACATAAGAGTCGCGGGACAGTGAATCTCCTCCCCTTTCTTCTCCTCCGTAATTCCGGAACCGGGGGAAAAGGTCTACGCTCCATGCTTTCCCTTTCCCCTCCTCTCTCCTCCCGCCTGTGGAGCCGGGGCTCTCCCATGCTGCTAGAGACCTGGCACTCTCTCTCCGTTTCCTGATTAGCCTCTTCAGAGCCCGTGCTTCCCTCGCTGCTTGGGGGGGAGCTACTTCTGATGACAGGGGGAGGTTCTCTATACTCTCTTCCCCTTACATTCTCTAAACAAGTGCCTTCCTAACTCACAAACCCAGCACTATCTTTAGCATATGCGCCGCCGGGGTACCGCTCCAGCAGGAAGGTAAATGGCATTTCCGTGCACTACTCAGTCAGAAGCGGTTTAGTCATCCTGGTCACATGACCTGGAAAAACTGTCTGCGGACAAACGTCTGCTCCCTCGGCCTGTAAAGCGAGATGAGTGTCGCAACCCCAGAATTGTTCGCAACTGGACTTAACTGTCAGGGGTCCTTTACCTTTACCTTTACCTTACCACATGCAGGTCTTGTTGCTTGGATATATGAATCTGTGGTGTGTATAGCAAAGTTTGGGTACTAATCCCTTGTGTTCAGTTTAGCAAATTTCCAAATAATGTGTGTTTGCACAGCTAGGCCTGCATGTATATGATGATTTAAGAAGATTTATGGATTCCTTGGGACCTCTACAGTTTATAGGCTCTTGCACAAACCTATACCCTATATAGCTGCCACAGAGCACCCAGCTCTCTGATTAAAGTCCTACATTATTGTTGTTTTTTAGCTGATGCTCCGAGTCAGGTAAAGGCTGGTGTCGAATTTTTGAGAACAACGTGATGACAAACTTTAAAGTGCAAGGACTTTGGACTATCTATCAGATCTTGCAGCTCGAGCCTTTTTGGCAGTGTTTTGATTTGTTTGGTCATATTGCGTTCTCGCGAGGCAGTCTGCCAAAGTTACAAAACGGTCCTCTGAGACGAGATGGAGACAAGCAGTCACTGTTATACAAAGGGGGGAGTCCTGGTTAAAGAGCACACCTGCGCAGCACATTGCTGGAGAAGAGGAAAAATTGAAATAGAATTCAATGGAACTAAAAAATAAATAACCTTCAATCCAGATTGTCCTAGCTGGCTTGTAAGACAGTGGCCTATTTCTCACTGTGGGCTGTGCTGCTACAGCTGTGGGTTCATTGAAGTGAACATTCCTTTTGGGGGACAAAAATCCAACCATGTCATAGATTGATATAGCAGACTTTCTCTCTGTTGCTCAAATAAGCAGGGCTAGAACCAATAGGTCCATTTAAGCAGATTTAATCCGAAAACTATTGGGACAAAGTTCCTAATGGTTATGAGCTGCTGACAGTGAAATAGAGCACCTCAGGACATGTTTAGGGCTGGGCGATATCTGGTTTTCAACATCGCGATATATCACCAGCTAAACATCGCAATATGTTGATATATCACAATGTCTGAAATAAGGTTGGGACTATGTAGAGACGACCCTGTAGGGCTGGGTGAAACCTGTTTTTCAGCATTGTGATATTATTAATTATTATTATTATTATTATTATTATTATTACTTTATTTCAATTTATATACCTGAAGGAGCATCTCCACCCCTATTGTTCAGCTCGGACACTGAGGTCCAGCACCAAGGGCCTTCTGGCGGTTCCCTCACTGCGAGAAGCAAAATTACAGGGAACCAGGCAGAGGGCCTTCTCGGTGGTGGCGCCCGCCCTGTGGAACGCCCTCCCATCAATGTCAAACAAATAAACAACTATCTGACGTTTAGAAGACATCGGAAGGCAGCCCTGTTTAGGGAAGTTTTTAATGACTGATGTTTCAATGTATTTTTAATCTTGTGTTGGAAGCTGCCCAGAGTGACTGGGGAAACCCAGCCAGATGGGTGGTGGTGGTGTATAAATTATTATTATTATTATTATTATTATTATTATTATTATTATTATTATTATTATACACTGCCCTATACCCAGAGGTCTCAGGGTTGTTCACCAGCTAAACATTGTGATATACCAATATATCATAATGTCTGAAATAAGAATGGAACTATGTAGAGGCATTGGATGGCTTCACAGATTTTCCTACATTATGATTTTTTACACACACACACAAACACCATGATTTGTGATATATTGCCAGGTCAAAAATTATGAAACTGTTATCACGATATGGACTTCAGACTGGTTTTGGACAATATATCAATATATCTCCCAACCCTAGACATGATCGGATTTTCTTTACTGGCGTTTGCATATTGTTTTGGAAAGTTTTAATTAAGAGAATTGATTTTCTCCTCCATCCCTAGTCCCAGGTGATAGTGGCAGCATTTGTTTTTTTAAAGAGAAAATTAGTCTGCCATCACTGCTACTGGTGAGTCCTGTAACCTGTTAGAAAATGGCCAACCCTCAGAATGGCAAAACAACTTGCACATTACAATGTCTATTAATGTGGGGACAAATTTTGGTGGCATTTTTTTCTCAGCGCTAGATCTTTTATACATTCGGGCTTTGTTAACAAATCCTCTACTGTTTTCAGAAAGCAGAAAAACCTCTACATTTTCTTTTCTTTTTTTAAAAAGAAATAATCTTTATTGAAATTCCGATCCAAACCATACAACTAAAATACATACAAACAATAAACAATAAAATATATAAACAAAACAAATTATACATTTCGTGCCTCATTATCTAGTATATACGGTACTGCTAACAATTACTAACAAAAATCTAAATCAAGTACCTAAGACAATTAATCTTATCATAACCATAAACAATGTAATGACTTCTATTAATTACAAATGATTCTTACATATATTGACTTCCACTTGTCTTCCTCCCAGGTTAATCTTTTTACCCACTATTGTACTGCTTTCTTTTGCTTTTCATCTTGGGATCTTTACAGAATATTAGAAATAAATCCAAGCTTTATTAGATAGCCTCCAAATTTCCCCCAATTATTTTTGAATTTTTGAATACTCCCCCCTCTAATTGAATTTGTTAATTTTGCCAATTCGATATAACTGATCACCTTTTCTTGCCATTCTCTAATAGTAGGGATTTCTTTCTTTTTTCCAGTTTTTGCCAATGAAAATCCTCGCCGCTGCCACTGCGTGATTTTTCTTTTAAAAATTTACTTTATGAGATGATTTCTGGGAAATCTAGATGACATTCCAAGTGCAAGCGTTGAAAGAATGTAACGAAACTCCCATCAAACACTTGGAAGTGTTCGAGTTTCTATTGATAGTCTCTTGCAAAGAGTCAGTTCTTGGTTGTCAGAGGTAATAAAGTTCTGCAATATAAAGCTCTTAAAGCTCCGACAGCCACAAATCTCCAAATTGGACAGGCTATATGACAAGTTGAGCAACTTTTAAAGGAATTGTCAAGAAGTTAACAGCACCTGACTCTAATGTGTTCAAGGAACTGCAGTACAAACTTCAAAATATGAACCAGAAGATTACTTTTTTTCCCCTTGCCTGTGAAATCAGATGCTTGTTATATGGTAGGGGTAGCCAACCTGGTTAGCACTTCTCCTTATTATGTTAATGGAGAAGTATTTTCTTATTTGTTATTGTTCATTAGTTTACCTTTCATTGGCTTCAAAAAAACAAATGTTGCCTTTTTTACATTTTCTCGAGACTTTTTCTTTTGTATAAAGCGACTGACAAGTATAACTAATAGAAATAATACTAATTGATCATGACGATAATGATGTTGTTCCTGTTGGACTACAACTCCCATCAACTCCAGTTGACATGGCCAATAGCCAGAGATGATGGAGGATGACTAGCCCTGGTGAGGAGAATTGGAAGTTTAGTACAATGGCTAGCACCTTATCAATAATTTTGGAGGTGTGTTTCTGCAACTTCTACTATTTCGTTTTCTTAGGATGCCAAATTAAGAGTTATATTGCCTAGAAAATATTATTAATAAGTAACTGTGTGTCTTTCCCTTAAAAGACAATCACTGGTTTCCAGTGATTTTTAGCTTGGTCTGGGATCTTTAAGAGAACGTTGTTTTCAGAAGGGAAGGTCACTTTGATGGAAGGTGGAGCTAGCTATAAATGCAGATGTTGTAGTCATCTTTATATGTGGTTTTTGCTTGGTTGTGTTGTGTATGTGTGGTGCCCATGATAGTTTGTTCCGGTTTGTTCCCCTGCTGGGAAAAATTTCTAGACGGCTGTTTCTGTCTTTCGTTTTAGTGTGGTTTTGAGCAAGGAAACATCTTTCATTCAGTCCTTGTCTAATATGGCGGTGAATTTTAATTCCTAGAAATTTATGTTGAAGAACTTGTTGCTGGTTGGGACACTTCTTGTTTCCATTTATGTGTGATGCACATGTATGGATGTATTTATAGGAAGGAAGGTATATATAAGGCATATATAAGGGATGCGTGTGGCATTGTGGTCTGAACCATAGAGCCTAGGGCTTGCCGATCAGAAGGTCAGCGGTTCGAATCCCTGTGATGGGGTGAGCTCCCATTGCTTGGTCCATGCTCCTGCCCACCTAGCAGTTTGAAAGCAATTCAAAGTGCAAGTAGATAAATAGGTATAGCTCCAGCGGGAAGGTAAACGGTGTTTCCTTGCGCTGTTCTGGTTTGCCAGAAGCGGCTTAGTCATGCTGGCCACATGACCTGGAAGCTGTACGCCGGCTCCCTCGGCCAGTAAAGCGAGATGAGCGCTGCAACCCCAGAGTCGTCCGTGACTGGACCTAACGGTCAGGGGTCCCTTTACCTTTACCTTTAGGTATATATATTACATAAAAATATGAACACATACATATATCAATTCTACTATGATCAGCTCAAATGTGTATTATGTGTAGGCAGGAGGCGAAAGGCAATCCTAGATCCATTATTATCTCTCAGGATTCATGGCCCCACATTTTTAGGCTGTCAGACAAAATTCAGGTAGCTTTCAGTTTGCCTGCTCCTTCCAGTGCAAAGAGAATATTGACCTTCAGAACAGGATCACCTCTCATTGCCACCAAGGCTGAACACACTTCACATCTCTTTGAGTATTCCTCACCTCCAATAATGGATATATATATCTGTGTTTTGGTGAATCCTGTAGCGAGGGCACCTTTTCTCAGAAAAACTTCTGCTTAAATGGAAGGAAGATGTTTTCACACTAAGAACACGACTTCAGCGTTTGACTCATTCCTCCTTGAACAGGTTCATGCAGTGGCGGTGGAAGGCGCTTGGGGCAGCACACTCAGGGGCGGGACAAGCCACCCATAGTGACGGGGCGAGGGTGGGGGCAAGCCACCCAGGGCACACTGCAGGGCCTCTGGAGTCTGCCTGCCTCCGGACTCAGCCGCCCTACAGCTGGGGGGGGGAGGCAGAAGGTGGACCATTTGGGCAGTGTGGAACCTGTGTGTGCCCAAGCAACCACATTTCTCCCAGGAGATATGTGTGGCTCGGACGCGCTGCTGGCCCTGCGGTGAGCGCTGCCTGGCATTTTGTAACCCCCCTCAGTGGTGACACCCGGGGTGGCCCGCACCCACCACCCACCCCTTCCTCCACCCCGGATTCATGTCATTTCATTTGCTATTCACAACACTCTTCATCTCATCTTGTCTCATGATCTTTTCATACACTGCGTTTGCCAACATTTTTTAATTTTCTTAAATGTGAGAAAGCACAAAGATATCTAGTTCAGAAGATGGGAGCAGCCCTGCTTATAGTTTTCCCTTCCTCGTTCCGATTCCCAAAGCACTATGGCTCAGCAAGACGGTCGTGCACATGCAATAGCCAGTAAAAGCTGCTCTCGCACAAGCCACCTGCACAGATTTGTTCCTGCGGACAGTAGAGCTGGGCGATATGTCGGTAAATTGCCTGAAACTGGCATGGTGATTTCAGATTGCGATACGAGATTCAGACGTTTTGAGCTGGCAACACGTTGCGGTGGCTGGGGTGCCGCAATGTATTTCCAGCTCAAGTTGCCTGCAGATGGCAAAGGTGCAGGCAGGCAGGCATGCAGATGGAGCCTGAGAAAGTTCTGTGTGAGCACCATTTTGGGCCCTGCCTGCCTGCACCTTTGAGGAAGCCCCTCATCCCTCCAGCTCATGTGAGCTGGAACAGTATGGTGGCTTGTTCAGCTGAGGAACAGGAGGCTTCCTGCCCACCAGCTAAGCAGTTTAAGGAAGCCCCTGCAGCTCACAAGAGCTGGAGCGGTACGGGAGCTTGCTCAGCAGGGCTGGGCGACATATCTCTGCTGTTGCTTCCTCCCCTAAGGTGGGGAGCAATAAGCAGCCAAGATACACCCCAGATGTCATTATATACCAGCATATTGCGGTGTTTAGCTGCTGATATATCACAATGTTGAAAACCAGATATCTCCCAGCCCTAGCAGATTGTCTCGGGTGGGGTGGGGTGGGGGAGAAGCAGGCTGCTTGGTGAGCTAATATGAGACACAGGAGGCCACCACTGAAAATGAAGGCCCTCCTGAACTGAACAGCACCAGACAGCATGTGGGGAGGGTAAATAGGAGCATTAGTGGTACCGTGTTTCTCATATTATAAGTCATGTCTTATAATCTTTTTTTCTCAAGAAAATAAGCCTATGGCTTATTTTCGGGGGTGTCTTATTATTTTTTTAAAAAATTACAGTATGGTACCTCCCCTGTCCGGCGCCCGGAACTGGCTGCTGCTGCGCTGCTGGGCGCGTTGTCGGCGCTTCAGCAGGGCACGCTGCTGGGTCCCGCCGGGTCGGGGCTTCACGCGGCGCGCGCTGAGGCTCTTGCCGGATCCCAGCTCGGAGCAGCGCGCGCTGCGGCTCTTGCTGCGTCCCGCAGCGCCAGCGCCAAGCGCCAACCCAGCGGCGGGACCGGCGGGACCTGCAGCGCGCGCGACAGGAAGAGGAGGGACCAGCGAGTGGCAGCCGCGGCGGCCAATGAAGGCTCGGTCGGGTGTTTTTTGTCGTTGTAGCTGCGTCCCGCTACGTCCCTCTTCTTCCTGTTGCGGCTCGGCGCCCGGAACTGGCGGCTGCTGCGCGCGTTGTCGGCGCTTCAGCAGGGCACGCTGCTGGGTCCCGCCGGGTCGGGGCTCCACACGGCGCGCGCTGAGGCTCTTGCCGGGTCTCGCCGCCGGGTCGGGGCTTGGAGCAGCGCACGCTGCGGCTCTTGCTGTGTCCCGCCGCCGGGTCAGCGCTTGGCGCGGTGAATGCTGCTGGACATTTTGGAGGGGCAGCAGCAGCCGATTCCGGGCGCTGACAGGCATCTTCCTCTTCCATGGCGCCATCCAGACCTGCTCCCACCACTACGGCTTATTTTTGGGGTATGTCTTATATTTCTTCAACTCAGGAAAATCCTGCCATGGCTTATTTTGTAGGGATGACTTAAAATATGAGAAACACGGTACTCAGGACAAAGTGGAGGAGAAGCACGTGTTCAATGAGGTTTCTAGAAGCTATACAATTGATGCTCACTGAATGATAAGACGCTCTTCAACAGAATTTTCCACACCATCTGTATTAAATAAAAGCATCACATTTCCTCCTCCCTCCTTGCCGCAGGTTCTAAAGTGTGTTAAATGCTGGGCAGGTGTCATTAAGCACATGATAAGCGGGATGCCTTTCTTGTAATCCATTGCAGTTGGCAATGAGTGTCAAAGTTTCCCACATCATTATTATTTGAACAGCAACAAAGTGTTGGACTGAGGAACTAGGAAGTGATGCCATATACGAGATAGGAGCATCTCCTCTCTCTCCCGTTCCCCACAACTCTCTCTCTCTATGGTAGGAAAAGTGGATTATAGGAAGTACAACCATTATGCAGAATCATAAGAGAAGATAGCCATGCCCTGGAATATTTAAATATGTTTGTTTCTGATTTGCAAGTGTTTCAATTTGAATAAGCTTTTACTGGTGGACTATTCTGATTTTTTTGTGTGTGAGTGTGAGTGCGTGCAAAGTGCTATACATTTTACTTCGTTCTGAGAAAGCTCAGTTACTCTTCTTTGCCTTTGATTTTTCTCGCGCCTTTGATTTTGTATCACAAATGAAACTTGGAGACTTTGATTAACGGCTGTTCATGGGATTCTTTAAATTTTAGTTGCTCATACAGACCTCTATCACATCTGCAGCCTGAACTTGAGGTCCATCAATTGCCTATTAGCAGGAATGCAGGGATGACCTGAAGTCTCTTCCTCTCATTTGAGCAACATATGAGTCTCCCTTTGCGTGACCTGTTCTTTTTAGAAAGTTTTGCGGCTTCCAAACTTTATTGAAAATATATATAATTTGATAAGAAATCTTGTCCACAACATCGATCCACTATCTAGTTAGCAGGGGAGAGATGTGATCTAACAGGGCAGGATAAAGCACTAATTGATTTCTCAGAGGAGTTCTTTTTGATTTATGTCAGTGTGTATAGGAAGACAGAGGAGAAGTGAGTTCCTTTAAAATAAAAACAAAAACAAGTGCAGTAAAGTGTATGTGCAGTGATCACATGCATGCTTATTTATGGGATTGAAATGATGATGATGATGATGATGATGATGATGATTAGATTTCTTCCCCACCATTTACTGTAAGGTCCCATTAGGCACCAAATGGAAAAATGAATCAGAATAGGGTCCTGAAAATATATGCTCTCTCAAGCCCACATTCTCAGCATGTTCACACTTCTGTCTCAGCGAGATCTACACTGGCTTGGTCATGCGGATTGGGATGGAATTTGGCCGAATCCCCAAGGATGTGCTCTATGAGGAGCTGGCTTCAGGCACTAGGCCTGTTGGCAGACCGACTCTGTGCTACAAAGATGTCTGCAAACTTGACACGAGGCTGGCAACATTAACCTATCTGTATGGGATTCCCTTGCAGTGCCTGGAGACAGACAGCCAGGCCGTGTCTCCACAGGAGTGGCCAGAGGCGGAATGACCGCTGGGAGGATCTCAAAGAGAAGAAACATTATCGTGCTCCTGTAGCAACACCTGCGATAAAACATGTCTCTCCCATATCAGCCTCCGCAGAGTCTCCAATGATTTGGCTTAACCCCTGAGGGCGCACTCTTCCATTGTCTCCTGAGACGGATTTCAGACGGAGGACAACAGCAGGTGTCTTCAGCATATCAAGATACAGTGGTGCCTCGCTTAACGAATGCCCTGCTTAACGAAATTTCCACTTAACAAAAGGATTTTTCGAGCGGAGGTTGCCTCGCTAGACGAATGCGTTTTACGAAAAATTCGTCTAGCGAATCGCAGTTTCTCATAGGAATGCATTGAAATTCAATTAATGCGTTCCTATGGGCAAAAAAAATTCAATGCATTCCTATGGGATTCGCTAGATGAATTTTTCGCTATAAGAAAAGACCCGTGGAACGAATTAATTTCGTCTAGCGAGGCACCACTGTAGCTATAAAATGATGGTGCCGGACATACCACAGAGGTTCAAATCTCACAGCTTACGGTATCCCACAGAGAATACTTTCTCCTGGGCTACCACTCCCTGAACCTCTGAGGGCAGTAGGACTACCACAAGGATCCCCTCAGCCATTCTTAACACCCAAGTGGGTTTGTAGGGTAGAACTTATCCCTTTCAGATATTTGGGGCCTAAGTTACAACAGCACCCTGATCTGGGCCTGGAAATGAGTTGCTAACCAGTGCATCAAATTGCAGGCTGAAAACATAGAGAAACAATGGATATCTCCGTCCATAAAAAAATCTAGTTCCCAGAATTTCTTTCCAATCTCCCAGTGTCAGATCACACTCTTTGGCTGGCCTCCAAAGAGAATTTAGGATTAGGCTATGTAGTTAGGATCAGGCCTGAATCTCAACGGCTCTGATCTCCAAGATACGGAGCAGGCACATGTCCCACCAGAGGAGGATATGCCTCAAATACACCCCTTTATCTTCCCCCATGTAAGGGAATGGCTGGCGTTTACTCTTATGAATGCACTGTTAGGCATTATTGTGTTGCTGGTAAAAGCAGCCCTCAAAAGTGGCCCTGCTCACATTGACAACAACCACAAAGGGAGTACCGTGGGACTCCGTGTGCAGAATAAGTAGACACCCAGTAGTCCTTGCAATATATAAAACCTTTCTCTCCATATCCATTTTACCCACAATTACAACTAGTCCACAGTAGCAAACTATTCCTGCAAGAGTTAATGTGAAAATCTTTTTAAGGCATGTTTTGTTGTGTGCCTTTTTAGCTTCAGCTAAATCCGCATCATGGTAGGTTACTTGCTGTAGCAACCAATACCTATAAGTAGGAACAGTGTTTCCAGTCACCCCATTTTCCATTTTCCCCTATGTTCCTTTCTCCCACTATATTAATTTGTGTATTTTTTTTTGAAAAGTGCAAAATTAATATTTAAAAACTATTTTAGCACACATGACTATGTTTTTCATCTCAACATATACATTTCTGCATGTACTTTATCCTGAGATGCACATTTTTGAGAAATATCTCCCCCCTTTTCTTTCCTAACCTAAGAACTTCTGTTGCAAAATTCAGAGAAATGTGAAACCAGTAGGAAAGTTGCTGTTGTTAAGCAAAGTTATGTTCTGATTCGCTCATTAGACCACTCCCCACCAGAAATTAAAAGCGGCCCAGGTCCTTAAGAAGCCATCCTGTTCAGAACGACGACTTCAGGGCTTCAATGTTCTTTACCAGAGCCAGTTTTCGGAATTCTAAGGCACTTGCAAAATCTTAGCTCTGACCTCCATAAAAGTCGTTTCTTTTTGCCAGAGTTAAAAACAACAACACCATCTTCCCTAATATGTTTTAAAGTGGGGGGGAGGAGGAGGAAATGATTCACCTTGTAAAAAGGCAAACATCTGTCAGTCCCTGCTTCAGGTATAAGCTTATCACAGCCTCAGTGATTTTCTATACGCGCAGGAGCTCTGACAGATAAGGGGCAAGGGGGTTGCGTTCTTCACAGGCTGCAAACATCATTTCCCCTGCAGTAAAAATAGACGCACTAAACCCAACATCCCACAGTTGCTTTCTACAAAGGCCATTAAGGCCCTGCCATTTGAATGCACGAGGCCATTAGTGTTGATTTTGTCTCTGCAGCGAGGGTAAATAACTTGTCTTTAGAATAACAGATATATGTTTCCTGCAGACAATCACCGAAGAGTCAGATTGAATCCCCAAAATCAGTGCAGACAAATGTAGCAAGTACTGCCTCAGACGGTTATGGGCCTCAGAGAGGAAAATTGACTGATCAACCAGACAACACCTTTAGCTGCTCACTAACACACTGATGGATGGTGCTGCTGCCGCTGCCGCCACATCAGTTCCCGTGTGATTGACAGATTGGTAGACTGAGGAAACGAGGTATTGCTTATTCCCTACCTAATCACACTGGATCCAATAGGAGGAAAAGGCTTCTGAAAGGTGCAAGGAGCTAGTCTTTTTAGTCACAGGGTACAATACGATAATCTTTATTGTCATTGTCCCATGCAGAACAACGAAATTGAACATCTACATCAAACTTACAACAACCATCAGTCTACTATCCAAAAAATTACACATCAACTTGCTACCCATCCCGCCTTTACATAAGTAACCCCCTAAAAACTCTACTACCCCTCCTAATTTACCACCCCAAACTCTGATGCCCCATAACTGAATACAGACCCTCCCTCACAGACTGCCTTTCGCTGCATTCAAAACCGAAATCGCTCTTGGATAGAAGCTATTTCTCAGGCGGCTAGTCCTGGTCTTTATGACTGCCAGAAGGCAGAAGCTGAAAGAGATCGTTTCCGGGGTGCACACTATCCTGCACAATATCTGCGGCTTTCTTATAGCACCTGGAGGCATAGATTTGATCCAAAGCAGGAAGAGTGCACCCAATTATCCTCTCCACAGTCTTTGCAACCCTGGACAGCGCTGTTCTTTCCCCAACCATGCAACTCCCAAACCACACACACACCCCATAGGTTAATACACTTTCTACATACAGTGCAGTGGTAAAATGCCCTCAACAGGGTAAGGGAAAAGAGAATTTTTGGATAACCTTAGGATGAGACCACACTGAAACTGTAGTCTATCCTTTTGCTCTTCGCAGTCCCAAAGCAAGTCGATGGCAGGACTTCAGATTCAGGTGAGGGGCTCCCTGAAGTGAGCCAAAGGATATGGGGCCCAATACAAAATGCCAAAGTGGGCTCAAAAGTGAAGAGAGGGCATTCTCAGAGCCATGGTGACAACATGCTCCCTCCTATCCTTCCCTCACCCTTTTGCTTGCAGTAAAAGACTCCTGATGTTTATTAAACCACATCAGGAGAAACTGTTCTAACCACATTAGAACAGAGAAACTATGGTTTGTTTTCTGGTCCTGGTTTCAATCCTGCTTCGAAAGCAGTGATGAAGGCACAGTTTACTGGTTCAGCTATAATGGGAAACTGGTTTAATAAACCATAATGGGAGCTGGGTGTGCAAGCAAAGGAAAAGTACCGTGTTTCTCATATTTTAAGGCATCCCTAAAAAATAAGGCATGGCAGGATTTTCAAGACCTGGCGAAATATAAGGCATACCCCCAAAATAAGACATGCTGGTACGGTATGGCAGGGCACGCCGCGCCAAGTCCCGACTGAGCAGGACCCGGCAAGGGCAGCAGCGCGCGCTTTGCCGAGCCCCGACTGAGCGGGAGCTGGCAAAGGCAGCAGCGCGCGCTTTGCCGAGCTCCAACGGAGCGGAAGCCGGCAAAGGCAGCAGTGCGCGCTTTGCCGAGCTCCAAGCCGGCGGTGGGCTGCTGCTTTCCCGCTCAATTTCGACAATACTGCCACAAGCGAAAGGATGCAATGACGATGCCACTACTCACGACACTACTTTCACTTCCACCCTCCTTCTGGGATGGTCCATCCGACCCCACCTAAGGGCGGGCTTAATGCGGGGGCCTCGAGCCGCCATGTTGGACTT
This sequence comes from Zootoca vivipara, assembly GCF_963506605.1. NCBI lineage: Eukaryota > Metazoa > Chordata > Lepidosauria > Squamata > Lacertidae > Zootoca > Zootoca vivipara. The sequence goes on along the minus strand of NC_083276.1, from coordinate 121,670,385 downwards.
CACCACCAGGATTGTTCTAACGAGGGGGTGGGATGTGAAGCGAGCTTTACCTCAAGACCAAAACGCCTAATTCCTAGGGGAAAGCCTAACTGGGCGTTAACCTATAGCAAACCCTGTCCTAGCCCATTAACATAGGAGATTAACATATACAACCCAGTAAGACACCGCTTTTGGAATCCGTTCCCCCCCCTCCTGTGCCGAGTTGGTCCCTGCCCCCTCTCGCGAGACTCGCCGCCGGGTCCGCTCTCACGCACATGGCCTGGTGAGAGGGAGCCTCCCCTGCGCGCTTGCGCTCTCCCTCCCCCCTCCCTCCCCCTTTTCGGCCCAGCGCGCCGCCTTGCCTGTTCGTGCGCCGTGTGTGTGAGGCGAGCGGGAAGGCCGCGCAGCCCCCCATGCAGGAGACCCAGGAGAGCCCGGCGGCCGCCGAGACCCCCGCCACCGCTCTTCCCGCCCAGGACGAGGGGCCCGGAGGAGGAGAGCCCGGCGGCGGAGGAGGAGAAGGAGAAAGAGGCGGCAGCAGCAGCGGCGACTCAGAGGCCGAGCTGCCAGACAGGCCTTCCACGGAGGAGCCTGTGGGGAAGAAGGAGCCGGAGCCCGAAAAAGGCGGCAGTGAGGAGAAGGAGGAGGAGGAGAAGCCGCGAAGCAGCAGCCCGCTGCCGGCTTGGAGCTCGAGCCGGCAAAGGCAGCAGCGGCGCTTTGCCGAGCTCCAACAGAGCGGGAGCCGGCAAAGGCAGCAGCGCGCACGTTGCCGAGCTCCAAGCCGGCGGTGGGCTGCTGCCTTTGCTGGTTCCCGCTCAGTCGTGGCTCGGCAAAAAATAAGACACCCCCGAAAATAAGCCATAGGCTTATTTTCTTGAGTAAAAAAAATATAAGACATGTCTTAAAATATGAGAAACACGGTAGGGCAAGGATGGACAGCATCTGAACATTATTCTTGTTCAGATAATGGTTTGTTATTGTCTTGGTAACCCATACCTTAGATAAAACAACAACCCTTCATTTAAAAATGTCCACATTCTTTGCCACCTTTGAGGAACAACACTTGGTTTGGCAATTTCAGATTCAATCCCAACCAGCCTGCCATCTGTCTGATCAGGTTGGTTACAGACTGGTAATACAGTCTTATGGGTAAAGTGGGGGGTTGCAATTAGGAACGCCAGCCATGAACTGTATTTATTATGATCCAATCAGTAAAACCATAGGAAGGCAGATAAACCAGTGTGCAGACTGAAAAAATAACAACAGTAATCTTCAAGAGCTGACCTTAGAAAGTACTGATCTCATCTCTGGGCATGTGGTGAGCCGCCCATGTCCTATGAGATTCTCTGCTGCCCCCATTACATGACATCACAGATTTTGTCAGTCTCTGGCCAAGACTGATTGGCTACTCCTGAACACTAACCGTTACCCCTTGTGGAATTAGCCCAAGGGCCTAATATAACTGGATAACAATTAAAGAACAAAAACAAAAGTAAATGCACATGAATGAACATATGAAACTAAAGAGGTTTTTTGTGCTGGGGGAGAAGGGGCATTCATTTCTTCATTCCCAGGCCTGGTGTGATCCCATATCACCTAGTTTGTTATTAGAATTGCTGCGCATTGTCTTATGAATAAATGTTGAATTATGGCCCGATTATGGAGGCGTTATTTGTGTCATAGCTGCTTATTCCCTATAACCTGAATCTTTGAGTAATGATCAAATTAAGTAGGATTTACCTGCTTCCTTTGCAGCTTCCCAATTCACAATATGATTTGGTTAAAGAAACTGAAGAAGAGGGATTAAGAATCATACCGAACAAGACTTCCTATGCTAAGGGTGTATGATTAACTTAGCTATCTAAGCACATATATATTACAACTCCTTCATTCAACCTGCAGGGCATGGGGTTCTCCTTTCTCTGCTATGCACATGTGTTAGGGGTCAACAGCGTGGCACTCTTTAAGGGAAATTTATATGAAAATGTTATATCAGTGGTATCTAACACAGAGTAAGTTGGCAAAGATCTATGAATCTAAATCAAATAAGTGTTGGAAATGTAAAGAGAAAGAAGGTTCTTTTTATCCTATGGGCATAGCTGCCAAGTTTTCCCTTTTCTTGCGAGGAAGCCTATTCAGCATAAGGGAAAATCCCTGTAAAAAAAGGGATAACTTGGCAGCTATGCCTATGGGGTGGTATTTTAGTAAGGTTAAAGCTTACTGGGAAATGAGATATAATGTATTGAAAAAAGATGTTTAAAGTAACGTTTGTAAAAACAAACAAACCCAGGAGCTTTCATTTTGGGAATTATAGGGACAGAACTACCTAAACTGTATAGAAATTTATTCATGTATGTTGCTTCTGAATACCAGTTGCTAGAAACCACAGGAAGGGCGAGGGCCCTTGTGTTTTAATCCTGCTTTCTGGTTTCCCACAAACCTCTGGCTGACCACAGTGAGAACAGGGTGCTGAACTAGGTGGGCCATTGGTTTGATCCAGTAGGCTCTTCTTTTTTTAATTATTATTATTATATTTTTTATTGTTTTCCCGAATACAGAAAGAAAATAATCATAAATAAAACAATTCATCTGTTACATTTCAATTTCTATTTAATACAGCTATTACTATACTAATCCTAACCTCCAAAACATACTAATATTCTGCCGAACACAACTTCCTTCCTTCTCCACGTTTGGTTTTCAGATCTTTTCTCTTATGTCATGCGCTGTCTCCCTCTTTGTCTCTGTCATTCTCTTAAGTAAGTCTATCTCGTTTATAGACAGAAACATCTATTGTTTCTATTGTAGGTTTTACGTTAATCCTGTCAATGTCTTCACATTTTTACAGTACTCCTTTAAATAGCCCACAAATTTACTCCAATCTTTTTGGAATTTCTGGTTTTTTTGCTCCCTTATCCTTCCAGTCATCCTGACCAACTCTGAATATTCCATCATCTTAACCCGCCACTCGTCAACTGTTGGAATTTCTATTGTTTTCCATCTTTGAGCCAATACCATCCTGACGGCTTTTCTTATGTTCTTAACCCTGTAAGATAGGTTGGCATGAAGGAGTCTGATTTCCCAAGACAGAATTTTATATTGAAATGGGAGTGTGTGTGTGTGTGTGTGTGTGTGTGTGTGTGTGTGCATGTGTGTGGATTATGAGGATGTATTAATGCAGGCATCCCCAAACTGTGGCCCTCCAGATGTTTTGGCCTACAACTCCCATGATCCCTAGCTAACAGGACCAGTGGTCGGGGAGGATGGTAATTGTAGTCCAAAACATCTGGAGGGCCAAAGTTTGGGGATGCCTGTATTAATGCCTTCAGGAGAAGAACAACTCCCAGAACCCTCCAGGCATGCTAGTAACAGGGAAAAAGGGGAAAACCTTCCTCCTCACCTCTTGTGTCATTGCTACTACTGCTGCCACTACTAAAAAAAAGGGCAGGAAAAGGTCACGTATGGTCAAAGAGGGTTGGCTGGGAAGGGCTTGAGAGGTCACAGGGGGTTTCCAGATTGGGTGGGAGGGGGTAAACTGTGTATTCTTCTCCTGCTTGGACTCTAATCCAAACTGAGGAACTCTCCTTTGATTGCCAGGCTTTTAGAAGTCCCCAGAGTTCGTTTCCAAGCTGGCATCACTGGCGGCAATATGTCTCTGAATAGATATGGAACAGCAGCAGCAAATGATGGCTTGCTAGCCCTGGTTGTGGGCTTCCTTGGGGCATCTGGTTGGCTCCTAGAAGAAAGAGGATGTCAGAGTCCAGAACGGGTGGAGCTTTGTCTAATGCAGGGGCCAGCAAACCTTTTCAGCAGGGAGCCGGTCCACTGTCCCTCAGACATTGTGGGGGGCCAGACTATATTTTGAAAAAAAAAGTATGAACAAATTCCTATGCCCCACAAATAACCCAGAGATGCATTTTAAATAAAAGGACACATTCTATTCATGTAAAAACATGCTGATTCCCGGACTGTCCGTGGGCCAGATTTAGAAGGCGATTGGGCCGGATCCAGCCCACGGGCCTTAGTTTGGGGACCCTGGTCTAATGCCAACAGGGCTTTTCATATATTGACTGGCTGTTGAGGTGGGGAGGTGGAAAACTGGGGTGAGGGGGTGGAAATAATAATAATAATAATAATAATAATAATAATAATAATAATAATAATAATAATACCCCGCCCTCCCCGGCCAGGGCCAAATATGAATTACAATAAATGTAATAGGAAAAACAAACAAACAAACAAACAAACAGTTAAGTAAAATACGGCTTAAAATACAGCGTAAAATGCAGCTTAAAATGCTTTGGTTCCCAAATGCCAAAAACCTGGAAGTAAGTGTTCTGGTTTTCAAACGTTTTTCGGAAGCCGAACATCCGATGCAGCTGTCGGCTATCGTTTCCAGGGCACCTGCACCAATCAGAAGTTCAAGAACCAAGGCACTACTTTTGTTTTTGCTATTTATTTTGTGTTTTTGCTTTTGAGGCTTTTTCGGTTTTTTGTCGGTGTGTGGAACCCAGTTCAGCTACCGATTGATTGACTGATTGATTGATTGTGTGACTGCGGAAATGGATAAAAGCCCCCCCATCCAAACAATGACTATCATCAGTGCAGGTAAGAAAAATAATAATAATTTTTTGTCATCTACAATAGTGCCTTATTTTATGGTACGGTACATTGATTGTTGCTTTCATTTTATGGATCAATGGTCTCGCTAGATAGTAAAATTCATGTTAAATTGCTGTTTTAGGAGTTGTTTTTAAAAGTCTGGAACGGATCAATCCCTTTTGCATTACCTTCTGTGGGAAAGCACACCTTGGTTTTTGGAATGCTTTGGTTTTGGAATGGACTTCCGGAACGGATTAAGATTGAGAACCAAGGTCCCACTGTATGTGGGGCAGCAGCCTGTGATGAGCAAGGGGAGAGTGAAAAACAATTGCCAACAAGCAATATAAAAGGAACTCAGAGCAGGTGCCAATCAAGAGCTGCACAGCCAGTGCCAGTAGATGTGGTCTTCGCCTTGGATAGCCAATCGTGTGCACTGCTGCAACCATGCACTGTTAGCTCTGTCGTTTGTTAGAGTTGATAATCAGCTTTTTCTTAAGTGCACACTGCTGTTCAGCTCTACGCATCATCATAGCACACGAGCCAATGTTCAGTGGGAAATGTCGAAGCTGGCTTCGTTGGCTGGTATTTCTGCTGGCTGCGTATCTGCCAGCTGTCTTAGCAATGGAATGTGATTAGGTGATGGCACTAATAAAGCTGATTTCTTTGTTATATCTGGAATTTCTTGCATTTAAAGACACTCCCCCCCCAAAAAAAATCCCTAATTCTCTTTGATGGACACTATAGCTGTGAAAATCTCTTCTGAGAGCATAGCAGAGTGGCCGATTTGAATAAATGCAGAATGGATGTCATTCCAAATTTCCTTTTCAGCAGTTGCAGGGTGATTAAAGGTTTGGGCTGCTAAAACTAGAGAGTTCATGGCTAATGTAACCTTGTCAGGGGCATCCCCCCCCCCAAAAAATGATTGCAACCCCCCCCCCCATCACCCATCTACAATTATAGTACAAATCAAGCATTGGCAGATTCTAACATAATTATTTTTGCAGCTGACAGAAAAAGATGAGTTACTGTGAGTTTTCTGGAGGCTGTCCATAACTACAGATGATTGCGCACATTCACATTATGTCCACAAACTGACAGGGATCCTGCGCATTGCTCAGTCAATATGGATATGGGAGATGATGAATCCTGGAGAATGTGGCTTGATCCGAGAGATTTCACTCCTTGTGTGGAAAACATGCACAGCTTCTATTGTATTCTGTGGACAGCAGAAAGTTCCACATGTATTTTCCATGTAGCTGGGCACCATTCTTTACCCTCAATCAAGGAATATTCATATTGGTATTTCTAGTAGATATTGAGCACACTAGAGCACACTAGAGTACTGTGAATAGACCATGGTTCCCAAAGATCTCCAGGTGGCGGAAGTGAGAAAGGGGTTTCCCCCTCAATTTCTCCTTTCAGCCCATTGTGCCTTCTGAAAATTTGTTGCGGGTGCCTGGTTGACATTTCAGAACATGACGTTGGGGACCTGGAGAAGGAATAGATGGAAATTGTCACCTGCTTCTTCCATTAGCAGAGTCTCTACTGGACCAAAGACCCTTGTTCAAATAGAAGGAGCCCTTCCATTCATGAAAGAGCAGGTCTAGATCCAGGGCTGGCACCAGACTTGGGGGTAGCCTAGGCACAGTGCCAACTGTGAGATCAGGCCTAGGCAGCAGCACTCACCTTCTTCTGGACCTCAGGACATGCTTCAGTAGTGAATGAATGCTCAGCTCCCATTCATGACGCCCCCTGCCATCTTAAGTTACCCAAAATGCAATGCTCCAATGCATGCACTTTTTAAAAAAGCAAGGAGTTGTCACCACAGATGGTGACTGAGCATGGCTCCTATTCACAATGGCGCTGCAGCCCACCACTGAAAAGCATTTAGGGGGCTGGTGGGGACATTGGTGAATGATAATGTGGATGGTTTGGGCTTGTGGGGGACCCTTCCAAGCTCCTAGGCCAGGCATCCCCAAACTGCGGCCCTCCAGATGTTTTGGCCTACAACTCCCATGATCCCTATCTAACAGGACCAGTGGTCAGGGATGATGGGGATTGTAGTCCAAAATATCTGGAGGGCCGAAGTTTGGGGATGCCTGTCCTAGGCCCTTGACCAGTGCCTGATCCAGTTGACCACTGTTGCTAGGCTTGAGTTTCTCTGTGTGTGTGTGCCCATGCTTGCGTAAGTAGACAGGTGGATATGGAGTAAAATGGATCCATATTGTCAGAGAATACTCTGGAGATGAGGATTGGGGAGGGCAGGGAGATCAACTTCTAACAGAAGAGAAGGGGGACTATTCGCCCCCCTCACTGTCAGTGTTTCCCGAAGCAGAGAGACAGGGAGCCACAGAGCTGCCCAGCTTTGAGATTGTTGCTGGGCAACCAGAAGGGAGGGAGCAACTGGGCGATAAATCAATAGAGAGTGTGGGGGGAACCCCCTCCCCTCGATCTCGAAGGTACGAGCATGTCAGAGAGCAAAAGAGATGCAGGGGAGGCAGGACATCCTGTTGACACACTTCCTGCTGCAGAAGGGGGGGATAGGAGTCAGAGCGAACTACTCTGATCCTGGCAGAGGGAGGCTGATCTGTGTTTGCAACATGATACTGTAATAATAATAATAATAATAATAATAATAATAATAATAATAATATAAAAACTATAAATCTGCCAGATGCTTGTTAATTCTTATCGGCAAGCTAGCAGGAGGGAGAGGGGAGCTCCTGTACTTGACACATATTTAGCTCCTGTACTTGACACATATTTACGCTTAAGAAATAGGCATTTGCATTCTGAAAGAAGACCCAGTACACAATATTTGGATGACTGAAACATAACAACTTTGAGGATCCACGAAAACACATAACCTGATTAAGCAAACCAAAATATAGTCTGGGCAGGGAAGAGGGAAGCTCCCTAATTTGAAGAGTTCCAGGACCTCCCTAATCATGGGCGTGTTTGTAGGCATCAGCGGTTGTGTCAGAGAAAAGGATTGGAAGGAACCCCTCCTCCTTACCCCAAGTACCTTGGATATATGAAGTCAACAAGCCTCACCAGCTCGGGGTTCACCCCAGTGAACTTAAGAAAGCATATGGTGACCAAGAGTGCCCTTAACCCAAGATTGTATCATTTGATTACCCTGTAACTCATAACCTGTCTTTCTGGGTGGACTAAGTCCCAATTAAACTTAACAAAAACAACACAATATTTACAAGAGTATAAAGCAGGCAAAAAAGGAGAGTCCAGGGCCGGTCAAAGGGCTCCCCTGGAAATTCCTACTCAGCTCCCTTAAACAGACGACTAGCCCAAGTCCATACTGCAAATGGAGGGAGGGAGGGAGTAGCAAAGAGCAGACTGGACAATTTGAGGAGGAGCAAACCAGCTCTGCTCATCCCATTGATTGGCTCACTTCAGACACCTGACCCTCCCCAATCCCATCCCTAGGGCAAAACCAAGAAAGTCTTCTTTGGAGGGGACTGGGGATGTGGCAAATTTACCCCATGCCAATTAGGTAGGAATGGCACTGGTTAATTGTCTCGTTGGTTCAAGTGTTGTTTGGCATGTTTGAAAGCAGTTCTCCTCCATTGTCAAGATAGCTATCTACTAACAACAGGTACTCGCCAATATCTGTCCCTGAGCATTCTTAATTTGTTCTTCTGGGTTGTTGTCGCTTTCTGTTTTGGCAATTAGGAAACGTTTCCTCATTTGTTTTTCTTTCCTCATCCCTCCAATGTAGGAGGCACATACAAAGAGCAGGCATAAAAGAAATGTGAATCAAGATGATTAATGGGCAAACATTTTCTTTTACCTGAGAAAGCCGGTAGATGTTTCTTCTTTTCTTCACATCATTTGCCTCCAAATAATACGTTTTTCTAATATTCATTTTGTGACACAGTTGGAACTCAGTAGTATCACCATCCATGTGTGTGTGTGTGTAGCGACATTGCATTATTGTTAAATGTGAATGCCCAACTGGTGCAGAAGAAGCAAATTCTTCAGGGGATAGCCTAGTTCAGCAGTGACCACAACATTTTCAATTAGTGAGTTGCTGTTTTGTTTCGTTTCTAGCAGCAAACACATGGCATAGCTGAGGTTTCAGTAATGAGACAAAAGCTTTGCATTCAGTTAGTTTTCTGTGCAAGGGTTTGGACCGACTTATGACTGAAGAAGGTTGAGGCCAGTGGTTTCCTGGCAGGGAATTAATAAGGGGCAAAATTAGAGCATGCCTACAGATGATTTAAACAACTTAGCTTGCATTGTCTGTGTCATGCTGTCAATTGCTTTTCTCTTTTTCCTTTGCTGTCTAGTTAATAATTGAAGCCATTAGAAGTTGGTGGTGGTGCACTCTGACTCATCCTGCAGGAACAGACACGCTTCTGATCGCCTTTCAAGAGAAAGGGGGGGCGGGGGCATGCACAACAAGATGAAAGCAAACCCAGGGGAGTTCACTCAACTGAACTGCCAGCCAACAGCACAGGATTCTATGGTCCTTTGCGGTTGGAAACTGAAGGAGAATAGGTTTACTCACTTTGACATCTCCTTTCTGTTGAAAAAGAAAATAGAAAATGAGAAGGCAATCTGAATGTACAGAAAATATGCATCCAAGTGTGTTTTGGGCTCCTTTGTGAGTCGGTGTAGTGTTCTAATTGCGCCATGGGTGGTGCTGTGGTCTAAACCACCGAGCCTCTTGGGCTTGCTGATCGGAAGGTCAGTGGTTCGAATGTGCACGGTGGGGTGAGCTCCTGTTGCTCTGTCCCAGCTCCTGCCAACATAGCAGTTCGAAAGCACACCAGTGCAAGTAGATAAATAGGTATCACTGTGGCGGGAAGGTAAACAGCCTTTCCATGTACTTTGGTTTCCATCATGGTGTCCCATTGCGCCAGAAGTGGTTTAATCATGCTGGCCACATGACCCAGAAAGCTGTCTGTGGACAAATGCTGGCTCCCTCAGCCTGAAAGCAAGAGGAGCACCACACCCCATGGACAGTTTTGACTGAACCTAACCTTCTAGGGATGCTTTACCCCCCCTTTTTTACCTTTACCTAGTGTTCTAATAGACCTTGGGGTAGTATCTCCTCTCAATTCCCTTATAAGCAGCAAACAACAGAGCAGATTTCAAGGGAAAGAGAGAAAGAGCACTAAGAGAAATACAAATTTCAGCACTACACTCTTTGACAGTTCTGCCCGGATGAGAACGTCAAGGTATTTTCCCAGGGTGGCCTCTCTATACTTTGGCGGTGTCATCATAATGACATCCCCACAGTATAGGGAATTTCACATCACTTCCCCCAGAGCAGTTTCACATAAGTCATTCTAAGTCACTGCTGAAACTTGCATCAACAGGCATTTCAAAGACTGCATTGCCAGATGAACATTATTTCAGTTACTGTTAAGAGACTATAGTACCCTCTTAGTTTATAGAGATTATGATGTTAGGAACCTTATTCTAAATAATACATAATACACCATGCTTTGTTGTTATGCTTTATGAATTTATGTATTTATGCCTTTATCATTCATTGGTCTACGTGTTGTCTCTTCTGTCACAAGTTTCGGAGTTTGCCACAGGGGTTAATTTTGATTATTTGCTTATTTGAAACTTGAAATGGGCCAGCTTGTAACTCGAATCGCGCAGGTTTCAGAATTCTCAAATGTTCTATGACCTCTGGGTTTAATCCAGCCAGCTTTGACATATCGCTTTACGGTTGAAGGAAATGAAAAGGTCTTATTGGGAACATGCACGCACCTTTGGTCAGATGAAATGAAGTACTTCACACACACACATACTTAAACTAATGGACTCCTTCTCAAAGGTGGCAGTGATGGCCACAAGCCTAGGTAAAGGGACCCCTGACCATTAGGTCCAGTCGTGACCGACTCTTGGGTTGCGTGCTCATCTCGCATTATTGGCCGAGGGAGCCGGCGTATAGCTTCCAGGTCATGTGGCCAGCATGACAAAGCCGCTTCTGGCAAACCAGAGCAGCACACGGAAACGCCATTTACCTTCCCGCTGTAGCGGTTCCTATTTATCTACTTGCACTTTGATGTGCTTTCGAACTGCTAGGTTGGCAGGAGCTGGGACCAAGCAACGGGAGCTCACCCCGTCACAGGGATTCGAACCGCCGACCTTCGGATCAGCAAGCCCTAGGCTCAGTGGTTTAACCACAGCGCCACCTGGGTCATCAAATGGCATCAAAAGAGGATTGCACAAAGTCATGGAGCAGAGGGCTATCAACAGCTACAAGTCATGATGGCTATGCACTGCTTCCATGATCAGAGACGGTATTTTTCCCCCAAATACCAGTTGCTGGAAACTACAGGAAGGGAAGGTGCTCTTTGCGCTTGGGTCTTGCTTGAAGGTTTTACACGGGCATCTGGTTGGGCAATGTGAGAACAGGATGCTGGACTAGATGGTTCATTGCAGCGATCTAACAGGACTCTTCTGATGTTTTGATGCACACAGGTGGTGGGTGTGGTCTAAACCACTGAGCCTCTTGGGCTTGGGAAGGTAAATGGCGTTTCTGTGCTCTCTGGCTTCCGCCACAGTGTCCTGTTGCGCCAGAAGTGGTTTAGTCATGCTGGCCACATGACCCAAAACCTGCCTGTGGACAAATGCTGGCTCCCTCAGCCTGAAAGTGAGATGAGCACCGCAACCCCATAGTCTCCTTTGACTGGTCTTAACCGTCCAGGGGTCCTTTACCTTTTTTTACCTTATGCACACCACATTTCCCAGTTGCATGTGCAAAAACAAAACAAAACAAGCATAATTTTAAAATATATCACAACAGTGAACTTCCACCTGAGTTTATATTACTGGGTTCATTATTTGGTGAGCACATTACAAATCATGAGCCACCTAATAGTTTTTCTATATCACCTTCTCGAGCTTCAAATAAATATTTTTGCTGTTAACTATCAGGTGAAGATTTTTCAACTGAAAGTTGGTCATAATACTACAGTGGTACCTCGGGTTAAGAACTTAATTCATTCTGGAGGTCCGCTCTTAACCTGAAACTGTTCTTAACCTGAGGTACCACTTTAGCTAAGGGGGCCTCCCGCCGCCGCCGCACAATTTCTGTTCTCATCCTGAAGCAAAGTTCTTAACCTGAGGTACTATTTCTGGGTTAGCAGAGTTTGTAACCTGAAGTGTCTGTAACACGAGGTACCACTGTAGTTCTAACATTTAGAAGAACCTACTGGGAACTTAAATAAGTAGCTATATATGAATCTAACTTTATTTTGAACCACCAGTTTTGGAATGAGGGTAAAAATGCTAACCCATAAACATACTCAGAATTAAGGTGGCCAAAAGTTCGACCTTTGGGCCCATCATGAATTTGTAGAGTTGGAAAAGAAATCACAGCTAAAGCATTGCTGAAAGATGGCTATCCAATTTGTTTTAAAATCCTCCAGTGAAGAATAGCCTACTACCTTCCGAGGTAGTCCATTACATTATCAAACAGCTCTTACCACCAAAAAATTCTTCCTAATGTCCTACCCTCTGGAGCAACAGAAAACAAGGTTGCTCCAAGCATTCCCAAGTAACTGTTATTTCATTTCTTCAGCTTTTAATTCCTGCTGGTTTTGGTACTGTTGTGATACATCTGTATTCCATTTTACAATCTATTTCTGAACACTGAACAGATGGGCGGGGTATAAATATATTATTATTATTATTATTATTATTATTATTATTATTATTATTCATGGGTAGTCTATCAGGAACACGCTATACCACAACCCCAACATCTGAAATGTGTCTCCATTTTTCTGAATACAATTCAAGGCACTAGCTTCAATCTACAAACTCTAAAAGTTCCAGATCCCAAACACAAGACACTCTTTCTTTCCCTGCATTCTATTTCTTTATCTCAAATAAGCTGAGAATATAGCACTAAGCAAATTGTTCTTTGGTGATTTCTCCTTGCACAACAGAAGGTTCTCCCTCTCCCCTCTCCTTGTGAGCCCCCTAAATTTGTTATGGGGGGTTCTTCCAACACACTGGAGCATGCATCCAATTCTGATTGGCTGCTACGGAATTCCTTTCCTTTAAAAACCCATCAACGCTCTTTCCGTAGCTTCCTAAAGATATTTTTATTGGGCCGGACTTCCTTCGACTTTTAATTGGCCATTTCATTGTAGGTTGGCTTTGCCTTCATAAAATATTTCTAATAGCATCCCCCCAGGGGATGATCCTCAGTTTGCTTCTATACCCAGCTTGGGCCCATTTATTTTCCTCCTAATGAAGCTGAGTGCATTCCTAGTAACGTACATTCTCTGCCCAAGCACATTTTAAAATGCAACCCTGTGTTTATTCTGCTAGGCCCCCATTATTTCTATGCCATTATAGATGTGCTCCCTAAATAATCAATTCCTGCTTATTGATCACGGTGTGCAGAAAATAATGCAGCGTGTTCCAGTAACAGAGCTTTGCACACCATTTACAGAAATTGAAAATCTATTCCCAGCAGATACATTTTCATTTTGATCCAAGCCATTCTTTCGTCCCCACCCCACCCCATCCCAGCCCACTCCACTCTCCACCTTGACTTTCTACCAACCACTGGGTAAAGGGATAACGCTTCCATTTGAATAACTACTTTAGCCCTAAATCCATTAACTTGCAAAGGAGCTCCAGTGAGACTAAATATGCTCAGGATCATGGCTTCAGCCAATGCTTACACAGGAAGGAGTGCTTCTCATTAACAACCACGTCCCGACCCCTGTGGTTTCACTTAATAACATTCCATTTGACACTTCTTATAAGTTCCCCAATACTCATGCACCCTACAGTGAATCACACTACACTGGGGGCGACGTAAAGCATGATAGAGAACCGCTTTTCAATTACATCCCAAACGCTGGCATAGATTGAAAACATGGATTCTCTGGACAAATGGTTCAAAGCTAATTTGTTAAAAATAGATTCCTTTCCCCCCTCAAATACTATTTTAATACCCCACAGCTATTTAGTGCTTTCATAATAAGCAGAATTACACCACTGGGGCACCTTTTAAATACATTTTCTCCTAAACAAATCAATAACCTTCTTTTAAAAAATTTGATAAAGACCGCCTGTGACTTATGAAGGTGACTACACCAATACAAGTCGCTGTTTTTTGAAGCACTTTCAACCTTCAAGTATTTTTTATTTTCACAGCAGAACATAATAATTGCAAGCTGTCACTCTCTTTTAAAAAGAAAAAACACATATTTTATTTTAATGATTTCAGAATATTATCTGAATATTTTAATGGAACAGGCACTTGATAGCTATAAATTACCCTTTAAAAGCAAAATTGAATCTTTCCTCCAAATGCAAGCCTTAATTAGGTACATACTAGACATCATTTGGTCTTAATTCAGATCCAAGATCAAAACTTATCAAAATATTTTGAACTCATTTGCAAATGTTAGCACATTGAGAAGACAGTGAAAATGGAAATCTATACAGTAAACTAATCAAAATTATCTAAAGGACCAATTCATAAAACTCTGCTAAACAGGTCACATTATGAGCTGTAGAAACATGGCCTGTGTTTCAGCATTCATTTCTATATCTATAACTTTGGGCGATATTCAACTACATTATTTTGTGCTGGTGCAAGAGGATTTGCCTCCTCTCTTCTCCAGCCCATGACCTGTGCCATCTCCAAATGCTCTGGAGGATTGGGAGGGGGGAGCCCAAAATAGGGGGGGGAGACTCAGGAGGAAGAGGGGGTAGATAATTCCATTGCACAACAATAAATTTGCTTTACGCTATGTTGAAGACAACCTTGGTATTTGAATCCATGACCAAGAGCTGGTGTATTCTGGACTGATGCCACTGTTGGAATAGGACTGCTAGAATTCTCTCTTTACTTCTGTAATAAGTACTGTAATAAGTACTGCACTTAAACTAGGAGTGGTCAACCTAGGATCTTCCAGATGTTGTTGGGTGACAGTTTCTATCATCCCTGGCTAATGACCACGCTGGCTGGGGCTGATGGGAGTCCCAAATGGACATGAAGGGGACCAGGCTTATTTCTCCTGCCATGGATTCAGAATCAAAACTGGCATGGTTGGTTCCCTCTGTCAACCAGCATTGCTCCTCCTCCTGCTCCTTCTTTCCACCTTCTGCAAATGTGCAATAGCCTTAAGCCCAGAGGGAGAAGGTGGGCAAGATGGAGGTAGCAACGGCTCCTGCTTCTCTAACAGTGGGAGAGACCGTCTCGGAAAGTGATTGATTTCCTTTGTTATTTCTTAAGCAGAAGCTGGGTGTCGTGAATGAGCCAAACCCCAGGAAAAGTTTGCAGCTAGCTCCCAGTGAAGAGAGGAGCCAGGAGGAGAGAGGGCTAACTACAAGACAGGAGGATTATAGCCATGAGCCAACTCCCCCACCGGTAGGAATGCCAACTGATAAAAACCTATTAGAGAGCCAGCGTGCTAGTGAAGAGCAAAATGCAGGAATTAGAAATGAAACCAGCTTAGGAAGCAGGAAAGAGCATGGAAGTAAACTCTCAGAGAATAAGAAAGAGGTGGGAGCTGGCCTCCCCCCCCCCCCCAGTTTTAAGTGTATGGGGGGGTCTTCAAGACAGAACACGTCACAAGAGGAAATTTGGCTGTTTCTGGCCTCGCCGGAAACACTTGCCTTAGGAGGGACATCTTAGATTAGTGGACGGACGGCTGTGCTCGCTGCTCCAATGAACTTTGTTGTTTTTTACAATAAATCTTATAAATCTTCATTTTAATTAACTCCGCTGGTTTTGTTATCAAGACTCCCTGACACTGGAGGACCACCTATTAGGGATGCAGCAGTTGTGGATTTCCTACATCACATCAGCATTGGGTTGGACTAGATGACATTTCCAGTCCTATAATTCCTCACACCTACAGCCTGGCCAATTGCTTTCCCCTCCTGGGATAATGGTGATAGATAGATGATAGATGATAGATAGATAGATAGATAGATAGATAGATAGATAGATAGATAGATAGATGATAGATAGATAGATGAGAGAGAGAGAGAGAGAGAGAGAGAGATGATAGATGATAGATAGATGGTAGATGGTAGAGAGATAGAAAGATGGTAGAGAAACAGACCAGTGTATGTTCATCACATTTTTCAATGTGGATCTTTCGTATATTTTTCTCCTCTGTTAAATTGAGTATGTCATTATACTGTAGAGAATTCAGAGACACTGAGTATTATTATAGCGGATTCCCTGCCCCTCCTCTTTCCTTTCACACCTAAGTTGTGTAGATGATACTTGGAAATTTGCGGGTACCGGGAGAAAGATCACAAACATTCATATTTCATTACAATTAAGGCTTTATTTTCTCCCATGGGATGCCTAGAGTCTCATTCCTTTCTACAGCTTCAATACCTACTTTGGTAGAATCACAACATAGCTACCAAATTGCCATCTTCAAATTGTCACAAGGATGGATTCGATTTGCAGTACCAATCACTATTCTCGTTATAATTATCACAAGAATGAATTCATAATGTTCCACTTCCTATTCATTACAGCCATTGTCACCCCTGAATATAGAACGGGATTAGAAATGCCTGGCACATAATCAACAGCATTATACATCAGGCCACTTTTGGATTTCATGACGATCTGTTACAGACACCCCTCCCCAGTAGAAATGCTACTCATTCTTCTTTGAGTTTCTCATAGGAGCCCATCTATGTACTCATGATTGCAGCAGTCTCTTACTGCCAGTCTATTCCTTCAGCAGAATCACGTGATACAGCCCTGCTAAGATGACATCAATTTAGACGGCAAATGGGGTGATGCCTCCTTGTGTCTTTAAAAAAAAAAAAGGTAAAGGGCCCTTTGCAGGCTGAGGGAGCCGGCGTGTGTCCACAAACAGTTTTTCCAGATCATGTGGCCAGCATGACTAAGCCGCTTCTGGCGCAATGGAACACCGAAAGCAGAGCAGCGCACAAAAATGCTGTTTACCTTCCTGCCAGACTGGTACCTATTTATCTACTTGCACTGGCATGCTTTCTAACTGCTAGGTTGTCAGGAGCTGACTTTCACTGCATGTTTCTCAATATTCTCAATTAAATTTACAGACCACCCTTTGCGCTTTGGTTTTTGAACGTTTCGGAACTCGAACAGAAAGTAGCTCCCCATGCAACACATGTAAGAGGCTGGTTCTTTATCAGTGGGGCCACCAGACTACCCCCTCAGTTATTAGCAGAATTGCAATTTATGAAGATGTCAGAAAACATTCTGCAAAGCAGGTGGAAATTTCAGATGCTAGGGGCACATTTACATTTCTGACGGTGCCCACATTTTCCTTCCTATTTTTTTTTAAAAAAACTACTTCTGAAGCAAGCCTCTCTTTTTCTGCAGCACTTGAAACTTCCTTTCAAGTGCTGATCTGTTAAAAGATTCACTCAGTGGCCGCTTCTTCCAGTTCAGTCTAACCAACTCCTATTTGAGGAAAGAAGAATTCAAAGGCAAGTTTTTAAGGATCAGATAAAGGAACCGCTCTCAGTTATAAAGGAAGTCTTCTACCTTTGAAGTCTCAGGAGGCTCTCGGAATTCTAGGCATGGTCAAATACTATTTTATTATTATTATTTATATGGAAAAGTTCTGCCTTGCCCACGCCTCTACCCCCAGTGCCCATGCGCCACTCAGGGCAGCTTACACTAAGTAAAAATAATAATAATCAAATAATAATAATAATAATAATAATAATAATAATAATAATATGGAAATACAATTCCCTCCCAAACCCACACAATACTTAAAATACATTTAGAAAGCAACAGCAGCAGAGGTCACACATACAAACCATCTTCACGTATAATACTTACAGACAGAAGACAAAATCCTAACAGAATAAAATTGTCTTTACCAGAATGTAAGAAGACCCTGCTAGAACAGGCCAATGGCAGCCAACCATAATTCTGTGACAAGAATTATTATTATTTATTAAATGTATATACCACCCTCCATTAAGAGATCCCAGGGCGGTTCACATAATAGAACACAAGTAAATAAACAAACAAAAACAACAAAACAATACCCCCCTTTTTCTTATAGGATACACATCCAGAGAGATTGGGGCAACCCAGTCACATGAGAGGCATATAAATAATATCATCATCATCATCATCATCATCATCATCATCATCATTCTATTGCCTTCCAGTTTTAGGTATACATATTAAAAATGTGATTTCTGAAGTCTCTGTGTTTAGAGATCTAATATTTCATTATGGTAATACTGGATTAATCAATAGATTCCCCAACATTATCCACAAAAATGATTAACCAACCTTCTCGGCTGCCCTCTTCCTAATTTTTTTTTACTAAGAAGTAAGTCTATTGAACTCAGTAGGATTCACTGAAGAAACATTGATAGAACTTCAGAGTGAATATTTTTGGGGGTATGGAGATATCTGGCAAAAGAGAGAAAGAGAAATGATAGTTAACATTGATCGACAGCATGTAAAAATTTTATATGAATTGCCAGCTGACACCTGCCAATGATACATGGCACAAAATGATGTTGTTGTGTCTCTCCCCCCCCCCCCCCGGTCACTGGGAACATTTGGCTCCAAGTGCCAGTGTAGCAATTAACATGTGACAGTGTCTGACAGCTGACAAGCAGCAACACTTAGCACTTGACATGTGACATCAGCTACATAGCTCTGGGGTCCTTAGGTCAGTGGCAGAGCACATCCTTGGCATTAAAATGATCTTGGAAAGTGAGGAGGAATTAAAGAACCTTTTAATGAGGGTGAAAGAGGAGAGTGCAAAATACGGTGTGAAGCTCAACATAAAAAAACCCTAAAATCATGGCCACTGGTCCCATCACCTCCTGGCAAATAGAAGGGGAAGAAATGGAGGCAGTGAGAGATTTTACTTTCTTGGGTTCCATGATCACTGCAGATGGTGACAGCAGTCATGAAATTAAAAGACGCCTGCTTCTTGGGAGAAAAGCAATGACAAACCTAGACAGCATCTTAAAAAGCAGAGACATCACCTTGCCGACAAAGGTCCGTATAGTTCAAGCTATGGTTTTTCCCAGTAGTGATGTATGGAAGTGAGAGCTGGACCATAAAGAAGGTTGATTGCCGAAGAATTGATGCCTTTGAATTATGGTGCTGGAGGAGACTCTTGAGAGTCCCATGGACTGCGAGAAGACCAAACCTATCCATTCTTAAGGAAATCAACCCTGAGAGCTCACTGGAAGGACAGATCGTGAAGCTGAGGCTCCAGTACTTTGACCACCTCATGAGAAGAGAAGACTCTCTGGAAAAGATCCTGATGAAGGCACAAGGAGAAGGGGACCACAGAGGACGAGATGGTTGGACAGTGTTCTCGAAGCTACCAACATGAGTTTGGCCAAACTGCGGGAGGCAGTGGAAGACAGGAGTGCCTGGCGTGCTCTGGTCCATGGGGTCATGAAGAGTCGGACACGACTAAACAACTAAACAACAACAACAAGGGTTGAGAAAAATTCCCTGTCTGCAATGCTGCAGAACTGCTTCCAATAAAGGTACAGTAGACAGTACTGAGCTAGGTACTTGACATAAGGTCCGGTTGGCATCCATCTGTCTCGAGAGTGCACTTCCAGGGGTGAAGACCTACCTCCACAGGATGCAAGCTTGAGCATTGCGTATGAAGGTCCTGGACTGCCCAGATGATAAGACCCCCTTCTCGGCCTCGCTCATGTGGTCCAAAGGAAAGCAAAGCAATACGTTTGGCACCAGCTTGGCTGCAGGAGTTGCTGGAAGGTGGTATACAAGGCGCCATTCAACCGTCTTAAGGACTCCGCTCTGGATTTGCATGAAACTTACTCCTTAACCTTTTATTCTACAGAAGATATCCCACAAGACAGCAGGGGTTTAGAATAAGTATTTTCTTTCTCCTAGATGGGTTGTGAGCCCCATCTGCTTCTCACTTCCCTCTACAGCAGATGCCTGTGGCACTGTGGTCTAAACCTCTTGGGCTGAGGTCTAAGCCTCTTGGGCTTGCCGATCGGAAGGTCAGCAGTTCGAATCTCCATGACAGAGTGAGCTTCCCGTTGCTCTGTCCCAGCTCCTGCCAACCTAGCAGTTCCAAAGCACACCAGTGCAAGTAGAAAAATAGGTACCGCTGTAGTGGGAAGCTAAATGGCATTTCCGTGCGATCTGGCTTCCGTCACGGTGTCCCATTGCGCCAGAAGTGGTTTAGTTATGCTGGCCAGGTGATGCGGAAAGCTGTCTGTGGACAAACGCCAGCTCCCTTGGCCTGAAAGCGAAATGAGCACTGCAACCCCATAGTCGCCTTTGACTTGACTTAACCATCCAGGGATCCTTTACCTTTTACCTTTTTAACTATTAATTATTATTAACTATTAATAATGGCAAATAAAGGGACCCAGGTGGCGCTGTGGTCTAGGGCTTGTTGATCAGAAGGTTGGCAGTTCGAATCCCTGCAATGGGGTGAGCTCCCGTTGTTCAGTCCCAGCTCCTGCCCACCTAGCAGTTCGAAAGCACATCAAAGTGCAAGTAGATAAATAGGGACCGCTCCGGCGGGAAGGTAAACAGCGTTTCCTTGTGCTGCTCTGGTTTGCCAGAAGCAGCTTTGTCATGCTGGCCACATGACCCGGAAGCTGTCTGCGGACAAACGCCAGCTCCCTTGGCCTATAGAGCAAGATGAGCGTCGCAACCCCAGAGTCAGACACGACTGCACCTGATGGTCAGGGGCCCCTTTACCTTTACCTTTAACCGTCCAGGGGTCCTTTACCTTTTACCTTTTTAACTATTAATAATGGCAAAACACACCTAAGGGCTGAAATTGGAAAGGAAGGGGCAACTGGCACAAATGTGCCAGCCCACTCCCCAATGTCCTTGGGTATCCTGAAGGAGCCCATTCCATATCTGTACTCCCTGAAAGTTCAAAAGGGAGCTCGAAATCACATTCGGCTGAATCCTTCAGTGCTCCCAGAGTAATTCAGAGAAGTCACTATTAAATTCTGTAAAGTCTGCTTCGAGCATCCACACAGTTCCTTTCAGGACCGCAGACCCTTTGCGTTTTTAATCATAGGCGTGTCAGGAGAGTCGCCCTTTTAAAATAAATAAATAAAAACCAGTTAAAAGCAAAACAGAAGCCTCAAGTAGCTTTCATTTTGCATAGCTAGAACAATATGTCAAAGGGCAGCCTTTCACATAGACCTAGTCTAATTGGGAAATGTTGGTGACGAGCCATTTAATACCATTAACTTTAATTAATATACCTTCCTGAATAATAATAATAATAAAAATCATTCCTGCAGCCTCTTTATGCCCATGTTCCAAGAGTAATTGATTGCAAGGCCCTTTTGTTAATTTAAGCCCTTGGACATATAAGTTGCTATCAAATGAGACCTATCTGCATAATATCCCCCCCCCCCAGCATAGAGCAGTTGTGGCCCAGTTGTTTGTAGATAAATAGATTTGGAACAAGGGTGGGGGACTATGGACCTCTCCAAACTATTGTTGCTCTATATGTAACCCTCAGTCCCCAGAAGTATCGGAACAGGTAACAGGTTACTTCCGGGTTTCGGCGCTCGCACATGTGCAGAAGCGCTAAATCGCGCTTTGTGCATGCTCAGAATCTCCAAATTGTGACCCGCGCATGCACAGATGCGGTGCCGTGGGTTGCAAACGCTGTGGGTTGTGAACGTGCCTCCAGCACGGATCATGTTCGCAACCCGAGCGTCCACTGTATTACTGCATTATTTATGGGAATGTTCAGGGTGGCAGGAGAAGATACATTGTATATTAATATCCTTCCTAACTTGTGCTAGCAAGTTCCTTTACTTAGCAGAGTTTACATTCCCCTTCTCACGCACAGCAGAAAACTGGTTGCAAACTCATATGAGTTTCTTAAAGACAATACGCAATTCAGTCTGCCTTGTCCAGATTGAAATATGTTATGTTCTAATATTTTCCTGGTAGCACCCCTTGAATCCCTCCAAAAAGAATAAAGACACCACAGTCTTATTCATAAGTAACAAAAAGAAAGTTTGCTCACGATCAGGCAGAGCACAGTGTGATCCCTGAAGGCAGGCTTTAGGCTTAAAGTGACAAATATATAAAAACAGGTTTAGCCCATAAGGGAGATGACCTGAGGGACTGGACTGTTTGGCTGGCAGCCAGCACTTCATTCCAGGAAGTTCGCAGGACAAAAGGAAGTTGGAAAAGAGAGTGTGTGGCAGCATGCCTTGTCCTTTTACCAGGTCTGGAAAGGTCACGCCCACCCACTAGTCACATGCAAGGAAGGATGCTCCAGGCCAGGAGGAACAGGAATTTTCGACTGGCTGGACCAAACATTCCCTTGCATGTCCACTCTAGCAAAACAAGGAATGTTGTATTTGACTGCTCCCAGTGGATTACATCCCACATTATTGCCACCTGGAGGCTCCACTTTAGCACATCCCTTAAAAAGCAGCAACAGCAGGGAGAAAATCTTTATTTTATTTATTTTGTTTATTAGATTTAAAAACCACACCTCATCATAGATCCAAGCATTTTAAAGATCCAAATGTTTTAAAGATCCAATGTTTGTGTAGATCCAAACATTTTAAAAACACAAATGGGAGAACTAAACATTTTAGTGTAAAAGCAGTGTGAGAAGGCTCTGTTGGCACTAACTGTATGGCACACTTCTAATCTCTCACTCGTCCCTATCAAGAGAAGAAAAAAAACAAACCACACTCCACAAAACACTATTTGCCACAAATAAAGCATAGCGGCTGTCAAAGATTTTCCCTTTCAACGTCTTCGCTCTGCCTCCGTTCAGTATTCTTAATAGACGACATGCCAGGAGCCTTTGATGAATGCTGTGATTGTACATGCAATGGGATTTTAAGGCTCTGATTCAAAACACCCTCCTGCCTATATCTTTGAGGAATGAGATGGATCCGTATATCCTTGAGCTCAGGCTATTTATTATTGGAGGGCTACAGTAAATTAGGAAGCACTTCTCAAACTGCTTTACCATCACGAATCTTATTGTTGTATGACTTTGCTTATGCGCCTTTCCAAGGGGCCTTTGTGCCGGCAGAGCAACTTTATGGTTGAGATATCTCAGTGGTTGAGATATCAACAGTTGCAGTAAGTACCGTGACGTATGATAGGATGAACTCAAACAGACAATGATGTGGATTAAAAATGGCCACAACTTTATTGATTACAGGTGTAGGTGGGTCTTTGGCTCAGGCAATACATGTACATCCAGTTTTTTCCCCTTTAATTTTTTTGGAAGAGTGGGGCCCTAAGCTATAGCTTGTTTAGCTTATAGGTAAATCCAGCACTGCCATGATCCCTCAAATTTGAAGGGTAGAAAAGCCATAGCTGCCAAGTACCCCGTTTTCCCCGGGAAACCCCCGTTTTTACTTACATTTTCCCGGTGGTCCCCCGTATCACTTCGTCTCCCGTTTTTCTCCGTTATTTTCTCCTGCCGGTGGCTATTTTTTTTTCTGATTTGCCCTTCTATGGGCACCAAAATGGCCGCCGCTGGCTTCAAAAGTCGCATCTACGCATGTCCGGAAGTGCGTAGACGTGACTTCCGGTGTTGGCGGCGGCCATTTTTTGTGCCCATAGATGGGCAAAGTGACACCGGAAGTTGCGTCGACGCACTTCCGGACATGCGTAGAAGCGACTTTTGAAGCCGGCGGCGGCCATTTTGGGTGCCCATAGAAGGGCAAAGCGACACTGGAAGTTACATCGATGCAACTTCCGGTGTCACATGGCTGCCGGTCCCGGATTCTGCAGTCCGGGACTTGGAAGGTAAGAGAAAAGCTCAGAAATCAGCGGAAGGGGCAGGGAAGAAAGTTGAGGCTCTGGCATCCTTCCTGTTGGGGGAGGAGCACTGATTCAGATTAGCCAACTATTGTTACTGAGTGGCAGCAGAAAGCCCTGCTCTTGATGTGTTTCTTCTGTAAATAAACCAAAACAGAACTGAAAGCGTCTCATTACTGTTTATCCGACTGGTCGCCTGCCAGGGATCATTATATCTATGGCTGATGGAAGTTGGAGTCCAACAACATCTGGAGGGCACAATGTTGCCTACCCATGGCTTAGGACAGTGATGGGCAACCTTTTGAGCTTGATGTGTCAAAATTCACACACAAAAAAACTGAGCATAACTCGGGTGGTGTGTCACTTTGAGAAAAAACACCATAATTTCGTGATATTCATAGTTTAAATAACAAAAATGTATAATTGTAATATATAACTGTATTTAATAAACCAAAAACTAATTATTTAACCAAACCAAACCAAAAACCCCTTATTTATCACAAAGTGCCCAGAGTTGTTGAGCTTTTTTGGGGGGGAGCTGCTGACCAAAGTTTTGGAGTTTTTTTGGGGGGGGGGTGCAAAAGTTGCTTTGCTTTTTTTGTGGGGGATGCCCCAAAGCTGCTGCACTTTTTTGGGGGGGGGAGAGAACAGAAATAAATGACGAATAATACCTTTGCTGGAACTAACAAGCAGCAGCGACATAGTCTGCCAAAGCGCCAAAAAAACCAGCACAGAACGGGTTAAAAAAATGAACGCTGTTACACCCAATCATAGTCCGGGTTTTAACAGCAGAGACAAGCTGTAGTGGAGACAAGCTGTAGGAGGAACGGGAGAAAAAATGGGGGGGGGGGGGACAACAACAACAGCGTGAATGGGCCAATGGGGCGTGTACCAGCAGTGAGGACTCTGCGTGTCACGTCTGACACGCATGTCGTAGGTTCGCCATCACTGGCTTAGGATGTGGTGGTAGGTGTGTAGCAGATTCTCCCACCCGCATCCCAGTAGGGTTGCTCTATCCCTATATGTATCAAATGTCTAACAAATTGATGCCTCGGCCCTATTCCGCTTTATTTATTGCTTACTTCCCTACCAGCAGTGAATTTGTTATTGAATTATGTATATGTCATTTAGGTTGTTCTTGTTTTCTCCTCTGTGGCTGTTGGTGCGACTTTTTGCTAGACATGCCCCCAATTACCAAAGGAAAAGGTGGAATTAAAATCTCTCCAAACCACTAACACATTCGAAGTGATGAATTAAACATGCGTCATTTCTTTTCTAGATGAGTTATTGCTCGCTGGTGCAGAAAAATTTGAATTTAACATCGTTTTAGCAATTTTGAAGCTGAATTAAAGATTCATCTATTGTATCAGGTATGTGACTTCAGGCTAACATTTTAATCTCTATCATTATTATAATGTTTGCTATTCAACAACTCTGAGACAGACAGAGATAAGGTTAAGATTAAGTCATGCAGAACAAAGACTTCATCTTTTGCTGGTATGTATAGGTGGCGATGAAGCAGCACAACACTGGCTAATACTACTATTGAGTTGAAAGTAGCCCAAACTACATTGAACATTCATAGAATCATAGAGTTGGAAGAGACCACAAGGGCCATCCAGTCCAACCCCCTGCCA
The DNA here is from genome assembly GCF_963506605.1 of Zootoca vivipara. Lineage (NCBI taxonomy): Eukaryota > Metazoa > Chordata > Lepidosauria > Squamata > Lacertidae > Zootoca > Zootoca vivipara. The sequence goes on along the minus strand of NC_083276.1, from coordinate 121,645,389 downwards.
AGCAGGAAACACCATCAAAGCATTCTTGACATATGCCTGTCAAGCCTCCGCTTAAAGAGCTCCTAAGAAGGAGACTTCACCACACTTCTTGGCAGCAAATTCCACTGCCGAACAGCTCTTACTGTCAGGAAGTTCTTTCTAATGTTTAGGTGGAATCTTCATTCTTGTAGCTTGAATCCATTGCTCCGTGTCCGCTTCTCTGGAGCAGCAGAAAACAACCTTTTACCTCCTCTATATGACATCCTTTTATATATTTGAACATGGCTATCATATCACCCCTTAACCTTCTCTTCTCCAGGCTAAACATACCCAGCTCCCTAAGCCATTCCTCATAAGGCATTGTTTCCAGGCCTTTGACAATTTTGGTTGCCCTCTTCTGGACATGTTCCAGCTTGTCAATATCCTTCTTGAACTGTGGTGCCCAGAACTGGACACAGTATTCCAGGTGAGGTCTGACTAGAGCAGAAGACAGTGGTACTATTACTTCCCTTGATCTAGATGCTATACTCCTATTGATGCAGCCCATTTGTATCAATGCTATATTCTTTTTTATTTGGACATAATTATGGGGTTTCTCAAGCTTTGCCAATAACCTGGTGATCTTAAATATCATTATGGGTCCTGCAGACATCCAGGAAGAATGGAAGCATAGAATTGTAGTGTTGGAAGGGACCTCAAGAGTCATCTGATCCAACCCCCTGAAATGCAGGAATCTCAAATCACGGAGTTCTAAGCCATGCCAATTGAGAATTTTTATGTAATCTATGTATTCTTTGTTATTCTTTTATATTTTTTCTATTACCAGCTGATGAAGACGTCCATATCAAAACAGGGCCCTGTCCTGGGTTCTTTTACTGAATCGACTCGGCATTCCGGCTCTATATAAAACGACCCTTTTGAACACTTTTGGAATCGGACTGACATTTACGGATATTATTAGTTGATAGCTTTTGTGTCTTTACACTGACATATACTCTAGTGAACTTGAAGCTCATTTCTTGTTTGTATTCATTTGTTCTGTTCAAGACTGTTAGTCTTACCAGAATACATACCTTATTTGACTGTAACTCGCGAGTAGGATTTATTCCTAACATTGAAATTTCTGGCCCGAGTTATTGGAGCAAATAGTCTTCTCTTCGGGGAATCTCAAATAAAGCATCCATGACAGATGGCCATCCAACTTCTGCTTAGCAACCTCCAATGAAGGAAACGCCACCACCTTCTGAGGGAGTCTGTTCCTCTGTTGAACTGCTGTTATAGTCAGAAATTTGCAGCTGGAATCTCTTTTCTTGTAACTTGGATCCTACCCTTCAGGAGAAAACAAGCTTGCTCCATCTTCCATGTGGCAGCCCTTGAGATATTTGAAGATGGCTATCACATCTCTTCTCAGTCTCCTCTTGCCCAGGCTAAACATACCCAACTCCCTCTTAAGGCTTGGTTTCCAGACTCAGTCACTATTCTCTGAGCTTATCAATACCCTTCTTAAATGGTGGCACCCAGAACTGGACACAGTACTCCAGGTGTGCTCTGACCAAGGCAGAATAGAATGCTATTATTTTCCTTGATAGGGACATTATACTTCTGTTGATGCAGCATAGAATAGCATTTGCTTTTCTTTTTACTTTTGCTCCTCCATCACACTGTTGACTCATGTTAAGCTTGTGGTATGCTAAGACCCCCTAGAGCCCTTTCACACGCACTACTGGCAAGCAAAGTATTTCCCATCTTATATTTGTGCATCTGGGTCTTCCTGCCTAAGTGTAGAGCCTTACATTTGTCCCTATTGGAATTCATTCCTTTTGGTCCAGTTTTCCAATCAGTTCAGGTCATATTAGTTTAGTGTCACCTGCAAATCTGACGAGGATCCCCTCAATTCCTTCATCCAAGTCATTTATAAAGATGTTGAACAACAACAGGCCCAGGACAGAACCCTGCAGCACCTCAAGTGTCACATTTTTGCATACCCAGGCGGAGACCACCAACCCCCCCCCCCCGACCCCAGGCGACACCCGGGTGGAATCATGACAACATGTTATAGGCATAGCTGTCAAGTTCTCCCTTTTTTAAAAGGGAAATTCCCTTATGCTGAATAAGCTTCCTCGCGAGAAAAGGAAAAACTTGACAGCTATGGTTATGGGATTAAAATTGGTCACAACTTTATTAAGCTTTCAGATGTAGGAAGACCTTGGCTTTGGGCGTTTATCCCTCCCAGTCCCCAGCCGGGGATCTTGGGCACATCAGGGCTAACCAGTCTGTCTGGGGATTGAGCTGGCTCTGGAAGATGCATGTTTAATCAAAGAGCCCGCCCCCATTTCACTGCAACACAGGGGAGTGCAATGACTCCCCTCAACACAACCCCTTTAACAGGGAACCCTGGGATTGCCGCCTCGGGGTGTGTGTGTGACCGCTTCATGCTCCCTCCCCCCATTTAGGGAAGATAGACTAAAGGATTCCGCCCAAGGCCTATAACCACCAAAGTTGTGGCGTTTTGCTACGGGGAAGGCAAAACCTGCCAATGCAGGGAAATTCCTTCCTGGTCCTTTAACAGCAACCATCATGAGACCATAGCAGCACTCGCATACCTGTAAAGAAGAAGTTAACCTGCAATAAAAGCCCTAAACAAAGGGAGGGTGGGGTGGGTGAAGCTCTGTAGCCAACTGAGAGCTCCCAGGTAGGCTCCACCCCCTATTGTGCTTATAGAGGGGACCCAACCCTACTTGATCCGCTCCCCTGGCTATGCCTCCCCAGTCACCATTGGTTCTTTGAACTGAGGTTTGGTGGAAACCTCAAGGTTTGCGACTTGGGGAGGCGGTCCAGGATCACGTAGGATCGGGAGTGCTGCGCGCAGGCACGCAAAGGGCGCCCTCCATTTGATGTGGAGAGCGGTCAATTCCCAGGGTGATGAGGAACCATTTGTTAGTACTCTTTGATATAGGTCGGGCTTCCTAACTTGCTAAAATATCCATGTAGAACAGGGAAGGGAATATAGAATCTGTGACACTCCAGATGTTGTCCATTGGTCCTCCTGCCAGCATGAACCATCAGGGATGATGGAAGTTACAGTCCAACTTCTCCATCCCTGATGTAGATTTTGTACATAGCATGACTCCATTTCCCTATCGAAATCACAGAGAGGCGCAGCAGAGACTGTGTTTTTTGAGAATTTTAAGGAAAAACTATATTCCACAAAAGCTGCTGCTTGCCTTCTATCACTGTGCCATACAGAGCGTGCTCACGTATGGTTTATGTGTGTGGTACGGAAGCTGTACTTCTCAGGACAGAGCAGGGCTGTGTAGAATTATTAAAACAGCAGAGAGCATTATTGGCTGCTCACTCTCCACCTTAGAACAAATCTATACCACCAGGTGCCATAGAAAAGCACTAGACATATCAAGAGATCCAACGCACCCTGGTCACCATTTCTTTGAGCTCCTGCCATCGGGACGGAGATATAGAACTATGCAGGCAAGAACGAACCGTCTCAGGAACAGTTTCTTCTCTAGAGTGATTTTGGCCTTAAATGGAAAGCCTGGACTTTGAAGTCATCTTATTTTACTTGTTATTTGTATTATATTTACTGTTTTTAATTAGGTTTTGTAATTTTGGATTATGCGGAATGCTTTATCTGAGTGGATGTAGCAACCAAGTAATTTTGTTGTTCCTGCAAGGGGACAATGACAATAAAGATATCTTATCTTATCTTCTCTGATCTGATGAATATACTTTGGATTGATAGTGTAGTTAATCCGAGGTGAGGTTACATGGTCTGCTTTGAATAAGGCTGCATTCATGTGGAAAAACTAAGCTTGCAGATTGGGAATACTCCTGGACCCAGTTTAACCACTAGGTGGTCAGATAATGGCTGTAACAAAGTACAATTTTTGTACAGCTTCAGCAATTCCAATGAATTCTCTGGAATAAAAAACTGCACTTTGACCATCATTCCTCACATTGCTAACAATAAGAGAGGTGAAGGTGAGTGCTGGGTCCAAGCAATCGAGGTTCCATTAGAGTTTAATATTAAGGATTATTTCAAATTTTGCATTACTTTCGAGTTTAATGGAGCTAATATGACTCAGGGATGATAATCCTCTGACTGGGGGGGGGGGGAAGGAATATATGTGCAGAAAATCCTCATTTCCCCTGCTCATAACAACTCCTGCTTTTAAAAGGCAGCCTTTGTAATTGCAGCTGGCAAATGCAGGCGATAAAAGACAACAGCCCAAGGAGGCCAGGGAGTTACTGGCACCATAAAATGATCCCAAACAAAAGCTGAAGGGATAAGGGTGGCAATATTATGGTAGCAACTGATCTGCCTGTGCATGAAACTGGGCTGGTAATGAAGTCAGTATTGTTTATGCTAAGCAGGGCTGCTTAAAAAGAAAAGGCAATAAACACTTGTGAATTTCAGAGAACCGTTTGCTCAGCACTTCAAAAGACAGAAAAGTTTCAAAATTATACAAAAATATTTAAGTATATGTTACTGGATGTCTTTCTTTCCATGGAAGTGTGTGTGTGTGTGTGTGTGTGTGTGTGTGTGTGTGTGTGTGTTTCAATCTGAACAGAGAATAAGAATAAACTGGTTTAAGATTTCACCATTGTCCTCAATGAAATAGCAAAATAAGAGATTGGTCTTTATGAATTTCTTCATTCAGAATAGGAGCATGCACAGAGGAGAAAATGCTCAAAGATAAAATTGAATGTGTTAATTGGAACAGGTGGCTGATTATTATTATTATTATTATTATTATTTCTTTTGACTGATCTGATTTCTTGAAGCTATTTAAATTCTGGTCTGATAAATTCATAAATCTGGAGCAGACATTGTTTAAAGCCATTTATGCAAAAACTGTAGACAAAAGCACATAACTGCTTTGGAAGGGGAGAGAAAATTAAAGCTTTTCAATTAGCACCAATCCTTTTCTTCAGATCATCTGCTTTTGAGAGACAGCCTTTTGTCTCCATCAGCATTTTTAAAAGACTGAAGCGAGAGTGGGATGTTTGTGTTAACATTATTTTATTTCACTTTTCATGAGCATGAATAACACAAAATGAGGTTGCGGCATGCTTCGTGCCCAAGCATTTTTTAAAATATATAAATGCACGGACTTTTTTGTTTCATGTTAGAATAGAGCAATGCCTGCAAATCTGTTGTGGCGAAGTCAAATCGCTTTGTTAACGGCACAGAAGTGACCTCCCCAGGCCCCATGCTTGAAAATAATAGCTAAGAAAAAGGAGAATGTGCCATTTGAGGTGGGGTCCAATTTCTGTTATTGTTGTATCGGTAAGGTCGTTTTTAAAAAATGACATCATTTTGCTGAAGCTGCAGCCCCAAACTTTCAAACTTCTCATATTGCACCGTGAGAACAGGATGTTGGACCAAATGGGAATGCTCCTCAACTGTCCTGATTGAATTGAGACATGCTCACCCAAAAACGTGTGAGAGCAGGTTGCCCAGAAATATGTGCTTTTGGGCTCTGTACTCTCATGTGGGTCATGCGATTCACCCTGGAGTGCAGAATATGTGTGGCCCAGTTTTTGGCCTTCTCAGTAGTGGGGCCCGCCCTGTGGAATGCCCTCCCATCAGATGTCAAAGAGAAAAACAACTACCAGATTTTTAGAAGACATCTGAAGGCAGCCCTGTTCAGGGAGGCTTTTAATGTTTAATAGATTATTGTATTTTATTTTTCTGTTGGAAGCCGCCCAGAGTGGCTGGGGAAACCCAGCCAGATGGGCAGGGTATAAATAATAAATTATTATTATTAATAATATTATTAATACTATTATTATTATTACTACAGTATGTTGGAGGGTAGGGATGGGCCTTTGGTCTAATCCAAAAGGGCCTTCTGTAAATTTATATATTCTAGCCCAAGGATGATGGAGCAGTTTTTGAATGCAGCATAAGTTCTACACCTGCAGAAATTGCCAGAGGAACTGGAAATAAGTCAGGGTATGATCTAGAGTTCAACAACTTTGACCTTAATTCCCCCAAATGGGGTAGATCACTGCCAGTCTTTAACTCTGTGAGTAGATTGCAGTCTCTTGGGAGTTGGCCAGCCTGATCTAGAGGATCCCAAGTTGCTTTGTTTCCTTGACATCCCTCCTAAGAAGGCACCCTAGCTAGCTAGCCAGTTATTTGCCCCGCCACACGTTATCCCCTCTAGCAAAAAGTAGGAGAGCTCTATGATTTGACACTCTACAGCAGGCATCCCCAAACTGCGGCCCTCCAGATGTTTTGGCCTACAACTCCCATGATCCCTAGCTAACAGGACCAGTGGTCGGGGAAGATGGGAATTGTAGTCCAAAACATCTGGAGGGCCGAAGTTTGGGGATGCCTGCTCTACAGTATCTCTCTCTGTGTGACATGCCTCCATTTCATGCCTTCACACCCAGCATACAGCCCCTTTTAGGACTAAGCTAGACATGATGCTAAATGCATCATTGGAAACATGTCTTTAAAAAAATTACTGGGCACTAGGACACCTTGATTTTAATCAGAACCACAGTATGTGGGAAGGAGAGGTTTGGCCCTTTATTTCTCCCATCAGAGTCCCAATGGAAACTCCATAGTTGCGGCTTGCTTGCTACGGAAGAGAAGCTTCTATAGGTGCCCCCTCACATTTGATCTTCAGTCGCTAGAACATGAGAATCTTAATCTCAGGATTGTGCGTAGGAGCCCCACACTGGGCAAAAGATTTCCTGCGTTGTAAGGGGTTGAACTAGATGCCCCTCATTGTCCCTTTCAACTCTACAATTCTATGATTCAAAGTAAGAATAAAAGATGTGCTTTCTGATGATGCATCACGTGTAGTTTAACCCTCATCCTTAGCTTTGCATGCCAAATTTCCCAGTTCAAGCTCTGGCATCTCAAGGTAGAGCTGGGAATGCCCTCTGTAGGATAACCCTAGACAGCCATTGTCAGTCAGTGTAGAGAACACTGAGGTAGGTAAAGGTAAAGGACCCCCGGATGGTTAAGTCCAGTCAAAGGCGACAATGGGGTTGCAGCGCTCATCTCACTTCCAGGCCGAGGGAGCCGGCGTTTCTCAACAGACAGCTTTCCAGTTAATGTGCATGACTAAACCACTTCTGCCGCAACAGAACACTGTGATGGAAAACAAGAGCACACAGAAATGCCGTTTACCTTCCCGCCGCAGCGGTACCTATTTATCTACTTGCACTGGCGTGCTTTCAAAGTGCTAAGTAGGCAGGAGCTAGGACAGAGCAACGGGAGCTCACCCTGTCGCATGGATTCAAACCGCTGACCTTCTGATTGGCAAGCCCAAGAGGCTTGGTGGTTTAGACCAGTGGTCCTCAACCTTGGGCCTCCAGATGTTTTGAGACTATAGTTCCCATCATCCCTGACCACTGGTCCTGCTAGCTAGGGATCATGGGAGTTGTAGGCCAAAAACATCTGGAGGCCCAAGGTTGAGGACCACTGGTTTAGACCACAACTCCACCTGCAACGGACCATTGGCATATGTTCCTATGTAAGACAGCTGGTTATGTCACTATGTGTATGGCCTTGAATATTATTCTCAAGGAAACCTGTAGAATAAAAGATTTCTCAACCAAAACCCATAGCTTGTAGCCCAACATTGGTAGTAAAAAAAAGAAGATATGGACTGTGTCTCTTTAAAGAACCCAAATCTACTAGGTTCCTATTACGTGAGAGATAAGTTGAGCTAAACAACAATACCAGAAGAGGTAGTATAATGGAATGCAGAAGCACACTAACACAACAAAGAATAAAAGGTGAATCAAATTTTGGCAATGTTTTTCTCCTGCAAAGAACTAATTAATTTTATTAAAGTCAGTAAATTCAGCTGTGAATGTTTAAGAATCTAATGACTTCCGGAGATTCAGAATGGATTCAGCAGCAAACGCTAATTAGAAGGGAAATGAATGCACAAAATACCCCTCGTGTGTAAAGAAAGAGTGTAAAGACCATTAATTGAAATTAAAATTTAACAGTAGCCTAATGCTGCATGGCATAAAATTCCATCTGTTGGGTAGAGACACTAAACAAGAAATACATGGGGAATACTCTGCACTTGTCAGCTTTTGAACAAGTCAATGAATATAATTTCAATATCAAAACCACAACACCCAATGAGAAAGCTCATGTTCACAGGGGTTAGTTACTCATTGGAAGGTCAGCGGTTCGAATCCCTGTGATGGAGTGAGCTCCCATTGCTATGCCCCCACCTCTTGCCAACCTAGCAGCTTGAAAGCACACCAGTGCAAGTAGATAAATAGGTACCGCTGGGGCAGGAAGGTAAACGCCATTTCTGTGCACTCTGGCACTCGTCACAGTGTCCCGTTGCGCCAGAAGCAGTTTGGTCACGCTGGCCACAAAACCCAGAAAGCTGCGGATGGACAAACACCAGCTCCCTCGGCCTGAAAGCGAGATGAGTGCCGCAACCCCATAGTCACCTTTGACAGGACTTAACCATCCAGGGGTCTTTTACTTTTACCTTTACCTTTAGCCAAAAGAGTAGGATCCTTAACTAAGTGTCAGGGGCTGGACTGAGGAGGAAAGGTGGGACCACCTCCCTTTTCCTGAAACTTTCTGAGAAGAGGGGTCCTTTCCCTTTTACCTTTTTAGTTGGGATGTGGTGCCTCTTGCAGCAACTGACCAAACAGTATTGGGAAAATAGATATATTTTGATTTCTTTTCTTTTCTTTTACCCACGGTGGTCAGACATATTGATCATCTTGGTTGCCCTCCTCTGCAGCTTGACATCCTTCTTTAATTGTAGTGCCCAGAATTGGACACAGTATTCCAGGTGTGGTCAGACCAAGGCAGAATAGAATGATATTATTATTATTATATACTTCTGTTGATGCAACCTAGAATAGCATTGGTTTTTCTAATGCTAGGTGGCAGGTGAATCTTCTTGTGGAGCACCTTCCATCATCAGGGTGCCACCTGTTTCACCTCTTTAGGTGAGAGAAGCTGGAGAAGGGCCTCAACACTCATACATAGTTAGACCCAGAGAACATAAAAAAGTCCTCAGAATGATCTCTTTATATACACACCCTTCTCATCTCAGGCAGTGATAGTCGTGAATGACCCCCCCCCCCTGTTGTCCTGTATGACTCCAGAATAAAACAAGTTATGTAAGGAAGTGATGTAACATATGTGATACCATATATTGTGACTCAGGACCACAATACCTCAAGGACCGCCTCTTTCCATTTGAACCTACCCGGACCCTGAGATCATCTTCTGAGGCCGTCCTTCGTGTGCCTCTTCCTCAAGAGGTCCAGAGGGTGGCAACACGAGAACGGGGCCTTCTCTGCAGTGGCTCCCCGTCTGTGGAATGCTCTCCCCAGGGAAGTTTGCCTGGTGCCTTCATTATACACCTTTGGGCACCAGTCAAAAACATTCCTTTTCAAATGGGCCTTCGGTTGACCTGATCAACATCCTGTACCCTTTTAAAATGCGGCTCTTTATTGGAGGGTGTTATTGGGTTGTTGTTTCTATTTTTGTTTAATATATTGTGATCTTTTCTGTGAACCACCCTGAGACCTCCGGCTATAGGGCGGTATATAAATTCAATAAATAAATAAAATATTTGACCTAGTCAAATAGTATCCAGCAGGCTTCGGATCCAAATTCTCTCTCCCCCCCCCCCCCGGCCTCTGACAAATCTCTCATAAGATGCCTTTAAAATAGTATATTCAATGGAAGCAATTTAAGCCGTCTTTTTAAGATTATAAGAGCTTCTCGAAAATAATATGGGGGGGGGATTGCACCTGTATTTAAGGGCGAGTCAGTGTTGAGGGTCAGAGGCACAATATGTGTGAGCTTTTAGTAAAGACAACTGCAATCTTTCGGCGGGGTTTCCTTCTTGATCTGATTCACCTCTGATATAAGGACAAAAAAACCCTCATTTTACTGCCGCTGAAGTCTCAGAGGTTCGAATATTGTTTTTCCTATCCTTTGCCTGGGAGAAAATGTGCCTTACAAAATTCTGACACATGAGTCACACTTGAAAGCGGTGCCATTCTACAACATTTGGGCTTTGGGCTGAAATTCAAACTCCCCTTATGTCTGGCTAGGAGCCTATTTGGATTAAACTGAGGAGCCATCCTTCCTCTCACTTCTGCTGGCTCTTCTGGTCTCCTGCTGGTGCAGACCACTGTCCCTGTGCCCAAGGACAGGCAAAAAAACCCACTGGCAGTTAGCAGAGCCTTGTGGAAAGCCCCCAAATTCTAAAGGCAGGGCTGAGTTTGATTGGGATCCACCGGATCACAAGCTGTTTCTCACAGCTGACACCAACTGGCATCAGGCCTGACCCGAGACTGATCACTGCACCAGCAAGCCAGTCAATTTCCCCAATGTACCACTGCTCAGTGCCTCAGGCGCAAATGCTCAGGCAAGGACAGTCGTGCCTTGGCTCCCGAATGCCTTGGCTCCTGAACAAATTGGCTTCCAGACTATCAAAACCCAGAAGGGAGTGTACCAGTTTTCAAACGTTCTTTTGGAAGCCGATTGGCCGACCGGGGTTCCACGGCTTCCGATTGGCTGCAGGAGCTTCAGAAGCCGTGCTTTGGTTTCCAAACGTTTTGGAAGTTGAACTATATATAAAGCAGAGACACACAAAGTATCTATCCATTGCAAGTCACTGGAAACAACTGGGTTTTTGTTTTGTTTTGTTTTTATAGCAACACACAGAACTAGGACCCTTTTAACATGTAGAAATGGAAGCCAGTCCCAGACTCTCCAAGTGTCCCTATTTTCAATGGAAAGTCCTGGATTTACAGAAGCTGTCCAGTTTTCCAATTTGATCCTGGAATGTCCTGCTTTTCCTTAGAACATCCCTATTTTCATCGGAGAAATGTTGGAGTTATGCGATCCCCGAGCCAAGGGGATACGTAACTATAGGGAAGGTTTTTTTAATGTATAAAGTTTTATTATGTGTTTATATATGTTGGAAGCCGCCCAGAGTGGATGGGGCAACTCAGTCAGAAGCGTGGAGTATAAATAATAAAACACAAACCCAGTGCTTTTTTTCTGGGGGTACACAGGGGTAAGCATACCCCTAAACATTTTGTGAATCTTGGTACTTTTGTCCATTTACTGTACAGTGGTACCTCGGGTTACAGACGCTTCAGGTTACAGACTCCGCTAACCCAGAAATAGTACCTCGGGTTAAGAACTTTACCTCAGGATGAGAACAGAAATCGAGCACCAGCGAGAGGCCCCATTAGCTAAATTGGTACCTCAGGTTAAGAACAGTTTCAGGTTAAGAACGGACCTCCAGAACGAATTAAGTTCTCTACCCAAGGTACCACTGTATTTATTTTTCTGAATTTGAACTATAAAATGGGGATTTTCTTGAGTCAAAATGAGAGTACCCCTAAACATTTTTTCCGGAAAAAAGCACTGCACAGACCTGACTACAAAATGTAAAGTGAGGTAGCCGGTTTGTGCCTATCTGCTCTGTTTTAATAACCGATTGTAAATCTACTTCTGAAAATAAGATTACTTAGAAGGTTGGGGGTGGGATAAAATTGGCCACAGATATTTTACCTTCTCTCTCTCTCTCTCTCCTCTTCACTTAAGCCCTTTCATTAGCAGCACTCTCAGACTCACAAACAAGCCTTTCCTTCATATTTACAGGCCCGGGTCTATTGTAAATTGCTTTTAGTCACCCAACCCATTAACTATGGCAAAACATACAGTAGTGCAGCTTGACATTCTTAATGACTATTCTAAAGCTGCTTAATTTATCCGCCTTTTAACATCGTTACTTCAGTTAAGTATCGGGATTATGAATGCTATTTGCCGATTCTTTTGACAATGCATAATGATCCTCATCATTGTCAAGCTTATGAGAGGTATATAACCTGATCAGTTCATTAGGAGCAGAGCGCTTTGGATTTATTAATGATTATGTTATTTACACTCAGAGCACGGAGGGCTGCATTGAACCCCGGTGTAACTCTTTTAATGGTAATGCAATTACTCCTTGAACAAGTTTTTAACCCATGTAATAATGGATACATTTCCCTTTCCTCAAGGATAAATGCTGAGACATCACTCACGATATCCCTCCTTGTCTAATTACCCTCTTGATCAGGATGCGCATCTTTGCAGATTTATACATGACGAGATGCACAAGTAATTTAGCAACCTAATGCCGTCCTTAATGTACTTTTTAAGAACTAATGGGGCAAATTCATGCACAGTTTACCTCTACTGAGCTTTAATGGAATTACATCAACAGTGAATTTGTCAAAGTGACTTTACCTTGATGGTGTGCTTTACTACACCATTATTTCCCAGAACCGTAGTACAAAGGACGGAAGATAACGAGTTGTAAAATCTTTATTTCTGCATGCTAGTTTTTAAGTATCGTTTTGAAAGGTAATCACTCATTCCCACTGCACTTACATAAATGACCTTAAACTCCATTCCATTCCGGTTTATGAAAGCACAGCTTCACTTATCGATACCACTGACAATAATTAGAGGTGTATGTGTGAATAAGAGAAAGGGAGGGAAGCAACAACTATCTCTATGTGAACATATGGATTTGCGCTATTAGTTTTTATACTTAGTCTTTAATTGGTTTAATCTCTGTTCTGTTTATTAAGATTATTTTACACTGCTTAGAGACGCATGCAACTAAACAATATGAAATCATTGAAACAAACAAACAAACAAACAAAAATATTAGTTTTTTTTCACACGTCCAGGGACTATGTGGAGGGAGGTGGGTTTGTTCAAGTGAAGGTGTGAAGGTGTGATTTAGATGAAGAGAGGTCCTAGGCTACTCCACTTGTGAGGCCCCTCCCCCTCCCCCACCCTCACAACTAGAAAAAAATGGAAGAGTGATATAAACTAAATTGAGTGAAGCCAAGGATGATGACGGGTATTTAAAATTCTGCAATTCGCAATTTCTCCTTTACAGAACATAAGATCTTATTGTTAAATATCATGGTTATTTTTTTAAAAAAATGCAATTAAATTAACACTGAAAAAGTTTTGCAATAACTGAACTTTGTAAACCTTTAGAGGCCTGGACAGGCCTGTTATATACCTGCTGGGATTGACAAGGCATCTGACCCTCACCTGAATCTTATAGCTCTCCTGACGAGTAGAATCATAGAATCATTGAATCATAGAGTTGGAAGAGACCACAAGGGCCATCCAGTCCAACCCCCTGCCAAGCAGGAAACACCATCAAAGCATTCTTGACATATGGCTGTCAAGCCTCTGCTTAAAGACCTCCAAAGAAGGAGACTCCACCACACTCCTTGGTAGCAAATTCCACTGCCGAACAGCTCTTACTGTCAGGAAGTTCTTCCTAATGTTTAGGTGGAATCTTCTTTCTTGAAGTTTGAATCCATTGCTCCGTGTCCGCTTCTCTGGAGCAGCAGAAAACAATCTTTCTCCCTCCTCCATATGACATCCTTTCATATATTTGAACATGGCTATCATATCACCCCTTAGCCTTCTCTTCTCCAGAGTACTTTGGTCTGTTACAATTCCCTTCTCAATTAAGTAATCAATTTTAATCTAGAATTTAAATTCTCAAAACTTTCCTATTTGTTAATTCGAGCAAGTAAACTACTGCTCTCACTTCATTACAAACAGTATTTCTACCTGCAACACACCTGCAAATAACCAACTTGAAGGATTTCTGTTTATAGCACCAGTTTTCCTATAACTTGATATTGCTGGATAGTTCTGATGAACTGCAAATTTTTAGTTTGCTTTCTGTTGCCACCCTGGAACTTTTCTTTATTAGTGCCACTTTGTTTTGTACGATTCCTTGAAAATGAGGGAAAACAACTTTTCTGCTTGTATAAGTTGATAATATAATTTTGGTTACTGAGGACAAACAAGTTTGTACAAAAACAAGATTGGGTGCAGCCCTGGCCAGGACATAGGCATCCTGACTGTATCAAAGGTGACCTGTGTGCTTGCTTGCTTGCTTGCTTGTTTGCTGAACAGCTTTTGAGAATTTCAAGGTCCCTGCTCTCCCTTCTTATGGTCTTTGTACTGGACCTGGAGACTCCAATAGAGAGCATTCCATGTCAAGAAGGAGGGCAAGGGGGGTACCCTATCAGGGTAGAAGCTACACGGAGCAGGGCCTTTTCACTGGTGGTGCCCATTGTATGCCTCGCTCTTCCCAGACCTGCTCTCTTTTGGCCTGTATTTTGGAGCTTTATAATTTAGGAAGACCTTGGAAGAACTGGTTGACAAGTCTTATCAGTCACTGATGTATGAGCAGATTTTATTTGCTGCTATTCTGGGCTTCTGGTGCACCAGAGTTGGCCAGGATGCCAGAAGGGATACAATTTACGAGCTTTCTCCATTATCTGCACAGCAGGGGGTGTTAAGTCAACAGTGCAAAGGCTGAGCTGAAGCATTCCCTGCTGGTTACCTGCTTTCAGCAATAGGGGTCACTATTTGTTAGTACCCAATTGGTTAGCTGTCAGATTCTAGAGCTCCCTGTTGGTGGCTCTTAGGCATGGGTAGGCAAACTAAGGCCCGGGGGCAAGATGTGGTCCAATCGCCTTCAAAATCTGACCCATGGACGGTCCGGGAATCATCTCGCTCTATAGGCCGAGGGAGCTGGCTTTGTCCGCAGGCAGCTTCCGGGTCATGTGGCCAGCATGACTAAGCCGCTTCTGGTGAACCAGAGCAGCACACGGAAATGCCATTTACCTTCCCTCTTGACGTGCTTCTGAACTGCTAGGTTGGCAGGAGCTGGGACCAAGCAACAGGAGCTCACCCTGTCACAGGTTTTCGAACTGCCGACCTTCTGATCGGCAAGTCCTAGACTCTGTGGTTTAGACCACAGCACCACCCATGTCCCTGGTGTAAGCATACCCTCCAACATTCATCCGATGAAAATAGGGGCATCCCATTCCATAATGATAATTTGACTATTTATACCCCACACATCTTACTGGGTTGTCCCAGCCACTCTGGATGGCTTCCAATATATATATATATAATAATAATAATAAAACATTAAACATTAAAAAGAACTTTCCTATACATTCCATGATTCCTTGGGGATCAGATAATTCCATACCCTCCAACATTTCTCCAATGAGAATAGGGACGTCGTCATGAAAAGCGGGACATTCCAGGATCAAATCAGAAACCGAGACAGCTTCTGTGAATCAGGGACGTCCCTGGAAAACAGGGACACTTGGAGGGTCCAGTGTAAGCTGCATTCAGTTTGGTCACAAGATGTGGAGAACTAAATAAGATTCTATGCATGAATGTGAACTTTTTCAGAAAGCTATCTTCTTTCTTGGATTTTCTTTCTTTCTTTCCTTTTCTTTTTTCCCCTTTTCTTCTTTTTTGTCTTGTTTTTGTTTTCAGAGTTTCAGTATATAATTTCATGTATATTATTTGCATTTGTATTTGTGTGTTTTTTTGTGATAGATGTGTTGATTTTGTGGTTTGTATGTAATCTTTTAAAATAAGAAATAAAGCTTTTTTAAACTCTAAAAAAAAAACTTTTTCAGAAAGCTAGCTCAAATAAATAGAGTTTCTGTCATAGGACCACCAGCCTGCCTGTCTCAGTCTCAGAATCTCTAATCATAATGTTTGTACTTCTCAAAACACTTGACCTTCAGGATGTGGGTGGGTGTTCCCTGAAAATCAAATTACATGAGACATACTGGCACACAAATGCATTTACTCTGCTATTGTTAATTGTGCCCAACCTTACCCGCAGTGTGCCTCCTCTACGTGCTTCAGTCTCTTGCATATGCTGACACCGAAGGCAACTTTAAATCACACTCGGTGTATTGATTTACAAGTTACAATTTTGCTGCATCCAGATTTCTCGGAGGCAGTTGGACAAATAGAATATTTCACATCAGCAGGCAAGTCCTCGTTTTGTGAGGACAATGAATAAAAGATCAACATGTCACCTCGTCAGCTGCTTTCAGCCAGGGCTTCAATCGAGGCCAGCGCCTCTCTTCACGCTGCTGTTGACTGACACAGCTATCAATAAAATATCAAATTGAAGGAACAGGTGGTGATCATTCTACCAGTCACCTCAGGGGCTGAGCCTACCTCTTTGTGATGCTTGCTCCTGACTCAGCTCAGGAGCTCAGCCAGATGAAGACAAGTCTTGATGAAACAACATGCCCTCCAACATTTCTCTGATGAAAATAGGGACATCCTACTCAATAATAATAGTAATAATGATGATGATAATTTTATTATTATTATTTAAAGCATCTAACTGGGTTACCCCAGCCACTTTGGGTGGCTTCCAACATATATAAAAATAATTAAAAAACAATCAACATTTTAAAAAATCCTCTGCCTTCAGATGTCTTCTAAAGGTTGTTTTTTGGTTTATCTCCTTGGCTCGGGGGTCACATAACTCCATACCCTCCATCATTTTTCTGATGAAAATAAGGATGTTCTACCATACCCTGAAGGACACGGGTGGCGCTGTGGGTTAAACCACAAAGCCTAGGGCTTGCTAGTCAGAAGGTCGGCAGTTTGAATCCCTGCGATGGGGTGAGCTACCGTTGTTTGGTCCCTGCTCCTGCCAACCTACGGGTAGCAGTTCGAAAGCACGTCAAAGTGCAAGTAGATAAATAGGTACCGCTCCGGCGGGAAGGTAAACGGCATTTTTGTGCTCTGCTCTGGTTCACCAGAAGCGGCTTAGTCATGCTGGCCACATGACCCAGAAGCTGTACGCCGGCTCTCTCGGCCAATAGAGTGAGATGAGCACCACAACCCCAGAGTTGGTCATGACTGGACCAAATCGTCAGGGGTCCCTTTACCTTTACCATACCCTCCAACATTTCTCCTGTGAAACTAGGGACATCCTAAGGGAAAGTGGGATGTTCCAGGATCAAATCAGAAACCTGGACGGCTTCTTTAAATCTGGGGCTGTCCCTGGAGAATAGGGATACTTGGAGAGTCTGCTGTGTGGATTGAGAATTATTTCCATGTACATGACCTCAGTGAGATAATCCCACTTGTCTTTCTGAATGGCTGTTTTTGAAGTACTACCAGATATTCCAAATCCACGAGCTCAAGTTTCTCTTTACTTAGTATATATTAGCAATCTCCACTTCCTTGCTTGCACCAATATTAAAGGAGGCTGCTGTAATCTTTCAAACGACTCCATTTCCAACAGTGAAACAGAATAAAAGTGCCATGACATTGTGTGGAGAAGACCTCGGGATAAGATGGCATCTGAAGAAGACTCTCACCTGCAGAGCACAGTAATCAATTAATATATACAGTGCTATTTTTCTAGAAAAAGAGGTGCCGGAACTCACCATGAACGCCTCCCTTGTTCTCTTATAATGGAAATGGCTCCGACCTGAAAGGTGCCAGAACTGAGTTCTGGTGAATTCCAGCTGAAAAAAAGCTCTGAGTATATAAGGGGTCAGATGATCTTTCAGGGATCCTGGTCCCATGTTGTATAGGACTTTATACACAAAAGCGGGTGGAGCTGTGGTCTAAACCACTGAGTCTCTAGGGCTTGACGATCAGAAGGTCATTCCGTTGTGCCAGAAGCGGTTTAGTCATGCTGGTCACATGACCAGGAAAGTTGTCTGTGGACAAACGGCGGCACCTCGGCCTGAAAGCGAGATGAGCACTGCATCCCCACTATCGCCTTTGACTGGACTTAACCATCCAGGGGTCCTTCAGCTTACCTTTTACACAAACACTAGCACATTGTGCTTGACCAATTAGCATGAGAAAGTTATATTTTGTATAAACTGTGTGCACTCTGTGCAGGGGTTCGGATCAGGGCCAGTGAGTGAAACACTTCCCACCTGACCAGTACCACGTTACATTCATTTGCCACAACGTTTAATTGAGTCTTCACTGAGACATGCCTCCCCTCCCACTGGCCTGCCTCATTTGTTTTCTTTGAATGTGATCATTACCAAACATTTGCACTTTCTGCAACCATTGAAAAGGGTTTAGCATTTGCTTTATTGTTTTATGACGCTTCCTGCCTGTGCTACATCAGCAGAGGGAGCTGAGAGAGGTGGAGTGGATATTTCTCTCTTTCTCTCTCTTCCCACCCGCCTCCCTCTCTCCGCTGATAAAGTGTCAGAGGCTGCAGTATTGGGGCAACTCAGCCAGTGCTAAACATATGGCTTTAGTGGTACATCATGGCGCTCAAACAGCAGACAGTAAATAATGAATGACCATTTAACAGCGAGGGCTCTGTGACATATCCCCTAGCTAGCAGTGTGTTTGCAGAACCAACTGCAAATAAATACATTCCTGAAAGATATTTTCTCTTGGTGGGCTTAAATTAATTGGTTAAATTAATGGCAGCAAACCGTTCAATCAGCCATATTTACTGTGGGCCATGACTGAAGAGCATTGTTAGCATGGGGTTCAGATGCACTTTCATCTTCCAACTCTGACCAGATTTTTCTTCCCAGTGAGAGGTCCTTATTGGTGGTGTTTATTTCAATAAGGCGAGAGCGTGCGGAATCAATGCATCTTAAGTCGTCGCTTCAAATGAATAGCAGTATCTGTAATGTAGCCAATTAGTAGCGCTGATCTAGAACGAATGTCCAAGGGCACTTTAGCAATGCGGGTTCACCATCATGGTGAGCACGATTTGCGGTGGGGGCTTAACAAACCACTCCAAAGGTGGGGGCATGAGTGGTCACCATTTGATAGGTCCCTGGCTGTTGTTGGGCAAAATTGTATGTTGCAAGTTGATGGGTCAGCCCCCTGGGTATAAAAGCCAAGGAGAGAGGTTTCTCCTTCTCTTTGGCTGTGTTTTCAGATTCCCACCCTCTCTCTGCTGTTTTTTAGGCCTCTGTGTTGACATTGCTGTGCCTCTCATGGGGTCGCCTGTATTCAGGGGCCTGGTAGGAATTTTTTCCATTTGACTGATTGGCTGGTGCCATCTGGTTTTTGCCTACTACATAGCAAATAGTCACAACTTGTAAGGTTGGTGGTTAGGCATTGGTTATTGGTTGTATTTGGGGTCTGATGACTGTGTTGGCCCCATGAGTTAATGCCTGAGTTAGGGGAAATTCCGGTCAGGAATACAGGGGCTCTATGCAGTGTCCATAACCCCGGTCGGGGGCCAGCAACACGCATGAGCCCCTGGGAGCCTGAGGGGAGAGAGGAGAGCCTATTGCACCCGACTCCCTGTCTCTCCTTGTAGGGTTTTCCCTTGTTGACAAGGCAAGTTTATTTCTGTCCTTAGGTGACAGTTGGAGAACCAATGCCTACACAACCACTCACATTTTATATTTGCATTTCAATACAAGTTGTGGCCAAATTCATGCCAAAAACCATTAAACAAAAATTCTGTCTATGGTGTGAGTTATTTGAGGGGTGGTTTTGGGGACCTCCACACGCAAAGGTTTGGCTATTTATGCCATTCTCAGTATGGATTGCATGCTTTCTAAGCTTATTTAAATCAAACGTATACCAGAGGGGTTTTAAGAGATCTCCCTCTTCTGAATATTTTCCCTGTCCCTTTAGTCTTAACAGTGCAATCCTAAGCACACTAGCTATTGAGGAACCCCCCACTGAATAGAATGGGGCAGACAGAGATTTGGGGCTATAACTTGCATCGTTCCCAGCCAGTACAACCGTACTGAAGAGTCCAACACCTCTCGAGGGCCAAAGGTTGGGGAAGAAATAGCAAAGGACAAAAACATTTATAAGCCCATCCAAGCCTCCCTAATCCCTTTAGTGAGAAATTTGGTTCAGTTTGCATTGAAAGACGAACTTAGCTAATTCTCCCTTGCAAAACAATACGAGAACCAAAACACAGGCACACTTCTCTGACATTTGAGGTGCAGTTCTCTGGCTAACTAACGTGAAGAAGAAGAAGAAGAAGAAGAAGAAGAAGAAGAAGAAGAAGAAGAAGAAGAAGAAGAAGAAGAAGAAGAAGAAGGAGGAGGAGGAGGAGGAGAAGGAGAAGGAGAAGAGGATATAAAGAGGGTGAAGGGTCCATTAAAAATGCATGGTATCCGTGAAAACAACATACAAAAAAGGCATTATTTGGGGGAAATTGCTCTGTAAAAATGTATATATTAGGGAAACTGCATAGTAGAATTTGTATATTGTTAATAATAATGAAATTTCATGAATGTGTGTGTTTGTGTGTACTTTTTGTTAATCTAACGGGAGAAGATACTTTCTTCTCTGGCACAGTGAATCGTCAGTTCCATTGAATAGTGCGATGAATAATCAGTTCCGTTTCTACCCTCAATGGCCTCATTTCCTGTCATGGTGTTTCCTGAGTCTCAGACAGAAGCGAGCATTTAATATGTGAAGTATGAGTTGGAATCTAGCACAGCGATAAGTTACTTTCATTGTTACCACCTCCAATGGCGGCTTCCTTTCCTTTCCCAGTGATTTTCTTGAGTCAAAATGAGAGTACCCCTAAACATTTCTTTGAGAAAAAAAGCACTGTATTTAAATATATCAGAAACAGAGGTGGAAACGTGGAGAACTGAACTTATGACAGGAAAAAAGAGAAACAAAGAGGGACTGAAATGGTCAAATTTCGCCCATCCCTATGCACAATATTTAAAGTTGGCTAATAAATACTAAGCAGTGGGGTAAATACTAAGCAGACAAATATGTTTTTAGCAGTCTTTGAAAGCATCTTACTGTGGGGGCCTACCATATATCTTGAGAGTATCTTGGGGTTGCTAATTGGAAGGCCAGCAGTTCGAATCCACATGATGGGATGAGCTCCCGTTGCTCTCTCCCAGCTTCTGCCAACCTAGCAGTTCTTTTGCCTACTCTACTCTCAATATGGGCATGAAAATGCATTTATTTGTGGAATTACTGAGACAGCTTTTGGAATCTTTCTTTGAGACAATTCCACAAACTGGATGGCATTGACTGTGGTGACCTTGCTTACTTTGGGGGATTCGTGAATGCTCAATGAAAACCGATACTGATGGGTTTGCTGTAGAGAACTAGCAATGATTGCACTATTGTTGCAATTGTGATCTTTATTGATTAGAGGAGAAAATGATCTAAATGTAAAAATAATGGCCTTGCAGCTTGAAATGCCTGTACAGAAATTTAAAGAGTACAAGGACTATTAATAAAGAAATATTACACAGGCTCCCCTACATACAGTATAGGAAATAATGGTTAACCACCTCCCCAAATCATGGGATCTCTTCATCAACTCTCAAAAGGATAAGGTGCCTCACTGCCTTCTTAATTTAAATTTCAAATTTTAATATGGTTTCCATTCAGCCATCTTAGCCTGGTTTTAAAATAATAATAATAATAATAATAATAATAATAATAATAATAATAATAATAAAATCTCCCCTAGGTATTGCTTAATGCCACTCTTCAGGGGGGTCCTAACTGAATCCTAAAGAACATAATGTGCACAGTTTTTATATATGCCATAAGATGGCCAGAGTATGTATGTATGTATGTATGTATGTATGTATGTATGTATTATTTATTTAATTTATTATTATTATTATTATTATTATTATTATTATTATTATTATTATCTGCCCAGGAGACAGAGGGTGAGGCCAGTGCCTCCTCTAAAATTCCGCCAGTTTTTCCAGGATGTCCTCGGATCAACTTGAATGTTTGGTTTAAGTTGACGGAGCACTGTCCATGGTCCTGAACTCATTCTCTCTCCAATTTGCCTGTGCCTTTGAAACCAGGGACTACTGACCTTCGCTAGCTTGGGGCACCCCCATCCTCCTCAGTGGTGGGCAATCCTGCAACACAAAGCAGACTGGTGGATTCACAAGGGGAAG
Organism: Zootoca vivipara; assembly: GCF_963506605.1. Classification (NCBI taxonomy): domain Eukaryota; kingdom Metazoa; phylum Chordata; class Lepidosauria; order Squamata; family Lacertidae; genus Zootoca; species Zootoca vivipara. Next base: position 121,623,636 of record NC_083276.1, on the reverse strand, counting down.
GGGGTATTGGGGTAAAAATAAATAAATCCTATTTTATTAGCAGACAAATGAGTACATTCCCCTCCCCCCCCGAATAGAATTTAATTCACAGGACTGTGGGTCTAATCCATTGGGGGGGGGGAAACAATGCACTCCTACTCAAAAGTGAGTCCCATTGAGTTCCCATTGAGATCAATGGGACATACTCGTGCACCAAGTGTGCATCAGATTGCATCCTAAATGACCCTGTGAACTAAGCATTTTAAAACAGATGTGTTTATAACCTTATTGTATTTAATATTAACTACCCTCTCTCATTTATTTATTTAATGGTTACATATTCTCTTAAAATGTATTGTTTTCATTCTTGGACATATACCAGAGCAGGCCTTGAAATCTTGCTAAGAATTTCATCCCACTCCCAAACAATACAACACAACATGGTGACTCTGGGAGCCAGGGTATTCTTATGAGTCTTAGGCTTTCATCTGCAAAATTCTTGGCATAGATCTACATGTGAGCATTTGAAAGGATGCTGTATGTAGGCTGAGGTGGCCTTGGGACTGCTAATCCTTCCTGCCTCCACCCAAGGGGATTCTGCCAATTTCAGATGCCTCTTTTGTCTTTGTTACGCTTGGAGAAACAAATGCAAATATTCGTGTTGACTGAAAAAATATTAACAACTTCCTTCTCCCTCCGCCACCCTCCATTAAGGAGCTGGTGCATTCTTCAATCCCTGACCAGTCACTTCTATGCTAAGGCCGGGGATGTTTCAATTATCTTTTATGCAGTGTGCATTCAAAACAGCGAACAATTTAATTGAATCTTTCTTATGAGCAATTACTTGCAGAGCCAACTTGCGCATGAAAATAGAGATGCTTTCACAAACAAGTGGAAAGCTAACTGTAGTCCACATGGTGACATTTCGGATTGATGGTTTGCAGAGGACATTTCAGACTCAACTGTCAAGCTGGCCAGTTTGTTATTTCCTCCTTATCCTTCACTCTCTCTGCCTCTCTCTTTCTCTGCATGTGTGTTTCTCCTTGGAATGGGAAAGAAAAACACACCAGTGCTCATTAGTTCCTTCTCAAAACTCTAGCAGAGAAAACCTTAAGTGCCCAGCGACGGGGTCTCAGCTTACATGCTGCAATGCACCACCTCTGACAATAGCATGACTAATGCCCTTGTATAACACTATTGATCTTTTTTTAATGGGAGGAGCCCTCATGTTTATTTCAGATGGTGGAAGTCCCTGCAAAACCTTTTTTTTTTTGCTGCACGTACACAATCCTGACTGTGCTATTAGGGCTTAGGAAAAGTCCCTGGTGCTTGACAGTAACTCATTCTAATGTGCAGTGTAATGTGATTCAATGCTTTGCCCTTCAAGCACAAAAGATTTGTGCAGGTGGTATTGGTGGGTTAATGAACTAAACTATCACATTAAAAGATCACAGTTCATTTTCCAGTGAAATCCCACACTCTACAGGCTTAATGCCCAAGAATTACTTGGTATGTCCTGCGTGGTGTTTTAAAAGTTAATGCTCATTGGAGAAAGCTGAATCTGAAGGAGGAATGGCCAGAACCCAGAAGTTGTGTGCATATTCACCATTTGCCCACCCACTGGAGTAATTCAATTAGATTTCCTCTTTCTGCCCCAACTTCCAAACTGGCATTTGAACCTCACTCAGATATTTATTTAATTTTAAATCGTTTGAGGTTTGGTTGTTCAAAGGGGAGAATATGTCTGCTGACACCACTAGAGTGGCTGGGGAAACCCAGCCAGATGGGTGGGGTATCAATAACAACAACAACAACAACAACAACAACAACAATTGCTGGATACCTCCCCAACTTGCTTTTCTCATTGGGATAGTGTCAGGCTGAAGTCGCAATCTGGGTGTGATCCAGCAATGTATTTTTCTTAAGTAGATTGGCCCACCCCAACCTTGGTGCCCTTCAGATGATGTTGGGACTACAACACCCATCATCATGGTCAGACCTCACCTGGAGTACTGTGTCCAGTTCTGGGCACCACAGTTCAAGAAGGATACTGACAAGCTGGAACGTGTCCAGAGGAGGGCAACCAAAATGGTCAAAGGCCTGGAAACGATGCCTTATGAGGAATGCCTTAGGGAGCTGGGCATGTTTAGCCTGGAGAAGAGAAGGTTAAGGGTATGATAGTCATGTTCAAATATATTAAAGGATGCCATATAGAGGAGGGAGAAAGGTTGTTTTCTGCTGCTCCAGAGAAGCGGACATGGAGCAATGGATTCAAATTACAAGAAAGAAGATTCCACCTAAACATTAGGAAGCACTTACTGACAGTAAGAGCTGTTCGACAGTGGAATTTGCTGCCAAGGAGTGTGGTGGAGTCTCCTTCTTTGGAGGTCTTCAAGCGGAGGCTTGACAGCCATCTGTCAGGAATGCTTTGATGGTGTTTCCTGCTTGGCAGGGGGTTGGACTGGATGGCCCTTGTCAAGGGCGTAGCCAGGATCAAAACTAGGGGGGGGGCAAGCCATGATCATTCAGGGGCGGGGCCACAAAGTTGGAACGTGGGCGGGGCTACAGGGCCAGCTGGCCTGACGATATCGTGGTGGCGGCAGCGGCGGCAGCGGCCACCTTGTGCTTCTGGGGCTGGCAACGGCGGCGGCTACCCTGCTTGGCTGGAGAGGACGGGAGGGTCGGGCAGGCAAGAGGGGGTGACAGGGTGGGTGAGGGCAAGGCAAGGCACGGCCGCAGTCACGACGGCTCCTAGGCGTTGCTGCATATCAGCATAATATTTCAACCATGTTGTGGGTTCAAGCCCCACCTTAGGAAAAAATTCCTGCATTGCAGGGGGTTGGACTAGATGACCCTTGTGGTCCCTTCCGACTACAATTCTATGATTCTATTGATATATTGCCATAGCATATGCATCATTCTGCTTTCTTGAATTGTCCTACTCCTAGGCATAGCAGCCAACGCCTAGAGGCCTAGGTGCCTCCCCCCCCCCCAAATACTAGTAAATACCGTATGTGAAAGAGTCATCCCCCCCATGTTGATGGGCTTTCTATGTGGGGCTTATCTGCCCCCCCCATATTTTATTAAGAATGGAAGAGGGAGGGAAGGAAGAAAGAAATAGAGAGAGGGATAACTCATATTTGTGGGTGCCTCTGGGTGACGCTGTGATGCTGGAACTCTGCAGCAAGAGGACGGGAGGGTCGGGCAGGCGAGAGGGGGTGGCAGGGCGGGTGAGGGCGAGGGAAGGCACGGCTGCAGTCACGACAGCTCCGAGGCGTTGCTGCATATCAGCATAATATTTCAACCATGTTGTGGGTTCAAGCCCCACCTTGGGGGGGAAATCCTGCATTGCAGGGGGTTGGACTAGATGACCCTTGTGGTCCCTTCCGACTACAATTCTATGATTCCATTGATATATTACCATAGCATATGCATCATTCTGCTTTCTTGAATTGTCCTACTCCTAGGCATAGCAGCCAAATCCTAGAGGCCTAGGTGCCTCCCCCCCCCAATTACTGGTAAATACCGTATTTGAAAGAGTCACCCCCCATTTTGATGGGCTTTCTATGTGGGGCTTATCTGCCCCCCCCAGTATTTTATTAAGGATGGAAGAGGGAGGGAAGGAAGGAATAATAGAGAGAGGGATACCTCATATTTGTGGGTGCCTCTGGGTGATGCTGTGAAGCTGGAACTCTGCAGCAAGAGGATGGGAGGGTCGGGCAGGGGAGAGGGGGTGGCAGGGCAGGCGAGGGCGAGGCAAGACAGGGCCGCAGTCTCGATGGCTCCGAGGCGTTGCTGCATATCAGCATAATATTTCAACCATGTTGTGGGTTCAAGCCCCACATTGGGGAAAAATTCCTGCATTGCAGGGGGTTGGACTAGATGACCCTTGTGGTCCCTTCCGACTACAATTCCATGATTCTATTGATATATTACCATAGCATATGCATGATTCTGCTTTCTTGAATTGTCCTAGGCATAGCAGCCAACTCCTAGAGGCCTAGGTGCCTCCCCCCCCCCCAAAAAAAGAAATTACTGGTAAATACTGTATTTTAAAGAGTCCTCCCCCCCCCATGTTGATGGGCTTTCTATGTGGGGCTTATCTGCCCCCCCCCCAGTATTTTATTGAGGATGGAAGAGGGAGGAAAGGAAGGAAGAAATAGAGAGAGGGATAACTCACATTTGTGGGTGCCTCTGGGTGACGCTGTGATGTACAGGAGCCTTGTAAGCAGCTTTCTCTCTGCTTGATTTACAGCAGGCATGTCCAACAGGTAGATTGTGATCTACCAGTAGATCACTGGATGTCTGTGGTAGATCACTGGCACCCCTAAAAAAAGCTCACCCAAATTTTTCCTCCTCCCTAAAAAAAGCTGAACTATGACCTGAAGCCCTAAACAAAAATGGGCCTCCCTCCCTCCTAAAAGAAGCTCAACAAGTTTGACCTAAACCCCCCAAAACAGGGCTTCCCTTCCTTAAAAAAACTCAACAGCTTTGACCTGAACCCCCCAAAAGGGGGTAGATCACTCCCAGTTTTTAACTCTGTGAGTAGATCAGAGTCTCTTGGGAGGTGGCCACCCCTGATTTACAGTATACAGATGCAGGAGGAGGGGCAGACTGGAACACCAATGCTTTTTATAAACATCACTGTGTCTATCAAAGCTACAGCCCCCCCCTTCTTATTCACTTCCTTTTAGCCTTGCAGGGCCACCTTAGTCAAATTGAATCCTCTGCACCCTCATTAAATTGTCAATAGAACTGTTAATGCGATCCCTGAATGCCCATTAACAACTCCCACTGAATAACAATAGGGTGAATAGGGTGGACCTTGCCTGAAGGGATATTCTGCTCCATTGTCTTAACTGCTTAAGTACTGGTAGCCACTTTGCTTTATTTATTTGTTACAGCTGTGTTCCCGCCCCCAGCAAGTGGAGAGCTGCTCTTGCTAAAGCAAAGCCCTTTCCACTTCAGTTTTTGGAGGGGCAAAGTATTGGTTATGGTCTGTAAAATACAATAATTTTTTGCTTCTAGGGGGGGGCAGCTGCCCCCTCCTGCCCCCCCCCTGTCTACACCCATGGCCCTTGTGGTCTCTTCCAACTCTATGATTCTATGATTCTATGCTTCTATCCCTGAAGACTGGCCATACTGGGTGGGGTTGATGGTAATAGGAGCCCAGCAACAAGGTGGGAGAAGGATGGAGTAACAAGACAAACAAATAGTGCAATTAGTACTGCAACAGCTCAGTTGTGAAGATCAGTTTTCGTACTGGAGAGTCAGAACAGATATGGGACATTTACCTGACCAGGCGAAACACCATTGACACCTTTTGTCACCCCCAGCAAACCGATGGGTCAGCGGGACTCAACATGGGTGTGCAATATAGTAGGATGAAACAATTCATACTTCCATCAGCAGGACCCATGGGGATTAAATAAAATAACACCAATGTCTGCATGGATTTTGCAGCCAGTGCTTATAGGACTATAGGGGTGATGGGAACGAGTGGTTGATACATTACTCAAGCAATATAGCTGCCACTGAAGAATTGCTTCACCAGAGCTTCGCACAATTATTACTCACATGGACCAGCCAGATAGTAAGGTTAACTTGTCTTGTACCCTTGTGGCAGGTTGCTATGGGAAAATTGCTATACAATCCAGTTGCTCCGTGTGCGATTTGCATGCATATATTACTGTTGCAAGGTGGTGGCTTTGTTGCTGCTATTGCAGTTATGTTGATCTGGCAATATATGACATGATTTCTATGCAATATATGACATGATTTCTAATAGTCCCCTCCCCCCCCCCCAAATTATGTTTTGTGGTTGATCCTTGAGGAATACAATTTCTGTGAATCCACACCTCCAGATGTAATGTTAGTTATCCCTTTGATTTTGCACATCTCCAGATTTTGTGAGGCAGCTTTTCAAAAATACCAATCTACGTTTAAAATGTGCACTGCAGACCAAGCTCATGGACTATGCTGAAATGGCAAAGCTGACTGGAAAACTGAGGAATCAAGAAGACAAAAACTTTACAAAAGAATGGGGGGATTATAAGTTATTTAGGAGACCACTGTAAGCAGATGGAAACATTGGCAGGATTTTGATTTCACTTGTAGTGTAACAATTATCATGGATAATATGGATTGATATAAAAGTTAGAGGTCGGAAGAAGATGCGGTTTTAAATATTTAAAATGGGACTCCATGGAGGGGGTGGGGAGAAGTCCTGAGATTCGGAGAAATCCCAGGTGGCACTGTGGGCTAAACCACAGAGTCTAGGGCTTGCTGATCAGAAGGTTGGCAGTTCAAATCCCTGAGACAGGGTGAGCTCCCGTTGCTCGGTCCCAGCTCCTGCCCACCTAGCAGTTCGAAAGCACATAAAAGTGCCAGTAGATAAATAGGTACCGCTCCGGCGGGAAGGTAAACAGCGTTTCCGTGTGCTGCTCTGGTTCGCCAGAAGCAGCTTTGTCATGCTGGCCGCATGACCCGTAAGCTGTCTGCGGACAAACGCCGGCTCCCTCAGCCTATAGAGCGAGATGAGCGCCGCAACCCCAGAGTCGGACAAAACTGGACCTGATGGTCAGGGACCCCTTTACCTTTACCTATTTGCTTTTTTAATAACTTTGTATTGGTAAAATCAAATAAAACTGATTTCAAAAAAAATAAAAATAAATTGTGCACTATACAATAAAGCATGCCACTGAGATAAAATAAGCATGCAAATACAAGTGTTCATCCAGTGCTGCTGTTGTAGTTTTTTTTAAATGACATATTGCAGATTAATGTGGAGAGGGGATGGAATGGATTTGTGATTGAATACAGGCAACCTTGACACAGGCAACAGGGAGACAGGTCCATTCACCCCTAACTTTAACCTCATCCATTTTAACTGGAGAGGTGTAAGGTATCAAACCTGGGACTTTCTGCAGGCAAAGGATGCACTTGACTACTGAACTACCCTCAAAATGTTTGCATTGACAAACAACCTGCTCGGCTGCTACAAAGCTGTCCTGTGGACCAGGACAATTTATCTCGGCAGGGGAAATCTAGGTCACAAGGGTTACACATCATAGATTTCTCGTGGAACAGATTAACCAGTCTAGTAACAAGAGCAGCTTACCCTTAAATGCCCCAAAAATTGAACCGGTGACCTAAAATGAAAGAGCCCCATAATCCAGGATATATAAAGCCTCGGAGCCATTCAAATAACCCCACACTGCCCCCTGTGTTTACAAGCAATTGTTCAGCAGACTTAGCCTTTGGTGAAAAGTTTGTGGCAGCTTTGGTTTCTTTAACTCTCCTGGAACCAAAAGAAATCGTTCTGTAAGAGAACCACTTGGCTCTGTCACATGTGAAAAAGTGGCAATATTTCCTGCAATTTTAAAGTCTTTTCCTGACCATACTGGTACAAAAACCTAATCGTTGGATCCATAGAATGGGAGGGAGGGAGCAAGGGAGCTAGCTAGCTAGCTAGCTAGCTTTATTGGAAATACATTTTCAGCTTTGCCAAAGGCTTTTTTTCCCAGCAGCTTGGAAATATGATAAGGCTGAAAACATATTATAAGAGTAGTAAAGGTGGAGGGAAAGTGGGGAATAAAAGACAAGGAGGGAAATTAAGTTGCTGTGTCTGGTTCTCTTGGGTCCATGCGTACAGAATAGTTTTCCTCATGGGCCTGGCAGGGGAAAAGGCTTTATGGTTTGGTACAATGCATGATGGAAGTCCCCAGTCTATATCAAAGTGGATTTGTGTGTGTGTGTGTGTGTGTGTGTGTGTGTGTGTGTGTGTTGTATTGTTTAATTTGTAATATTTCTTACCTGTTCCTAGTGGTAAGGTCCCAGGGTGGGTTAAAGCGATGTAATAAATAATTAGAAAAACAAATACAACTGCTACAATTATAAAACAAGGAAAACACTATTTCAAATGGAACAGAAAAGCATAGATCCAGGAAAAAGAGGTGGGTCCCACAAAACAGAACATCTTCACTGTGAAAGGGCAGGGGAAAGAGGTGTCTCCAAAGAAAGCTGTACAAGGAAGATGCTAAACATGTGGAGGAAGTTCCACAAGTTAGGGTCTGCCACAGAGAAATCCCTCTCCTAGGCCACCAATCCCCACATTTCTGAGGATGGTGGAACGACCAAGGGAGCCCCTTCTGCTTATCAGGTGCCTTAACACCTGTGCAGGTCAGTGGTGATGGAGGTGGCTTTTCATATATCTATAACAATGTGGGTTGCATCTGAAGTCATACTAAGTTTAGACCAGTTGAAATCAATAAGGTGTGCGTGTGCATTTAAACCAAAAGAAGAAATAAATAGGATACAGCCTAATTCACATTTATTTTGAATTTGTTTTTGTTTTGTTCTTAAAAATACAAATTAAAATTACTCTGAATAAAATAATAGTGGTGGGGTTTCCCTTGCATCCATTGCTGCTGCTTGAGGCCTTGGTGGCCTAGCTAGCATGGAATGCCTTCCATCAGCTTCGGCCAGCCATTCCCAAACTTCAATTCCCATCATCCCTGACCACTGGTCCTCTTAGCTAGGGATCATGAGAGTTGTAGGCCAAAACATCTGGAGGGCCACAGTTTTGGGATGGCTGGCTTAGGCTGATGGCCCAACTACAAGCTATGTTGTCAGCAGTAACTTGACAACAGTAATCTATGTTCTGGTTGAATTACAACAGGCATCCCCAAACTGTGGCCCTCCAGATGTTTTGGCCTACAACTCCCATGATCCCTAGCTAAGAGGACCAGTGGTCAGGGATGATGGGAATTGTAGTCCAAAACATCTGGAGGGCCGAAGTTTGGGGATGCCTGGATTACAGCAATGTGCTTTGCTTGAGGCTGCCTTTGAAGAAGCTTCAAGTAGTATAGAAGTATAGAATGCAACCACCTGACGGTTGACAGATTCAAGGTGAGCGGATCATATAACACCAATTCTGTTCTAAATACACTGGCTTCTTATACATTTCCGAGCCCAGTTCAAAGTGCTGGTTTTTACCTTTAAAACGCTTTATGGCTCAGAACCTCAATATCTTCTGGTATGCCTCTGCCGACAGGAACATGCCTGGGCCCTGTGAAATCCTTCTCAATGTCTCCTCTCTGAGGAGGCTGGAATCTCTGTTGACATCTCTTCAGTGCCAGGTTAATACCCCCCCCCCTCCACCAAGCTTCGATAGATTAAAATGATATTGCTTCTTATAAGCAGGGTTGACCCAAGACCTTTTGCCCCATGAGGCAAAACACACTGCCCTGAACCCTCAGACAACAGCAATGCAGCAGCTCTGCAGGAGCCAAGAGTCTTGGCCAAAAGGGGACATTCTGTGCAGTGTAGCTGCAGTGTGGTGTAGTGGTTAATAGCGGTACACTCGTAATCTGGGGAACTGGGTTCGCGTCTCCGCTCCTCCACATGCAGCTGCTGGGTGAGCTTGGGCTAGTCACACTTCTCTGAAGTCTCTCAGCCTCACTCACCTCACAGAGTGTTTGTTGTGGGGGAGGAAGGGAAAGGAGATTGTTAGCCACTTTGAGACTCCTTAGGGTAGTGATAAAGTGGGATATCAAATCCAAACTCTTCTTCTTCTTCTTCTTCTTCTTCTTCTTCTTCTTCTTCTTCTTCTTCTTCTTCTTCTTCTTCTTCTTCTTCTTCTTCTTCTTCTTCTTCTTCCCACTCATTTTGGGATGGAAGACCAGTAGCAACACAGCCACTTTGCGACAATGTCTTGACAAAAAGGGGACTTCTGCTGCTTTCCCTAGCTTCACCTTTTGGCTGTGTCTTTGTCTTACCTAAAGCCAGTGCCACTGCTGAGGCTGGAGGGGGTGGTGATTGGAAGGGGGGAAATGGTTTTGAAGTGGTGGTGGTGGTGGATCAAGATCTCTTGTCCCCTGTGGAGCATGCCTCATTGGTGCGCCGGCCGTGGTTATTAGTATGCTGCCCAAACTTCCTGTGTGTCAGGGACTGGGCAGAAGAGGGATGGTGGAGACCGCCTCCCCAGCCTGAACCTTCTAGAGAAGACGACGACAGTTCAGAATTACAACAGGGGTTTGAGGGAGGTCACAGCTCAGAGGCAGATGAGGGGGGAAATAATGGGAGAGGAGGAGGAGGAGGAGGAGGAAGAAGCACCAGGGGAGAGACAGCTGACGAACTCAGTGTCTTTAGAAAACATTCCAGATCCCCCCCCTGCTTTACCAGAACACAGCAGGCCTTGAAAGTAGGAGAGCAAAGAACTCAAAGGCAAAAGGCCCTTTCCAGCACCCATAGCGATGACTCATGAGGAAGTGGGAGAGATGGAGAGGGTGGTTTCACTCGGAGCAACACTATTACTCCAAGAGGCTGCTTTTGTAAGCCTCTCTCTGTGAATATTGAATAAAAAACATTGGTAAGAACTTTCCTTGTCTTATCCATTCCTGGCAGCCTACCATGGGCGGTTGGTTCCTCTGATGTCTGACACAGGGGCTGTTTCAGAGGGTATTTATGTTTTGAACAATGTTGCAAGTCGCTCGGAGACTTCTGGGTAACAAGTGACTAGCTAATCTTAATAATAATAACAATAACAACAATAATAATAATAGCCTGATCATTTCAATTCAATTCATTATTCAGAACCAAAGTATATATGTTAAAAACAAATATATATTGCAGAACTCTAAACAATAATTCAACCCCCTTGTCTGGGTTCCCTCTGAATTCCCTTCCCTCTTTTTTACTATAATGTAAGAAGCTCTTAAATTGTCAGAATGAGCACCGTTCGGTCTAAACTGGACTCAGAACCAAGCTTTTGGACTTGGAACAAGGAATAGTTCAGTTTGCTGAGCCCAAATCCTCTTCAAGCCAATGGAACTTGGCCCACTCCAAGGGCAACAACAACTCCCTTGTTCAGCCACAGATTTCCAAATGGAGTTCCCCAGTGAAGAATACATTGGACCTAAACCATGCCAACAAATTTCGACTAATGTACAAATATATTTGTGAGAAGAGATGCATGCTGGTGTTATAATAAAACAGATTGTAATAAAGAAGCACTGATCTTTGATAAAGAAGTTCAATCAATTGAAAGTTACAGTGTACCTCAAATCTGCATGCCAACAAAGAGACAGCTGTTCTGTGGGTGGTCTGCTTAGTGGTCCCTAGCTCTGTGATCACACAGCCAGTATGCTAACTTACAAGCTCCCTCCTGGGAGAGAGAGAGCTCTGATTAGTCACAAGAGAGATTATTCTGAAAGCATCTCTGTAGCCGTTGCTTCCAAACTGTTTGGCCTGTTGCCCGTGAGCACCTGTATTCAATACACCCACATCATGGTGTTTCTGTTGTGGGGGAGGAGGGGAAAGGAGATTGTTAGCCGCTTTGAGACTCCTTCGGGTAGTGATAAAGCGGGATATCAAATCCAAACTCTTCTTCTTCTTCCTCTTCTTCTTCTTCTTCTTCTTCTTCTTCTTCTTCTTCTTCTTCTTCTTCTCTCCTCCTCCTCCTCCTCCTCCTCCTCCTCCTCCTCCTCCTCCTCCTCCTCCTCCCCCTCCCCCTGCCCCTTCTTCTTCTTCTTCTTCTTCTTCTTCTTCTTCTTCTTCTTCTTCTTCTTCTTCTTCTTCTTCTTCTTCTTCTTCTTCTTCTTTCTGTACCGCCTGTAGAGAATTAATATGCTTCGGAAAGACCTCTCTCCCCTCTATTTCTTTATATTTTGGGTGATTCCTAACTTGAATGTGAATGCAGATGAGATCCATTGAATTCAATGGACTTCTGTAACTCAAGCTGATTAATTTCAATGTTTCTACTCTGAGAGTGATAAAGTTAAATCTCACCTGATGTGTTCTGGTCAAAAACAACAGCTGCATTAAACAGCCCCTCTTTTCTAAGGCATATCTGGGGGCAAAGGAAATCTCTACATTTTACCCCATCCCCAAGACATCAAACATGTTCTAAAATTAAATCAGAATTCACAAAATGTCTTCAATATAGACTTCACCACATATTTCACAACAACAACAACAAAATAACCAGCAGATCCCTTTTTGTGTGTGATGCAATAATTAAGGTGGGTTGATTTTATGAGATCTGAAAGTACCCCTATGCATTTCTGAGGCTGTTACATTTTCCTTTCCCCAATAGGGCCAATGCTTCAAAAATGAAATCAGTGGAAATGTAGAGGTGCTATTGTTGTGTATACCCCAGTACTATAATACTGCATTGAATTATTTGCATTTCTCTTGAGAGATTTAATTATTTACAAGATTTACCAATAGTAATGGCATAAGCATTGTAATTTATGACATTAATTGAATTTAAATTTGCAGAAATGTGAGGTAATGTACAGTAAGTTGTTAGTGCGCTGCCAAATGATGCAGAAGACATTAGCCAAGTTCTGACTTTAAGAATCTGTTATTGTTATTAATCACGTTTGTGTTCTATCCTCCTTCCAAGCAGCTCAGCATAGATGGAGTCGTTCATTTTATTCAAAGAATCATTGGAGTATGGGGATATGGGAGAAATTCAGTTTGGTTTGCACTTAATGTGAGCCTACCTAATTCAGGGCTAATGCACAAATCCAAAAAATTTGCACTTTGCCAGATTTTACAATGCACTTTTCCATCCGCATCCACCCCCCAAAGTGTGCAGAATTCAAAAATATGGAGGAAGTGTGCTAAAAATGCAAATATCAGTGAAGTTAATATACAGCAAAAAGGTATTCTATTAGGAAAAATGCTTCCAAGAAAAAAGTGTAGCTGAACAGTTATACACAATAAAATGACAACTTTGAAACTTTTTTTTATTAAAAACAACAACAACAAATTTCATCAACTGATACAGAAATGTGAACTGCAGTGAAGACCAGGAAAATGAGAAATGGAAAGTAACCAAGACTGACGGATTCATCTATGCTTACTTGAGGCACAGTATTTATTTATCGTTAACTTATTATTATTAACTTATTATTATTATCACGTGTTTCTCTGAAGACCTTCAGAGGTGGCTAACAAACTTTAATAAAACAGAATAAAGCAAACTTAAACTTAAAGTAGCCTAGTAGAAAAAGAGATAAAGGACCCCTAACAGTAAAGTCCAGTCGTGAACGACTCTGGGGTTACGGCACTCACCTCACTTTATTGGCCGAGGAAGCCGACGTTTGTCCACAGACAGTTTTTCCAAGTCATGTTGCCAATATGACTAAGCCGCTTCTGGTGAAACCAGAGCAGCACATGGAAATGCAGTTTACCTTCCCACCGGAGCAGTACCTATTTATCTACTTGCACTTTGACGTGCTTTCGAACTGCTAGGTTGGCAGGAGCAGAGCCCGAACAACGGGACCTCACCCCGTCACGGGGATTCGAACTGCCAACCTTCTGATCGGCAAGCCCTAGGCTCAGTGGTTTATACCACAGCGGCACCCGCGTCTAGTAGCCACATAAATTAAGAACTTAATGTTGTTTGTTTGTTTGTTTGTTTGTTTGCTTATTGGATTTCTTGCCCCTCCCTTCTCTATAAGGTTGCAGGGTAGCTTGCAACAATATTAAAACCAGTTAAAACAATTAACATCTATATCTAGTATATCTATATATGTCACAAACACCAAGTTAAAAAGGCGTGTCTTCAGCATATAGTGGAAACTATCTAATGAAGGTGCCAGGCACACCTTTGTGAGATGGGAATTGCACAATTTAGAGGTTGCCACAGAGAATGCAATCTCCTGGTTCTTCACTGCCTGAACTTCCAAGGGCAATGGAACTATGAAGACGGCACCACTTGCCAATCTCAATACCAGAGAGGGTCTGTAGGGAAAGAGATTCTCCTTCATATATTTGTAGCCTATGCCATTTTAAAACACCAATGCAAGCACCTGGAATTGAGCCTGTTTAAGTAATTCAAGCAGCACAAAAATAACAGAGTACTGAGCCAGCAAAAAGGTGATGTAATTAACCAAAGTTTTTGGGTGTGTTTTTATTATATATATATATATCTGACTCTTAGATGACTGAAGAGCAGGCATCCCCAAATTGCGGCCCTCCAGATGTTTTGGCCTACAACTCCCATGATTCCTAGCTAACAGGACCAGTGGTCAGAGATGATGGGGATTGTAGTCCAAAACATCTGGAGGGCCGAAGTTTGGGGATGCCTGCTGAAGAGGTTTAGTGATGGGGCTCGTTGGTCCTCACTCAACAAGGCATTATGTAGAATAGGAGCCACAACACATGTCCTAAGTTGACAATTCTGGAATTGCTACAAGCACTCAGGGTAGAATGAGTCCCTGGTCATTTTCTCTATTTATTATTTCTCTCTCTCTCTCTCTCTCTCTCTCTCTCTCTCTCTCTCTCTCTCTCTCTCTCTCTCTCTCTCTCTCTCTCTTGTGGATAAGTGTCCAGTCAAATATGATATTTACTTTGAAGTTTGATCTTGGGTGCAAACTTTTTCTTAAAAAAATAAAAAATAAACTGCTGGTATGGGGGTAGCGGTTGAGATTGGGACTGTAGCAAGGCAGGGATCAAGCATTTCCCCCCCTCCCTCTTCCTAGAGTAATGATTCAGTTCTGGGGTAACAATGTCTGCAATCTGCATAGGGGTGGAAAATTCTCATTCATTTCATTGTTAATCCTTTCCTATGCAAATTGCATGGGGAAGGTGATCTGGATTGACTCTATAATGGGAAACCATGTAAACACTGGGGGATGCCTTGGTCTCCCCTGAGAGTGTTGGAAAGGCAGGGGACACGGGTGGCTCTGTGGCCTAAACCACCGAGCATCTTGGGCATGGGTCAGCAAACTAAAGCCTGTGGATCCGGCTCGCGGACGGTCCGGGAATCGCCGCGTGGATCACCAGCGTGCACATTCTTTCCCCCTCCCCCCTTCTCCCTCACATGGCGCCACTGCCTCTTCCCTCCCTCCTCCTGACTTCTCCCTTTTTTTTAAAAAAAAGAAATTTTTATTGATTTTACAAAACAAAACATACAGTATAACACTGTCCCTTCGTTTTCCCTCCACACACCGGTCCACTTCTGCCACCAGTAGGACCCGTGTGCTTTAAGAATCAAAGGGGTCCAATTATGAATTGAGTTCTGCTTCCCCCCTCCCTCCTCCCCCCATATCCCCCCCCTGCCACTGAGAGAACAGGTAGGGAAGAGTTATGGGGATCTGCATCCCCCAACTCTTTCATAGTCATATTAACAAACCTAAAAGAGAAAGAAAGAAAGAAAAAACAAAAGAAAAAACAGAAGAAAAAAATTGGGAAGAATTCAAACTTCCCAGTTCTTATTATTCTAACATCTTAATTGCGACTCCCTCGGTGGTCTTCCTCATGGTTTTCCAACATAAACTGATTACTTGTGGCGAATTTTCCAACTCAGTTTCAAATCTTAATCTTATAATATTAACTCAATCCTCCTCCTTTTTCATGCTGTCCCCCCACAGGTCCCCTCCTGCCACAAGAGGTACCTGCAGGGTAACAGCACTTCCAAGGTTCCATTTCCTCCTCACCCATCTGGGCACCCCCTGCCACTGAGTGCCTCAGAATAAGAAGAGGAGGGTGGGCAGCTTTCTGCCTAAACACCTCACTTAACCTGCAATAATTTACAATCACTTAAAAGTTCTTTCCCAACCATTCTTATACTCCCTTAAGGAAACATAACTTTTTTTCCCTTTCTTTTTTACATTCCATTTCCTCTCCCCAAGTCTTTTTCCCCCAATTGGTTCAGCGTTTCCATTGTCAAGCCAAGATTTCGAAAACCGTCTTTCAGAGACCAAAACAATACCTTTTAACTAAAGTTTTTACCCCACACCCATTCTTTCCCAAATCCATCTCCAGGCCTTTGCCCCCCTTTGCCCCTGTCCTTCCCATCCCCCAAAAACCCCACTCCACATTTTAACCCTTCCAGGATCTACAATTCCATTAGACTTTAAGTCCCTTTGTCTCTCATCTTCTTGTTCTGCTTGTTTTTCTCCCTTTTGGAGGTCATCTTTTGCTTCATCCCAAACAAATTTGTCATAGTCCAAGTCCTCTTCAAATTGTTTCTTATCACCCACAGTCTCAGAGTCAATAATCTCCAAATTTGAATTAACCTCTAAGTCCTGGACTTGGACTTCAGTCTCAACTGGTGGTGAGCTGGGATGTTGCCGCTCCTTGTAAAAATCTTCCCATGACAGCAAGTAATTCAGCACAGTCTCCTGGAAGGCTCGAGAAAGTTTTGTTTTCATACCTCTCGTAACCGCAGATAAACAGGGTGTAGGGAACAATGGGTACTGGAAAATTCCTTTCTCAGACGATCGACTCCATTTTAGCTGTTCTTTTTCTTAGTTCTTAACTCAGTCCCAAATCCATTCTTACTTCCAATTTAAGTAATTCTTTGACAATTCCAAACAATTTTTCCTGTTCACAGCAGTGCAATCAATCCACCCGGTCTTTTGACAGTTTGACAGCTTTTGACAGCTGTCAAAACGCTCTTCCCTTTAATACCGCTGTACCTCAAGGGGTGCCGGACTCAGGGGCTGAGATGGTTCCAAAAAGTCTTTTTTCCCTCTCGGGTCCACAGTTTCAAATTCTTTTGTTATTCGGCTTAGGATTTTTTTTTTCCAAACGCCTCCCAGTTTCCCATTAGGAAGAGACCGGCTTCCGTTTCTTTAAAGTCTCTCCTATTTTCCAATCAGCAAATTTAAGGTCCAAATCAAAGTTCCACTTACTTCTTTAGGAATCTTTAGTTTCAAATCGGAAGAATCCGCCGCTTGCCGGGTCAGGACTCGGAGCTTCGCTTCCCGGAGGCAAGATGTGGGCCAAAATGGCTGCCACGGTTCAACCCCGCCGGCTCACGATTGCTCTATTGAGCTCTCGGGCGGCGGGGGATCCGCCAAACGGAGCGGCCGCTGGGCTCCTGAGTCATCGGAACTCTCGATCCGATGTTTTTACGGGGAGTCCGCTCGCTCTGCGGACTTCCCCCCCCTCCGAGAAGCCAGGGACCTCGGCACGCGAAAGTCCCTGCGTCCTTCTCACCGCCGCGACGAACCGGAAGCCCCCCTCCTGACTTCTCCCTGTCCAGCCTAGAGGAGGAAGGGGGCTGGGCTTTGTTGGTGCCAGCAGCAGCAGCAGCACTTGAGCGTCCGCCATTTTAAGCAGCCCCTCTCCAGAGCCCTTTCGCGTGCCGCTCACCGTCCTTCTGCCGTCGCCTCCAGTCCCTGCCACTCACAAGACACAGGTAAGCAGCCACAGGGGCCCGTGGTGCTTTTGCATCATTCCCCCCCCAAAAAACCCCCATAGTCCAGCTCCCCACAAGGTCTGAGGAAAAGTGGACCAGCCCCCTGCTGAAAAAGTTTGCTGACCCTTGGGCTTCCCAATCAGAAGGTCGGAGGTTCAAATCCCAGTGATGGGGTGAACTCCCATTGCTCTGTCCCAGCTCCTGCCAACCTAGCAGTTCGAAAGCACACCAGTGCAAGTAGATAAATAGGTACCACTGCGGTGGGAAGGTAAACAACATTTCCATGCACCAAATGCCGGCTCCCTCGGCCTGAAAGCGGAGATGAGTGCTGCACCCCATAATCAAATTCTACTGGACTTAACCATCCAGGGTCCTTTACATTTACCCAGAAAGGCATCAGGTATACAACAAGTTCTTGCTCTAATCAAAGTATGTAGTGGAAATAATTCCTGCATCCTTGCCGCTGTAGGATGTGGGGGGCTGGATGACCGAGCATTTTCACAGGAAATAATAAAAGGTATAGATGGACAGAGCACTAGAGCCCTTGGACTGCAGCTGGAATCAGGTGAGTCTGCTTTAGAATCCAACCTCTGCAGGTTCCTCACCCATCACTAGAAAAGATGCACTAGAAAAACACAAGAATGTCTTGATCTTTGCAATGACACCGTTTCATCACACACGGGCCATTTCCGTATCTATAAACTGGTCATTAGTTTGTTATACACACCGCAGCTAAAATCAGCGGGTCTCACATGAGCACTTGTTTGGAGCTTCTCATTTCCATCGAGGCCCTTGTGTTTTAGCACAACACTTCTTTGTTATGTTTTCAAAAAAATGAAAAAGCTCTCAGTAAACATGGTTTTAAAAAACCCATCTCTCATTGGCACTTAAATTGGCCTGAATGTATATTTTATTGTGATGATTGCAGCTTGGTTTGCACAAAAGCTTGGCAGGTTGAGCTTAAATAATAAAAAAAGTTGTGGATGTCAAACGCTTTAAGCATTTTAGAAGCGTGCTTTATATTTTTTGAGTGCTGAACAAACAATTCCTCTATGGTCCCCCATTTACTGAATTTCCATATTCTACTGCTCTGTTTCCCTTTGTCTTACTTTAGCGTTGTCATCGTTTAGCGCCAAGCACTTCTAATAAAACTAGTCTTAATGGGGAAGTGTCTGTTCTCCTTGGCTTACTCTTTGTTATTTTAAACAAAACAAACAACATAATTCAATGCCGTATGATACATTGCTTCATATGCCTGCAACCTTGAGCCTATTAGAATGGTTGCCTTTCTTCGATTTTCATTTTAAACCACAAAGACATCATTTGAAGCCTTAGCCTACCTGGGTAATTGCTTTGATATTGATGGTATCTCATGAGGGCACACGGGAAAAAAACATTTAACACTTAATGGGGCCGCCTTACATAAGGGGATAATTGCATGCTATCAAATGTACAAGGCAATGAGCTCCAGCTAAAAGCAATGTTCAGGATGAACCAAAAGTAAGTTGGGAAGGGCTTTGCATCTAGAAGGTCCCATATTCAAACTTTCAGCATCTCCAGGTGAGGCTGGGAGACTCCTGCATGAAACCCTGGAAAACCACTGCTAGTCAATCTAGACAGTACTGAGCCAGTGTGGTGCAGTGGTCAGAGTGCCAGACTCAGACTTGGGAGACCAGGGTTCAAATCCCCACTCAGCCATGAAGCTGTGCTGGATGCCCCTTGGACAAGTCTCCCCCCCCCTCTCTCTTGTGAGGATAAGTGGGGAGGAACCATGCATACCACCTTGGGCTCATTTACTTGGAGGGAAAGTGGGACAGAAATGTAAAATAATAATAATAGTCCAATGAGTCTGATTTAGTATATAAGGCAGCTTCCCATGTTGCTAAGTATTAACATGGCTTCATCGCAGTTTCAGTACAGTGGTACCTCGGGTTAAGTACTTAATTGGTTCTGGAAGTCCGTACGTAACCTGAAGCGTACTTAACCCAAAGTATGAGTGTAATCGGCTCTGGAAGTCCGTACGTAACCTGAAGTGAACTTTCCCATTGAAAGTAATGGAAAGTGGATTAATCTGTTCCAGATGGGTCCGCAGAGTACTTAAGCTGAAAGTACTCAACCTGAAGCGTACTTAAACTGAGGTATGACTGTACCTCCTTCAGCCTCCTTTCCTTCTGAATCGGAGATGAGGAATCTGCAGCCCTCAAGATGCTTCTGGAGGCAGCTCCCATCATCCCTGATCATGGGCTGTGTGCCTGTTTGGGCTGATGGTGACTGGAGTCCAGTAACTCTGCATGGTTGAATGGCCTGTTGCAAAAGCATCCCCTCCTCCCAAGTGTTGCAACCAGGGATTGGCTAAAGAACCATATATCTCAGGACTCTTCGGCACTCTTCCAACTTAGCAATAGCTTTACAATGGGCTGATATACACAATCAGCGAAATCAAGTGGCAATTTCCCCCCCCCCTGGATTGTGTGACTGCAGGTTGATGGTAGTGAGTTTCCATGTTTAACCATTGCACCAGAGTTGGCTCATTTGTTTTAAGAGCAAAGACAAACTCCTTGGCATCTGAATGTGGTTTGTGCAGCAGGATTTCTAAAAGAAAAATTAAGCAGGGGAATAGGGCACATGCAAACCTGAACATTTGGGAGACGGTGAAGATGAACAAACTTACTCAGCAGCAAGTATAAACAAGGGATTCCATTTTTCGGGGGGGGGAATGCTGTGATGCCATGGTTTCTGTTTATCTCTTATCTGGACACCCTTCAAGTTTCTGGACACCTATCCATCAAGAACAGATACAGATTCTCTCAATATTGAGTGAGCTTGTTTTACATACCAGTCTATGGGGCAGCCATGTTTCCCCCCTTGCATACAAACTACCTGGGACAAAGAGGACGTTATCCTCTTCCCATCACTCCCAAAGTTCAGGGGGCATTATCAGCCCATTTTCAAGGTGCTGATGAAGTGGATCATTAGCTGTGTTTTCTAGCTGCTCCAAGGGACTAAAGAACCTTGAGTGGAACAGCTTCCACAGCACACTCCTCTTATAACTCTTGTCTGATATCCAGCTGGTGAAGATAAACTTTCCTGCACCAACAGAACAGGGGTGCACAGAAGCTGAAAGTCAGAGACATCGGAGCGGCTGCCTAATCCATTTTCCACTGGCCCGGAGTGTCATTTCCATCAAGGGAGGGTAAAAATGTCTCTAAAGGTTATTTCTAGCTAGCTAGTTAGAAGCTTTTAGCTTTATTAACAGCGTGATTCACAATGGCATCTCTTAGTTTCACGCTCCTGGTTTTCATGCTAAATGGATTCCAAACCATTCCCCTCTTTTTCAACGTGGATGAGCCACTATTTCCTTCCCCTCCCCGACTGACCCATGAGATGCAGTAGTAGCAGCCAAAGAAACACACGGAGGTCAAAATGTCCTGAAAGGCAGGGGGAAAGAGGCACCGATCAAAGTTCATTTTTAACTAGGCAGCCCAAGAATGGGTCACTCTGTGGTTCATTTGGAAGTGAAACCCTTCTTTCCAGTGAGTCAAATGTCAGAGAACTAGCCATCATTAAAAGAGATCCCATGTGCAATGATAACGGAGAAAGGCAACTGTGAAAGCTATTCTGTAATCCATAAATGCATTTCTAAGGCCAGTAAGGAGTAGAGAATGAGTTTGTTAAAGATGTCAATAGGCCACCCTGTGATCGGCCAGTGACTATGCAGTGGGAGAAGGCATTTCCCCTTTGTTCTCTAAATTCAAAGGAAGCAAGAGTCTTGCACTTCAGCACAGCTTGCGATTTTGTTCAGAAGGCTTTGAAGGCAAATGAATTCAAGGGGAAACTGTTGTACGCCCCCCCCCCAATAAAAGAATATTCAGGGCAGTGTGACTGAGGAGTTAATAAAAAAGGTGTTATCCCTCTCTCCTTCTCCTTCACATACAAGCAAAGAAAGGTGCAACCAAACAGCATTCAGTTGATGCCCAGATCACCTCCAAGGGTGGGGGAAAGTGTAAGTCTTGCTGTGAAAAGCTTTTCTGCAGTGTTGAAAACATCGATACCACATGCCGCGGCCAGCACTCTCAGAGAAATAAATATTGATTCCCCTCCTCCTTGAGACTTACCAACGGCAGTCAAATGTCTTCCTAAACTCTGGGGTTGTTGTTTTCATTGTTTTCTAGGTGACAGACTCTCTTTTCTTCCATTGCTTTGTTGTTCTCCCACTTTTTTCTTCTTCTTCAAAACATTCCATTTGTTTGCAGCAGAAAAGCCTGCAAAGAACCAGCCGTGAGCCGTATGAATCTGCCTTTAGAGTGTTACTATGGAGAAAAGCCTCGTCTTGACAGATTGTGTGTATGTGCATGTGCGTGTGTGCATGTGCATGTGCAGAGGAAAGGCCTATATCAGGAGTGCCAGGGACTGACTGGATAAGGTGCTGCCTGCCTGAGAGCCACTCAGGGAGGACATAGACCCCAAACCGTGGTGGTGGGACATTGGGGAGCAATATGGGGAAGAGACGAGCTGGGAGGTGCTAGTAGCAGGACGTTTGAGCGATCAAAGGCGATCAAAAGGAGGTGGCCCTTCCAGGATAGGCTGGAGGCTGAGAGTCTCCATGTGAGCATAGACTCAAAGAGGAGTCAAAAGTTTCCCTGCTACCCAGCAACTGAATAGTCTCAGGGCCATACCTACCAAGTTCCTGTGGGAGAAATAAGGGACCGGACCGGAAGTAGCAGACCGGAAGTAGCGCTGCCGCCATTTTGGAACTGGGTGCAGCATGCTCAGAAGTGACTTTTGATGCTGCTTTGCCCAGTTCCAAAATGGTCATCGCACCGGAAGTCACACTGCAGCCATTTTGGTACTGGGCAGAGCTGCATCAAAAGTCGCTTCTGAGAATGCTCCGCCCAGTTCCAAAATGGCCACGTGCCAGAATAAACCGGGAAAAAACAAAAAAAAATCTATTTTTTCAGCTGAGAACAGCTAGAAAAACGGGGGTTTCCCGGGGAATACGGGAGACTTGGCAGCTATGCTCAGGGCCTGAGGAAGGGGGGCGGTGGGGGCAGTTCGCCCCGGGTGTCACCACTGAGGGGGGGGGTGACAAAATGCCAGGCGGCACTCACCATGGGGCCTGCAATACACCCTAGCCACTCATCTCTCCTGGGAGTGACGCAGTGGCTTGGGTGCCCCAGGCTCTGCGTTGTCCCAAACGGTCCTCCTGCCGCCTCCCCCTCAGGTGTAGGGGGGGGCTGAGTGGGAAGAGGCAGGCAGACTCCTTAGAGGCCCCGTGGAGCATCCTGCCCCAACAGGTCCCGCCCATGGGTGGCTGGCCACACCCTTGCAGATGCCTGGCCCCACCCCTGGGTACAGGACACGCGCACTGCCCCAGAGACCCAATCGGCTTGCTCCGCCACTAGCTAGCTCTCCCTCCCCTCTGCCACCCCTCTCAAGGAGAGTCCTGCGCATTGCTGAGCAACGGGCCACCCCCTTGTCTCAGTCATCCATTGCTGTAAGCATTTCCTTCCCGAACTGATTGAAACTGAACCTGTCTGGAAGAGAAGACCCTGAAGCGATAGAGCACAGTGTAATGGGATTGGAGAGGAACCATCTCCCCTCAACTGCACATATATTTTGTTGTGTCACCAAAAATGACACACACACATTCATTGATATTTGAAAGCAATAGACAGGCAGAGAAAAGATTTGAAGGCCAATGCTGTGCTGTGTGTACTGTTAGACAAGGACTTTAAGAGACCCAGATTCAAATACCCATTTAGCTATGAATCTCATGGTGTAACTCTGGGCCAGGGGCTAGTAGAACCTACCTCTCAGTGCTGACCTTAATTTCTTTGGGGGGGGGGAGTGAGATGCAATAGCCTGGATAGCTCAGTTGGCTAGATAATGCCAAGGTTGCAGGTTTGATCCCTGTATGGAGCAACTACATATTCCTGCATTGCAGGGAGTTGGACTAGATGATCTTCAGGGTCCCTTCCAACTCTATGATTCTATGAAATAAAACTAGTGGAAAGCACCCAGCATTGCTCAGCAATTCTAAGGGGAAATCACCACCATCATAATCACCAGTGCAGTTTCAAAATCTTTGCTTAAAAGCCTTGCAGTTTTGAAAGGCTCAGTTTATAAACAGAAAAATTTGGTCGTGATCTCAGGAACCACCATGCTTCTGCTCGGTGCTATATATATATATATATATATATATATATATATATATATATATATGTGTGTGTGTGTGTGTGTGTGTGTGTGTGTGTGTGTACTCTAATTTTCCTACTCATATTGAAATACTGCCCCAAACTTAGATTCACAGAATGTTTAGGGGTATTATGCATCCCCCTGCATCCCCCCAGAAAAAAAAGCACTGCTTCTGTTTTGCTGAAGAACACAGCATCCAAGTTTAACCCTTAGCGCAGATGGAGCATTTCAAAATTAACAAACATGAGGAGCATGCAAAACAGCACTTAAGTATGTGCTCTGTTGGCCATTTGAATAGGTTCTCTTCCCCCCGCCCCTTCACAGAGTCTGAAAAGCCTAACCAATTTTCCAAAATGCAATCAACGCCTACTTGACTTTTCAGAAAGATGTGTTTTGAAATTATTGGAGAACATAACTGAGTAATGTCAAGTATGCTGGAGTTTCATTTTAGATAGCCATTTGGTTCAAATAAACCCGTCTATAATTATGGAAATATAATTTGATTTTAATTCCATGTTGAAAGTTTATCGTTTCCCCCAATTTGATAGCCTGTTTCAGTGATCTCTCTCTCTCTCTCTCTCTCTCTCTCTCTCTCTCTCTCTCTCTCTCTCTCTCTCCCCCCCTTCCTGTGTTTATATTATCTGGATGTTGCTCACAGGAACTTTCACCTGGAGCTGCAAATCTCTCTAGCAATATAAACCCAAATGAGCATTGGTGTTAAAAGACATTTAGGTCAAGGGGTGGAGCCCAAAGCCAGTCCGATAGTGGGGAAAGGGTAGAGCCTGGTAGCTTTTAGCAAAACCAAGTGTTTTAGCATATGAAATCTTTTATTATTAATAATAATATTTTTATTAGATTCTCATAACTTTAACCAATTAATTTCACATTTCTTATACATTTCTCTTGTAATTGACTTCCCACTTTCACAAATGAAATGTTTTTTGAGGATCTGGAAATGGAGGTCAGTGGATCTGGGATTTTGAGTCAGAACCAAACACAAAAAAACTGCCTACTCAGCTAATATCTGAACTTTTTAAAAAAGTGATAATTGCTCCTTTCTTGACAATTGGCAAAAGCACAACAAAATTGTTGCCCCAACCCTGATTCACTGGTAAGTTTGTTTGCTGTCTTCTAAGGTTCAGAATCCTACTCTGTATGCATTAAATAAAAGCCTAGCAATGGCAGAATCAACTAGATTCTCTATGTAATCTCTCTCTCTCTCTCTCTCTCTCTCTCTCTCTCTCTCTCTCTCTCTCTCTCTCTCTCTCTCTCTCTGTGTGTGTGTGTGTGTGTGTGTGTGTTAAGGCATTCATGTACTTTTTTTCAGGTGGACTGCCACAAAGTGTTATAACTAGATGGCTACACCAATATGCATCAATTTCTTAAAGTTACAATAAAATGGAAGAGACAACATGTTTGCTTAAAGGTGGTTGTTACCGCTTCTTCTCACTCCTCTCAGGGCAAGATTGCTCTGCAGGAGCTTCCCCCATCTCTCCGTCTCTCTCTCTCTCTCTCTCACACACACACACCATGTAAGCCAAAGACACCAAGAAAGATAATTGTAGCCATCTCACAAGATGAATAACGAAGTAGCCACTGAACAGGCAGCTCTCGTTTATGCCCTCCTCAAAAGAGATGGACTTGGGTAATATGGCGCCCTGAGCAAGAACAAAATTTGACACCCCTATCCCCAAAATATTTCTTATTTTCACAATAATTCCTTTTGGAAAAGAGCTTTTGGAAGCACCTTCTGCCCTTTTGCCTTCCATTCTGTGCATGCTCTCAAGTGCACTACAGTATTTTGCAACCCCTCGGCTCGGCACCCCGTGTTGGGGAACTGCCCGCACGGTCCTAAATCTGGCACTGTTCCTCAAAGACTCTTTTGCTGAAGTATACAGCTCCAGGGGCAAAATAAGGAACACATTGAATTCCAGAAGTAGAAACAAGGAAGGAGAATGCTCAAAAGATATTTTCTGGGCTACTTCCATAATTTATCTTTCCATTCTCTTTAAAAAAAAAAAAGGAGAACAAGCAAACAGAAAAATAGCATATAGATCGCAGGAAGCAGCCTGTAAGTTGTTTGTTTTACAAATGAACAACTTGAAGATGTAAGTGGAGGCTGCAGTCCAAATCTCATTTACCTGTTGAATTCAGTAGGACTTGATTCTGAATAGATATGGTTTGTGTGGCGCTGGTAGAATGACTTGCCCATGGCTGTTTCCCATACTTCAGTTTAACTGTGCTCTGGTCTGCTCTACGTTGACTATCGACAGGTGCATTCAAACATGGCTGTGCCCTTACAGATGTGCAAGATAGTCAACATATTTGCACAGCTGTAAACCAGATGGCTGAAGCCATGCTTTCTGACTGAACATGTGAATAATCAAATTTGTGGATGAGTAAATGTGTAAAATGTCGAAACAAAAAAATTAAAAAAAATCCTTCCAGTGGCACCTTAGAGACCAACTAAGTTTGTCACTGGTGTGAGCTTTCATGTGCATGCACACTTCTTCAGATACACATTTTTGGGGGATATTTTATTTTGGGGGGATAAGGTGAGGTGAAGCAAGCTGACAAGATGCCAGTTGAGGTTGATAGATTCAAATTATCTCTAGAGATTATTGTGGAATATATTATTTTTGGGGAGGGGCGGGGTTGTTTTGCCAGTGAATTAGCATTGCAAAAGATCCACACTAAGCAAAACATCCCAAAGTGAAGGGGAAAACAGGTTTGTCTAAACATTTATTTTATGTTTTTATTTTATTTTATTTAGCATTATTAGCATTGCAAAAGATCCACACTAAACAAAACGTCCCAGAGTGAAGGGGAAAACAGGTTTGTCTAAACTTTTATTTTATTTTATTTTATATTTGCCATTACCATAACATGCTGGATCTGGGTAAGTAAACTTTTCATTGTACATTTTAAATACTGCCCCCTCCACAGTGCTCGGAGGTTTGGAATGATTTATTTGTATTCATGATTACTAAAGACTTTAGCACAGCCATTATCACCGTATGAAGAGCTTCAGAACAGCAATTTTTCAGTGGCCTCAAGTACTGCATCCACTTCATTCTCGTGCATATTATTATATGTGTGTCAAAGTAACCTAAAGGAATGGATTGGAATGCCTTAAACAGAAAGGGATATTAAAACGCTGAAGGATTAATAGGAGCAGTCGTCAACACCCGCAAACAGCTTTCTTAAGGGGGCTGAAGTGGGTGGAATCTTTCCTTTCGGTTTGTTCACTTTGCAAATCATTTGATACACACTAACTGTTATGAAAGAAAAATAAAAAAAAATTCCTTCAGTAGCACCTTAAAGACCAACTAAGTTTATATTTTGGTATGAGCTTTCGTGTGCATGCACACTTCTTCAGATACACACTTTATGTTATGAAAGAGATACGACTGACACTGTGGTCTTGCTGATCGTAAAATGAGCAGAATCCCCGTGACAGAGTGAGCTCCCGTTGCTCTGTTCCAACTCCTGCCAACGTAGCAGTTCTAAAGCACACGAGTGCAAGTAGATAAATAGGTACCGCTGTGGCTGGAAGGTAAACGCCATTTCTGTGCACTCTGGCACTCGTCACAGTGTCCCGTTGCGCCAGAAGCAGTTTGGTCACACTGGCCACAAAACCCAGAAAGTTGTCTGCGGACAAACGCTGGCTCCCTCTGCCTTTAAGCGATATGAGCGCCATACCCCATAATCAAGTTTGACTGGACTTAACTGACCCGGAAAGCTGTCTGCGGACAAACGCTGGCTCCCTCGGCCTGGAGCAAGATGAGAGTCATACCCCATAATCAAGTTTGACTGGATTTAACCGTCCAGGGGTCCTTTACCTTTATTATGAAACAGGTGGTCAAATCAAGGATGACCACTGTAGGCATTATTCTTTAAGTGCACATGTGTGTGTGTGTTTATTGAAATCTCGAGCCTTGTATGTCAGGTCTTCATGCATGTAGAGCGGAATAGCTCAGGCCATATGCCCCAAATGGCAATGCATAAATTGTGCAGGTCATTGCCGACATCTGTCTGTCTCGGGAGACTATGGAAGAGTGCGCCTTCAAGGGTGAAGCCAAAGCACTGGAGAGTTACAGCGCCTGCTTTGGCTGTGGAGACCAGTGTGGGAGAGACATGTTTTGTTTCAGCTGGGGCTGATAAAGATGTCCATTTGTGATGATGTTTCTTCTTTCTGCACTCTTCCCAATGGTCATTTCTCCCCTGGTCACTGCTGTGGATATACAACCTGACCCATATACAACCTCCACGCACTGTGATCATCTCCAAGGGTTTCTCACATGGTGGGCTTAATCTTGCCAGCCTTCAGGTCATGTTTGCAGACATTTTTGTGACACAAACAACTTTGTTACTTATGCTTATCTGGGTCTACACATTTTAGACCACACAGATACACAGCAACACCTAACAAGAGCTCTGTCATTGCCTCTTGCAACAGCAAATCACAGAAGACAGGCAGGCAGACCACTTTTGTTACCCAATAAGCATCTGTAGGCTTGCAAAACCTACGCAGAATGAAAACAGGCTATGTCTTCCCTTTTGCCTACTCCCCATTCCCAGAATTCAAGCCAACAGTTTACATAAGAAAATTTCAAGTCAAATAAATCCACAAAGAATAAAGTATATAAATATACGAGCATAATTAGGCCACTGGACAGCATACACTAGACACACACACATCCTATAAGTAGGGAACCAAGAACGGTTTGGGACTACCAACATCTCTCAAGGTTAAGTGTTACCTCTTAACCTGTTGGTTAATTGATCCATATCCCTTTAGTGTAATAATTTCCAGTGTCTGCACAGACGCGATTTCCAGCATCGCGGAAGCGAGTCCCTGCGCCGCGCCAGTTTAGCGCAGCACGTGGGAACTTGCCGAGCAGGTGGCTCGGTTCAGGGGGGGGGGGCTTGCGGACTGGTTAAATGACCCCCCGTGGGCCGCTTGTGGTTTGGGACTACCAACCCTGGCCTAAATCAAGCAAAGTCTTGTCAAGACTCTGGTCTGAACATGATTGTGTGGCAATATTTTGTCTGACTTATAAAAAAAGGTGACAGTTCGGCTCACAAGACTCATTTCCCAAATCACGTCCACCTGTCTCACACCTAACATCACATTAGATGTCAGTTGAGGAGCATGCAGCTGTCAATGCACAACCAAGAGCCTTAAACTGAACACCCATTTGTGCATTGTTAAGGGAGGCTGATTCTCACCACTGATCAGCTGGGATTGGCTATATTAGTGGTTTTCAACCAGTGTGCCATGGCACCCTGGGGTGCCTTGAATGATGGTCAGGGGTGCCATGAGCAACACTGGCCTCTTCCCTCCTATGATGCCATCTTGCGTCACTGCCTCCCAAAGGCTTGCACAGCTGTTTATTGCAGCAGGCCTGGCTATTTGCTCCATAAGACTGGTGCCTCTGGGGTTGACCAGGGGGTGCTTCCCAGGCCCTGGTGGGGGGGGGGCAGCTCAGAGACCAGGGCGACCGCTGCAGCTGCCCAGAGGGCTCCCAAGGAGAAGGGAGAGGAGAGGAGGCTGAGGGAAGGCTCCACAAGGGGTGAGGGGCTGCCACCTCTGCAGGCAAGGCGGTGACATAACTGGGCTCCTGAGCCCCACAGGGGTGCTGCAGAAAGAATGTAGTTGGTCAAGGGAGCTGTAGACTCAAAAAGGTTGAAAACCTCTGT
The DNA here is from genome assembly GCF_963506605.1 of Zootoca vivipara. Classification (NCBI taxonomy): domain Eukaryota; kingdom Metazoa; phylum Chordata; class Lepidosauria; order Squamata; family Lacertidae; genus Zootoca; species Zootoca vivipara. Next base: position 121,594,598 of record NC_083276.1, on the reverse strand, counting down.
GCTGTACTGTTGAGGTCCCTGTGGGATACTCAGCAGTGCAACTGACCATTGAAGAAAAGGGGCGCTTGGTCTGAGCACCGGTGCCAACTGACATGTGCTCCGTTCAAGCTCCCTTGGATAGGCTTCGCTACGCAAAATCCAGGAGCGCAGCTAGCCCTCGCAGAAAACCAGGGTTTGAACTGAGTGCCTACCAACTGACACAATCAATGTGAACCAGCTTGCCCTCTGTATCCAAGGACTGGAAACATAACTCACCCAATCACGCAGCCGTTACAAAGATAGCACCGGGAGCATATTATTGCATTGACTCAAAAGTCAAATGGACAATAAAATGTAGGCTTTTGATTCATGACAAAAGGTCTTTCTTTGTCAACAGATTTAAGGCAAGCCGATTTAAACTTTTACTGCATTTCTCTTTCCTCACCCTTTTCTCCAGACAGGTCATCTTTGACCACGGAGCAATAAATTCAGAGTCAAAGAGGCAATTAATACAAAGGCCAATACCAGACACTTGCCCAAGACATCTCCACTATATTTCATTATCCCAGCCCATGAGCAAAGCCATTTTTAAGTTAAGTGGTAGATGTGATGCCTTGGTGTTATGCATTTTTTTAACTACAGATAACAACAAGTGGTATCCTGTGGACACCATGCCATAAATGCCTGATGGCTGATGGACAGTCATCCAGTGCTATTTTCTGTGGATGGTCCTCTAGGTAGGAATGGAAACATTGAAGTAGAAGGCCATCAGTTTCCCTCACATAGAGCCAGTCCAGGAGGATATCATGATTAAAGCTATCAAAAGCTACTGAGTAAGAGCAACAGGGCCACACCCCCTCATCCCTCTACTGATAAAGTTCTTTCGCCAGGGTAACTCAGTCCCATAGCAGGCTGAAAAGGGTCAAGGAAACGGGTATCCTCCAAGAATATCTGCAGTTGGGCCATCACCTTACCGAAAGGATTAGCTGCCCTTAACATGGTTGCTGGAAGGCATGGCCAATAGGCTGATTTGTGTCATGGTCTGGTCGGTGGGAGGTAGCAGGCCCGCCTGCAGACATCAGGACCGGGGGCAAGATGGTGGTGGGGCAAGCAGGAATGGGGTCCGGATGGTGCAGGACTGAGGGTCCAGCAGCAGGCAGTCACAGGGTCAAGGAACTGAAGGTTGGGAAGCAGGGTGTCACAGAGGCGAGGGCCTGAGGGTCAAGGAGCAAGGCGGAGGCAAAGGTCTGGGAGTCGAGGAGCAAGGCGTCGGCAAGGCGAAGGTCCAAGGGTTGAGGAGCAAGGCGAAAGATCAAGGAACAAGGCAGGGATCGCATTGCTGTGGCAAAGAGCTGAAGGGAAATGCTGAGCTTTTATCCCTCCCAGCTCTTGCCACCAGGTCCAATGAGTTATCAAGTGGCCTCACCTGAGCGGCCACTCCTTGCTTCTCCAGCACAAGCTGAGGCAGGCCCCAGTCCTGCAAAGCACTACAGGCCCCAGAGCCTGACTCCTGCCCATACTCCTGACAATTTGGGAGGGGCGTGGCTAGCATTCATTCAACACACGAGGGACATTTGTGTTTGTACACCTTTGTAGTTTCCATAGTTGCAAGGAGACTAAAGCCCACTAAATGGGTTCACTCTAGGCCTTGGACAACTTTCACTTTACCCAGACTATCTCAAACATTCTGTTGCACTTCTGCAGTCTCTCATCCATCTCACTGAATTGAACTGATGTGCTGAAAAGACTCCAAAGGGTGTGTATGATACCGGATTATTCTCCTTATCTTAAAGCCTCCATTAGTCCTAACCACATATTGTGGATACACTTTCTGATGTATGAAGGGCATTGCTTGGAATCAAATCTCTCTGGGGCTAAACTCCTTATGTGAAATAAATCAACTCCTCTAAATGTTGCTCGTTTCCATCTTGCCTAACCAGGACATTTCTGTGGTTGACCATATAGTTTCTGACTTGACACGCCAACAGCCCATTCTATCATGCCCTTGTCCAGGAAGATGCCTCATTCCATTTGGGTCATTCTTGACAATGTATTTGGGCTGATGGCATTTGTATGCCAATCACAACATAACGTGCTCTGGGAGGCTTACAAAATGTTTCGGACTGGGTAACCTCATCTGGATTAAAATCTTTTTTGAGATCCAAAGTAATAACAAATAAGTAAATAAATAAATGGTAATATCAATTGAAACAAATAAGCATTGTACACTTGGGTCCATTGATTTCAGTGGGCTGGCTCTGAGCATGTCTTATCTCGAGTCTTGGCACTGAGCACCAATTACTTGGAAATGATTATATTAGCATTGGTGGTAGCAGTAGTGGTTAGTCACTGACCTTAGATTCTGATGAAAAGGGGTGAGAGGATCCATCCCTTCTTCAGCCTGGAATTCTGTGAACCAGTGTTAGTTCCATGCTGTGTATGTAGTGACACAATTAATTTGTCGTTCCCACATGTTCTCATTATGGCCACTAACACAGATACAGCCATACCTCATGTTCGGTCTGCTTCAGGTTGCATGTTTTCGTCTTGCGTCCTGCGGCAACCTGGAAGTACCTGTGCAGAAGCGCCAAATCTCGCCGTGCGCCTGCGCAGACATGGTGCTTCGAGTTGCAGGCTTTTCACGTTACAGACGGGCCTGCGGAACAAATTCCCGTCCATAACATGAGGTATCACTGTAGTTTAGAAAAGGGATTCCACAAATTTATTGGGGATAAGACCATCTAGTGGCTATTAGACAGGATAGCTCCATATACAGAGATCTCTGAATACCAGATGCTGCAAACAACCAACAGGGAATTCCCATCACTTTCATCCTTTGCTTTTGAACACCTGGACACATCTGTCTAGTTAACTATTGACAAGATTCCCAATGGAAAGACTACACTGCAGTCAGACTTCTGGTCTACTTCCAATCATTAGGGGGCAAGATTTTGATGTAACATATGGCCCTCTTTTGGATCCTCTTTTCTTGCTTATGAGCAGGCGGAATGGCATCCACAATGTACCAATGAAATTCCAGATGCTAAGGAAATAAAGGAGCAGATGATCCTAGACTGAAAAACAGTGGGAAGGAAATTAAAGGTTGGACAATTTGAGGGGGGAAACAAACAAAATCAATAGCCCAGTACATTTTGAGTGATGTCCTTGTTCAGGTATAAAAGGTGCGAGGAACTTTCAAGATGTTGCTGAACTACAACTCCCATCATCTCTGGCTATTGACCATGCCTGCTGGGAATGATGGGAGTTGTAGTTCAGTAACATCTGGCTGGCTAAAGGTTCCCCATATATGAAATATAACTTCAAAATAATAATGTGAAAGTAAGGTTAGAGATGGGAACGTGATGCCTGACTTTGCAAGTCAATCCTCATGTTTATTTGCTGGACCCAACCCTATAATAGTAATGATAATAATAGTAATAATAATAATAATAATAATAATAATAATAATAATAATAATAATAATAATTTACTTATACCCTGCCCATCTGGCTGGGTTTCCCCAGCCACTCTGGGCAGCTCCCAACAGAATATTAAAAACACAATAGAACATCAAACATTAAAAACTTCCCTAAACAGGGCTGCCTTCAGATGTCTTCTAAAAGTTGTGTAATTATTTATCTCCTTGACATCTTATGGGAGGGTGTTCCAAAGGGCGGGCACCACCACTGAGAAGGCCCTCTGCCTGGTTCCCTATAACTTCACTTCTCGCAGTGAGGGAAACCCCAGAAGGCCCTGGGCGCTGGACCTCAGTGTCTGGGCAGAACGATGGGGGTGGAGATGCTCCTTCAGGTATACTGGGTAGAGGCCGTTTAGGGCTTTAAAGGTCAGCACCAACACTTTGAATTGTGCTCAGAAATATACTGGGAGCCAATGTAGATCTTTCAGGATGGTGTTACATGGTCTTGGTGGCCACTCCCAGCCACCAGTCTAGCTGCCCCTTTGGGTCTAGCTACCCTTTTGGGTATCCCTATGTTCCTTTCAACATACAAGTGTGCACATTGTAAGGCCTTGTAAAACCTGAGAACTCTTTTCTTGGTGGTCCTCATCTCCGTCCTACAGTGCTGACTCTGAGAGATATGGAAACCTTCCACCGTCACTTTGGCACACCACAACCTTGCTGATCCGGTTGACATTTGTCGCATGGTGGTGGCCTCTTCTTGTGGCTCAGGATTCTCGCCCTTTTCTTTTTACAGCCCCTGGCTAATCTCTTGGATCCGCAAAGGATGACATGGTTGAAATGGCTGTTATAAAGAGAAAGGAACTGAAGTTTCTAGGAGTAAAGAAATAGGCATCATGTTTTATGCAGAAATTCAATTGGAAAATTTTAATAGGAAATCACTAAATAGTTGATTAATGAGGAAGGCCCTTTCTAGTGCCTCCTAATTAGATCTGCAGAGATACTGGGTATTGATCATCAGTAACAGGGACAATAGGGTGAGAGCTTTTATTTGCATGCCTTCTGTATTCTCAAACTTTAATTTCAAGGTTATCAGACACTGCAGTGTTGCGTTCCCACCCTCCTTTTGTTCCGTTTGGTTCCCATTGTGAAGTGAAAAACTTCTTGCTGTCAAGATCAAAGTTGTCATCAAGTCTCCGATGGGATCTGTCTTATGCAAACAGCTAGGACTGAAAACTTTTGTGCAGCATTGCTTTGATAGCAGCTGAATAAAACACTGGAAATACATAAACACACACACACACACACACACACACACACACACACACACACACACACACGAATACACCAGCTGGAGGTAAATGACAATATCTAAGGAAACATAGATGGATGGTGAGGCTACCAGAGGATGCTACCAAGATAAAGTGGAAACAAAAGAAAAGCTGAATGGAAGCAAGACACTGAGCTATGTTGTGTGTGCTGCTATCAATGCCCAAAAATTGGTGGATGGAAACAAGGGTATGCTGGCAATCCCAGATTAATTTTGGGAAATGTATTTATATCTTTAAAAGCATCTGCAACCTGCTTTAAAACAAAATCTCCGAAGTGTACAAACATAAACACAATCTGAAGAAGTGTGCATGCACATGAAAGCTCATACCAATGACAAACTTAGTTGGTCTCTAAGGTGCTACTGGAAGGAATTTTATTTTTATTTTTTTCGACAATAAACAATAACATTAAAACAAAAATACAGCATCTAATCATTAACATAGTTGTATAAAAAAAGGTAAAGGGACCCCTGACCATTAGGTCCAGTCGTGACCGACTCTGGGGTTGCGCGCTCATCTCGCATTATTGGCCGAGGGAGCCAGTGTATAGCTTCCAGGTCATGTGGCCAGCATGACAAAGCCGCTTCTGGCAAACCAGAGCAGCACATGGAAACGCCATTTACCTTCCCGCTGTAGCGGTTCCTATTTATCTACTTGCATTTTGACGTGCTTTCGAACTGCTAGGTTGGCAGGAGCTGGGACCAAGCAACAGGAGCTCACCCCGTCACAGGGATTCGAACCGCCGACCTTCTGATCAGCAAGCACTAGGCTCAGTGGTTTAACCACAGCGCCACCTGGGTCCCTTAACATAGTTGTATAAAAGCATGTAAAAACAAACAAACACATTAAATAGGAATTCAGGGGATTCATACTGTATTGCAACTGTTTTGCGAATTGTGTTGGAAAATGCAGGTACTCTGATCAAGAGAAACGAGCTAATACAGAAATTATATTTTTATTATTTATTTATTTATTTATTTATTTATTTATTTATTTATACCCCGCCCATCTGGCTGGGTTTCCCCAGCCACTCTGGGCGGCTTCCAACAGAAAAATAAAATAAAATAATCGATTAACCATTAAATGCCTCCCTAAACAGGGCTGCCTTCAGATGTCTTCTAAAAATCTGGTAGCTGTTTTTCTGTTTGACATCTGATGGGAGGGCGTTCCACAGGGCGGGCGCCACCACCGAGAAGGCCCTCTGCCTGGTTCCCTGTGATAGATCAAGGATCAAGGATACCAGAGTCTGTTGGTGAATGGCAGAAATTAAGCTGCAGAACTGTGCCAGGCCAGTGGTGTCAAAAGTTACTAAGAGGTCCAGGAGAGTTAGCAGAGTCACATTGTTCCTCTCTTCCTTCTCTTGCAATTAGGGCAACCAAGGTAGTTTCTGTGTCAAACAAGTTTGAAGATGCAATCTGGTTATTAAAGTGGACACAGTAAAACCCCCTTTTTAAAGAAAAAGAAAGAAAGAAAGAAAGAAAGAAAGAAAGAAAGAAAGAAAGAAAGAAAGAAAGAAAGAAGAAAGAAAGAAAAAGATGGACAGTTATATGGTCCTTTCAGAAACAGGGCAGTTCTTTCATAAATTCACCAATCCTCATGGAAGACAACCAGAATCCTATATCCATGAAAAGCAGCCAGTTTTGCTCCTCTCTTCAAGAGGCTTCAAGAGGCATTCCTTCTTGTCTTCAAGTGACAGGATAATTCCCTTGAGAAACTGAAACTTCACACAGATAATGAACTCTAAAAATTGCTTCAGAAATGTCTTAAGGGGTGGGAGAAATGAATGTGAACTGCACCTAAAGTGTTGCTTTGAAGTGTTTTCTTCCCCTCCTCACCGTGTTAGCCTGTGGGTAGGATAGGAAATGAGAGAGGGGCCTGAGGAGCAACTAAAATCACACTCCTTTCAAGAACTCCTGCCCCTTATACGTAGTTCAGTCGTTTCAACAGCTCCTGTACTGAGGTTTGAGCGAAAATACGAATTTCAGTAATAATTAATAAAAATCATGGGCGCCTGTAACACACACTTCTACAGAGCACATACAGGACTGCTACTTTCCTGAAAACTCTTGGCTCCTGGAGGAAGGGAGGAGAGCAAGACCTGAAATTCTGCAATAATGTGTAATCTACCAAGGCATACAGGCCCAACGAAAATGGCATTGTGTATTACAAGAGGGCAGGGCCGTCTTAAGCATATCGGGTGCCATGGTGCTACGATCCCTCTGGCGCCCCCCCCCCCCGCCCCGTTTCTCTGCGCGGCTGGCAGGCGGGCACAGCAGCGCGGTGCCCCCTGGTGACCCTGCGCCCTGGCGCCCTGCGCCACCCAGCCTGGCCGTAGGGCCAGCCCTGCAAGAGGGTCAATTAACTGCTGACTGATTGGGATTGACCAAACGGCAGGCAGCGATAGATCTCTGGTTGGCGGCATTCCCTTTCCAGGGCCACATGGTCCAAGAGCGCCAAAATCTGCAGCATTCTCCTCATTATAATGTTCACATCCTGAAGAATAGAGGATTTCACTTCATTACCTGTTACAACAAGAAAGAATGCACTTCGGGAAAGTTCAAATACTTCACCACAATGCTTTTTTTCTGAGGTATAAGTAACTGTGCTGTTATTTTTGTTACAGTGGAACCTCGGTTTACAAACACCTCGGTTTACGAATTTTTGGTTTACAAACGCCGCGGACCCGTCTGGAACGGATTAATCCACTTTCCATTACTTTCAATGGGAAAGTTCGCTTCAGTTTATGAACGCTTTAGTTTATGAACAGACTTCCAGAACCAATTACACCCATGCTTCAGGTTAAGTACGCTTCAGGTTGAGTACTTCGCGGACCATCTGGAACAGATTAATCCACTTTCCATTACTTTCAATGGGAAAGTTCACTTCAGTTTATGAACACTTCAGTTTAAGTACTCCGCGGACCATCTGGAACAGATTAATCCACTTTCCATTACTTTCAATGGGAAAGTTCGCTTCAGTTTATGAACGCTTCAATTTATGAACAGACTTCCGGAACCAATTGTGTTCATAAACCGAGGTACCACTGTATTTCTTATACATTTCTAGTAGTAATTCAAGATAAACTGCTTAACTCCTTCTCCTCCGTCTTCCCCATTCATTCCATGCATATATACCATTCCCATATCGGTAAATCCTTCAACAAATCATGTGTAAATGTTGAGAGCAATGGTAGGAATCAGGGAATATCATGTTCATTGTGTCTCAGCAAATTAGTCCAGAGAGGGAGTGTTTGTTCTGTTTCGAGCAATGGTCTTAGCCAGCCATGGCCAAACTTGGCCCTCCGGCTGTTTTGGGACTACAACTCCCATCATCCCTAGCTAACAGGACCCAGTGGTCAGGGATGATGGGAATTGTAGTCCCAAAACAGCTGGAAGGCCAAGTTTGGCCATGCCTGGTCTTAGCAGTACAGAGGCAAGGCATCATGGGTACCCTGAACAAGGTTCAGGCTGGAGACTTCATAACACCAGAGTTCAGACATCAGCAGAAGCAATCTTCTGATTGAGCCTTAAATAGGAACTGCAGCTTTCTCTATGAGCTAGCTCTGCCTTTGGCGAGATGAGCCTCTTCATTTAAAGATGTCCTGTCTGTTTTAGCAGTTGATGGAGCAGGGGAAACTGAGGATCCACTATGGCTTCTGAAATGGAATCACCTGCATCTGAGAAGAACAATGACATCCTCTGACTGGAGAGACACCTGCACAATGGGTTACTCTTGGGCAAATGTTCCTTGTTTTAGCAAAATACATCATCATATAGATTTCATCTTTATACATTGTACAGCTCTTTCGGGCTTTGACTTCCCTCCTCCCTTAAGTAGGTAGTATAATTCACTTTACTCACGCATTTTGGAATTCTATCGTTTCCCAAAAATAAATGCTAGCTCGTTAACAAAGATTATATCTATATTACATCAACATTGTAGGGTCTAGTTTATACCCGCCAGAGTCTTTAAATTCTTATAGTTCTCCTTTGTATAGTCCAAAAATTTACTCCATTCTTCTCTGAATTTTGTGTCATCCTAGTCCCGAATTCTGCAGGTCAGGTTCGCCAACTCTAGATATTCCAACATCTTCACTCACCATTCTGCAATTGTAGGCAATTCCATCATTTTCCATCTCTGGGCAAATAATACTCTCGCTGCCACTGTGGCGTACATCAGTGTTTCTCAACCAGTGTGCCTCCAGATGTTTTGGGACTACAACTCCCATCATTCCTGACCACTGGTCTTGCTAGCTAGGGATGATGGGAGTTGTAGTCCCAAAACATCTGGAGGCACACTGGTTGAGAAACACTGGCGTACATGAACAGTCCTTGATCTACTTTCCAGATTTCATTTCCCATCAGCCCTAACAAAAAGGCCTCGGGTTTTTTGGGGGAACGTATATTTAAATAGTTTTTTTTTAGTTCATTATGAACTTTGGGCAAATGTTCCTGGTTAGTTGTGTCCATCTGGGGCTGGCCCTAGGAAGAGGACAATCTTTCCAAATACTTGGCCTCATCCCCAGAATTTGGGGAGTCTGACACTGGGGTCATGACAGCGGTCTCTCAGTCACTGCCACCTGCGAGGAGAGGAAGAAGTGAGTCAATGGAAAGATTGGAACTGAGCAGATACATTGGCTGGTCCAATCCTGCAACCCTGCTACTCATGCTGGTCAGGGAAGAAGATGGTGGTGGTCTTCACCATGGCAGATCCTAGGCTGATGCAGCAGAGAGAGCCAGCGTTTGTCCTCAGACAGCTTCCGGGTCATGTGGCCAGCATGACTAAGTCACTTCTGGCAAACTAGAGCAGCGCACAGAAACACCGTTTACCTCCCCACCGGAGCGGTCCCTATTTATCTACTTGCACTTTGATGTGCTTTCAAACTGCTAGGTGGGCAGGAGCTGGGACCAAGCAACGGGAGCTCACCCCGTTGCAGGGATTCGAACCGCCAGCCTTCTGATCAGCAAGCCCTAGGGCTCAGTGGTTTAACCCACAGCGCCACCTGGGTCCTAAAAATATGCACATACCCTCCAATATTTCTCCAATGAAAATAAAGCATTTCTAAATTCATTTTATATTTTAAACGTACACATATCTATCTAAATATACTTGTAATGCATTTTTGAGCCAATAAGCATACTGGAAAATTCCAGAAGTGAGAAGGTTTATGGGAAACTGGATTTGAATATGCACCTTAGCCCAAGGGGTGTTTTTCAAGTCAGATCCTACTGGAATTTGGAATTCTTCAATCATCCTTAAAGAGTCTACTGTCATTGTTCCATTGTCAATAGTTCTTTGGGATAAGACTTTAATATTTCCTGGATGCCTTTTATTCTTAGATCTATTACCTAGCTGATTTGTTTCAATAGTAATTTAATACAGTTTATGGGAAGAAAAAGGGGGGAAACTTTGGCTGCTTCTCAGCTTTGAACAGAGACTAGTCAACAAACAAGTAAGAAATAAAATAGCACTGAGAATCACCAGTGTGCAAACAGGGATCTTAAAGCCATTCTTTATAAATAGCTTAGAAATACCTACCATTAAGAATTCTTCCTTGAGCAAAGTCCTAAGGGTCCTACCATCTTCAAATTATGCAAGTAATTAAACTAATGCTAATTTCTTTCAAGGGATAATTTCAAAGTATCTAGGGATACATTCAAATATTCCTATAAACTTCAAATAGATTAAGAATGGCACTCCAGGAGTAACTGAATCTATAAAAAAATGCCAGTTAATCAACAAGAGGAATAATACGTAATATGGAGACATCTTGTACACATATCGATTGCAGAGTATCCGTATAAAACAGCATGTCATAGGATAATATATGAAATTCAGAGCCACAAAAATATATTAGCAGCATAATTCTTTTTTCGAATATTATTGGATTTTTAAAAAATAAAATAAGAAAAATAGATGGGTTGTTTAAAATGGATCCCTGGAACCAACATTGCAAACATTAAGGACAATGCAGAGCATTTTTACCTAATCCAAGAGTATGTAGTCATCACAATCCCCTCCACAAATGGTAGGAAATGCAACTCTCATCATCCTTTACCATTGCCCATGTTGGCTGAGACTGATGGGAGTTGTAGTCCAATAGTCTCTGGAGGGCATCACGTTGAGTGGGGTGAATTTACATGCCCCCCCATCTGCTCCATGTCTGAAGGAGGTAGTGAAACTCCTCAATAATAAAGTGGAAATCTTAGAACGCCTTCACACTGAAAGCTGAGAAGTATGCAAAGGGAGTGGTATTCAAATGGCTCAGAGGTGAATGAAAAGGCCACTTGGATTTAAAACCTGCCAAGTGGCCACCCCACATTTTAAACCACAGGAGTGGAATTTGACAGCCTTTCCTTCCCGTTGTTATTCTCTTCTAGTCCAAGTTTCCTAACTCTTCCTTTGCTGTCCACAGGTGTTTCCAGATTCATTTTTAATACCAATTTCTTTAATAGGCTCAGTCTCAGTGGGGGTCCCTTTGCTATTTCTGACCCAAAGACTTCAAAGCATCCATCATTATATCCACTGTGGTCAAGTCAGACATTTTCCCCCAATTGATTTTTAGCACATTCTTCTTGTAAATGTTACAGATTCCATTTTGTGATCAAGTTTATTCATTGTCTTTTGACTTATCATTTGCAATAACTGGATTAAATACCCAAGGAGCAGGAGGGAAGAGACCCCCTGACTTCTTCTTTTTTAAAATATACATTTTTATTAGTTTTTACATATATTTACCAAACAGAACACATCATGTCATCTCATTTTATACAACATTTTGGCTATTTTAGCCTGAGACTTCCCATCAATCATGCCTAATGATTTTAAAATCTCATCTCTTAATCTTACATCTGTTATCCTATTACTTTTAATAATCCATAACTTAAAATCCACTCTCTTTTGTGCCCAGCCAGTTCATTACAGAAGCCTACTGTACAAAAGCTAACAATTATATTCATTGCTCCACCCACTTTTGTCTCTGGCCCCACCCACCCACCTCTGGCACATGCCCCCTTTCACCTTTGGGGTGAAAAAGATTCTCCATCCAAGCCCTTTGGGAACTGCACATTTATTCTTTTTTATTTACCACCCAAACATGGGCGTACCCAGGATCAAAATTAGGGGGGGCAAGGGGAGGGGCCAAGGCACGGAAGGGGAGGGGCCACAAAGTGGGCGGGAACGGCGAACTCGCGCTCCGCCGGGCTGTGCCCCTCCCTAGAAGCAGGGCTGGTGGGCGGAGGCGGAGCCCAGCCCAGCGGAGCGCGAGTTCAGCGTTCCCGCCCGCCGCGCTCCTGGTTCCCCACCGCGCTTGGCCTTGCCTGAGGGCGCGCCGGGGAGCTGGAGGGAGGGTGCGGCGCGGCGCGGCGGGAATGGCGAACTCGCGCTCCGCCGGGCTGTGCTCCGCCTCTGCCCACCAGCCCTGCTTCTAGAGTAGGGCAGCTGCCCTAACTTGCCCCGTGGTGGGTACGCCCTTGCACCCAAAACAGAGGGGAGGGAACAAGTGTTCATATCTTTCCTGGTGTGTTGTTTTTCTGATCAAAATCCCTTCTAAAAATTGCATTTTGCCCCCAAGGGAAAACACCTTGGGGGAACCAATCAAAAGACTGAATGTAGCACATAGTTTGAACCCAAGTAACTTACTGGGAGATTTCCAGTCTGTTGTTTCATCCCTCGCCATCTTTAAAAGCCGACAGTGCATTCAGACAGTTTATATACAGCATTTTGAGTCTCCCTTTTTCTTAAGGGAATCTTTCTGTTATTCAGAGAAATTTACCCTAGAGGGCATGAAATTCTCTAAAGGAGAAGATGGAATTTGAAAGTCCCCGACTATATGTTTTCTCGTAATTTATTCATTGCTTTGCTAACCCAAAATTCTTCAGAGAGTATGGCACACATCCACATGATATTTCTCTATGGTATATTTTATTAGGAGTCTTCTCATTAATCCAACAGATGTATGGGGTGGGGTGGAGTGGGACATGTATAAGCAGAGGTCCCCCTTGTCTACACATACACACAGTTGCTGAAATGCACAAGTTAATTCACTTAACACTGACATTAATTTACGTTGTAAATGTTTCCTGCTGATATGCCTTCCTCTAGTGACTTAGGTTAACACAGCTACTGCTTTTGAAGGCGGATTTCTAAAAGTTCACTATCATGCTTAACATGCTTCAGTAAGGGCAAGCAAACTCTGAAAGGCATGGGAGAGAGAATTGGTTCTGTTGGCATTTTAATGTGAAAATTCCTTGTTTGCTTTCACAAATCACATGGAACGTGGCTGTTCTTTACAACTTGCACTCTTCCAAATTGTGCAATGCAGTTCTCCAATCAAGTAGCGAGTACAAAAATGTGAATGCTAGGGGGAAATGGGGGGGTGCATAGTGAAAATGTATAATATTGTGGGAGGGGGGTGGTTGAAGAAATGTGAACTAAAGTGCTCATGAATTTTTGGAATGGCTTTAAAAAAATTTTTAACTGATGCAGAAATCTGAATAAATTGAACTTATGATTGGAGCAATGATAAACCGAAAAAACCAGATCCATCCACTCATATTCATTCAACTGTGATTTGTACAGTGTGTGTGTGTGTGCGTGCATGTGTGTGTGTGCGTGCTGTTGTTAGCCTGTGATCTAATTTGGGGGCAATGATCCTCTGCCCTCTGCTGTAGCTGTAGCCACAACTGAAAAGCAACACTTGTGCTAATACTGATTTATTTTATTTTGTCTGAAGATTTATAAACTCCTTCACAACAAAAAGCTGCTCGGAGAGTCCTCCTCTCCCTTTGGTAACTTCACAGATAAGAATTAACAAGCATTTGATAGATTTATAGTCATTTTATTACAGCTTCATGTTGCGATCACAAAATACACAGCTCTCCGCAAGGAGCCCAATTGCCTACTCCGAATCCAACTTCCGACTTCCGCAGCAATGAGAGTGCCAATGGGAAGTTCCTTCCCCTCTCACCTCCTTTGTTCTCTGATACGTTCGGACCTCTGAGTCTGTGGGAAGGGTTTTTTCCCCCCACACTCTCAAATGATGTGTCTCCCAGCTGCACCCTCCGTTCTGGATCTCTTGTCATTTTCTCATAGCTAGGCAGCTCCTCCCTAATCTGTTCAGCTCCTGTGTTTGCCTGTCTCTGCTTCTGAAAACACTGGAGGTGCGGGTGGGGGTGGGGGTGGATACTCCCCATCCTCTTCTGAGAGAAGCTGATCTGCCTGTGACTGCATTCCCCAATCTTCAGATCCAGACCATTCCCTGACAGCTGCCAAATCAATGTACAATGAGATTCATGTATTCATCCCCCGATGTCCATTGGGATAGGGCTGAGCCCCCCTAGCCTTGGGGGGGGGAGCAGAGGAGGCCAAGCCATTCCTCACCTGCCTGCTCCTCCCTCCCCCTCCCCCTTCTCTTCTCCCCTTGCTGTCCTCCACCGCATGGCTTGCCTTGGCCTGGCTGAAGGTCATCCTGGGCTGCAAAGCATTTGGAGACAACACACAGACACTTGGGAGGTCTGCAACTGTTGCGTGATGTCACAACACGTTCGAATCACATGCACATGTCATGCATGTGACGTCACACACATGAGATGCCCCCCTTCAATGTTGGGTGCAACTCAGAGCCTCTGACACACACAGAGAGGAAATTACCAAGTCAGTAAACTGAAGCCAATAAAACCATTTCTGTAATTGTATAATTAGCATGCTATAAAACAACCAGGTCACAGTTCAGGGAAATCGTGTTGCTCTCTGCCTGTTTTGTCCGGCTTCCATTTACATGGCATTCATGCTTTAAGTACCCAGAAGTTATTTGAGCAGGTTGATCTGTCCGTTGACCAATTACTCTTTTCTGACCTGTTGAAAAGCAGCCTGTCCTAATACAACTATTTCAGGTTATATTATCCTCTGAACTGTTCTGCCGCTGTTACAGACAGGGGAAAGTGGGGGAGGGGGAAGAGAGAGGAAAACCCTTGCAAATGAGGCTGTAAACTATGATTCATACGAAAGATGTCATCTTCTGTAATTGCATCTGAGGGGGATGCCTGCCATGCCCTCTGCCAGGAAGATAGTCAATTATACTCATTGCCCTATGCTACACTTCAAGTCTGCTTTTGTACCAGCCAGGGCCTCTTTCTCAGAAATCCTTTGAAACCGTCCTTCCCACTCTCACCCCACCTCCATGCAGTGCTCCTGATTAGCTTTGCTATTACAGCGCTCAATGGCTTTTTTTATTGGGAGAATTGGCTCCCGAGGCGACGTGTTTTTATTACATTTTGCCAACGAGGAGCAGGCAGGCCTGGAAACAGGCCTGCTTGGGAGGTCAGAGATTTGATCTAGTTACCTCCTGTCTCCAGACGCCGCTTGGGAGGCCAATTCTGCCTTTGCCTGAGACAAAAAGGACACACACAAAGCCTCCGTTGT